>NC_136257.1:70000-670000 GCF_053564925.1 Oryzias latipes
TATTTTGTACTTTGAGAATGATTTTAAAATCATTCATAACACTCCAAATTTGAGTGGTGAGGAAACCAAAGCTCTAAAAGAATTAGCCCAAAATAATGATATAGTTATTAAACCAGCCGATAAGGGCAGTCTAACAGTAATTATGGATAAAAAAGATTATTTATATGAAGGTTACAGACAGTTAAATGATGTAACTTATTATCATAAACTCAATAAACCCATTTATTTAGATACAATCCCTCTAGTAGATACAATTATTAATAATTTACTGAAAAAGAAATTTATAAATAAAAAACAAAAAACTTACCTGCAGGGCAACTCGCAACCGAGGCCCAGACGTTTTTATATGTTACCCAAAATCCATAAAGATCCCCAAAAATGGACCGTTCCATCTAAAATTCCTCCTGGCAGACCCATTGTTTCAGACTGTGAAAGTGAAACCTATTATACAGCAGAATATTTGGATTTTTTTCTGAATCCGTTATCTAATAAACATGACAGTTACCTTAAAGATACATATCATTTTATTGAAAAAATTAAACAACTAGTAATCCCAGCAGACTCCTTTCTGTTTACTATGGATATTGATAGCTTATATACCAATATTGATCACAAAGAGGGCATTGACAGTATTAAAAGAATTTTTCAAAAATACCCGGACAAAAAACGACCAGATAAAGAATTACTCCAATTATTAGAGATTAATTTAAACAGAAATGATTTTGAATTTCATGGGGAATTTTTTGTTCAAATTAAGGGCACAGCTATGGGGAAGAAATTTGCACCGGCTTATGCCAATATTTTCATGGCAGAGTGGGAATCCTCTGCACTACAGAAATGTGCTTTAAAGCCGCTCTGTTATTACAGGTACCTCGACGACATCTGGGGCGTGTGGACCCACTCTGAGCAGGAGTTTGGGACCTTCCTGGGGACTCTCAACAGCCACAACCCTTCCATCAAACTAAAATCAACATGCCACGCCTCTTCAGTCGACTTTCTAGACACGACCACATTTAAGGGAAGTGACTTTCACACCACACACAAATTGGACATTAAAGTTTATTTTAAACCCACAGACACACATGCACTGTTACATAAAACCAGTTTTCATCCCAAACACACATTTGCAGGTCTGGTTAAATCCCAGCTGCTCCGCTTCCACAGAATCTGCACCCAACAGGCAGACTTTAAAAAGGCCACCAAAATTCTTTTTTCGGCATTATACACAAGGGGTTATTCCCGCTCCTTTTTAAGAAAGTGTTTTAAGTCATTTCAAGAAATTAAACCTATTGATACAGCCCCCCTTTTACCCATTGTCACAACACATTCGGCAGCCACGTGCAGGATGGTGAGAGTCCTCAGGAGGAACTTCCGGGATCTTGTTCAGAGCCAGGGGCTGCTCGAGGAGCACAGATTTCTGCCAGCCTACAGGAGAAACAAGAATCTTAAGGACATTTTAATTAGAGCCAAACTTCCTCCCCCTACACAACCAAAATCCAGAGCACTCACCTCTTTTTTCAAACATTTGGATTGGATTTGCAGCCACCACAACAAAAATGTGTTTCCGTCTCTATGCAGGGGGAGCCCCCACTCTCAAAACTGCATTTATATTATCTCCTGCTCCACCTGTGGGATACAGTACGTTGGGGAGACTGGAAACACTCTCTTAGTTAGATTCACCCAACACAGACACAACATCACAAAACAAAAAAACACAGACACTTACCTGGTCCAACACTTTATGCTTCACGGATGGGATTCAGTTAGAGCAACGATCGTTCAGATGAACCCCAGATGGTCAACCCCTGAGAGAAGAAAAAATGAAAGAATTTGGATTTCTAAATTAGACACCCTTCATCCTAGAGGCCTAAATGAGAAAAAAACACCATTATTCTAATTGGAGACACTTAACCACTTTTTTTTCCCCCTTTTTGTCCAGCAGAGGGAGTTGCTAAACAGTCCCTCTGCATGACCAGATTTTCTAACCCCCCTGTAAATTCTTTTTCCAGCAGAGGGAGTTTATGAATCCCCAGAATCTATTTCCATATGGCCCTGCCCCAAAGGTTCTAACTCTAACCCTAACCAAATTCACCATGAGCCCTAAACCTAATTAGATATTGAAAAAACAAAATTATTGATCCTATATTTCCTGCAGGAGAGCGAGATCTGAGTGGGGACAGAAATGGTCCGTGCATGAGGGCTCCAGGCGTACAGCTTGGAACCCTAACCCCAACACCTAACCCTAACCCTAACCCTAACCCTAACCCTAACCCTAACCCTAAAACCTGCACTCGAGCGGTTGCTACCATGACAGAACAAGTCATTCAGGAGGAGGACTTGGAAATTCAATCCCTCCCAGAGGAAATTCCTTCACCTGAGGAGAGAGTTCGTTGGAATAGACGCCAGGAAGACGAAGACAGCAACGCAGTCATTATGGAAGTCTCCAACCTCCAGGATGTCTCAGAAAACAGCAGCAGTCCACTTGAACGGAGACCTCCCCGAGGAAGAGGACGCAGGGAAACACCACACTTTTCAGAGGAAGGGTCAATCACTTCTGACCAGGAAGAAGTAGGCAGCATACACCGAACACCTCTACGAAGCAGGAGCACTTCTCCAAATGTGCAAAGAGTGTCGGCCATAGTCCATGCTTCTTTTGATGACTCTCATGACGATTCCCAAGTGGGGAATTCGGAGGACCTCTTTTCCACACCCAGACCGCACTGCTATGAAGTTACAAGGCATCCGAACTCTGATCGTAAAATGATTGACTGGGACTTGAACGTACGGAAAAGGTGGCTAATACTGGGAGATTCCAACCTATCTAGGATTCAGCAACACCAGGTCCGTGACCTACAGGTTGAGAGCTACCCTGGAGCCAATTTTCGTCATGCTCAAGCACTGATGGAAAAATCAACCAGCCATGTGACTGTGGAGAAAGTAGTTCTGTCTTTTGGTATAAACCACAGAGGACAAAAGGCAAAACAGACCACAATAAAACAAGCACAGGCAGCGTTGAGAACTGCCAAAAAACAGTTCCCATATGCAGAAGTGTGGATACCACTCTTGAACTTTTCCAAGGACCTACGTCATGCAGAACGAAAAACTCTGCATTTGTTGAATCAACACATCAGACGCAACTTTCCTTTCGTTCCCCCTCTTTCGGAAACTGACTTTGAAACAGAGCCAGACGATGTGCATTGGACTCGAACAACAGCTAGAGCCATGCTTAACCACTGGATTAGTTATTTAAACTTGAAAGCCCCATAAGTCTTTTTCAAGAGGGGCCAAAAGATTCTACACCACTTTTCCTTCAGAATGTTCTACTTTTAAATGAGAATTTCACTCTAACCCAGGCTCAGTGGAACCTTCTGAATAGAGGGCTAACCTTTGTTCCCACTATTAAAAAAAGTAAATTTGACACAACCCAACTTCAATATGACATTCAAAACTATCATAGGAAACTAAAATTAGCTGCATATTTTGGGGATAAAAATGATAGTAACCACCAGCAACAAAAATTTATGCCAACCTCTCTTTGGATCCCTGACAATGACAAATTACCTCCAGAAATCAAAACTTTAATTAAAAAGGATGAAAAGGACTTCTACAAACACTTTAAAATGCAAGATGAAAAACCAAACTTAACATTACTGGAACAAAGAGCACTTACGGAATTGGCCCAAAATAAACATATAATTATTAAACCTGCTGATAAAGGTAGTACGGTAGTAATATTAGGTAGAGACCAATATATAATGGAGGCAAAAAGACAGTTAAATGACAGAAAATATTATAAACAACTGAGAAAACCTATTTATTTAAACACAGTACCTAAGGTACATAAAATTCTGGCCCAACTACATGAAAAGAAATTTATTAATGAAAAACAACTAAAATATTTAAAAGGAGATGTAGAGCCACGACTGAGAAGATTCTACATTCTACCCAAGATTCACAAGGATCCTAAAAATTGGACTGTGCCCTTCAAAGTGCCTGCAGGACGACCCATCGTAGCAGATTGTGGGAGTGAAACTTACCAAACAGCAGAATATTTAGATCATTTTTTGAATCCACTGTCTATCAAACATCCCTCCTACATCAAAGACACATATCATTTCATAAGCATCATTAAAACCTTGACTATCCCTAACAACTCGTTCTTTTTTTCTGTTGATATTGAGAGTCTCTATACAAACATTGACATTCAAGCAGGCATGAGATCAATCAAAAACATATTTAATAAATATCCAGATGAGAATCGACCTGATTGGGAATTACTACAATTATTGGAAATCAATTTGAAAAGAAATGATTTTGAATTTAATGGGGAGTATTTTTTACAAATTAAAGGGACAGCAATGGGGAAACGATTTGCTCCGTCTTATGCAAACATTTTTATGGCTGATTGGGAAGAAAACGCACTACAGAAATGTAGAGTAAAACCTTTGGTATATCTGAGATACCTTGATGACATTTTTGGAATCTGGACCAATTCTAAAGAAGAATTTCTGACATTTATAAAAGTACTTGATACCCATGATTCTTCCATTCACTTGAAATATACCTTTCATGAGCATTCTATTGATTTTTTAGACACAACTATTTACAAAGGAAACTCTTTTGAACAATCCGGTAAATTGGAAGTTAAAGTTTTTTTCAAAGACACTGACACACATTCTTTATTATTCAAATCAAGCTTTCACCCACAACATACATTTAGCGGGTTGGTAAAGTCACAACTACTCCGATTTAAGCGTATCTGTACCCAAGACAAAGATTTTAGGGTTGCTGTGAAAATATTATTCTCTGCCTTAAGACATAGGGGATACTCCAGGTCATTTCTACGACGTTGTTTCAAAACTCTCAAGGATTCTGGACAAAAACATAACGATGTAAAAGAAAAAATCCCATTGATTACAAATTTCTCAAAAGGAAGTAAAACACTAAATCATAAAATAAAAAATAACTTCAAACACTTTATTACAGACCAGGGATTACTGAAAAAGCATCAAGTAATCTCTGCATACAGACGGAACAAAAGTCTAAGAGATTATTTGGTGAAGGCAAAAGTACAACCCTTACAACAAAACCAAAAACATACAAACCTTAAAGACCACTTTATTAAATTACAATACATTCAAAATCAAGTAAACAAAAAAATCTTCAAACTTCCCCAAACCTTTACTTTGAAATCGAGGAATTGTGTCTATGTCATTTTTTGTGCCAAATGCAAAATTCAATATATTGGAGAAACTAAAAACTCACTTTCCACAAGAATGGCTCAACACAAATACAATATTATTAATAAAAAGGACACAGACACTAATTTGGTCAAACATTTTATTTTACACGGATGGCATAATGTAAAGGTTGCAGGTATACAAAACAATTCCATTTGGACTGACAAAGAAAGAAAGTCAAAAGAGAGACAATGGATATATTTATTGAACACAAACGAACCAAATGGTCTAAACATGAAAAGACATTATCCATTATCATAAAGTCCCATTTTGCAGTTTCAATGATTAGTCCCCTTAATTTAGTCGAGCCCCTAATTAGTAATTTAATCACTTACCTTATAAATTACTTACCTTGAATGAATCACTTACCTTGATTGGATCTTCTTAACCTGGCCCTTTAATTTAATCCTAACCAGAGTAATTAGCCCTAACCCTAACCAAATTGAGTACATAGCCCTAACCTTAACCATATTGACTATATAGCCCTAACCCTAACCAAATTATTGAAATATTAAAGCAAATTAGAATATAGCCCTAACCCTAACCAAATCCTTTACAAATCAATAAATTATATAAATAATTAGTTTATAAACATAATTTAAAGATGGGATTATTAAAAACATGCAATACAACATTAAGATCCTAAAAAGATTTGTGTACATGTATATGTGTATGTGTATATGTATGTGTATATGTATATATATATATGTATGTGTGTATGTGTATATATATATATATGTATATATAAGTATATAGGAATAAAAATTGGCTAAAGTAACAGTAAAATTGATTAAAATTTAAAATCATTACTATTTTCTTTTACACAATTAATATACTATTTAAGTTTACAATTTAGAGGCATTAAAATTTCATTTGGTATTTGATTGGGATATTCAGTTTAAAAAGTAACTTTAAAATAAAAGGCAAAAATTAAATGAAACTGTGAAAAATAGAAGCTGGGAAAATACAAGGGGTGGAGCCCAGAGGCTATATATACAGAGAGGCTGAGCAGGGCTCATTTCTGCTCTGCTCTTCGAAGGGACAACATCTCTCTTAGTGCCAGCAAACCCAGCCAACTTTATCAGCGTGCTATATAGGCCTGAGGAAGACCTGAATACAGGTCGAAACGTCGCCGCTAAAGCACGCTAATTTGGTTTAGATTTTGCACTTGTCTTTTTTCTTTATTATATTTTTTTTCTTCTTCTTCTTTACAAACCTTTATTTTTTTGCTTTCATTCGGCTGTTTTACTTTCGTTCACAAAAAATAAAAAACACAAAAAAAATTAAAAACATTATAAGAAAATACAAAAAACAAATTTCATTTACGCCTTATTAAGATTATAATAACAAAGGCGAACCTGAAAAACAAAACATGGACAGGGAATGGATCCTTGTACAGCCACGGAGGGGAAGGAAACGTACCTTCCAACGGAACCCGAGGGGACGTAGCAATGATGCTCACTTAGGGATGGACCGTGCACCGCCCACCTTCCGCGGAAGGGGGTCCAGAACCCATCGACCTAACCAGCCTGTGCCTCCCTTTGCTGGGTATCGCTATCGTGAACAGCCTCGTTCCTATGCATCAGTGGTCCGTGATGGTCCAAGGAGGAACCAGACTGCAATTCATTTTGGTAGACCTGGAAGACAGGACAATTGGAGACCAGAACAAACCGACCCACGTTTTGGACAGTTGGTTCGCAAGATGCATAAGGTGATAAAAACAGTTCACCACTTACAAAATGTTGCTCCTAAGCCTGGAAAGACTGAGCCAAGGATGATCTCCCGTATGGTTGATGTTCTGTCCTCTATGATCAAACCTGCGGCTCCAACAAATGACACCATTGATTTAATCAGAGGCAATGCTAAGAACTGGGGTTATAATACCTTAGTGATCTTGGAGGATCACTACAAGACCAGTCTGAAGCACCTGATGCAGGATTTGAAAACTGACCTGGTTACAAACTGGAGGCCAGCCTTTGAAGTGGCCACAAGATGGGCCTACAGAAACCTGCCTCGTATGTCGTCTAGTGTGGTGGATCATGTGGAGGCACTCATTACTTCCACTATGGAGGACAGTGAACAAGAAGTACGAGCAGTGCCTGAGCTCAGAACATTTGCTACACAGGTGGAACCACCCAGACAGGAAATAAATAAAAACAGGGCTGCAGTTACTGGAAAGAAAACCTGCACTCGAGCGGTTGCTACCATGACAGAACAAGTCATTCAGGAGGAGGACTTGGAAATTCAATCCCTCCCAGAGGAAATTCCTTCACCTGAGGAGAGAGTTCGTTGGAATAGACGCCAGGAAGACGAAGACAGCAACGCAGTCATTATGGAAGTCTCCAACCTCCAGGATGTCTCAGAAAACAGCAGCAGTCCACTTGAACGGAGACCTCCCCGAGGAAGAGGACGCAGGGAAACACCACACTTTTCAGAGGAAGGGTCAATCACTTCTGACCAGGAAGAAGTAGGCAGCATACACCGAACACCTCTACGAAGCAGGAGCACTTCTCCAAATGTGCAAAGAGTGTCGGCCATAGTCCATGCTTCTTTTGATGACTCTCATGACGATTCCCAAGTGGGGAATTCGGAGGACCTCTTTTCCACACCCAGACCGCACTGCTATGAAGTTACAAGGCATCCGAACTCTGATCGTAAAATGATTGACTGGGACTTGAACGTACGGAAAAGGTGGCTAATACTGGGAGATTCCAACCTATCTAGGATTCAGCAACACCAGGTCCGTGACCTACAGGTTGAGAGCTACCCTGGAGCCAATTTTCGTCATGCTCAAGCACTGATGGAAAAATCAACCAGCCATGTGACTGTGGAGAAAGTAGTTCTGTCTTTTGGTATAAACCACAGAGGACAAAAGGCAAAACAGACCACAATAAAACAAGCACAGGCAGCGTTGAGAACTGCCAAAAAACAGTTCCCATATGCAGAAGTGTGGATACCACTCTTGAACTTTTCCAAGGACCTACGTCATGCAGAACGAAAAACTCTGCATTTGTTGAATCAACACATCAGACGCAACTTTCCTTTCATTCCCCCTCTTTCGGAAACTGACTTTGAAACAGAGCCAGACGATGTGCATTGGACTCGAACAACAGCTAGAGCCATGCTTAACCACTGGATTAGTTATTTAAACTTGAAAGCCCCATAAGTCTTTTTCAAGAGGGGCCAAAAGATTCTACACCACTTTTCCTTCAGAATGTTCTACTTTTAAATGAGAATTTCACTCTAACCCAGGCTCAGTGGAACCTTCTGAATAGAGGGCTAACCTTTGTTCCCACTATTAAAAAAAGTAAATTTGACACAACCCAACTTCAATATGACATTCAAAACTATCATAGGAAACTAAAATTAGCTGCATATTTTGGGGATAAAAATGATAGTAACCACCAGCAACAAAAATTTATGCCAACCTCTCTTTGGATCCCTGACAATGACAAATTACCTCCAGAAATCAAAACTTTAATTAAAAAGGATGAAAAGGACTTCTACAAACACTTTAAAATGCAAGATGAAAAACCAAACTTAACATTACTGGAACAAAGAGCACTTACGGAATTGGCCCAAAATAAACATATAATTATTAAACCTGCTGATAAAGGTAGTACGGTAGTAATATTAGGTAGAGACCAATATATAATGGAGGCAAAAAGACAGTTAAATGACAGAAAATATTATAAACAACTGAGAAAACCTATTTATTTAAACACAGTACCTAAGGTACATAAAATTCTGGCCCAACTACATGAAAAGAAATTTATTAATGAAAAACAACTAAAATATTTAAAAGGAGATGTAGAGCCACGACTGAGAAGATTCTACATTCTACCCAAGATTCACAAGGATCCTAAAAATTGGACTGTGCCCTTCAAAGTGCCTGCAGGACGACCCATCGTAGCAGATTGTGGGAGTGAAACTTACCAAACAGCAGAATATTTAGATCATTTTTTGAATCCACTGTCTATCAAACATCCCTCCTACATCAAAGACACATATCATTTCATAAGCATCATTAAAACCTTGACTATCCCTAACAACTCGTTCTTTTTTTCTGTTGATATTGAGAGTCTCTATACAAACATTGACATTCAAGCAGGCATGAGATCAATCAAAAACATATTTAATAAATATCCAGATGAGAATCGACCTGATTGGGAATTACTACAATTATTGGAAATCAATTTGAAAAGAAATGATTTTGAATTTAATGGGGAGTATTTTTTACAAATTAAAGGGACAGCAATGGGGAAACGATTTGCTCCGTCTTATGCAAACATTTTTATGGCTGATTGGGAAGAAAACGCACTACAGAAATGTAGAGTAAAACCTTTGGTATATCTGAGATACCTTGATGACATTTTTGGAATCTGGACCAATTCTAAAGAAGAATTTCTGACATTTATAAAAGTACTTGATACCCATGATTCTTCCATTCACTTGAAATATACCTTTCATGAGCATTCTATTGATTTTTTAGACACAACTATTTACAAAGGAAACTCTTTTGAACAATCCGGTAAATTGGAAGTTAAAGTTTTTTTCAAAGACACTGACACACATTCTTTATTATTCAAATCAAGCTTTCACCCACAACATACATTTAGCGGGTTGGTAAAGTCACAACTACTCCGATTTAAGCGTATCTGTACCCAAGACAAAGATTTTAGGGTTGCTGTGAAAATATTATTCTCTGCCTTAAGACATAGGGGATACTCCAGGTCATTTCTACGACGTTGTTTCAAAACTCTCAAGGATTCTGGACAAAAACATAACGATGTAAAAGAAAAAATCCCATTGATTACAAATTTCTCAAAAGGAAGTAAAACACTAAATCATAAAATAAAAAATAACTTCAAACACTTTATTACAGACCAGGGATTACTGAAAAAGCATCAAGTAATCTCTGCATACAGACGGAACAAAAGTCTAAGAGATTATTTGGTGAAGGCAAAAGTACAACCCTTACAACAAAACCAAAAACATACAAACCTTAAAGACCACTTTATTAAATTACAATACATTCAAAATCAAGTAAACAAAAAAATCTTCAAACTTCCCCAAACCTTTACTTTGAAATCGAGGAATTGTGTCTATGTCATTTTTTGTGCCAAATGCAAAATTCAATATATTGGAGAAACTAAAAACTCACTTTCCACAAGAATGGCTCAACACAAATACAATATTATTAATAAAAAGGACACAGACACTAATTTGGTCAAACATTTTATTTTACACGGATGGCATAATGTAAAGGTTGCAGGTATACAAAACAATTCCATTTGGACTGACAAAGAAAGAAAGTCAAAAGAGAGACAATGGATATATTTATTGAACACAAACGAACCAAATGGTCTAAACATGAAAAGACATTATCCATTATCATAAAGTCCCATTTTGCAGTTTCAATGATTAGTCCCCTTAATTTAGTCGAGCCCCTAATTAGTAATTTAATCACTTACCTTATAAATTACTTACCTTGAATGAATCACTTACCTTGATTGGATCTTCTTAACCTGGCCCTTTAATTTAATCCTAACCAGAGTAATTAGCCCTAACCCTAACCAAATTGAGTACATAGCCCTAACCTTAACCATATTGACTATATAGCCCTAACCCTAACCAAATTATTGAAATATTAAAGCAAATTAGAATATAGCCCTAACCCTAACCAAATCCTTTACAAATCAATAAATTATATAAATAATTAGTTTATAAACATAATTTAAAGATGGGATTATTAAAAACATGCAATACAACATTAAGATCCTAAAAAGATTTGTGTACATGTATATGTGTATGTGTATATGTATGTGTATATGTATATATATATATGTATGTGTGTATGTGTATATATATATATATGTATATATAAGTATATAGGAATAAAAATTGGCTAAAGTAACAGTAAAATTGATTAAAATTTAAAATCATTACTATTTTCTTTTACACAATTAATATACTATTTAAGTTTACAATTTAGAGGCATTAAAATTTCATTTGGTATTTGATTGGGATATTCAGTTTAAAAAGTAACTTTAAAATAAAAGGCAAAAATTAAATGAAACTGTGAAAAATAGAAGCTGGGAAAATACAAGGGGTGGAGCCCAGAGGCTATATATACAGAGAGGCTGAGCAGGGCTCATTTCTGCTCTGCTCTTCGAAGGGACAACATCTCTCTTAGTGCCAGCAAACCCAGCCAACTTTATCAGCGTGCTATATAGGCCTGAGGAAGACCTGAATACAGGTCGAAACGTCGCCGCTAAAGCACGCTAATTTGGTTTAGATTTTGCACTTGTCTTTTTTCTTTATTATATTTTTTTTCTTCTTCTTCTTTACAAACCTTTATTTTTTTGCTTTCATTCGGCTGTTTTACTTTCGTTCACAAAAAATAAAAAACACAAAAAAAATTAAAAACATTATAAGAAAATACAAAAAACAAATTTCATTTACGCCTTATTAAGATTATAATAACAAAGGCGAACCTGAAAAACAAAACATGGACAGGGAATGGATCCTTGTACAGCCACGGAGGGGAAGGAAACGTACCTTCCAACGGAACCCGAGGGGACGTAGCAATGATGCTCACTTAGGGATGGACCGTGCACCGCCCACCTTCCGCGGAAGGGGGTCCAGAACCCATCGACCTAACCAGCCTGTGCCTCCCTTTGCTGGGTATCGCTATCGTGAACAGCCTCGTTCCTATGCATCAGTGGTCCGTGATGGTCCAAGGAGGAACCAGACTGCAATTCATTTTGGTAGACCTGGAAGACAGGACAATTGGAGACCAGAACAAACCGACCCACGTTTTGGACAGTTGGTTCGCAAGATGCATAAGGTGATAAAAACAGTTCACCACTTACAAAATGTTGCTCCTAAGCCTGGAAAGACTGAGCCAAGGATGATCTCCCGTATGGTTGATGTTCTGTCCTCTATGATCAAACCTGCGGCTCCAACAAATGACACCATTGATTTAATCAGAGGCAATGCTAAGAACTGGGGTTATAATACCTTAGTGATCTTGGAGGATCACTACAAGACCAGTCTGAAGCACCTGATGCAGGATTTGAAAACTGACCTGGTTACAAACTGGAGGCCAGCCTTTGAAGTGGCCACAAGATGGGCCTACAGAAACCTGCCTCGTATGTCGTCTAGTGTGGTGGATCATGTGGAGGCACTCATTACTTCCACTATGGAGGACAGTGAACAAGAAGTACGAGCAGTGCCTGAGCTCAGAACATTTGCTACACAGGTGGAACCACCCAGACAGGAAATAAATAAAAACAGGGCTGCAGTTACTGGAAAGAAAACCTGCACTCGAGCGGTTGCTACCATGACAGAACAAGTCATTCAGGAGGAGGACTTGGAAATTCAATCCCTCCCAGAGGAAATTCCTTCACCTGAGGAGAGAGTTCGTTGGAATAGACGCCAGGAAGACGAAGACAGCAACGCAGTCATTATGGAAGTCTCCAACCTCCAGGATGTCTCAGAAAACAGCAGCAGTCCACTTGAACGGAGACCTCCCCGAGGAAGAGGACGCAGGGAAACACCACACTTTTCAGAGGAAGGGTCAATCACTTCTGACCAGGAAGAAGTAGGCAGCATACACCGAACACCTCTACGAAGCAGGAGCACTTCTCCAAATGTGCAAAGAGTGTCGGCCATAGTCCATGCTTCTTTTGATGACTCTCATGACGATTCCCAAGTGGGGAATTCGGAGGACCTCTTTTCCACACCCAGACCGCACTGCTATGAAGTTACAAGGCATCCGAACTCTGATCGTAAAATGATTGACTGGGACTTGAACGTACGGAAAAGGTGGCTAATACTGGGAGATTCCAACCTATCTAGGATTCAGCAACACCAGGTCCGTGACCTACAGGTTGAGAGCTACCCTGGAGCCAATTTTCGTCATGCTCAAGCACTGATGGAAAAATCAACCAGCCATGTGACTGTGGAGAAAGTAGTTCTGTCTTTTGGTATAAACCACAGAGGACAAAAGGCAAAACAGACCACAATAAAACAAGCACAGGCAGCGTTGAGAACTGCCAAAAAACAGTTCCCATATGCAGAAGTGTGGATACCACTCTTGAACTTTTCCAAGGACCTACGTCATGCAGAACGAAAAACTCTGCATTTGTTGAATCAACACATCAGACGCAACTTTCCTTTCATTCCCCCTCTTTCGGAAACTGACTTTGAAACAGAGCCAGACGATGTGCATTGGACTCGAACAACAGCTAGAGCCATGCTTAACCACTGGATTAGTTATTTAAACTTGAAAGCCCCATAAGTCTTTTTCAAGAGGGGCCAAAAGATTCTACACCACTTTTCCTTCAGAATGTTCTACTTTTAAATGAGAATTTCACTCTAACCCAGGCTCAGTGGAACCTTCTGAATAGAGGGCTAACCTTTGTTCCCACTATTAAAAAAAGTAAATTTGACACAACCCAACTTCAATATGACATTCAAAACTATCATAGGAAACTAAAATTAGCTGCATATTTTGGGGATAAAAATGATAGTAACCACCAGCAACAAAAATTTATGCCAACCTCTCTTTGGATCCCTGACAATGACAAATTACCTCCAGAAATCAAAACTTTAATTAAAAAGGATGAAAAGGACTTCTACAAACACTTTAAAATGCAAGATGAAAAACCAAACTTAACATTACTGGAACAAAGAGCACTTACGGAATTGGCCCAAAATAAACATATAATTATTAAACCTGCTGATAAAGGTAGTACGGTAGTAATATTAGGTAGAGACCAATATATAATGGAGGCAAAAAGACAGTTAAATGACAGAAAATATTATAAACAACTGAGAAAACCTATTTATTTAAACACAGTACCTAAGGTACATAAAATTCTGGCCCAACTACATGAAAAGAAATTTATTAATGAAAAACAACTAAAATATTTAAAAGGAGATGTAGAGCCACGACTGAGAAGATTCTACATTCTACCCAAGATTCACAAGGATCCTAAAAATTGGACTGTGCCCTTCAAAGTGCCTGCAGGACGACCCATCGTAGCAGATTGTGGGAGTGAAACTTACCAAACAGCAGAATATTTAGATCATTTTTTGAATCCACTGTCTATCAAACATCCCTCCTACATCAAAGACACATATCATTTCATAAGCATCATTAAAACCTTGACTATCCCTAACAACTCGTTCTTTTTTTCTGTTGATATTGAGAGTCTCTATACAAACATTGACATTCAAGCAGGCATGAGATCAATCAAAAACATATTTAATAAATATCCAGATGAGAATCGACCTGATTGGGAATTACTACAATTATTGGAAATCAATTTGAAAAGAAATGATTTTGAATTTAATGGGGAGTATTTTTTACAAATTAAAGGGACAGCAATGGGGAAACGATTTGCTCCGTCTTATGCAAACATTTTTATGGCTGATTGGGAAGAAAACGCACTACAGAAATGTAGAGTAAAACCTTTGGTATATCTGAGATACCTTGATGACATTTTTGGAATCTGGACCAATTCTAAAGAAGAATTTCTGACATTTATAAAAGTACTTGATACCCATGATTCTTCCATTCACTTGAAATATACCTTTCATGAGCATTCTATTGATTTTTTAGACACAACTATTTACAAAGGAAACTCTTTTGAACAATCCGGTAAATTGGAAGTTAAAGTTTTTTTCAAAGACACTGACACACATTCTTTATTATTCAAATCAAGCTTTCACCCACAACATACATTTAGCGGGTTGGTAAAGTCACAACTACTCCGATTTAAGCGTATCTGTACCCAAGACAAAGATTTTAGGGTTGCTGTGAAAATATTATTCTCTGCCTTAAGACATAGGGGATACTCCAGGTCATTTCTACGACGTTGTTTCAAAACTCTCAAGGATTCTGGACAAAAACATAACGATGTAAAAGAAAAAATCCCATTGATTACAAATTTCTCAAAAGGAAGTAAAACACTAAATCATAAAATAAAAAATAACTTCAAACACTTTATTACAGACCAGGGATTACTGAAAAAGCATCAAGTAATCTCTGCATACAGACGGAACAAAAGTCTAAGAGATTATTTGGTGAAGGCAAAAGTACAACCCTTACAACAAAACCAAAAACATACAAACCTTAAAGACCACTTTATTAAATTACAATACATTCAAAATCAAGTAAACAAAAAAATCTTCAAACTTCCCCAAACCTTTACTTTGAAATCGAGGAATTGTGTCTATGTCATTTTTTGTGCCAAATGCAAAATTCAATATATTGGAGAAACTAAAAACTCACTTTCCACAAGAATGGCTCAACACAAATACAATATTATTAATAAAAAGGACACAGACACTAATTTGGTCAAACATTTTATTTTACACGGATGGCATAATGTAAAGGTTGCAGGTATACAAAACAATTCCATTTGGACTGACAAAGAAAGAAAGTCAAAAGAGAGACAATGGATATATTTATTGAACACAAACGAACCAAATGGTCTAAACATGAAAAGACATTATCCATTATCATAAAGTCCCATTTTGCAGTTTCAATGATTAGTCCCCTTAATTTAGTCGAGCCCCTAATTAGTAATTTAATCACTTACCTTATAAATTACTTACCTTGAATGAATCACTTACCTTGATTGGATCTTCTTAACCTGGCCCTTTAATTTAATCCTAACCAGAGTAATTAGCCCTAACCCTAACCAAATTGAGTACATAGCCCTAACCTTAACCATATTGACTATATAGCCCTAACCCTAACCAAATTATTGAAATATTAAAGCAAATTAGAATATAGCCCTAACCCTAACCAAATCCTTTACAAATCAATAAATTATATAAATAATTAGTTTATAAACATAATTTAAAGATGGGATTATTAAAAACATGCAATACAACATTAAGATCCTAAAAAGATTTGTGTACATGTATATGTGTATGTGTATATGTATGTGTATATGTATATATATATATGTATGTGTGTATGTGTATATATATATATATGTATATATAAGTATATAGGAATAAAAATTGGCTAAAGTAACAGTAAAATTGATTAAAATTTAAAATCATTACTATTTTCTTTTACACAATTAATATACTATTTAAGTTTACAATTTAGAGGCATTAAAATTTCATTTGGTATTTGATTGGGATATTCAGTTTAAAAAGTAACTTTAAAATAAAAGGCAAAAATTAAATGAAACTGTGAAAAATAGAAGCTGGGAAAATACAAGGGGTGGAGCCCAGAGGCTATATATACAGAGAGGCTGAGCAGGGCTCATTTCTGCTCTGCTCTTCGAAGGGACAACATCTCTCTTAGTGCCAGCAAACCCAGCCAACTTTATCAGCGTGCTATATAGGCCTGAGGAAGACCTGAATACAGGTCGAAACGTCGCCGCTAAAGCACGCTAATTTGGTTTAGATTTTGCACTTGTCTTTTTTCTTTATTATATTTTTTTTCTTCTTCTTCTTTACAAACCTTTATTTTTTTGCTTTCATTCGGCTGTTTTACTTTCGTTCACAAAAAATAAAAAACACAAAAAAAATTAAAAACATTATAAGAAAATACAAAAAACAAATTTCATTTACGCCTTATTAAGATTATAATAACAAAGGCGAACCTGAAAAACAAAACATGGACAGGGAATGGATCCTTGTACAGCCACGGAGGGGAAGGAAACGTACCTTCCAACGGAACCCGAGGGGACGTAGCAATGATGCTCACTTAGGGATGGACCGTGCACCGCCCACCTTCCGCGGAAGGGGGTCCAGAACCCATCGACCTAACCAGCCTGTGCCTCCCTTTGCTGGGTATCGCTATCGTGAACAGCCTCGTTCCTATGCATCAGTGGTCCGTGATGGTCCAAGGAGGAACCAGACTGCAATTCATTTTGGTAGACCTGGAAGACAGGACAATTGGAGACCAGAACAAACCGACCCACGTTTTGGACAGTTGGTTCGCAAGATGCATAAGGTGATAAAAACAGTTCACCACTTACAAAATGTTGCTCCTAAGCCTGGAAAGACTGAGCCAAGGATGATCTCCCGTATGGTTGATGTTCTGTCCTCTATGATCAAACCTGCGGCTCCAACAAATGACACCATTGATTTAATCAGAGGCAATGCTAAGAACTGGGGTTATAATACCTTAGTGATCTTGGAGGATCACTACAAGACCAGTCTGAAGCACCTGATGCAGGATTTGAAAACTGACCTGGTTACAAACTGGAGGCCAGCCTTTGAAGTGGCCACAAGATGGGCCTACAGAAACCTGCCTCGTATGTCGTCTAGTGTGGTGGATCATGTGGAGGCACTCATTACTTCCACTATGGAGGACAGTGAACAAGAAGTACGAGCAGTGCCTGAGCTCAGAACATTTGCTACACAGGTGGAACCACCCAGACAGGAAATAAATAAAAACAGGGCTGCAGTTACTGGAAAGAAAACCTGCACTCGAGCGGTTGCTACCATGACAGAACAAGTCATTCAGGAGGAGGACTTGGAAATTCAATCCCTCCCAGAGGAAATTCCTTCACCTGAGGAGAGAGTTCGTTGGAATAGACGCCAGGAAGACGAAGACAGCAACGCAGTCATTATGGAAGTCTCCAACCTCCAGGATGTCTCAGAAAACAGCAGCAGTCCACTTGAACGGAGACCTCCCCGAGGAAGAGGACGCAGGGAAACACCACACTTTTCAGAGGAAGGGTCAATCACTTCTGACCAGGAAGAAGTAGGCAGCATACACCGAACACCTCTACGAAGCAGGAGCACTTCTCCAAATGTGCAAAGAGTGTCGGCCATAGTCCATGCTTCTTTTGATGACTCTCATGACGATTCCCAAGTGGGGAATTCGGAGGACCTCTTTTCCACACCCAGACCGCACTGCTATGAAGTTACAAGGCATCCGAACTCTGATCGTAAAATGATTGACTGGGACTTGAACGTACGGAAAAGGTGGCTAATACTGGGAGATTCCAACCTATCTAGGATTCAGCAACACCAGGTCCGTGACCTACAGGTTGAGAGCTACCCTGGAGCCAATTTTCGTCATGCTCAAGCACTGATGGAAAAATCAACCAGCCATGTGACTGTGGAGAAAGTAGTTCTGTCTTTTGGTATAAACCACAGAGGACAAAAGGCAAAACAGACCACAATAAAACAAGCACAGGCAGCGTTGAGAACTGCCAAAAAACAGTTCCCATATGCAGAAGTGTGGATACCACTCTTGAACTTTTCCAAGGACCTACGTCATGCAGAACGAAAAACTCTGCATTTGTTGAATCAACACATCAGACGCAACTTTCCTTTCATTCCCCCTCTTTCGGAAACTGACTTTGAAACAGAGCCAGACGATGTGCATTGGACTCGAACAACAGCTAGAGCCATGCTTAACCACTGGATTAGTTATTTAAACTTGAAAGCCCCATAAGTCTTTTTCAAGAGGGGCCAAAAGATTCTACACCACTTTTCCTTCAGAATGTTCTACTTTTAAATGAGAATTTCACTCTAACCCAGGCTCAGTGGAACCTTCTGAATAGAGGGCTAACCTTTGTTCCCACTATTAAAAAAAGTAAATTTGACACAACCCAACTTCAATATGACATTCAAAACTATCATAGGAAACTAAAATTAGCTGCATATTTTGGGGATAAAAATGATAGTAACCACCAGCAACAAAAATTTATGCCAACCTCTCTTTGGATCCCTGACAATGACAAATTACCTCCAGAAATCAAAACTTTAATTAAAAAGGATGAAAAGGACTTCTACAAACACTTTAAAATGCAAGATGAAAAACCAAACTTAACATTACTGGAACAAAGAGCACTTACGGAATTGGCCCAAAATAAACATATAATTATTAAACCTGCTGATAAAGGTAGTACGGTAGTAATATTAGGTAGAGACCAATATATAATGGAGGCAAAAAGACAGTTAAATGACAGAAAATATTATAAACAACTGAGAAAACCTATTTATTTAAACACAGTACCTAAGGTACATAAAATTCTGGCCCAACTACATGAAAAGAAATTTATTAATGAAAAACAACTAAAATATTTAAAAGGAGATGTAGAGCCACGACTGAGAAGATTCTACATTCTACCCAAGATTCACAAGGATCCTAAAAATTGGACTGTGCCCTTCAAAGTGCCTGCAGGACGACCCATCGTAGCAGATTGTGGGAGTGAAACTTACCAAACAGCAGAATATTTAGATCATTTTTTGAATCCACTGTCTATCAAACATCCCTCCTACATCAAAGACACATATCATTTCATAAGCATCATTAAAACCTTGACTATCCCTAACAACTCGTTCTTTTTTTCTGTTGATATTGAGAGTCTCTATACAAACATTGACATTCAAGCAGGCATGAGATCAATCAAAAACATATTTAATAAATATCCAGATGAGAATCGACCTGATTGGGAATTACTACAATTATTGGAAATCAATTTGAAAAGAAATGATTTTGAATTTAATGGGGAGTATTTTTTACAAATTAAAGGGACAGCAATGGGGAAACGATTTGCTCCGTCTTATGCAAACATTTTTATGGCTGATTGGGAAGAAAACGCACTACAGAAATGTAGAGTAAAACCTTTGGTATATCTGAGATACCTTGATGACATTTTTGGAATCTGGACCAATTCTAAAGAAGAATTTCTGACATTTATAAAAGTACTTGATACCCATGATTCTTCCATTCACTTGAAATATACCTTTCATGAGCATTCTATTGATTTTTTAGACACAACTATTTACAAAGGAAACTCTTTTGAACAATCCGGTAAATTGGAAGTTAAAGTTTTTTTCAAAGACACTGACACACATTCTTTATTATTCAAATCAAGCTTTCACCCACAACATACATTTAGCGGGTTGGTAAAGTCACAACTACTCCGATTTAAGCGTATCTGTACCCAAGACAAAGATTTTAGGGTTGCTGTGAAAATATTATTCTCTGCCTTAAGACATAGGGGATACTCCAGGTCATTTCTACGACGTTGTTTCAAAACTCTCAAGGATTCTGGACAAAAACATAACGATGTAAAAGAAAAAATCCCATTGATTACAAATTTCTCAAAAGGAAGTAAAACACTAAATCATAAAATAAAAAATAACTTCAAACACTTTATTACAGACCAGGGATTACTGAAAAAGCATCAAGTAATCTCTGCATACAGACGGAACAAAAGTCTAAGAGATTATTTGGTGAAGGCAAAAGTACAACCCTTACAACAAAACCAAAAACATACAAACCTTAAAGACCACTTTATTAAATTACAATACATTCAAAATCAAGTAAACAAAAAAATCTTCAAACTTCCCCAAACCTTTACTTTGAAATCGAGGAATTGTGTCTATGTCATTTTTTGTGCCAAATGCAAAATTCAATATATTGGAGAAACTAAAAACTCACTTTCCACAAGAATGGCTCAACACAAATACAATATTATTAATAAAAAGGACACAGACACTAATTTGGTCAAACATTTTATTTTACACGGATGGCATAATGTAAAGGTTGCAGGTATACAAAACAATTCCATTTGGACTGACAAAGAAAGAAAGTCAAAAGAGAGACAATGGATATATTTATTGAACACAAACGAACCAAATGGTCTAAACATGAAAAGACATTATCCATTATCATAAAGTCCCATTTTGCAGTTTCAATGATTAGTCCCCTTAATTTAGTCGAGCCCCTAATTAGTAATTTAATCACTTACCTTATAAATTACTTACCTTGAATGAATCACTTACCTTGATTGGATCTTCTTAACCTGGCCCTTTAATTTAATCCTAACCAGAGTAATTAGCCCTAACCCTAACCAAATTGAGTACATAGCCCTAACCTTAACCATATTGACTATATAGCCCTAACCCTAACCAAATTATTGAAATATTAAAGCAAATTAGAATATAGCCCTAACCCTAACCAAATCCTTTACAAATCAATAAATTATATAAATAATTAGTTTATAAACATAATTTAAAGATGGGATTATTAAAAACATGCAATACAACATTAAGATCCTAAAAAGATTTGTGTACATGTATATGTGTATGTGTATATGTATGTGTATATGTATATATATATATGTATGTGTGTATGTGTATATATATATATATGTATATATAAGTATATAGGAATAAAAATTGGCTAAAGTAACAGTAAAATTGATTAAAATTTAAAATCATTACTATTTTCTTTTACACAATTAATATACTATTTAAGTTTACAATTTAGAGGCATTAAAATTTCATTTGGTATTTGATTGGGATATTCAGTTTAAAAAGTAACTTTAAAATAA
The DNA here is from genome assembly GCF_053564925.1 of Oryzias latipes. Taxonomy (NCBI): domain Eukaryota; kingdom Metazoa; phylum Chordata; class Actinopteri; order Beloniformes; family Adrianichthyidae; genus Oryzias; species Oryzias latipes. Next base: position 91,578 of record NC_136257.1, read on the forward strand.
AAGGCAAAAATTAAATGAAACTGTGAAAAATAGAAGCTGGGAAAATACAAGGGGTGGAGCCCAGAGGCTATATATACAGAGAGGCTGAGCAGGGCTCATTTCTGCTCTGCTCTTCGAAGGGACAACATCTCTCTTAGTGCCAGCAAACCCAGCCAACTTTATCAGCGTGCTATATAGGCCTGAGGAAGACCTGAATACAGGTCGAAACGTCGCCGCTAAAGCACGCTAATTTGGTTTAGATTTTGCACTTGTCTTTTTTCTTTATTATATTTTTTTTCTTCTTCTTCTTTACAAACCTTTATTTTTTTGCTTTCATTCGGCTGTTTTACTTTCGTTCACAAAAAATAAAAAACACAAAAAAAATTAAAAACATTATAAGAAAATACAAAAAACAAATTTCATTTACGCCTTATTAAGATTATAATAACAAAGGCGAACCTGAAAAACAAAACATGGACAGGGAATGGATCCTTGTACAGCCACGGAGGGGAAGGAAACGTACCTTCCAACGGAACCCGAGGGGACGTAGCAATGATGCTCACTTAGGGATGGACCGTGCACCGCCCACCTTCCGCGGAAGGGGGTCCAGAACCCATCGACCTAACCCTAACCCTAACCCCTAACCCTAACCCTAACCCTAACCCTAACCCTAACCCTAACCCTACCCTAACCCTAACCCTAACCCTAACCCTAACCCTAACCCTAACCCTTGACCCTAGCCCTAACCCTAACCCCCAACTTTAACCGGGACAGAACCAAAATGACACAAAAAGTATTATTAAAAGTTGCCTTACATACAAAATTTCATATTAACATCGATAAAATTAGCTTAAAAGGGTTAAAAACTATTCAAATAGAGTTTTAGTTGTTAAAAAAATATGTAAAATTTATTCAATTATTAATAAAAATGGTCTTACTTACAAAAAGTCCAATTAAAGTTCATAGTGGGTTTAAAAGGGTTAAGCATTCAATCAGGGTATAAGATGTTTAACATACATGTACAGTTAATTACTTACAAACACTTGATTTACAATAAAACAACAAAATTGCAGGTTAAAATTCATAGAATTTGGTTAAAAGGGTTAAAAGTATTCAATTAGGTTAATTTTTATTCAAAATACATGTACAATTCATTGGCAATTCAAAAAAGACAAACCGTTTTAAATAAAAGCCTTTTATTTATTTATCGTCAAAAATAAAAAACGAAAGCCAAAAAATACATCCCAGGCAAAGACTATAAATAGGGAAAGTCTATGGGCAGCAGTGTTCATTTCACCACAGATACTCAATGAGTGAACATCTAAGAGCCTTCTCACCTATGAGTTTTTAGTGTGCTGATTCAATTTTATTTTATTATTTTGGACCTGAAGAAGACCTAAAGAGGGTCGAAACGTCGTCCTGTTTTTTCGTTTGTTTTTTCTCATTTTCATTTCTTAGCACACCTTCTTTAGTTCATTAAACAAAAAAATATAATTTAATACAAAACGACACAAAACATAACAAACACATAAACAATAGAAAAACATTTCTGCTTTTCTCCCCCCAATCATGGGTGATGGTGACTGGACTTATGTCCAGAGACGAAGGGGACGCCGGAGGGCTCCCCAAAATGACTGGAGCTGGAATGGGGACAGGTCTGGATGGACGGCCCGTGCACCTCCTGCCTTCCCAAATGGGAGACAGGTTATTTTCCCCAAACCTAACCCTAACCCTAACCCTAACCCCTAACCCCTAACCCCTAACCCCTAACCCCTAACCCTAACCCTAACCCCTAACCCTAACCCTAACCCTAACCCTAACCCTAACCCTACCCTAACCCTAACCCTAACCCTAACCCTAACCCTTAACCCCTAACCCCTAACCCCTAACCCTAACCCTAACCCTAACCCTAACCCTAACCCATTGTCTCTGACTGCAGCAGTGAGTCCTACGGAACTGCACAGTTCATAGATCACTTCCTGGGACCACTCTCCACAAAACACAACAGCTACGTCAAAAACACCATACATTTCCTTGAGAAGGTCGCAGCAGAAACCGTATCTGACAACAGCTTCCTTTTTACTATGGATGTTGAAAGCCTTTACACCAACATTGAGACGGACATGGGACTGGAGGCCATCAGAAATTGCTTCAAGAACAACCCGGACCCGAATAGACCGGACCAAGACCTCCTAGAACTCCTCCAGATTAACCTGGAAAGAAATGACTTTCAATTCGACGAAAAGTGGTTCCTCCAAATCAAAGGCACAGCCATGGGAAAACGCTTCTCTCCCTCATATGCCAACATTTACATGGCACAATGGGAAAGGGAGGCACTGGCCACGTGCCCTTTACAACCACAAATTTTCTTGAGGTACCTGGATGACATTTGGGGAATTTGGAACCACTCAAAAGAGGATTTTGACCATTTTGTCACGATTCTCAACAACCACCACCCCTCCATCAAACTCAAACCGACTCTACATTCATCCTCTGTTGATTTCCTAGATGTCACCACCTTCAAAGGAATTCGTTTCAGGGAAACGGGACACTTGGACACAAAACTCTATAGAAAACCAACTGACACCATAACACTGTTACACTTTGACAGTTTCCACCCCAAACATGTTTTCAAAGGCCTCTTGAAATCCCAAATCCTACGCATCAATAGGATTTGCTCCTCCAAAGACGACACAGATGCAGAAATCAACAACCTCTGTAACGCCCTGAAGAAAAGAAATTACCCTAGAACTTTACTTCGCAGAGCAAAACACACCACACACACAACGGCTACAACACACACTACGCAACGAGTGGTACCTTGCATCACCACATATTCAACAACCAACAAAAAGCTACAACTCCAACTCAAACACAACTTGGAGAGGATGAAACCAAGGATCCCTGCTCTAAGACACTTAAGAAGCATCACAGCCTACAGGAGGAAACCCAATCTGAGGGATCTTCTCGTCAGATCACGTTTGACGAACGCACAGCTACAAGAGGGTAACACTTCACAACGAAACATCATTCGCAGTTCCAGCACACCACGAAGATTCACCATTTCAGCCCCTCAGGATGCAAAAACAGCCAACCTGATCTACAAAATCCAATGTGGAAAATGTGGGAAACAATACATTGGAGAGACCAAAAACTCACTGGCAACACGATTGTATGCACACAAATACAACATCAGACACAACAAAAAACCACACACAACTTTAGTTAAACACTTCCGGAAACACCACTGGACCCACTTACAAACCCAGATCCTGGAACACAACCCTCACTGGACTACGGAGGAAAGACGGAAAAAGGAAAAAGAATGGATCCAACGTCTACAGACACAAGCACCTCAGGGACTAAACGACAAGGAGCACCAATCATACAACAACCCTGGAAAGTCATAGGAGTAAGGGATAAGATCCCTTCACACATCCACAGAGGGAACCCTCTGGAAACCTTCTGGAATACACACCTCAAAGGACAACCCTTCTCCTTGGAAAACATCAACCTTTTAAAAAAATTTAAAAAAATTTTTTTTTAAACATGGTCCCATCCTTACATTTTTCATTGTTTTACTTATTGGAACCTTTTGAACCTTTGGAAAAAATAAAAATTATTGTTTTTTTATATAATTTTTTAACTTTTTTATAAAAAATACTTTATTATTTATTTTCTACTTTTGTGGATAATTCTGCTTCCCTATTTCCCCAAACAAATCCCTTTCAATAACCCACCACGTCATGCCTCCCCCCCCCCCCTTTATTTTCTCCCTTTCTTTTTCCTTTTTTTTGAACACTGACTCTCCATCCATCCTTGCTCCACACCACACACTCCAAGGTATTAGATCCGCCTACACCATCACAATTACATTACACACTTCAGGGATTTTTATCCCAGTTACACATCACTGACACAAGTTCTTCCCCTCCTTTTCACACTCTCTCTTTGATCCCCAAATTTCCTTCCTATACACCACACACTTCAAGGTCTAAAACCCATCTACACCAATGCAATTACACTACCTACTCAAGGGTTGAACCCTAAGGACACCTTACTGACGCACTCAACATTCCTTCCTTCCCCCCCCCCCCCTTTTTTCCCATTCCCCCCATAAACACCCCCCCCCCTGAATTTAATTAGATCCTGATACCTATTTTCAACAACCTATGAACATAGCGCCCTACCCTGTACCCCTCTTCTAACCCTAACCCTTTAGCACAACCCCAACCCCCACCCCTAATCTTAATTAGACTCCACACCCTATCTTTTTTTACATCACCATTACCACTAAACCCTAACCCTTTATCCCTTTTCTAACCCTAACCACAGTAACTTTCCAAATTTCACTCCAATAGGCACTGACATTCACAGGATCACTTACAAAGTACCCAAGTACATACATAAGGGAGATACTGGCGATTGCTGGGCCCAAACACCACACAGCACATCTCAAATCACCAGACACCATACACTACTGACCAGGCACCTGTGGCTGTCCGTTACCTCGACTGAACAGGAGTGAGTGTGCAACCCCCACCCCCTAGAGATCTCAAGGCCGCCAGGCTGACCTCTTTGGGGCTCCAGTTTCGCTTCGCGAAACTGTCGCAAAAACCTAACCCTAACCCTAACCCCTAACCCTAACCCTAACCCCTAACCCTAACCCTAACCCTAACCCTTTCTTCTTACAAATCAAAGGTACTGCCATGGTTAAGAAATTTGCTCCAGCATATGCAAATATTTTTATGGCAGAATGGGAAACTTCAGCCCTGCAAAAATGTTCATTGAAACCACTGTGTTATTTCAGATACCTGGATGACATTTGGGGAGTATGGACCCATTCTGAGCGAGAGTTTGAGATGTTTCTGAGGACACTCAACAGCCACAATCCATCCATAAAGCTAAAATCCACCAGCCATAAAACATCTGTGGATTTTTTGGACACTACAACATTTAAAGGTGATAATTTCCACATCATTCACCAATTGGACATCAAAGTCTTTTTCAAACCCACAGACACACATGCTCTCCTACACAAAACCAGTTTTCATCCAAGACACACCTTTGCTGGATTAATCAAATCGCAGCTCTTAAGATTTCACAGAATCAGCAGTCAACCATCTGATTTCAGGCAATCCACAAAAATATTGTTTGCATCCCTGGCCACTAGAGGGTACTCTCGGTCCTTCTTAAGAAAGTGCTTTAAATCCTTTCTTGAAACCAGACCCATCAATCTTTCACCCATCATGCCAGTTATTGTCACATATTCTCCCTTCTCCCTGAAGCTGTTGAGGGTCATCAGAACAAACTTTCAGAATCTCGCTCAGGAGACCACAGTTCTGAAAGACCACAGAATCATCTCAGCTTTCAGAAGGAATCAGAATCTTGGTGATCATTTAGTGAAGGCGAAAGTTTCCTCCTCAAAGCAAACCTCATCCAGGAGTCACTCACAGTTTTTTAGGCAAAAAAAGTGGCTCCAAAGCTTTCATAACCACAATGTTTACCCCTCATCATCAAGGGGCACTCCGCATTCTAAGAACTGTGTTTATTTGATCACCTGTCTGAAATGTGGGTTGCAGTATGTGGGGGAAACAGGAAACTCCATATTGATCAGGTTCACCCAACACAGATATAATATACTCAAGCACAAAAACACCCACACACATTTAGTTTCTCACTTCATCTCCCATGGATGGGATTCTGTAAGTGCGTCAGTAATTGAAACTAACCCCAGATGGACAACAGCTCAGAGACGCAGAGCTGAACGGATTTGGATCACAAGACTTGAAACCACACATCCAAAAGGGCTCAATCAGAAGGGCCCTTAATAACCTCAACACTTTTATTCATTATTCATTTAGTTCGATACCTCAAAATTAACAACCCCCCCCCCCCCTTCTCCTAACCCTAACCCTTTGACCTTTGCCTAACCCTAATTTTCGAGCACCCCCCGTTTAACCCTTACTCCTGGGCTTAACCCTAATCCTAACCAGAACCCCTTGTTCTGCTCTAATCCTAATCAAAACTCCATCAGGATAACATTCAATTATAACCTATAAAGCTGGGTGAGCAATCTGTTTTCCCCACATACTTCATTTATTTATCCCAAACAAGGATCCTATTTGAGTCTGAGGGAGGATGACCTCTGGACTGGGTTCCAAGATGGCCCGAGCATTAAAATCACGCCGCCTTCGGCGGCGCGATTTTCAGTCGACTTCCCCTAACCCTAATCCTAACCCTAACCCTAACCCTAACCCTCTACGGCAGAAAGTGTCGTACGAGTTCTCGACATGCAGAAGGCTGACTCTGAAGCCGAAGAGGAAATCACTCTGGAGCCAGAACCAGCAGATGAGCAGATCACAGCGCTGAGCCAGAGAAAAGGAAGCCAACGCTCCTCCCACAGAGAAGGGAGTCCTCCTCCTCCCGTCCAAACCAGCACCATGGAGAGCAGAGGGTACCACACACTCACCCCTGCCACTCTCTCCAAGCTGAGATCCAGCGTGGAGTCCAGACTAGCCGTTGAGCGAGCAGAGCAGACGACAACTTCTGCAGCAGAAATGCAGGTGTGTGCTCCAACACGACACGACAACACACCCCGCAAATTTACAGAGTGGCACCTGCACATACAACAGAAGAAGGTCATCATAGGAGACTCAAACATCAGCCGCCTCCCACCTTTCAAAGGTGGAAATGTACAATTGGACAGTTTTCCTGGCGCCAGATGGCATCATGCAGAATTTCTCCTGAAGACGGCCACCTTCCAGACGGAACCAGAGGTTCTCCTGCTATCCTTCGGCCTCAACAACAGATCCCAGAGGGATAAAAAAGCTCCAGTGAAAGAGATGATCAAAGCCCTGACTGTAGCAGGACAGAGATTCCCAGACGCCACGATCTTCGTCCCTCACGTCAGTTTTTCACCTCACCTTTCACCAGATGAAAAAGCCGTCCTGATTCATCTGAATCAACACATCCAAGAACTGACAGACTACATCCCCCCACTCAGTGGCTTCTTTGAGACCCAAACTGACAGCATCCACTGGACGGCAGCTACCGCGAAGAGGATGCTGGAACACTGGGCTTCATGGTTAAACTGAAGCTCCCTTTAAGCCTCTCACAGAGGGAGGGGAAAGATGGAGTCATGAATCTATGTGATAACTTTGTTCTTTCTCTTACACAGCTTTCCCTGCTGAGCAGAGGTCTTACTTTTATCCCTTCCAAATGTAACAGTAAGAATTTGACCTTTCAATCCAGACATGATTTACAGGAGTACCATCGCAGAATTAAGTTAACTGTTCACTATAAGGACAAAAGCAGCATCCAACCTCAGCCATTCATATTGAAATCTGACTGGACACCCCCATCTGCTACTCTCCCACCACAAATTAACCGTTTAATAGACCAGGATATTTCATACTTTGAGAATGATTTTAAAATCATTCATAACACTCCAAATTTGAGTGGTGAGGAAACCAAAGCTCTAAAAGAACTAGCCCAAAATAATGATATAGTTATTAAACCAGCCGATAAGGGCAGTCTAACAGTAATTATGGATAAAAAAGATTATTTATATGAAGGTTACAGACAGTTAAATGATGTAACTTATTATCATAAACTCAATAAACCCATTTATTTAGATACAATCCCTCTAGTAGATATAATTATTAATAATTTACTGAAAAAGAAATTTATAAATAAAAAACAAAAAACTTACCTGCAGGGCAACTCGCAACCGAGGCCCAGACGTTTTTATATGTTACCCAAAATCCATAAAGATCCCCAAAAATGGACCGTTCCATCTAAAATTCCTCCTGGCAGACCCATTGTTTCAGACTGTGAAAGTGAAACCTATTATACAGCAGAATATTTGGATTTTTTTCTGAATCCGTTATCTAATAAACATGACAGTTACCTTAAAGATACATATCATTTTATTGAAAAAATTAAACAACTAGTAATCCCAGCAGACTCCTTTCTGTTTACTATGGATATTGATAGCTTATATACCAATATTGATCACAAAGAGGGCATTGACAGTATTAAAAGAATTTTTCAAAAATACCCGGACAAAAAACGACCAGATAAAGAATTACTCCAATTATTAGAGATTAATTTAAACAGAAATGATTTTGAATTTAATGGGGAATTTTTTGTTCAAATTAAGGGCACAGCTATGGGGAAGAAATTTGCACCGGCTTATGCCAATATTTTCATGGCAGAGTGGGAATCCTCTGCACTACAGAAATGTGCTTTAAAGCCGCTCTGTTATTACAGGTACCTCGACGACATCTGGGGCGTGTGGACCCACTCTGAGCAGGAGTTTGGGACCTTCCTGGGGACTCTCAACAGCCACAACCCTTCCATCAAACTCAAATCAACATGCCACGCCTCTTCAGTCGACTTTCTAGACACGACCACATTTAAGGGAAGTGACTTTCACACCACACACAAATTGGACATTAAAGTTTATTTTAAACCCACAGACACACATGCACTGTTACATAAAACCAGTTTTCATCCCAAACACACATTTGCAGGTCTGGTTAAATCCCAGCTGCTCCGCTTCCACAGAATCTGCACCCAACAGGCAGACTTTAAAAAGGCCACAAAAATTCTTTTTTCGGCATTATACACAAGGGGTTATTCCCGCTCCTTTCTAAGAAAATGTTTTAAGTCATTTCAACAAATTAAACCTATTGATACAGCCCCCCTTTTACCCATTGTCACAACACATTCGGCAGCCACGTGCAGGATGGTGAGAGTCCTCAGGAGGAACTTCCGGGATCTTGTTCAGAGCCAGGGGCTGCTCGAGGAGCACAGATTTCTGCCAGCCTACAGGAGAAACAAAAATCTTAAGGACATTTTAATTAGAGCCAAACTTCCTCCCCCTACACAACCAAAATCCAGAGCACTCACCTCTTTTTTCAAACATTTGGATTGGATTTGCAGCCACCACAACAAAAATGTGTTTCCGTCTCTATGCAGGGGGAGCCCCCACTCTCAAAACTGCATTTATGTTATCTCCTGCTCCACCTGTGGGATACAGTACGTTGGGGAGACTGGGAACACTCTCTTAGTTAGATTCACCCAACACAGACACAACATCACAAAACATAAAAACACAGACACTTACCTGGTACAACATTTCATTTCCCACGGATGGGATTCAGTCAATGCAACGATCGTGCAGATGAATCCCAGATGGTCAACCCCAGAGAGAAGGAGACATGAAAGAAATTGGATTTCTAAATTAGACACCCTTCATCCTAGAGGCCTAAATGACAAAAAAAACACCATTATTCTAATTAGAGACACTTAACCGCTCTTCCCCCTTTTGTCCAGCAGAGGGAGTTGCTAAACAGTCCCTCTCCATCATCAGATTTTCTCAAAACCCCCCCTGTAAATTTTCTTTTTTCCAGCAGAGGGAGATTATGAATTCCCATAATCAATTTTCATATGGCCCTGCCCTAAAGGTTTTTGATCCTAACCCTAACCAAATTTAAATTGAGAGCCCTAACCCTAATTAGATTATGAAAAAAATAAAATAATTTATCCTTCATTACCCAGAGGGAGGAGCGAGATCTGAGTGGGGACAGAAATGGTCCGTGCACGAGGGCTCCAGGCATACAGCCTGGAACCCTAACCCTATCACCTAACCCTAACCCTAACCCTAACCCTAACCCTTAACCCTAACCCTCCGGTGCCTGGCGGGGGGTGGTGGGGGCTCCGTTGGTCGGGGGTCGGGTCCGGTGCCTGGGTGGGGCGGGCTGGGGTGCTGCGTGGTCCTCTGGGCTGGGGTGTCCAGGGCCAGGGCCCTTCCCTGGGCCCTGGTCCCCGGTCGCTCTGGGTGTCATCCGCTTCGGCTGCGGGTTCTGGGGTGGGGGGCTTGTCGGCCCTGTCCTGTGGGGGGGCGTTCTGGGGGGGAGGGGGGGCCCACTATTGGTACGGGGCGGGGGGGGTTGACGGGTCGGTGTCTCCGCTGAGGCAATCGGCGGTTGCCCCGGCCGTTTGGCTGCCTTGGTCCCGTCGAGGCCTGACCAGAGCTCTTCTGGGGCCGGTGTTTGGGGGTGGGGGCCTGGGCTTGCTCCGGGGGGGGGGGGGGGGGGGGGGACGCTCTCTGGCTCCTCTCTCTCTGTGTGGGGTGGGTGATGCCAGGCCTGGGGTGTCGGTGCCTCTGGGGGTGGGGCCCCTGGGCTGGGTGGGCCTAGCCCCTTTGCTGGGGGGGGCTGGGGGACAGCTGTTTGACCAACGGGGGACAGTATACCAGCTGTCCCCAACTCACCCCCTTCCTCATATAACCTCATATTAGGGTGAGGGGGTGGAAGGTTTAGCCTGCGATGCGCCTTGGGGGGGGGGCTACTTGGCAGTGGCCCCCCTCCTATGGTTGCTGTATGGAGTGGGCCCCCCCTCTGTCGGTTTTATTTCCACCTTAGACATGTAGGGTCCTTGGTAGGGGGGTGCTTGGACATCACTGCCAGCAAGCAGCAGATGTCCTCCTAGCACCCTACCCGCCAATTTTAACCGCACCTTAGACATTTAGGGCCCCTTGGTGGGGAGGGGACATCACTGTGAGTAATCAGGAGATGTCCCCTTAGTGCCCTACCCGCCAATTTTAACTGCACCCCCCTTAGTACACACACCCGTCCCCCCTCAATATATACATTCCAACATAAACACACACACATGCACACACACACCCTCTCAAACACACATACACGCACACACATTTTGCAAGGAAGGTGGGACCTAGGACCATCTGTCCCCTGCCCCTTCCCTGGTGGGGGGTGCGGGCCCCTTGGCAACGGCGGCCGTGTCCCTTGGGTGCAGGCTTCCTGGGCCCGGCGGTTCTCTCTCCGCGCGGTGGGGGGGGTTTACATTACACCTGAGCCGGGGGTGTTCGTGTCCCTGGGGGGTGGGTCCTGGTCCTTGCCCCTGAGCACTGGGCCCCGCCAAATTTCCAACTGTGGCCGAGCCTGGTCGGGCCATATTTACAACACACCTTGTGGGCCCCCTTTTCTTTCCCCGGGGTTCCCCCCTCCTGGGCGGGGGCGGCGGGCCCCTACCTTGCTCCTCTCTGGACCAACCGTGGGCCGGGTGGGTGGCTGCCTGGAGTGCGGAGTGGGTCTCCCTTGGGGGGTCTTGGCTCGTACATGGGGTTGGGGTGGGGGGATGCCCGGAATTCCTGGGTGGTGATGGGGTACTCCTCTGGGGCTGTGGGCGTCCTTCTCCGGGGGGGCCCTGCGTTGGGCTCTCCCGGCGCGGCAGGGGGGCTGCTCTCCTGGTTGGGCTGGGGCGGCGCTTTCTTTCCCTCCGTGCCTCCCTGCTCTCTGGGTCTGGGGGCCTCGCGGCGGTCCTGCTGGCCCTGGCCTGGGTGGCGGTCTTGGTCGCTCGGGGTGCGGTTGTTCCCTGCCTTTTCCCGTTTGGCGTTGGGGGGATTCCGGCTGCCGCTGCTGCTGAGGCGGGGGTCTTGGGGTGGGGATGGCTGGGCACACTCCCTCCTTCTTTTCACGTTCCACCATCCATTTTAGAAGAACATAAACACTCACATGAGCACAGGTGTTAGCTCACCTTTGCACTAACAGTTTGCATGGTTTAATGACTGAAATATTTCACACTAGTTGGTTTGAAGGCACAAGTATGCGTGTGTGAACACTATCGGTTTTGTGTACATGTTGACATGTGGACATTTTTGCAGCTAACAGGTGTGTTAACATTTATTCTATACATTCTATTGATTTTTTAGACACAACTGTTTACAAAGGAAACTCTTTTGAACAAACCGGTAAATTGGAAGTCAAAGTTTTTTTTAAAGACACACATTCTTTATTATTCAAAACCAGCTTTCACCCACAACATACACACAGGGGATTAGTAAAGTCACAACTACTCCGATTTAAACGCATTTGTACCCAGGAAGAAGATTTTCGGGGTGCAGTGAAAGTATTATTCTCTACCCTGAGACATAGGGGATATTCCAGATCATTTCTAAGACGTTGTTTCAAAACTCTAAAGGATACCGGACAAAAACACACAAATATGGAAGAAATAATCCCACTTATTACAAACTTTTCTACAGGAAGTAAAACACTAAATCATAAAATAAAAACCAACTTCAAACAAATTATTACGAATCAAGGACTGTTGAAAAACATCGAGTAATCTCAGCATTTAAACGCAATAAAAATCTAAAAGATTATTTGGTGAAAGCAAAAGTACAACCTTTACAACATAGCCAAAAATGTGCATACCTTCAAGACCCAAACCTTTACTTTAAAATCAAAAAACTGTGTTTATGTAATTTTTTGTGCAAAGTGCAAAATTCATTATGTTGGAGAAACTAAAAACTCACTTTCCACAAGAATGGCTCAACACAAATACAATATTATAAATAAAAAGGACACAGACACTAATTTGGTCAAACATTTTATTTTACACGGGTGGCATAGTGTAAAGGTTGCAGGTATACAAAACAATTCAATTTGGACTGACAAAGAAAGAAAGTCAAAAGAAAGACAATGGATATATTTACTGAACACAAACGAACCAAATGGTTTAAACATGAAAAGAAATTATCCATTATCATAAAGTCCCATTCTGTAGTTTAAATGATTCCCCCCTTAATTTAGTCGAGCCCCTAATTAGAAATTGAATTACTTACCTTGTAAATTACTTACCTTGAATATATGACTTACCTTGATTGGATCTTCTAAACCTGGCCCTTTAATCAAATTCTAACCCTAACCTGGCCCTTTAATCAAATTCTAACCTTAACCTGGCCCTTTAATTAAATTCTAACCCTAACCAGAGTATTTAGCCCTAACCCTAACCAAATTGAGTACGTATCCCTAACCTTAATCAAATTTTTGAAATATGAAATCAAATTCAGAAGTTAGCCCTAACCCTAACCAAATTGTTGAAATATTAAACCAAATTTAGAATTTAGCCCTAACCTAATCATTAAAACATCATATCATTGCATAAATGTATTTTTTTTTTAAAACATCATAATTTGAAAAGGGGTTATTTTATATAAATTCATTATACGAAATACAAAAGTAAGATCCAAAAATAAAAACTATATAAATGCATAGGGCTATAAAAATTGGCATAAGAAACATTTTTTTTAAATAATTTAAAATCATTACGAATTTTCACTAAAAGTAATAAATATTAAGTAAATTTACATTTTAAATTGTTAAAATTGAATTTGGCAATTGATTCATGCATTAAATAACTTAAAAAAACAACTTTAAAATAAAGGGTATAAATAAAAAGAAACTGGAAAAAAGAAAATTTTGATTTGATTTGATTTGATTTGAAATGGTTTATTTCAAGCAATCAAATAGAAATAATACACAAAAACAATATAATCATCAGTTATACATTCATACAGTAACTAATCAAACTTAGGATAATTAGACATAATTAATAAATATTGCTTGAAAGGGAGTGGAAGGAAGCGAACTTATATAATCCCACCCCGTTATACTATAACCATTTTATTACATGATTTATCAATATCCGGTTCCTAGGTTATATCAGACAGAATTAATAATCATAAGGTATCAATAAAGCACATGCCAAAGATGAATATCTTAAGTACTACGTCAAAAATAACTATTTTAGAAATCAACATGGCAAATGCAGCATCTGAAATATATGCAAATTATGTTACTTTTAAAAGTCATGCTTTAAAACATAATACTATATCAGTAAAATAGACACAACACTGTTTCAGGAATTTTCATAGCAAAAATTTCATCAAGTATCAAAAGTTAAAAACATGTGCAAAGTTATGCTACATTAGGAAAGATTTTTGAATCAATTTATCAATTTTAGGAGCTAGTGAAGTACTATCATCAAAAGTCAATCAATTTAACAATTTTCAAAGGTGATTAATCATTTGTTTTACTCTTTTTGTATATTTTTTTTTGTATTTTTCTTTTTTTTTCTTTTTTTATATAATAAAGTAATGCTGTGGGCGAAAAATAAAAAGGGTACATAAAATGTCGAATTGTCCAAGGTTGGCATTTCTTCTTTTACTGATAACAGCCGATTCTCTTGGTTTAAACAGTTAATAGTTTTCTTCCATGTTATGTCAAATCTAGCCACAGGGGTTGCGAATCTAGCCACAGGGGTTGCAAGCCAGTAACTTCTGTGCCGGTCCCAAGCCCGGATAAATAGAGAGGGTTGCGTCAGGAAGGGCATCCGGCGTAAAAAATTGCCAAAATAACCATGCGAATCATCCACAACACTTTAGACATACCGGATCGGTCGAGGCCCGGGTTAACAACGACCGCCACCGATGCTGTTAACCTACAGGGTGTCGGTGGAAATTTGACTACTGTTGGTGGAAGAAAGAGGGGAGGCAGAAGGGTCCGTGGCCAGAGAGAGAAGGGAAAAGGCAGGAACATAGGTTTGAGAATAGGGACTCTTAACGTTGGCACAATGACACGGAAAGGCAGAGAGCTGGCAGACATGATGGAGAGAAGGAAGGTAGATGTACTGTGTGTGCAGGAGACAAGGTGGAAGGGCAGCAAGGCACGTAGTATTGGAGGAGGATACAAACTGTTCTATCATGGTGTTGATAGGAAGAGAAACGGGGTAGGAGTGATTCTGAAGGGGGAGTTTGTAAACAGTGTTCTAGAGGTGAAAAGAGTCTCAGACAGGATGATGAGCCTAAAGTTAGAAATTGAAGGGGTGATGGTGAATGTAGTCAGTGGGTATGCGCCACAGGTTGGCTGTGAGTTAGAAGTGAAGGAGAGATTCTGGAGTGAGTTGGATGAGGTCATAGAGAGTTTTCCCAGAGGAGAGAGAGTTGTTATTGGAGCAGACTTTAATGGGCATGTTGGTGAGGGCAACAGAGGTGATGAGGAGGTGATGGGCAGGTTTGGTGTGAAGGAAAGGAATCTGGAGGGACAGATGGTGGTGGACTTTGCGAAGAGGATGGAAATGGCTGTAGTCAACACTTACTTCCAGAAGAGAGAGGAACATAGAGTGACATACAGAAGTGGAGGTAGGAGTACTCAGGTGGACTACATCCTATGTAGACGAGGTCATTTGAGAGAGGTTAATGACTGCAAAGTGGTGGTAGGAGAGAGTGTAGCCAGACAGCACCGCATGGTGGTGTGTAAGATGACTCTGGAGGTCAGGAAGAAGAAGAGAGGGAAAACAGAAAAGAAGACCAAGTGGTGGAAGCTACAGAATGAAGAAACTTGTGAGGAATTTAGGCAGAAGTTGAGGCAGGTCCTGGGTGGTCAGGATGAGCTTCCAGAGGACTGGGAAACTACAGCAGAGATTATCAGGGAAACAGGTAGGAAGGTGCTAGATGTGTCATCTGGAAAGAGGAAAGACGGTAAAGAGACTTGGTGGTGGAATGAGGAAGTACAGGAATGCGTCCAGAGGAAGAGGTTGGCTAAAAGGAAGTGGGATGTAGAAAGGACTGAGGAAGGTAGACAGGAGTACAAGGAAGCGCAGCGTAGAGTGAAGAGAGAGGTGGCAAAGGCCAAACAGAAAGCTTACGATGAGCTATATGACAGGTTAGACACAAAGGAAGGAGAAAAGGACTTGTTCAGGCTAGCCAGACAGAGAGACAGAGATGGGAAGGACGTGCAACAGATAAGGGTGATTAAGGACAGAGATGGAAAGGTGCTAACAACCCAGGAGAGTGTACAGAAAAGATGGAAGGAGTATTTTGAGGAGCTGATGAACGAGGAAAATGACAGGGAAAGAAGGGAGGAAGATGTGGTTGTTGTGGAGCAGGAAGTAGCAGAGATTGGAAAGGATGAGGTTAGGAAGGCTCTGAAAAGGATGAAGAGCGGAAAGGCCGTTGGTCCTGATGACGTACCTGTGGAGGTATGGAAGTGCTTAGGAGAGACAGCAGTGGAATTTCTAACAAGGTTGTTCAATAGGATTTTAGAGAGTGAGAAGATGCCTGAGGAATGGAGGAGAAGCGTTCTGGTCCCGATCTTTAAGAACAAGGGTGACACGCAGAACTGCAGCAACTATAGAGGAATAAAGTTGATGAGCCACACAATGAAGCTGTGGGAAAGAGTAGTGGAAGCCAGGCTTAGGAAGAAGGTGGAGATTTGTGAGCAGCAGTATGGTTTCATGCCCCGTAAGAGCACCACTGATGCCATTTTTGCTTTGAGAATGTTGATGGAAAAGTACAGAGATGGTCAGAAGGAGCTGCATTGTGTGTTCGTAGATTTAGAGAAGGCGTATGACAGGGTGCCGAGGGAGGAGCTGTGGTACTGTATGAGGTCGTCTGGAGTGGCAGAGAAGTATGTCAGAGTAGTTCAGGACATGTATGAGAGAAGTATGACGGTGGTGAGATGTGCTGTAGGTCAGACAGAGGAGTTCAAGGTGGAGGTGGGACTACACCAAGGATCAGCTTTGAGTCCTTTTTTGTTTGCTATGCTGATGGACAGGCTGACAGACGAGGTAAGACAGGAATCTCCCTGGACAATGATGTTTGCGGATGACATTGTAATTTGCAGTGAGAGTAGAGAGCAGGTGGAGGAACAGCTAGAGAGGTGGAGGTTTGCTCTGGAAAGAAGAGGTATGAAGGTCAGTCGTAGTAAGACAGAATACATGTGTCTGAACGAGAGGGATCAAGGTAGAAGCGTTAGGTTACAGGGGACTGAGGTGAAGAAGGTGCAGGAGTTTAAGTACTTGGGGTCAACAGTTCAGTGTGATGGGGATTGTGGAAAAGAGGTGAAGAGGCGAGTGCAGGCAGGTTGGAGCGGTTGGAGGAAAGTGTCAGGAGTGTTGTGTGACAGAAGAGTGCCAGCAAGACTCAAAGGAAAGGTGTACAAGACAGTGGTGAGACCAGCTCTGCTCTATGGGTTAGAGACGGTAGCAGTGAGACAGAGACAAGAGGCTGAGATGGAGGTAGCGGAGATGAAGATGTTGAGGTTCTCCTTAGGAGTGACCAGGTTAGACAGGATAAGGAACGAGTACATCAGAGGGACGGCTCATGTTGCCTGTGTTAGCGACAAAGTCAGAGAAGCCAGACTGAGATGGTTTGGACATGTTCAGAGGAGGGATAGTGGATATATTGGTAGAAGGATGTTGGAGATGGAGCTGCCTGGCAGGAGGGCAAGAGGACGGCCAAAGAGGAGATATATGGATGTCTTAACAGAGGACATGAAGTTGGCTAACGTTAGGGTAGAAGATGTTCATGATAGAGTGAGGTGGAAAAGGATGATTCGCTGTGGCGACCCCTGATGGGAAAAGCCGAAAGAGAAAGAAGAAGTTTTCTTCCATGTTATGTCTGCAGACATTAGATTCAGGTCCATATCCTTCTTCAGCTGATATCAGCTGCGGTGAAAGTTGAGGTCAAGTTGTCTGCAGGTCAGAACTCTGCTGTTATTCAGGTTACGTCAGACATACAGAGAAAGTGATGATTCAGGTGTCATATTTCTTGAAATTATTTGGCTCTTTGATTTATTACTCCACGTTGTTTCAGACAACCGTAATCAAGCACTTCTCAAAGTCCTTCATGGTGTTCACGACCAGAACCTTGGACCGGTCCTCTGGACCGAGCGGTTTGACGTAAATCCTGCAGCCTTTAACCCAAGTGTTCTCAATCTGCTTCTCCTTCCTGAGAAGCCGTGCATGTTTTGAGATTTCAGCATTCCTTCTGGTCAGATGGTCGTTCAGATAAACAGCCGAACCTTTCAGTTGTTTCCTTTGGTTCATCAAAGCTAGCTTGTGTTTGTGATTCACAAACCTGATGAGGATCGCTGGTTTATCCGTCTCCTTTCTCCTGGGGAGCAGGTGGCAGGTCTCGATGGTATTGAGATCCAGGGAAATCCCTTTAGATGTGAGAAGTGAAAGTATTTGCTGTTCCAGCGACGCTGCACCGAACTCCGTATTAGAACTGCTAGCTACGCTAGCGCTAGCATTAGCAGTGCTTGCTCCTGCTGCATTCAGCTTCGCTCGAGGCTTGATTGGTACTCCAGTGAGAATGACATTATTCATCCTTACTTGCTGTTCCACATCGTCCAGTCTTTTCTCCAGAATCTCGACCCGGTTTTCTCGCTGCTCGTTTTGAGCCCGAAATCTTCGGAACTCTTCCATCATCTCCCAGAGCGGTGTTAGCTTAGCCGACACTTGATCCATAAAACTTTTCAGCATTTCTTGAATAATGTCAAGAGACTTTTTGAGCTCTTCATATTCCTGGGGTTTCTGCGGGTGCATGGTCAGCTCTCTTTTTTGGAGAAAAATCAACTTTTTAAGTAATTTGAAGATAGTTGTATTCGCAGAGAGGCACGCCACGCGTCCTGCTGTATAACCCGGAACCGGAGCAAGAATGCCAAAAATGGGAAAATACAAGGGGGTGGAGCCAGGAGGCTATATATTGGGACAGGCTGAACAGAGCTTATTTCTGCTCTCCTCTTCGTAGGGACATCTCCACAAGTGCCAGCCAATTTAGCCTCAGTGATCTGCGTGCTGTATAGGCCTGAAGAAGACCTTATTAGAGGTCGAAAAGTTGCCGCTGTAACACGCATTTTTTGCTTTTTTGCTCTTTTTCTTTTGAACACGTGTTTCTTTTGAACACTTGTCTTTTTTCTTTTTTTAAAAAAACATTTCTTTTCGAATTTGATTATTTTATTTCACAAAAAAAAAAAAAAATACTTAAATAACATAAAAACAAACAGAACGTTTTTACACACACCTTATTAAATTAGAATAACAAAGGCGAACCGGACAATAAAAAATAAAAAAATCTAATCAAATGGACGGGGAGTGGACACTTGTCCGTCCGCGGTGGGGGAGGAAACAAACATTCCCAAAAAATCAGAGGGGTCATATCAGCGATACCCGCTTTGGGATGGACCGCGCATCGCCCAACTTCCGCGGAAGGGGGGCTACAACCATTCGCCCTAATCCTAACCCCTAACCCTAACCCTACCATCCTAGGCATACATTTAAAGGTCTTATAAAATCACAAATCATCCGTTTTCATAGAATCTGTTCAAACCCCCGTGACTTTCACTCTGCCACCATCACCCTCTTTAAAAGTCTCAGAACCAGGGGCTATTCAAAACGCATCCTCAGATCCATAAAGTCTTCCACTTAGGCTTCTCTTGCTCCCACCCGCTCTCAAACTACCCCCTCCCTGCCCAGGTCCCAGAATCTGACCCCCCAGATCCCTCCCTCTCTTCACATCCCCCCTCTCACACTCCACAATTGGTACCATTTGTATCTACGTTCTCACACAAAATAACAGGACTTCATCACATAATCAAGCAGAATTTCACCAACTCAAAGGCTCACCATACAGCATTTAACAACCTCCAAATCATATCAGCATATCGAAAACATAAAAGCCTTAAGTCTCTCCTGGTCACGTCCCTTTACAGTGATAATAAAAGCACACCCCAACCCAAATTGACCCATCATTTCAAATCCAGGAAAATCATCCACAATACTAAAACTGGCTCATCATATCCAAATTTAGCTTTACTACCTTTAGCCACAAGAAACGTAGTTTACATCATCACTTGCACCCTGTGCAATAAGCACTATATTGGAGAGACACAACATTCACTTCAAACCCGTCTAAATCAACATCTTTATAACATCAGGGCAGGACGACTTGCCACCCACCTGGTTTCACACTTTACACTACACCCCATAACTCACCTCATAATATCTGGACTGGAACACAATGACAGATGGACGTGTGGGCAGAGAAAGAGAGCAGAGAGAATCTGGATCCGAAGACTCGGGACGATGGCCCCGGGCGGCCTGAATGAGGATTGACCTCCCTGACTAACCACACCGGTGCTTCCACTCCCCACCTATAAAACAACCTCCGCCCCTTTATGCGTTTTTTAATGCATTTTAAAACATTTTTTTTTACTTTTTCAAAGTATTACTTTAATTATTTCCTCATCTTTTTCCTATGATTACTTATTTATTTATTTATTTATTTTTACCTATCCGGTGGTGGGCCAATAGATTATTTTAACCCCTTTCCCCAAAAAATTTGATTTTAAATTTGACTTCTGAGTACTATTGTGGCTTACACTTTTATCTTGGTGGACGATGTAATACCTAATTGTTCTATATTGTATTTTGATTATTTATTAATGCATGCGACCCTAATCTTGCATGCTTTTATGTGTGTTTTTAATCTTAGCACTTGCTTTTATCTTTAGCACTTTACAATTTTAGCACTTGTCTTTTAGCACTTACTATTGCATCCATCCACCTCTTAGCCACCTATATCTCTTATTTTTTAATTTCTAGGGCCCCTGAATTCCCCCCCCCCACCCTTTTTATTTTTATTTTATTATTATTATTATAATTGTTTTTTTTTTTTTTCTATCAAGTTGTTTAAATAGAACTCAAGTTCACAGGACTCCATGGGTTCCCAGTGGCACAATCTGGAAATCACTGGCCTGTCACTCTGAAAACCCAGGATCAAATCCAGCATAGAACTGACATTTGTTTTAAACCACAATGTCAGCCGGTTGGCCAATGCATATAAGTATATCCCTAACTCCTAACCCCAACCCTAACCCCGCCCGTGCCACTGTGAGGACCACTGGAAATAAACAGCTGGAGCCAAGCAACATCCACCTGTCTTGAAATAATCTCATTGTTATCATGAAATTTTAAATGTATTATTTTCACTCTTCTAACCCTTAACCCTAACCCTAACCTAGGACATTTCACACAGGTCCCTTCAGCACATTTCACCCTGGTTTCCCCAATGTCTAATCCCAGTTTTTTACTTCCCCAGTCGTGCCCCCCAGGGTCTCCGGATGTGCAGTGTGGTTCCCCCTGAAGCATAGCCATGCTAGTGGAAGAGGAAATTAGCATGATGAACGGGCATGCAGATGTCGAACCTGACCTGCACAAAACCCACTCTGATTCCTCCTCTATCATTAAGGGGGCCTATCTGCAGCCCACCGGGACCCCGGGCTTCCTCTCCTCCTTTATCCCTCCAGCATCCCTAAACAGGGAACTAACCCTTTCCTTCCTTTTCCCATCCCTCCTTAGTAACCCTAAAACTGGGAGCTATTTATCCTTTTTCCTTTCCCTGATCCTCCCCTTTTGGAACCCTACTCAGGGTCTTAAGGACCTACACTCCCACCCACTGATAGCTACCTTATTCAAGGAGCCCAAGAAAGCTAATTGACCCCTTTAATATTTATTTATTCCCCCCCCCCCCTTTTTTTGTCTCTCTCCTCCTCTTCACCCATTGATCATAATTACTAAGCTGAGATGCCCACTCTACCAGGTAGGCTCTCGCCAGGAACCCTAACCAGGGAACAACCATTAATTTTTCATAACCAGCCCCTGTTGGCATCCCTAGCCTGGGAACTAACAATTTAAACCTGACTGACCCCCTCTCCCCTTCCGTCTAGCATCCCTAAACCGGGATCTAGCTCTCCCTTTCCCTTCCCTGATCCTCCCCCTTAGCATCCCTATTCAGGGTCTTAAGGACTCCCACCCTCACCCACCGATGGCTACCTTTCTCAAGGAGCCCCAGAAAGCTAATTGCCCCCTTTAATTATTATTTTTCCTCTTTTTCAATATTTTTTTTATATAAATGAATTTAATTGGAATTCTAGATTAGGTTTGTGGTATTCTCTTAGGGACAGCAAGATTTTACTAACCCTTTGTATTAACTTTTTTAATCTGCTTGGTTTTATATGTATTGTTTTTTTAGCACTTATTTATAGCACTTATTTTTAATATTTTTATTAACGCACTAACATTTGTGCATGGTTTTTACCATGTTTTTAGCACTTTTTTAAATTGCTGCTCCTAATGTAACTGCAATGAAAGTTTATTAGTAAAACAATTTGTTAAATTTCTATTTTTTAACTATCCATTAACCTTTTTATTTCTTTTATTTTATTTTATTTTTATTTTTTTTTGTTCCCTTTTTTCTTATTTCCCTTTCTTATACCCCCCAACACCTAGGGTTTACATAAGGACTAGTAGTGTAGTGGTATTGGAAACCGCCTGTCATGCAGGCAAACAGGGTTCAAACCTCAGCTGGGCTTTTTTAAATGTCAAGTTTTATTTCAGTTCCCCCTTTCCATTTTTTATTTACTTTATTTTGTTTTTCCAGTACAGCAGGCCAGTGCTAAGAAAATACAATCGCATTTCTCCAAACCCCAACCCTAACCCTAACCCTGTTTTTAAAGACGTCACACACCACCACCTGATGACGACCCTGACGAAGGCGGAAGGTATTCCACAGAAACATGTCGGAACGTTTTACAAAAAACAAACCAGTGTCTGATAGAAAATAATCTAAGTACTCAGAGACTCTGCAAGTTTCTCATAAAGGACTGGTCAGCCCAATTTGACATTGCGTCGTCCTGGGCCAAAAGAATCTGGGCCCCCACTTAAAGCAGGGGACAATAGATCATGCCCAAGGTGTCATTGTGGCTAAACTAGCAGATCTAATCAAAGATGCTGATGCTGCTGCACCCCCACAAGAGGAGGATTCAGCTAAAAGCCAGGCCAGATCACCACAAGACGCAGCAACAACTGATCTTCTGGACATGCAACCACTGATCACACAGGCACAAAGGTCAGCTCCCACGACTTCAGCACCACAGAGGACCACAGGCAGAATTAAGGTGAGAGCAGAAATACAGGTGAAAAATAAAGGTGAGCGGCAGCAAGACATAGTATCTGAGTTAATGAGAAAAACTAAAGAGGAACAGAGAGCAGAGGAGGTGAAGGACTTTAAATTAACAACAGAGACTGTGGAAAGAGGTGGAGAGGTGTTCAAACAGGTTGGAATGGGTGGTAGTGAATGGGTTCAGGTGTGGTGTTGCTGCAGTTTTGCTGCCATCTTCTGGTGGAAATAGGGAATAGTTTTTTTGCTATTGGCCTTTTTTATTTTTTAAAGGGCTGAGGGGAGAGAGGCCGCACTTTGGAAATGCCTGAATTTTATAGGCATAAACTCTTTAAAGGCACCCAAAATGTCCACAAAGGGTTGAAGTAATGATGGAAATATTTTGAAGCCTGAAAGTTACTCCACAACTTCACAATTTACAGTTACAGTTACTTCACAATTGTGAATGCCATGCTACATATAGAAACATCTGTTCACATTTTTCAAAACACTTAAAGTGAAGGCTCTATTTGTTTTTAAACCTCCCAAGTTCAAAGGTCAGACAGTTTGCCGAAGCCTATTCCAGCAGCATCTGAATGGACCACCCTGAATAGGTCGCCATCCATCACTAAGTGTTTTTAAACAGGCTGAACTGATATCTAAAGACATGCTTTGGAAGAATCGCAGAAGCTGGAGAATCGTATCAGTTCCAGATCTCACAGAAACCCGTAAGATTATGTCTGCTGTCTGCAGACTTTTCAAGCCTTTCAGCAGATGTCTGATGCAGAAGAGGTATTCTATGGCATGGAGAAAGAGCTGCTGTGTTTCAGTGCTTGCATTAGGTCCCGCCTCCACCCTCACTGGGAACAGCAGTCCTCTCATGAAGCAGCAGACGGAGCAGCTGAAAACATCTGCAGGATGCAAGCCGCGATTCTCCTCTGGATCCTCAGCCTCCTGTTGAAGGAGGTGCAGGCATGGGGCTACAGAAATGGAATATTTCATAACTCTATTTGGTTGGGTAAATATCCTCACTTTAAGACTGATGCTTCAACTCGGCTGCTTAACTTCACCTTCATTCACTTCACTGGTTTGTAACCCTTGTGCTATCCTAGGCCCTTTAACATTTGGAGTTGGGTCATCTAGACCCACTAGACAGTGCTCTGAACCTTTTTTCTTCAATGATTTGTGATCTTCACTGCTGTCCATGGATTACATGAAATCTTTCCACCTTTATCCACCTTTGTCATGGTAGGGAGAACACGTCACTGTAAGGGTGGGGTCATCTAAGATAGCACAAGGGTTAAATGTGATTAGGTTTAAAGGATTGAGCAGATCAAACAACCTCAATGTTTGATCTGCTTATAGTGCTTATAGTACAGTTGTTTGTTTTTAGTGGGATAAAAGGAATACATCCATGAGCTGAAAAGAGAAGGACTAAAAGAAGCAGCTTGTGGGCTCCTTGTTTATGAGCTGGGAAAGTTTGGAAGTTACTTCATCTGGGTTTTGCAGAAGCTCCAACTTTGCTAATCTTCCACCATTTTTCTCTGAATGTGTTCCTCTGTATTTCTTCCATGTGTCTCCTGTGGAAATCTTTTACTCATTTGACATAGATTTCACAGTTTACAGAACTCCTGTTAAATTAGTTAATTTCAGTTTTGGCATTGTTGAGCTGAAGCAGAAAGATTACTCCCTCTGGAAGTGTTTCCAAACACTTTAGCACAGAATTGTCCTAAATTTTCTCAAGCAGTCAGTTTTCTTAAAGAGCACATACTTAAACAGCTGTAGTCCTGGCCTGATCCACTTTGGTCCTGGTCTAGTCCTGGTGTCCTGGTTTTAAAAAATGGTTGTTTCCTTTGATGGTCATCTTGGTTTGTTAGGTATGAAATTTGACTTTAAACTCTGATTTGGAACAAACAAGAAAACTCTGGTACTCTTCAGTACTAGGGTCCATGTTCTCTTGCAGATGAACTCTGGTGTGGTTCACTTCTGTGGGAATGCAAATGGACTTCCACCAAACCAAAGGGAGAAAATGTTGAAAGCGCTCTGTGTTTGGAGGGAAAACAGCCTCAGAGTAAATCTCAGAAAAGAGGAACCATGAAAACATTTAAAATATCTGGGTCCCCTTCAGTCTTTGGTTGTTAGTGTTGTGTGTGAAAGCATATTAAACCAGATGTGGGGGGTCTGCAAGAGCTCCAGTTTTCCCAACTTTTCTTGAGGAATCAGTACTACATGTCATATAAACCACCAACCTGCTTTTTCCAATTACGATGGGGGGGGGTTCTGCTTTCTTCCCAGTTTTTTGCTGAATACTCAGCATCAGAGTGACAGCAGCTCACTTCAATGCAAAACATTGATACTTTGCTTCAACTCAGACTTTCTTCTCTCTTTGACAGAACAAGCTGCTGGAGTTTACCACAGAGAGTCACGCAAAGGGAGATACCAGCTGACATTCATAGAGGCCAAGGCTGTCTGTGATTACGAGGGGGGGAAGCTGGCCACCTACGAGCAGCTGGAGGCGGCGCGACAGATAGGTCAGCAGCAGTCTCCTTGGAGCAGACATCTTTACATTAATCTCAGGGTTGATGTGGTATCGCTGGATCTCCACACTATCATGAGTCTCTGCACACGTCTCCTTTTATCTGGCTTTCCTTCCATTAAACGAGTTCAACTCCAGGTCTGGGGGCAGGGGTGGGCTGTAAAACATCCTATAGCTGCTAAAAAGCTTTTACCACACAGAAAGAGGAAAGGTTAACGTGTGGAAGAGTGTCAACCTCGGTTTGTGTGTTTCATGGTTGTGGTTCCTTCTATCGGAGCCTTAAAAGCCTGTTGACACTTTCTAGTCTGGAAATCATCACTGCAGACAGACTGGCCTTCTCTTATCAAGCCACTCTGCTAACTCTCCAACAAACTTCCATCCTGCAAAGAAAAACTACATGTTGACGTCATCTCTGGCAGGCTGACATCCAGATGTTTGTTGGAGAAGGGAGGAGGCCTGCATGTCTGCCTGCATGCTGTTGGTCTTTTGTGCTTCAAGACAGTAGAGCCTTTCTTCTGCTCCTCAGGTTTCCATGTGTGCGCAGCAGGATGGTTCGACAAAGGACGCGTTGGTTACCCTATTGTGAAAGCTGGCATCAACTGCGGCTTTGGAAAAGTTGGCATCATCGACTATGGATTCAGACTGAACAAGAGTGAGCAATGGGATGTTTACTGCTACAACCCAAACTGTGAGTCTGAATGAATCAATGAATACATAAAATTTATATTATGGAAAGACTGACATTAACAAAGATTAACAAAGATGCAAAGAGATAAAGGTGATAAAAATGGGTCAAATATATTGGACCTCTTAGACCAGACCTACTTTAATTTCTTTTTTTTTTTTTTAACTTGTCCTGTCCAACAGCTGGGCAGGCAGATGAGAGCTGACGGCCTCTTGTGTTGGACATATTTTACTTTAACAAGAGGGGTTATTAATCTTCAGACAAACCAAAGGTATGTCTGAATAAACCCCTTTGTAATTGAGGCCAAACTTTATTAATTTCAATCATGTTTAGAAATCTTTGGTGTTGGACCAGACGGAAAAGGAAAGAAGGGAAGAAGAGAGAGGGATGTTAGAGAGAAGGGGGGGGGTAAGATGGTGATAATAGGAGGGGGGGGTAAGACCATGAAGCAGCATAAAGCAACAAGTTTACTGGTTGTTTATCATTATGGTAAGGTTCAAATGCAGTACAAAAAGGGCGGGGCCTGTCCACACACACACTCAAATGTTATCAACACACCTGCTGGCTGAAAAAAATGTCCACATGTCAACATGTACACAAAACCGATAGTGTTCACACGCATACTTATGCCTTTAAACCAACTAGTGTGAAATATTTCAGTCATTCAATCATGCAAACTCTTAGTGCAAAGGTGAGCTAACACCTGTGCTCAGGTGAGTGTTTATGTTTTTCTAAAATGGACGGTGGAATGTGAAAAGAAGGAAGGAGAGTGCCCAGCCATCCCTACACCAAGACCCCCGCCGCAGCAGCAGCGGCAGCCGGAACCCCCCAACGACACACGGGAGCAGGCAGGGAACAACCGCCTCCCGGGCGACCCAGTCCGCCACCCAGGCCAGGGCAACCAGGACTGCCGCGAAGCCCCCAGAGCCAGAGAGCAGGGAGGCACGGGGGGAAAGGGAGCGCCGCCCCAGCCCAACCAGGAGAGCAGTCCCCCCGCCGCGCCGGGAGAGCCCAACGCAGGGCCCCACCCGAGAAGGGCGCCCACAGCCCCAGACGAGCAGCCCATCACCCCCCAGGAGTTCCGGGCATCCCCCCGCCCCAACCCCAGGTACGAGCTAGGACCCCCCCAAAGGTGACCCGCTCCACACTCCAGGCAGCCACACACCCGGCCCATGGTTGGTCCAGGGAGGAGCAAGGCAGGGGCCAGACACCCCCGCCCAGGAGGCGAATGCCCCGGGGAGAAAGGGGGCCCACCAGGGGTGTTGTAAACTTGGCCCGACCAGGCTCGGCCACAGTTGGAGATTTGGCGGGGCCCAGCACCCAGGGGCAAGGACCAGAACACACCCCCCAGGGACACGGACACCCCCGGCTCAGGTGTAATGTGACCCCCCCCCCCCCCCCGTGCGTAGAGAGCACCGCCGCGCCCAGGAAACCGGCACCCAGGGGACACGGCCGCCGTTGCCAAGGGCCCCATACCCCCCACCAGGGAAGGGGTATGGGACAGATTGTCCTAGGTCCCACCTTCCTTGCAAAATGTGTGTGCATGTATGTGTGTTTGAGAGGGTCTGTGTGTGCATGTGTGTGTGTTTATGTTGGAATGTATATTTTGAGGGGGGAGGGGTGTGTGTACTAAGGGGTGCAGTTAAAATTGGCGGGTAGGGCACTGAGGGGACATCTCCTGATTACTCACAGTGATGTCCCCTCACCCTCCCCACCAAGGGGCCCTAAATGTCTAAGGTGTGGTTAAAATTGGCGGGTAGGGTGCTGGGAGGACATCTGCTGCTTGCTGGCAGTTAGGGAGGCGCCGACACCCCCGGCCCAGCACCACCCACCCCACACAGAGAGAGAGGAGCCAGAAAGCGATTGGCCCCCCGGACTAAGCCCAGGCCCCCACTCCCAAGCGCCGGCCCTAGAAGAGCTCTGGTCAGGCCTCGACAGGACCGAGGCAGCCGACTGGCCGGGGCAACCGCCGATTGCCTCAGCGGAGACCCCGACCCGTCAACCCCCCAAGGTCCCGTACCAATAGTGGGCTCCCCCTCCCCCCCAGAATGCCCCCCCACACGACAGGGCCGACAAGACCCCCACCCCACCCCAGACCCCGCAGCCGAAGCGGATGACCCCCAGAGCGACCAGGGGTCCCAAAAGGGTTGTCCCGTCCCACCCCAGAGCTAGGGAAGGGCTGATCCCAGCCCCAGGTGTAGATGGGCAGCCCATCCAGCGCCGTTGCCCCCCCCCGCCCAAGCAGGGCCCCCGCCAACCCCCCCCAACACAGGCAAAGGGACCAACCCCCCAAGCCAAGACCTACTTTAATTTCTATAAAATACTTTTCGACAGGATAATAAGCAGATGGGAATGCGAGTTTAACTTTACTGAAGTATGAGAGTGATTGACAGCTGCTCTGTTCTTTTGTTAAAAACCAGTTCTGAGGGGAATCCTTATTAGTGGACCTGCAAGCAACAGGGGCCCAAAAATTGTATGGTTTTGTCCAGCTTAATGGGTCCATTTTATGATGGAAATGCTCAAAGAACTGGACTGGACTGGACCGGACCGAGGCAAGACATGTTCCTGGTGTCTGAGAAGGACATTGTAGAAGTTCAGAAAAAATCATTTCCATTGTGAAAAAAATAACATCTGGATCAATCCCTGAGTTGATTGAAGTTTGGTAAAAAAGCAGCCCCAGACAGACTCAGTGTAGTCAGGGAAAAGGTTTCAAACCAACATTCACCTTCCATTGAGAAATTTGAGACAAACTGTTTTGGAAGGAGACGGTGAACAGCGATGGCTTGAATCCAGCTGAAAATGCTCATTAACAACAAATGATACTGTTATAATAATTGTCAAAATTATCCTCATTAAGAGCTTCATTTCTTAAATTAACCTGAACTTTTACTGATATTTGTGTTTTTGATGATTCATTAGCAGAGCAGCTGTTGATCAGAAGCCTTTGTAAAGTCAGCTCACCCATTCAGGAAGATGCCAGGGATGATGAGGAAACCACAATTATCTGGAGGGAAGACATGGTTGATTCAAAACCACAATTTCAGTCCCACCCTATGAGTCAGTGTCAGACAAAAAAATTGGTCGCTAGAAACAATTAGTGTTTGTAGGCAAACAGAGTGAGGGACATGGAGGCTCATCTGTGTGGCTGATTCATTTCACAGCCATGGTCTTCTGACGCAAATGCACATCATAATAGTAAAGGTCAAAATATCTGGGCTTGGGTCAGAGGTTTTAAGGCTTGACTCAAGGAGGATATTGAGCTAACATGTGTAACCCTTGTGCTATCCTAGGCACTTTAACATTTGGAGTTGGGTCATCTAGACCCACTAGACAGTGCTCTAAACCTTTTTTCTTCAATGATTTGTGATCTTCACTGGTGTCCATGGATTACATGAAATCTTTCCACCTTTATCCACCTTTGTCATGGTAGGGGGAACACGTCACTGTAAGGGTGGGGTCATCTAAGATAGCACAAGGGTTAATCAGACTTAGAAACAAGGTTTTGATAGAAGAAATGTACAAAGTTTATAAACATCTGAAGTAATCACAAAATAATATAGGCTTGTTTTTCTTCACAATGTCCACAAGATCCACCATGATGTGGCGAGTTTGAGTTCATGGTGTTAATGTGTTTTGTGTCTGTGTGAAGAAGATAAATGGCTGTGGCTCCTCCTACCTAACAGGCAGAGAGTCACAAAGGATCTAGTTCTTCAGGTTGGAGGTCTAGTGGATAGCTCACAGAAAATCTGGTCTTCACAAAAGAGGGCCAACAACTTAGTAACAGTGTAAGGTTGCTGCTAGAACTGAAAACCATCACATGGATATGCTTTTCATTTAGATTCAACAAAAGTATGTCTATACACATTTTCAAAAGGGTTAGGGTTAGTGTTATGAGCGTGCAAGGATCCCAGTATCACAGTCAAGAAGATGATACATCCCCTTTCAGTGCTGTCATAGAGAGAAGAAGAAAACAAGGGAAAAAACGGTATAGGGACAGCAGAGCTCCATGTCTCAGTCCGCAGGAGGACTAATGCTTTCATAGAACTTTTATAGACTCATAGAATGCAGCAGGCTGAAGAACAGCAGGGTGCACTGGGAGAACTGATTGGGCGTTGAACAATCTGCAAGGTGTTCTCCTGCTTGGATGCTGATCATAACTGTGTCATGACCTTCCATACATAGGTATGAACATGTTTGTAAAGAAATGGAATGCAACGCACAAATCTGTGAATGTTTTATATTTTGTTACTTAGACATGTTTGGTTGTGGGAAACTCACTTCTCAGTGTTCCACTGCAGTGTGAAAAGGCATACTTGAGTGGGTGGAAATGAGAAGAAATGTTCAAAAATGCTGAAATTTGCTTTCGTTTGTTTTTTTGGACTGTGATGTGTAAAACATAATTCAAAAATGTGTTTGCGTATTATTAATACATGCAAAACAGCGAGGAATGAAACTGCAGTGTTCAGGTGAAAATAGATAGTTTTACTCTACTACACAAACATGACTTTTTGGTATTTTATGAAAATTCAGATCTAAGGCCCAAATACATTGACATAATTTTTCTAAATCTACATAATTTCAAAAGATGATACTTAGTTTTTATATTAACCAGGTTCCAATAAGCCACACTAACAAGGAGAATTCAAATTTAAAAAGCATTTCAAACAAGCTCGAATCTTAAGAGGGATTTAATCCTGGATTCAACATCTGCTGTTAAAGGAGGGAGAGGCAGATCACATCGAAGTCGCTATAAGAAAGTGAAGTGTTTGAAGGAAAGCTTTTCCTCCACATCTTTTATGTGTCCAACAGCAAAGGAGTGTGGAGGAGTTCTGACCGACCAGCAGAAGACCATCCAGTCTCCTGGTTTTCCTGACAAATATCAGGATGGACAGATTTGCTACTGGCACATACGAGTCCAGCTTGGTCAGAAGATCCGCCTCAGCTTCCTGGAGTTTGATGTAGAGGATGACACATCATGTTTGGCTGATTACCTGGAGGTCTACGACAGTTACAACGACATCGCTGGCTTTGCAGGGAGGTCAGGAGTGCCAATTGACGAGTGGATCTCAGCATGTTCTTCTTTTTTCAGTCACTAGTGAATTTTCTGTGTTAACCCTTGTGCTATCCTAGGCACTTTACCATTGGGAGTTGGGTCATCTAGACCCACTAGACAGTGCGCTGAACCTTTTTTCTTCAATGATTTGTGATCTTCTCTGGTGTCCATGGATTACATGAAATCTTTCCACCTTTATCCACCTTTGTCATGGTAGGAATAACACGTCAAAGTAAGGGTGGGGTCATCTAAGACAGCACAGGGGTTAATCTTTCAAGAATTTAGCCTCACAGACATGAAAGCATTTCCAGTTAAATATTCATCTGAAGGAACTTGATGGAATTATGGGACAAACATTTATTAAAAAAAATCAGGCCAGCTCTAATCTATTTATGAAATTCATAATGAAGATTGTCATGAAGCTAGGGTATCTGAATCCAGGCCTCGAGGCCCGGTGTCCAACATGTTTTCCAACCAACATTGAAGCTCCTTATTGGCTGAACACACCTGATCCATGTAGCAGATAAGACAGGATTTCTGGAAAACAGTGGGTGGCCGGCCCTTGAGGCCTGGAGTCTGAAACCCCTGGCATAAAGCAATGCACAAAAAGTAAAAAAAAATAAAAAATTGACAGAACTTTATTAATTGTGAGTGTCATCACAGTGTCAGTCAAGGTCAATTTAAAAGGTAAGATAATGTCAAGTGACCAATAGATTAAGGCGGTTCATAAGATAGAAGGGGTCCAGCCCGGTACTAGCAAGGTGTACCTAATAAAGTGGCTGGTGAGTGTAAAACTAGTGCTGTCATACAATTAATTTCTCAGTGCAATTAATTAATTGTTAATTCATTTAATTAATCCATTTGTAACCCTTGTGCTATCCTAGGCACTTTAACATTTGGAGTTGGGTCATCTAGACCCACTAGACAGTGCTCTGAACCTTTTTTCTTCAATGATTTGTGATCTTCACTGGTGTCCATGGATTACATGAAATCTTTCCACCTTTATCCACCTTTGTCATGGTAGGGGGAACACGTCACTGTAAGGGTGGGGTCATCTAAGATAGCACAAGGGTTAATGGCAGCTATTTTTAACCTAATAATTGCTGTAAAAAGCCTCATTTTTGAGATATTTTCATTTAAAATAATGACATTGTGATGCAGTAAAAGATCAAATTACAGCTAAAAAAGTGACTTCATTACGTTTTCTTGATATAGCAGACTTCCAAACAAAAAATTTTCTCTTTAAAAAGTCTCTAATTCAACAAATTAACTGTAGAAACACCTTTCAAAACAATCCAAAAAATAATGACCACAAACCCCTTATTACTATTACATAAATGTTGAAAACCTTATTCCACAGTTTAGCGTCCCATGCGATCAGCCCCCCCCCCCCCCCCCCCCCCCATTGATTTATGAAAATAAACACCTCGTCAGGCTTAATGTCTTAAATAGTAGGTAATAGTTGTGTTGGTGTGGGCTTGTTTGCATCATTTCTGTCTAGAACTACAAAGTTCCACATTGACGTCACAGTGGCAACGGCACGTGTTTCCAGACACCAAAACATGCACTGAAAGGGATGTAAGAGCAGAGTTAAAAAAAAAAACATTACGCAAGTTTTTTATTTTTGAGAACACGAAAATAGTCACAGATTATAAATAAGATTAACGCAATAATTTTTAAAAAAGCACGCTAATTAATTAGTTGCAATTAACGCTATAATTTGACACCCCTATGTATAACCACAAATAACGCTCTGATGTCTAAGCTGAGAAGGTATAAAGTTATGGCACGAAGCCCATCCACAGCATCCTTAACTACAAAATATTTATCAAAAAGAAAAGTTTGTGAAATAATGCATTTCACCTCTGAGGGACAAAAAGGGCTTCGTAACCCTTGTGCTATCCTAGGCACTTTAACATTGGGAGGTGGGTCATCTAGACCCACTAGACAGTGCTCTGAACTTTTTTTCTTCAATGATTTGTGATCTTCACTGGTGTCCATGGATTACATGAAATCTTTCCACCTTTATCCACCTTTGTCATGGTAGGGGGAACACGTCATTGGAAGGGGGGGTCATCTAAGATAGCACAAGGGTTATTCATATCATGTTTTTTTCGTCGCACGTTCTCTCTGACTATTTTCGGTTTTGTTTTTTTAATCTTTCTTCAGGTTTTGTGGTGACTATTTACCTGAAGACATCGTCAGCACTGGTAAGGGTTTGTTGCTTCAACGTTTGCAGTGTCAATTAAAAATGTTGATCCAGTGCTCATTTCCTTGGTGTTTAACCAGGCCTTGTGGTTAGTGTCCGCCCTGTGGCTGGAAGGCTGTGGGTTCAAACCTAGGTCAAACCCGTGTCATCCAAAGACTTTAAAAATGGGACCCAATGCCTCCCTGCTTGACACTCAGCAGTAACCCTTGTGCTATCCTAGGCACTTTAACATTTGGAGTTGGGTCATCTAGACCCACTAGACAGTGCTCTGAACCTTTTTTCTTCAATGATTTGTGATCTTCACTGGTGTCCATGGATTACATGAAATCTTTCCACCTTTATCCACCTTTGTCATGGTAGGGAGAACACCTCAATGGAAGGGGGGGGGGGTCATCTAAGATAGCACAAGGGTTAAGGGGTTGGATTGGGGGGTTAAATCCACCATATTGGTTCCTGAGCGCAGCTGTGTCTGCAGCTCACCGCTCCCCCAGCAGATGGGTCTAATGCGGAGAACAAATTTCACACACCTAGGCGTGTGACAGTATGATTTGAATTTAAGTTATGTTGACACCAAGGAAATGGGTGGATCCATTTTCTGACGAAATGTCCCTTTTTGTCTGATCTTGTCTATTCTTGGGGCTTATTTTTGGATTACTTTCTGAAATGGGAAACTTTTTAAACTTCACCTTTTACACACCAATATTCTGGTGGTGACAGCTCTCAAAAAGACTTGACAACTTTGGAAAGCAAATCTTCACAAATAAAAGTAATGCAGATCAAAATCTTGGTCAAAAAGTAAGATGAGATGTCATCGAAAAAAAAGACAGAAGAAAAATGCTTGGTGTAGTCACACAAAATCCAACAGAAACACCAAAAAAAATGTCATATTAGTGAACTTTTATTAGCTTATAAGATAATATATTAATTATTTAATGACCATGTACAGTTATTGTTTACAGGCTGCAGTGCAAATTTCTGAAATTTATCCAACTGGGGGAGACAGCCCAAAGTGACCTGGCAAGAAAATAATACCGACTGTAGTTTTTTTTTTTTTTTTAAATCAGACAGCAGCTTTAGCTGCTGTTTGATGACAGCTGGACAGTATCTGATTTTTATTCTATCTGAAAAGTAATTTTCCCCAGAAAAACTCAAACGTGGGTCAGAAAATTTTGATTGGAAAGAGAACCCTGAAAGTTTTAGACAAAAAGCCTCTGCATTATCATTGCTGTGACATTCTAACCAAGTACGGCCTACTGGATTTTGAAAGTTACAAAATGCACATGGATGCCCGTCTCATTTTTAAAGTTTTGAATAGGCTGGCCCCTCCCCCCTTGTTAGATTTTATAAGTAAAAAAACAAATGTTGGAATGGGCACCAGGGGGGACTGTAATGTTCAAAGGCGCAGGACTAAATTCAGCTAAACTGTGGTGTCAATCAGAGGCACATAGTTATGGAATACGCTGACACATCATATTAGAAACTGTGAAAACTACCCTACCTTCCAAATAGATCTTAGACAATAGCTGAAAGCAAACCAGTCCTGCAGACATTGATGTTATTGTTGTTTTTCTTGGACTTTTTTAGACTCACTTTTCATTGTAAATAACCTTTCGTAAATATTTTTACCACTAATATTGTACTATTGTATTGTGTTGTAAATGTAACTGTTGAACCTTTTATCCTGTCTTAGAACAACGGATGAAATTTAGCTCCTGTGCTAACTCTGGCATATTTATGTCGAAGCAGCTGCTGAAACATTTCTTTAATATGCACTTTCCTAATTTAAATACATAAATAAATAAAATACATAAATCTCTGTCAGCTGTTTTCCTGGCTCAATTCAGCCCAGCTGTAGATGAACAGCAAAGACACCAGCATGCCACTGACCACTTTAAATGTGACAAATTTCACTTGTTTGTGTTGCAGGAAACGTGATGACGCTGAAGTTCCTCTCGGATGCTTCAGTCACCAGCAGTGGCTTCAGGCTGCAGTATGTCGCATTTAACGCGACAGAAACACACCAATGATGTTCCTGCGCACAAATTTCTTTCTGCTCCATTTTTATATCCTACAATACTTTTAGTTCTAATGACGCATTTAGTATGTTTTCATAAAGACATTTGGTGGTGAGAGGTTTAAATGTGTTTGGGAAAATAACAGGGTCATTGTTTTGCCACATGTTTTTGTGGAGAGCATTTTTACTGCATCTTATTTTAGTTTTAAAAATAAGATGCAGTAATGGCCTTATGTTAGGCTATGTAAAAATATTCTTAGAGGCTTTCGTTCTGACAAAAAGTTTCTTCTGTTACACATTTTTTTCAAAGTAAAAATACATAAAGTCCCACTGTGATCATGTTTTGATGTTTTGTCAAAGCGCTCTCTTTTTTTTACGTTTATTCAGTGACGTGTTGACAGCAAACACATGAGACGTTTTTAATGCTGCTGTCACCAAAAAATCCATTTCCCTGTCAATGCAACACTTTTAGGAACAGTTGAAAGCTAACATCAGTGTCTGATTAGGAGAACTGCGTTTCTCTACAGCACATGGGTGTTGAACCCTCATCACTTCGCACACACCTAAGCATGAGAGGGGCAGGGGGTGCGCGTTTGGGGGGGCAGTGAGACTTTGCCCCCCCGTCCCAGTTTCTGCATCATAACTGAAGCTTTTTCTAAAGGCAGTTTTTCTTCTGCGACTAGAATAAAGAAAATAGCCAGAAATGCAGTTTTGATCTGGATTTTTCTCCTCCATCATCAGAAAAATGCTACAAGAACATGTTAACACAAAAATAGCTGTTTTGTTGGAGTGGGTCTTTAAATGTCATCACAGACTTTGAGATAAGTCATGTTTTAGACAACATACCAGTAATGTGACATTAGATAAAGGATAACCAGCATTCATGACTCAGCAAAAACATCAGTTAAGGTTGTAGCTCGTAGCTCTGCAACCTTGAATGCTGTAAGAACCATATGGTCCAGTTTCTTCCAGACCAAAACCTAGAAGAGCCACCAAGTCCCACCTCCCCATTTACAGCATTTACACTTTATGCTTCTATGGCCTTCATTTATAAAATGTAGCTTTTACCATCCCATCCATTTTTTTTTTCAAAATTGGAGGATCGGTATAAACATGACGACCTAAGCTTGAGCTTTAGGGCTACAAGCTTCAAGTAAAAAAAAATTGAAAGGCTTCTAAAAATAAAAGGAAGTGGAGGGTTTTTACACAAAAATCACAAAGATTTCTATCAAAAAGGTAAGAAACATGGACTTCATTTACAAGAAAAGGTTACACCAGAGTGCAAATTCTGTTTGTGTGTGTTATTTTGTATGAGTTTTTGTGTTATCTCTGTGTGCGTGTTAATATTGTCTGTCATATAATGGCGGGAATTGTAGCTTTAAGAACGAGTGTCTTTTTAAGGAGAGGTATCAACTGAAGCTACTGAAAGACCCTGAAACGCATTTTACGCCAGAAATGTGAATAATGCAGACTTTCAGCAGCATGGGAGAAGCGGGGCTGGTGAGAAACAGCTGCGGAACGCTGCAGACGCTGGTCGGTCAGAGAACTTTAGAATTTTAGAATTAGTTTGCACGGCGGGCGGTTTTTCTCTATCTGCTACCTTGCGGGTGTTGGGGGGGTCTGGACTGCTGCTGCGGCTTGGTTGTGGGGATGACTGGGCACTCCATCATTCACATTAGAAGAACATAAAAACTCACTCGAGCACAGGTGTTAGCGCACCTTTGCACAGTTAGCGTGCCTGAATGAAATGTTTCACGTGTTGGTCTGAAGGCATAAGTATGCGTGTGGGAACATTAGTTGTATTGTGTACATGTTTTCTTTTTTTTTTTTTCTAAAAAAAAACCAAAACTATCCGCTGGATAGCTCCAATATTGCTCGCCGTGCAACATTTATTTTTAAATAATTAACTGTCTGAATCCTCTAAGAGTTGCAAAAGCAAAATAAAGAAAAATAATATTTTCTAAATTATTAGACCCTACAAAAGCTGTTTTTGTGTTTTTCTTTATCTAAATGGTTTTGTTTACAGACAAAATGTATGGAGTCCTATACTGTAGACAAAATGTATGGAGTCCTATACTGTTCACAATTAAATAAATAAATATTTAATTAAATAAATAAATATGAACTCATGCAAATACACAATCAACCAATAAATCTCTCATAAATATATAAAAAGCAAATCATGAAATTAGGAAAAACCTGCACACCGATTTTAAATTAGCCATGATATTATTCAATAGATTTCATTTTGCTTTAAAAACCTGTTCATTATTTTAAAACAGCATTTTAAAATATTTATTTTATTCATGTGGATTATTATTATAATTCTACGTCTTTTTTCGGAAGCTCGTATTTCAAAATCAATATTTTCCAAAGTAGCTTTGTTTTTATTTCATGTTTTTCACAATGACTTATTTATTTAATGAAGAGCTTTTACAGGAGAATCAGTCTATCTGTCAATCAAACCAGACAAGGCGGACACACTTTTGTGATTGGCTACTCCTTTACTCAGACATGAGCAGCAGCACCCTGACTACATCGAGCGTAGATGCTTCAGCGAACATGACGGCGCAATGCACACCCCTCAACACTAGGGGGAGTGTGCACCTCAACACATCCACAGTGTTACTATAACTTGGGCAGTTTTGGTTCTAATTTTGCGGATAAAAGTGGCTTTGGGCGAGTGTGCATAATTCTGTTGATTTTGTGGTCGGTTCTGCAATTTTCATCTTCTCATGAACATCTAGTAGTGGTCTAAGTTAGGCTGGGTGGCTTTTGGAGTTCCACTAAGCTTCTATGAACTGGAGTTCCATGAACACACCACGCCGCGTGTGGGAGGAGCTACCAGCTACTGTTTTTAGCCTGATAGCCACAGCCTGATAGCCACATGGAGCGGTTGCCTGTGCTTATCTCAGTAACAATGCATGGATGCACAATGCACAGAGAATGTTAAGAGATCAGGTATATTTATTTTGAATAGTTCTACATGATAACAATGTTTCCATATTTGAGTTCATGAGATCATCCCAGAGAGAGTCTCTGCTTCAGCTCCTGCAGTCAAACTACGTCTTAAATTACGTGTAAATCAGAGCGCCCAGGCAGCGCAAGAGTGTGTGTGTGAGCGCAAGTTAAGGGTCTGTTGCCCAGTTCCCCGGAGAAGTAATAGTAAAAAAGGTTTCCTCCAAAGTACAGAGCCTGATTCTTTTATTAACCCGCTGTGGAGGGTCAGAACAAAACAAAACAACCATTCGTGCAATTTGGACTAACGTCATTCAAACATTTGGCTGCCCGTCCCGGTTCCATTCTGATCAGGGCCCCAATTTCGAGTCAGAACTATTTAAACAGCTTTGTGACTTGTACGGGGTTAAAAAGAGTCGAACCACTCCCTATCACCCAGCAGGTAATGGGCGAGTGGAAAGGATGAATCGAACTTTAGTTGACATGCTCCGCACGTTGGAGATTGATCAGCAGAGCAGGTGGCCAGAGTACTTGCTGGAACTAGTGCAAGCATACAATAACACCATACACAGTGCAACAGGTTTTGCCCCATCCTATTTGATGTTTGGGCGTCATTTTCGCCTTCCAGTCGATATAGGGATGGGGGTGGGACAGCATGAGCACACCGGCAGCCTGACCGATTGGGTGCACGATCATCACCAGAAGTTGCAGTATGCATTTGGTGTAGCACGCAAAAAAATGTTTGTGGCTGCTGACCTTGCTTGTAGGGGAACGTGTGTGGGTTAAGGATCGAAACTGTAAAGGGCAGGGAAAACTACATGGGGGTTGGGACCTGAACCCTATGTTATACTCGAGGCAGTCGGTGACACAGGAGTGGTTTACAGGTTGAAATCTGAACGGGGAGGGATTGTGAAGGTGTTGCATAGGAACTCTTTAAAACTGTGCATAAGTCCCATGTCTTCAGAACAAGAAACTTTGCAATCACCACAGGACAATACCCCAAGAAACCTGCTTGTTTATGACTACGTCCTTACGCCGGTGCCGGAGTGTGTGGACCTACCAGATCCTGCACCCGTAAGACGTTCTACAAGGAACAACTTTGGTGTACCACCAGCACGCTTCCGATCATGAACATGGCAGAGACTGCCAATATTCCATTGAGGGGGGATGTAACAGGGTGAACTGTTTTTATTGTGTTTTTTATTCTTTGTGAAACCCGGAGGGTCCCTGAATGCAGCAGCTCATGCTGCAAGAATTGGACACAGGTGTGCACTGGGGGCGTGCTGCTAAGAGACTGGATTAAAGGATCAGCAGAAACGCAAGAGAGGAGCTCTCTACAGCGAGGAGACGGCGGGGGGTGCTTCTTCCAGTGGTCGGTTGCGCGAACCAGTGGAGCCAGCGGAGCCAGCGCAGCCAGCGCCGGGCCGACGGCAGAGGAAACGCGCTTGGAGTAAGGCAGCTCCGAGTGAAGTGGCGCTGGAAGACGACCAGAGGGAGACGCCCTGCGTAGATGGATGAGCGCTGACCCGCACCGCAGGATCAGCTGAGCCAGGAGCCAGACAGCGTTCAGAGAGGGAAGCGACGTTGGAACGTAGAGGGGTGTGGTTGTGACCCGCCCCTCTTCGAGCTAAGTACCCCTCTGCTGTTTATCTGTTTTTTTAACCCAAGAAAGACTTTTTGTATAGCCGCCAGAGCCACGTTTTAACAAATTGCATGCTATTTATTTTTTTACTAATTGTGTGTGTGTGTGTGTTTTTAGTGGGTTTTATTGAGCCTGGTGTTTTAGCTTTTTTATGGACTCCTTGGTTTTTATTTTCTGTTTTTAGACAGAGGCTCCTGGCTCCAACGGATGGACAGAGCAACAGACTCCCCAAACATCGCCCCCCTGGAATAAACTTTTTTTGTGCTCCCTTTGAACGGTGGTCCCTGGTGTCCTGTCTCCACACAGATCCAAATCTGAGAATTTAGACAGAGGCTACACCCGCCCCTTTTAGATTTGTATTGCTGTCTTTGCTGTCATTGCATCCACTGACAGCTCTCTTTCAGTACTCTGCCCTCGACTTCGCTAAACTCTGCCTGACTCAGCTTGATGCACCTCCGCCACTTCATTTGTTTTCTGCTTTTAACCTCCCATCCGTTGATCAAATGAGTGAACTCATCCGAAAATCCAACATCTCCTCCTGCCAGCTTGATCCAATACCCACTGCTTTGGTCAAGGCTACTCTCCCTTCTCTGTCCCCACTGGTCACCAGCATCATTCACGCCTCCCTCAAGACTGGAACAGTTCCCACTCCCCTGAAATCAGCTGTAGTCACCCCCATACTAAAGAAATCCTGGTTCAGACCCCTCCAACCTCAATAATTTCCGTCCAATATCAAATGTCCCATTCATCTAAAAAATTCTTAAAAAACTGTAGCTGCTCAACTCCATGCTCATTTCTCCAGCAACAATTTATACCAGGGGTGCTCATTACGTCGATCGTGATCAATTGGTCAATCTTCAAGAACATGAGGGTAGATCGCAGGTCAGCAAAGACAAATAACCAAAAAAAAAGTACTTCTAAAAAAAATCCAACAGCCAATCAGATCCTCTTCCTCCCGTCAACTGGCTGTTCCACGACCACGTATGCTTACCATGGGTGGTAGAGCATTCAGCAGCTCTGCCCCGCAACTCTGGAACTCCCTCCCTTCTGATCTACAAAATATGGAATCACTCTCTCAGTTTTCCAAACATCTCAAAACTCACCTTTTTCGTCCTACATTCAGCACATGATATTTAAACTGCTGTTTTAACTTTTAACTTATTTTGGGTTTTGTGGAGTTTTTATTGTATTTTTAGGCCTTTACATAATTTTGTACTGTACCTTGAGTGTCCAGAAAGACGCCATATAAATACAATTTATTATTATTATTATTATTATTGTATCGCAAATCGTATCGTAAGGTACCAGTGATTCCCAGCCCTGGTGTAAAGCTGTGTGTGACTTTCTAGTGTCTAGCCATGCAGATAAGTCGATTCTAGGTGGAAAAGCTTGTGAACAGCTGCACCTGGTGAAAAGAATTGGGACAATCGCAGCAGCAAAGTCTCCACAACCAACCAAACCACCAGCAACCAAAGAAGAACTCATTGAGAAGTATGCAGAGGTTTTCACAGGCTTGGGTGAGTTTCCTGGAGTTCACCACATACACAGACCCAAACGTCAGACCTTTGATTCATGCATGCAGAAATGTTCCCCTGTCCATAATGGACCCACTGACAAATACACTGAAAGACTTACAAGACAGAAAGGTAATAAAGCCAGTCAACGAGCCCACAGATTGGTTAAATAGTCTGGCTGCAACACAAAAAAAAGAACAGAACACTAAGGGTGTGTTTGGACCCTTGTGACCTAAACCAAGCAGTGAAACGCCAGCACTATTCTATCCCCACACATAAGGATGTTCATAGTAAACTGGCGGACAATCAATTATTACCATTCTAGCTGAAAAAAAAGGTTACTGGCAGATCAAACTGGATGAGGCATCTTCTAGGCTCTGCACCTTTAACACAACTTGGGGCAGGTATCGTTTCCTCCGGCTCCCATTTGGCATCAAGTCCGCCAGCGACGTTTTTCAACAAAAGAACTGTGAGACTTTTGGTGACATCCCTGGTGTGTTTATCTTCGCAGATGACATGATCATAGCAGCAACTTCAGAGAGCAAGCATAATGAAATCCTGCAAAAAGTAATGGACAGAGCAAAAACAGACAATGTGAAGTTTAACAAAATTTCACTTCAAAGTAGACACAGTGAAATACATGGGTCACATCATAACTGCAGCAGGCCAGAAAGCAAACAACACAAAGATCAAAGCCAATATTGACATCACAACTCCGGAGGATAAACAAATTCTCCAACCTCTGCTGGGAATGGTGAAATTCTTGGCACAGTACATATCAAATGAAGCGTCGCTCACTGCACCATTGAGACAGTTACTAAAAAAGTACACTGTGTGGCAGTGGCAACCACACCACACAGCAGCGTTAAGCACACTAAAGACAGCGCTCACTCAAGCTCCAGTTTTGAGAATTTATGACCAAACTAAACCTTGGACTCTACAAGCAGAGTCCTCAAAAGATGGACTGGGTGTGTGCCTGCTACAGGAGGGACAACCCGTCTGTTATGCGTCACGAGCACTGACCGACAAAAAAGAGATAAGAACCCTTTACTCCTCCAAATATACATTCCAACATAAACACATACATGCACACACACACCCACCCTCACAAACACACATGCACTTCTCAAGGAAGGTGGGACCTTGGACATCTGTCCCCTACCCCATCCCTGGTAGGGGGTACTGAGCCCTTGGCAACGGTAGCCACGTCCCCTGGGTGCTGGTTTTCTGGGCCCGGCAGTGCTCTCTCCCCGCAGGGAGAGGGATCCCTGAGCTCTCTAGCAAGGCCAAGAGCTGGGGACACACCTGAGCCCGGGGTGTCTGTGTCTCTGTGTGGGTTCTGGTCCTTGCCCCTGAGAGCTGGGCCTCGCCAAATTTCCAACTGTGGGTGAGCCTGGTCGGGCCATGTTTACAACATCTCTTGTGGACCCCCTCTTCTCCTGTGTGCCCTCCTCCTGGGCGGGGGCGGCTGACCCCTGCCTTACTCCTTCCTGGACCCACCGTGGGCCGGGTGGGTGGCTGCCTGGAGCGCGGAGCAGGTCTCCCTTGGTGGGTCCTGGCCCATAACTGGGGTGGGGCGGGGGGAGGCCCAGAACTCCTGGGTAGTCATGAGGTACTCGTCTGGGGGTTTATTCAGACATACCTCTGGTTTGTCAGAAGATTCATGACCCCAGTTGTTAAAGTAAAATATGTCCAACACAAGAGGCCTTCAGCCCTCATCTGTTTGGCCAGCTGTTGGACAGGACAAGGTAATAAAAGAAAAGAGACACGAACCAATTGTAAAAGAGTTGCTTGCCATTGTGTTTGCTACCAAAAGATTCCACCAGTATGTCTATGGAAGACCAGTGACTGTGCAATCTGATCACAAATCTCTCAAAGCAATCATGCGCAAACCGCTTTCCAAAGCACCAGCGAGATTGCAAGGAATGCTGTTACAGCTTGTTGGAAAATATAATCTGTCGCTTTGAGATTACTTTCCTTGTTGCATGTTCAATAAAGTTGAGAAGAAGAAAACCACGGGATTCGGCCGGATTAAGTTTAACAAATTTATTCCCTAACAATATTTCTAAAAACAGAGTAAAAACAGATCGATCTGGGTGTCCAAAATCAAGGCCTGCAATACGCAAGAGGTTACATTCCGAATTCACATGCAGCTTGTCTGGAGACACAGGAAAATTCCTTGAGTTCAGAGTTTTAAGCATGTGGTCCGAACATCCTCCCCCGGGAGCAAGATGGCCGCCGAATCTCCGCCTCTGGTCGCTGGAGATTGGCTGACAGAGGAGCCCGCC
This sequence comes from Oryzias latipes, assembly GCF_053564925.1. NCBI lineage: Eukaryota > Metazoa > Chordata > Actinopteri > Beloniformes > Adrianichthyidae > Oryzias > Oryzias latipes. Next base: position 135,053 of record NC_136257.1, read on the forward strand.
TACTTCCTTCAGCCCATGTTAGGAGTTACAGCATTTGGTCCTAGCTTCCTGCTTCAAACGTCCAGGGGGGTTATTTCAAAGACGGACCACTGTCCGACCACCAACAGTGTCCCCATGGGGGTCCAGCACCGTCGCCCGGATCCTTCTCCGCAGGCAATCAGTCCCAACTCTTTGTCCTTTTCATGTGAGTTGACACCTTCAGGGGGTTCCCATGAATTGAATTGAATCCTGGAGACAATTTAATTCTGGTCCATGTCAGATCTACAGTTAAGGCTTCCAGATGGTCTTAGAAGATCAAAGACTGTTTTCTCCTGAAGGGGGTTGGAGGTTGGAGCTGCATTCCTGAAACCTCTCACAACTTAAAGAAGCTTCTTCGAGGTTTTAAGGATGTAAAAGCACACACTTCAGCAAATGACTTATCTTCAATGTAATAAAATTTAAGACTGCAAACCCTAATGAATTTACCAAAAAAATATAAATTCCTTCAAGCTGCAAAGGTAAGAACTTACCGTCACATGCACACCCGGCAAAAATGTTCATAGCCAATGCCCTCTCACGTGCTACCGCAACCAGCAACAATTATGCCACAAATGAAAATGCCTTTAATGAAAGAGTTGTATATGCATTAGAGGCTACAGAGGCACTGAGTGAAAACACACTCAATAGACTGAGAACAGCAGTTGCAGCACAGTGAGCTACAAGCTGTGCGTGAAAAACACATGAATGGGTGGCCAACTAAATGGAAAGTTTAGACAGAGCATTATATGGCTACTGGCCCATGCAACACAACATTAGAATTCATAAAGGCATAGTTATAGTAGGAGACAAGATTGTGATACCACAGAACTTCAGACAAACTATCCTGGCAAAACTGCACATGGCTCACCAAGGTATTCAGCGCGCCAAAGCAATAAAAGTGCTGTACTGGCCTGGCATGTCCAGTGATATAAAGACTATTCAGAAATGTGAACAGTGCCAGCAAATGCAACCAAAGAATCAGGTAGAGCCACTTTTTCCACACATGATTCCAGTGCTGCTGTGGATGAAAATTGGAGCAGACATTTTCAAGCTGAATGGTCAATCGTATCTGTTATTAATTGATTACCTCACCAAATAACCCTAACCCATGTTCACTGCTGTTCCTGTGACGTAATTTCCGGGTGAGCGTAATCCAGTGCTGGTTGTGATTGACATTAGTCTGACCACTTTTGCTTAATATAGGTGTTATTTGGGCTAATATTCACATCTAGCACCTTTTAGTAGCGAATACACTACTGTGTTAACCGCTTGCTGTCCGCCTATTTCTAAGTTTGCTAAATAAACTACTTCTCTTTAGCTAAACACCGCTAGCCCTAGCTTTGCACTTTTTTAGCATGGCTATCACTCCTGCCTTTCCCCCTCTCTCCTGCCCCATGTGCCATATGTTTAGTTAGGATCCTGCCTCCTTTATTGTAGATAAGGGTAGGTGTGTTATGTGTAGTCTTGTGTTAGACTTGTGTTAGAGGCCAGGCTAGAGTGGCGTAAATGCTTTGGTCTTAGCTTTGGGGTAGGTGAGGGGAGTCCAGGCCCCAAAATGTCCCGATCACCTCCCTAGAGAATTTCCGTCGGCGAGCACTCCAGCCAAACCCTCCTCAAGGTCCAAACTGGATTCTTTTCCACACAGGATCAATATAAGGTTCTGATAAAATCAGTATACACGCCACCTATAACAGCGTATAAGAAACAGCAGCTGTTTCACTCTTGGGAGCTTTAGAAAGTCCCAAGGCTCTGTTCAGCACCTGGTAGAAAAAGCGCTAAGCCGCGCTATCCGCAGAGCTACAAGAGCTCACCCTTTGGCCGCGAGTATCTGGCGCTGTGAGGCTAAACCGGATGTATACAAATGGAAGTGGGCGGTCCCAGTGGCCAAATGCTGCACATCCTGCCAGTGACAGCTTAAGGCTTTTGCCCCAAGAGGCCATCGCTCGTAATTATTCTCCGAGCCACACCTGAGCCGATTAATCCTGCCACAGTGACATCGAGGGGAACCTTAGGATGTTAGCTCAAAGTAAGTCTAGGTTCCGTCGAGTCATGATTCACGCAGGCGGTAATGATGCCCGACGGAGAAAATCAGAGGTTCTTAAGTTAAATGTAGCTTCGGTGTGTAATCTGGTTAAGACGATGTCCGACACTGTCATTTTTCTCCGGTCCCCTGCTGAACTTAGGGATGAAAAGTACAGCCGCTTTTCATCATTTAACCGCTGGCTTTCTAGATGGTACCCAGAAAACGGCGTTGGTTTTGCTGATAATTGGAGCGCGTTTTAGGGTAAACCCGGTCTCATGCGGAGAGATGGCGTCCATCCTACTCGGGACGGTGCCGCTCTTCTTTCTAGAAACATTTCTGCTAGCCTTAGTCTGTCAACCTGACAACCCAGAGACGAGACCCGGGCGCAGAGCAGCAGTGGAAAACGCTCCTCTGAGCTTCCCTTAGGGTTAGTGCTGGTGCAACGTGTGTTCTCCCTACCATGACAAAGGTGGATAAAGGTGGAAAGATTTCATGTAATCCATGGACACCAGTGAAGATCACAAATCATTGAAGAAAAAAGGTTCAGAGCTCTGTCTAGTGCAGGGGTCGGCAACCCAAAATGTGACTGCTCTGTTGTTGAAGTTTAACTTCATTACAATATCAATGAATTATGTTTCATTGCTTTGATAAAATTAAAGAAATGTAATAAAGAAATCCTATTTTTGATGTCATTTTTATTTTGAGGATTCGAACAAAAAACAAAATGGAATGTGTGTGACTTGCCCTTCTCTGGGAACTAAACAGAGTGCAATAGGATGCAGCCTGGGTTTATAAAAAAGAAAACAGCAGCCTTTTGAAAAGGTAAAGTATATAAAATCAAATGAATACAGTTGAATTGGATTTCTGTGCAAATGGCAAGCAAGTCAGTGCAAGGGTAAAACGCATCTCTGGCAAAGACAGTCAGCTTGCCCTCGAATGACAGAACAGCTTGAAGCATTTGTGGCGCCTGGAGACTTTCATTCAGCTCGTTTAGCTGGCTTGTCAATGTCATATCCACCAAAAAGTGCAGTTTTTCGAGGCACTCAGTATCATCCAGTTGCGGGTAGTTCAACTTCAGGTCTTTGCTTTTCAGGAATGTTTTCACGTGTTCGAAACAGACGACAAAGCGACACAAAACGTCACCCCTGGACAGCCATCAGACTGTGTTGTGTAGCAGGAGATCAGAATATTCGCTTTCAACTTCCATCAAGCAATTCACGGAACTGACGGCGGTTTACATCAGCCACCTGCCTAGCGGTCCGCTGCCCTGCTGGTAGAAACGTGTGTCACAGGCTATGACGCAAACCTTCGTTGACAGAAATGTTGAAATTTAACATTGTAGTGGCAGTCATGTGCATTTTAGGTCTGTTAGCAGCAAGGGATTGTGGGATGCGGTCTTCTGATATAATTAGGGCTCAGCAGGAGCGTTTCTGTTTGCCCACGTTTCTTTTCATATGGCAGTTTTGTTGTTCCACCTTAGTTTATTCTTCCTGTTATGTTGTTTCTTTATGTTGCACCATGAGTGTGGGAGGGGGAGAGGTTGACGATCCCTGTGCAATGTTCAATGTGGTATGTGTTCAAAATAAATGGGCTTGTTATGCCGAAAAGGAGACTGCGCTCTCAACTTCTCTTTCTGCCTCATCCTCTCTGAGACTGTTCAGAGTCGAGCGGTGTTTGGGACACGGACAGTCCTCTAGTGCAGTCAGTTGACTGTCGGCTCAACTTGTTGACAACGTGGCTCCCGAATTTCCCGCGACAAATGACGTATCTGCTGGGCGTTAAGAATGTTTGTGTCATGTTTTTCCTCCGACAGAAATAACAAAACAAAACATATTTCTCTCACCCATCTTTTTACATTTTCAAACATTTTTGAAAATTCTCCAGGGAGCCACTAGGGCAGCGCTAAAGAGCCGCGGGTTGCCCACCCTGGTCTAGTGGGTCTAGATGACCCAACTCCCAACATTAAAGTGCCTAGGATAGGTTACATTATAAAAAGGCTCTGGATAAAGCTAGAAGCCAGTACTATTCAATCCTAATGTCAGAAAATGGAAATAATCTAAGATTTCTTTTTAGCACTATAGCTAAATTAACTCGCAGTCAGAGCTCAGTAGAACCACATGTTCCTGTTTCTCTCAGCTCTGATGATTTTCTTACATTTTTCCATAGTAAAATCTCAAATATTAGACATAAGTTAAATCAAGTTATTCCTACTATCAGCCCAGAACAGGCTGAAGCGGTAGAAATGGAGGCATCCATAGAAACCTCTGTAACATTAGACTGCTTCACTGCTGTGGATCAGACGGAAATAACATCAATTATTACGTCCTCCAAATCCTCAACGTGTCTGTTAGACCCAATTCCCACTAGACTTTTTAAAGAAACTTTTCCCCTAATTAATGATCCCATATTAACAATGATAAATGCCTCTCTGGAAACGGGTTACGTGCCACAGTCTTTTAAATATGCAGTTGTTAAACCTCTTCTGAAAAAGCCCAGTTTGGATCCTAGCATCTTGGCCAACTATAGACCGATATCAAACCTGCCCTTTATTTCTAAAATCCTAGAAAGAGTTGTAGTTAAGCAGCTTTACTGCCACCTACAGGACAACAGCCACTTTGAAGACTTTCAGTCGGGGTTTAGACCTCACCACAGTACGGAAACTGCACTAATTAGAGTCTCTAATGACTTGTTATTGGCCTCAGAAAAGGGACTACTTTCTATTCTGGTCCTGTTAGACCTCAGTGCAGCCTTTGACACCATTGACCAGAATATCCAGAAGAGGATTGGAAGTATTGAGGAAACTTCAATGACACTTTAGTTGGAGGAGAAAAACTGTCCATTAGCTCCCCCTTTTATTTTAGCATTTAAAATCCACAAGTAAACTATTTATTGAGATAAAAATTATGGAGTAAAATGAGTTAAAAGCTAAGAAACTAGAAAAAACAAAATATATATATATACACAACAGCAGAACTAAAAGCTGGATGGAGCGGCGTCTTCATGGATGACGGTAAGAAAATGCTAAAAATGTTTGTGGACAAACACTGGAGAGAAGATGATCTGTCCAAAAGCTCAACACTGAACAAAGCCAGTGTTCAAAAAACACTAAAACCCCACTCCTGCTCCCTCGGCACAGCAGCATCACAGTTTTTGGAGGCGGGTCTGCATCTCCGCCACCATGCGGCTCATCATGCCTCCCAGGTGGGCGTGAATGTCCACCAGCTGCTGCGGCGAGAGGCTACTCAGCTCCATCGGCGTCATCCTGGAGCTCAGGGCCTCCAGCTCCCCCAACAACCCGCTAGGATGCAGCCCCTGTGCAGGACTTCGGTTCCCCTCCAGCGCCATGGTGTCCAGCTCAGGGGGAACGTCTGAGGACAGCAGCTGGTCCAGCGGCTCTGCGGCTGCAGACACCAGGAAACAAAGGTCACACCGAGCAGAACGCCTGTACTCCACAACTTCTGTCCCTTCAGAGCCACTGGGAGAAGAAATCTGCCCTTTAGACATTGAACAGCAGCTCAACCCTACAACTACTCAAAGACACAAAGCAGAAGCGGGGGGGGGGGGATCTGCCTTTCTGTCCTCAATTGCGGTGATGCCGAAGCTCTGCATCACCATAACCACCATGAAGCTTAGACTTGGATAGCAGAGGGACATCAGCGACCAGAGGGTTGACGCTTGCTCACCTCTGTCTACTAAAAAAAGACGAAGAACACTCGAGGAGGAAGTATACGGGTGCAGAGATGAAGGTGATGCCTTCAGAGGAATAACAGCAGTTTGTTTTGAAAGCTTATCCTGCTCACCTCAAATAAAGAAACAGCCTTACACTTTCTGAAACCTGAAGCTTAGGTGGGTTTGAGGACTAAACAAGGCCCCACCCCTCAAAAAAAGCAGCAACATCATAATCTCTGCTGTTTCCATTTACACACCAAGCTGTCCAGAGGTCTTCTCCTCTTCGTCTGGGTCATGAGGGGCGCTTGGCTCCTCCAGCTCAGAGGTCATCATCTCAGTTTCATCAAAGCTCTTCAGCTCGACTCCTCCCCGTCCTCTCCGCTGTGGAGCCACAGCTCAGGTTAAACCTCCTCACTGCAGCAGGGCCTTCTTTGTGTGGACTTTGTGCTCACCTGTTGCTCAAAGATCTTAAGGGCCTTCTTGACATTTGACATCTTCGGGGAACGAATAGGCAGGGTCTTAATCTCGCCAGGTGTCAGAGCGCTGAGGTCACCGACAGTTCTGATGTTTCTTGCGCGAACAAGCTGTCCGAACCCTCGAAACCTGAGGCCAAAGTCAACAACAGCATTGAGTCACAAAAAACACTGCCTGAGGATCTCTGTGAGGAACAGAAAACTCTCACCACATGGTGGAGGATATCTGGGACAGCACCGCCTCCACGGGAGCAGAGCAGCCGACCAGGGCGGGATAGATGCAGTCTTTGGACACAGCTCCAGGTTCCTGACTCATTTCCGAAATCTGGAAAAGTCAGCGGGAGACAGTTCTCCTACAGATGTGGTACAAACAGGTATGAAGACTGTAGACGCTAATGTCTTGTGGAGTCTTAAAGTGAAGCTTTTAGCAAAGAATTGTCGGCTGCAGGACTTTTGATCTGCTTTCACCATCAGCCTTTTGCAAAAGCGTCTCCAAGTTTAGAAGGTGTGAGCTCTCCTCAGTATGCTAAGAGCAAAGAGAAACTCCAATCAAATGTTCTGATGCTGATGTGGTCCAAGCTGCCGTAAACATTCAGCTCCACCGCTGTAGACGTCAGGAGCAGAGACCTGTCACTGTACTAAACAGCAGGAAGATTTCCTCATTTCAGCAGCTCGTCTCATTGAAAGGATTTAGTCGATGAAAAAACTGCTTGCTTCATGTTTAAGTTGACGTAAAAAAAACAAACCTTGACGTCTTGGGATATTTTTAGCGATTTAATTGTTGAGAAGTCATCCTTCACTGCTGAACAAATGGTCAGAAACTACCACCCATGGTCATTTCAAGAAGACATTGCCAAAAGAAATGTTTCCGGCTGGCATCACCCATCAAGGCTAACTCAACAGCTGGTTGGACAGGGAGAACGCGAGTGGCGAGAGAGGACACAGATCTCCACCCCCCTTTTGATCTGTGACTATGCAGTGATGAAAGTCAGGCAAGGAAAAAATCCCTGAACTTTTCTTTGAGCGATATGGCGGCGCAGAGAGAAATTTTTGAAAAATACATAGTCTTAGATGCATTCTGGTGCATTCTGGCAGCTCGTTATTCACTTCTTAATCAAGAAACTAAGACTAATTGGAGCATCATCATTTGTCATTCAAACCCCTAGTTTGACTTAACATTAAGGACTTCCTGGTCCTAAAAAAGAATTTGGATCATTGCTCAAAGTATAACAATCCTACAATCTAAGCTTTTCCTAAAATCTGCAAAAGATACAATTGCTAAAATATAGTAACATCAAAGCCCCAAATGGCTAAAAGAACACCAGTAACTATGATATTCTATGAAAATACCTCAGTTATTTATACATTATTTCTGCTTTAGAAATGACTGATGTACAACATTCACTTGCACTGTTTTCTCAAACTATAATTACATCAAAATATGGGATCTGCTTTAAACTATAATTCTATAACATAATACATCAATTCTTTAACACCAATACTAAGTAATCTGGGAAATATCAAAACAAACATACAAACTAAATTAAATATTGTAAACATTATTTTTTAAGGGAGTGCGGGTCCAAACCATCAAATACTTATAATTAATGTCAACTATACTGAACTAAATCATGGTAATTAGGAAATACAAATAAATTAGATAGAGAAATGTATTCAAAATAAAAACTGAAACTCAAAACTAAAACTGAAATTATTTCTGAATTTGGTTTTGAGATTATTTTACACAAAAAAGTATTTGACCTACACTACCTTAAAAATATTTTTCTTCCAGCCAAGACCACTTCAATTTGTTTTTTATCGTCTTCTCACAACTGAGGTCGTGACCACGCTCAATAATGACGATGCCTGCCATTATTTTAACACAAATTTGATCGAAAACTCTTCAGATTTGTTTGTGAAAGTTTAGCGTGGGTCAGCCAGTTTTGGTCTCTAGGGAAGCAAGTCACGCTGACCACGTGGTGCAGACAGAGCCAATCAGACCCGTCGACGCATCCGAAAGCAACTAAAACGTCCCGTCATTGGTCAATTAGGCCGGGAAGACGAGAGATGGCCGCGACCATAGAGGAAGCGATCCGCGGAGAAATATAGAAAATAAAGCTAAAATTCGCCGATTTCAGACCATTTTTTCATCCGGAAAGCGATTTGTCCGTAAAGATCAGGTCTTTATTTCCCGGAAAGTACGTTCGGTTTGCTCAAAAACCCGGATTTCCGGGAATTCCCGGAAGACTTTCATCACTGCTATGAGCGCACATCTCACTTTAAAGGTGTAGAAAACTCATTTGGAGCTTGCCATCATTCCAGATGAATTAACTTTAGTTAGATACCGCTTGATACTGGAGTCAGTAGGCCGTTCAAAGTTACATTGGGATCTGCGTGGAAGGGATAAATGAAAGGGCGAACACATTCCACGAGACTGGGAGGCGATGCTGGATGAGCTTTGAAGGCCAGAATCATCGCGGAACAGCAGAGCAGCAACCAGACTGGCTCAGATAACGACAAGAAGGCGTGTTCATTCTGAAATCACTCATCACTGAAGATGAATTTGAGAACAAGGAATGAATAGAAAAGTGTTTGTACAAAAAAAAAATCTATTTTCATCCCACTTCCACTCATCCGGGACAGCATTTGAGTTATTAAAAGAATTTCATTAACTTAGACATATCTAATTTTTAATCTTTTTTGCTTAAGATGCCTTATAATCTAGTACAGGGGTCGGGAACCTTTTTGTCCGAGAGAGCCATAAACGCCACATATTTTTAAATGTAATTTCGAAAGAGCCATACAATAATGTAGCGTCCCTTTCCCACACTGAGGCACGGAGACTTAACCTCTTTTAAGGTTCTTAATTCTGGTTACTGCAGACCACAACAAACGCCGAACAATTAATTCAGCAACTCCTGAATCTCTCCCGCCGAGACGAGAGCGCGTCTCCCAATTTTATATTCCCCTGCTCCCGCTGCAGCCCTCCCATTTCCCTTATTCGGCCCATAGCTGAACCCCATTGGCCCAAATTACCTAACAACAGGCTGAGCGACAGAACTGAGGGCCAATCAGATCTCTGCTTGACGCGTTCAATGAACTCCAGAACTTTTAACTCGGCCCAACAGCCAAGTTAAACTCAGTCCGCGACAATATGTTTAAAACTAAATATACAAGTGAATGTGTGCATTTGATGTAAATTCAACATTTTTAAAGTACAATAAGTCTGTGGATTCTTTTTAATAACATCGTTATGCTGTTGCTAATAAATGATGATTATTTCTGGTGGTAGTTTAGCTGATGGTCTAGTCTGGTTGATACGTGGTGAGTTTCTGCTTCATGCAGGCGTTGAGACTTTAAACGTGATTTTAGGTTAGTATCAATGTTCTGTAGATGTGACAAAGACTGATCACATGCAGACGGGGAGCCAAACACACACTCACACGCTGCAGTGAGTGACGGGCAGCGGGTTTTACGTTTTTACAATCCCAGCGCGATTCACCTGCTGCCGCCCGCCCCCCCCCCCCCCCCCCCCCCCCCGGCTTTCTTCCTCACACATCCCGTCCCCGCAACTGCGCGCTCTTTCTCAGAGACGGGAGTGCGCAGTTTTGGGCACGGCAATTCACAGGTTTCAGGCTGGTACAAACTCTGTGAAATATTAGATAATAGTAACTGATAGCGCTGGCGTAGATTTTGTTCTCCAAGCACGGCTACTACTGCGCGCCTCTGCCATCGCATCGCGCCCGAGAAGGACTGGTCTAATGAAAAAAAAAATTATAATTAAAGATTTGTCTGCGAGCCACATGTGACCATCAAAAGAGCCATATATGGCTCGCGAGCCATAGGTTCCCGACCCCTGATCTAGTACATCTTTTAAAATGCAGTACATCAATGAAGCCGTTTTTTTTTACAGCCTAATTCGATATTTTGCATTACGTTCTTTACAGTTTGGTTTACATAGTACAGAAACGGCTATGGAAGTGACTTCAGAACTACGGAGAATCAACACGCGACACATCCATCCACCTCTGCTCAAACTAACTTGGGAACTGTACAGGTTATCTGGTGTGAGTGTGCCTCAAACAAAAGTCTTTGCTGTTAGCCCCACAGAAGATGGAACATACCAGACACTTCTTGGAGCTCTTGTACCCTGGACTGTGCAGATTTCTGGGACTCCGCACCTGTAAGCCTTTTGTTGGAGTTGTCACAAGCTGGAACCAGAAGACACTCAGAGTTTGTCTGACTTCAGGACAGCTAAGTCCCCCCCACACACACTTAGATGGACCTTACCTTTGGCTGTGGGATGGTGTTGCTTTTGGACCTTCTGGGGGAGTTGGTGCCAACAGCCAGACTGCGGCGATCAATATCGTCAGCGGTCTCCTGTTGCTGGATTGGATTAGCAAAAGACACTCGCCTGGACTGCAAAGTGACAAAGCGTGGATGGTTACCACCACAAGGTTCAGAAGTGAGGGACTGAAGGAACATTTAACACTTACCTTCACAAGAGGTGAACTCATCTCTACCTCCAAAGGTCTTTTCTGGGCTTTTTTAAGGATACTGGTGGAGGGTGAGGCAGACGGAGACCAGGTACCTCTGGTATTACTATCACTGGGACTTTGGCCAATGTCAGGCCCTGTCACTTTGTCCTTGGGCCTCATTGGGGACTCCTGACCTACCCAGGTGGGGTCAAGTAAAACTAATTCTGTCTGTTTAGAGACACAGGCTTGTGTAGCCTCTGCATCCTCCTTTGGTGTATTCCCGTCTTCATTAATGTCCTTCACCGGTGCGACTCCATTTTCTGTTCCTGCTCCAGCAGCTGAGACAGACTCCCCACCACACTGACTGACAGGGGCCAGTGGCTCCTGTGAATGCTCCCCCTGAACCCCCTCCTCGTTTGGGGCAGTCGAAGGATCTTGGGGATCTGCGTTTGACTCCATTGATGTTTTTTCTGGGTGCGCCTCGCTGCCTTCCGACACTTCCTTTTCCATCTGTGATGACTCTGAGACATTCAGCTTCTCCCCTGTCTCTTGGGGGGGCACCACACTATCAGCAGCACATATGCATGGGTCCTGGATCAGATGAGTAGCAAGCCCAGCAGACTCCAGTGTGTTCTGGTCTTCAGGCTCAGAGCTCTGCACCATGCCGCCCTCTTTCCTCTCATCACCAGCAGCTGAATGTAAAACCTCAGAAGTCTCCGTCCGTGTTGAAGACTCTTCCTCTCTATGAAGTTCCTGTGGATCTTGGCCTTCTGGTGCCTCCGCGACTTGTGTTCTTCCTTCTAGACTCTGGGTCATTTCTACATCACCACTGCCCTCCTTGCATTCTATGGTACGAGACGGAGACCCTCGAGGTTTCCTCCCTCTCTTTTTGGGGACTGGTGACTTATTCTGAGTCTCAGAGGTGGCAGATTTTAGGGACTCCAAAGTGACACCTGTTTTTAGGGACGATCTTCTCAAATCTCTGCCACCCTCCTGAGAAAACTCTGTTCCAGAAAGATCTAAAGATGGAGAACTTTCTGCGGTAGATTTAGGACTACATTTTAAAGGATCTTCCTGATTTTTTTTTCTTCTTTTTCGGCCACCTTTGGTTTCAGCCTCTACGTCCCTGACTGAGACTGTCTGAGACCTTCTCCATGGTCCAACAGACTCCATATTTTGACCTTTATCTTGAGACCTTTCTGTGTCAGACAATACTTCATTTCTTTTGGATTTCCTTTCAGGTTTTGGCTGACTATCAGAAGATGAAGGTGTGACCGGCTGACTATCAGAAGATGAAGGTGTGACTGGAGAGTTGTCCTGACTGAGGATGTCCTCAGAACCTTCCATTCCTTTGATCATGTTCTCACTCTGTGTCTGGTGTGCCATTTCATTCTGGGGGTCTTTTGGTGGTGAACAAATCTTAGAGCCCTCCTCTTCTTGGGAATGGTCAGCAATGTCAGATGAAGACGCTTTCACCTCCAATGTCTCAGCAGGCTGTAATTTTGCATCCTTTTCTTCCGGTTTCATCACCTGTGGCCCAGTGTCCTGAGGAGCAGCAGTTGTAGTCGGCGAGTCCATTGCAGGCAGATTTCCTCCATCATTTAGTTTTGTTTGGTCAGGACTTCCCTCACTCATTTCAGCTTCTGGATTGGAGAGAAGTGAGACATTTTTTGATTGAGAGTTATTCTCAGTTTGGCTCCACTTGGGCTCACTGATCCTTTTCTTTTTGCGGTCTGGTTTTCCTAAGAAAACATCAACAAAAACCAGTAAGAATTAGTCTAAAAATGCCAAAATCCTGTGGAGGCTTAGAATTACCCAACTTCCACAACTACTTTCTTGACAATAGATTATTATACTTTTTCAAATGGTTAAAAAAACTCATGGATGGACCTGGAAAAGGCGCTATGGGGAAAGATCAACCTGTCAGATCTACCATTTATCAGCCAAACAGTTAAAAAACAGGACTGCTTCCAAAGTATTAATATAAACGACACTTTTACAGCCTGATGGGAATTTCTCAAAGTGTCAAACGCCTCACTTTTACCGTGCAAACTGACACCCATCTGGAACAACCTAGACATCCTTGTCAACAAAAAAATGTTACACATCCCAGCTTGGCAAGAAGCATAACACTACTAGTGCACTTAATTATTCATAAAAGCTTCATAACTAGCGCATGCGCCGCAAGAAGCTTTGGGGGCTTTACATGTGTTAGTTTGTGTGTAGACAGGCCCCACTCCTTCTGACTAACTTCTAAACCTGACAGTAATGGTGATTATCCTCCTGCATCTTTTGCTTTGTGATTCTACCCCCCCCCCCCCCCTGTAATCATCCTCCAGATTTCTTAACCACTTTTTCTCCCCTTCTTGGACCCTTATGCCAATTTCTATCATCCCACTCTCTTCTCTCCTTTATTCCATCTGGTCCAACAAAAATGTATAAAAACATAATCAATATAAATAAAGTTTAGCCTCAAATCCAAAAAGGGGTTTATTCAAATATACACCTTGTGTGTCTGAGGATCCTTAAACCCCTATTGTAACAGTAAAATCTTTCCAACACGAGAAGCCTTCAGCTCTCCTGTTTGCTGTTGGACAGGACAAGTTAGAAAAAAAAGTGATGTTATTCATCTTACCCTTGGGGGTGCTTTGGCTCAACTCTGAAGAGTATCTTCTAGATTTGGTCCGAAGCCCATCTCCCTTCCTGCTGTCCTCAGCAGCCAGTTTGGCTCTTGTGTTTGGTCTGCTTTGCTTGGCCTCTGGTGGCACGCTTTTGGTTTCTTCTCCAGAACACCTGCGTTTGGAATTTGTGAACTTTGCCTCTCGTTCCTCTGGATCCTCTCCAGGAATCTGGGGCCTCATTCTCTGACGTCCAGACCTTCTAGGTTCCTCTGGGGATGTCTGGGTCGATAAATCATCTGGCACCGGTTCTTCCTCTGTATTGGTTTCTTTTGGAATCAAATCTCCACTCTCCATTTCAGTCTGCATGTCGGGAATAACACTGGCATCCTCGCCGGGGTCTTCCGGCAGTCTTTCAATCAGCCGCACAGGCTCCGTTTTGGCCCTACAATCCTTAGGTCTACGGGGGGATTCGGGGTCTGGTGGACTTAGTTTCACAGTCGGGTGAGAATCCTGTGATTCCAGACATGTGGATACATGGGAAGCTTCAGAGAAAACCTTGTGACTATTGCAGGCTACCTGAGGACCAGTAAATGACGAGCCATTGCTGGGACTGGCAGGTTTTCCATCACTGTACTTCTCCAGAGTGATAAATGACTGACGTCGACTGTTGAGTTTCTGCGGAGTCCCCAACACCAAATCTGAAGACGAGGAGGTGTTGGGACTCGTGTCATTCTTAGACTCCACATTTTCTGTCGCCTCATCACTCTTCTTGTCAATTACCACAGAAACATCAGAGTCCTGGATGATCTCCTGAGGACTTTCAGTCGTCTCTGTTGTAGCAGTTCTGTCATGCTCTTGGAGCTCCTTCATTAGAACTTCTTTGCTTTCTTCATTTTTGGGAGGAATCTAAAATGAAACCGACAAAATTTACAAAATGTGGTGGCAGACATCTGCAAAGTGGAGTCGACATGCAGACATCTGCAAATGAAATAGGAAGAATGAAAAGCAGGTGCCTTACCTCGTCTGGAGTTTCTTCAGTACCTCTGACATTTTGTTCAGCTGTTGCTTTGTCGATACTGGAAAAAACAATTGTTTTCTTGCATTCTCAAAACAGGAATCCTAACAGATTTCCTCTAATTCAAACAGAAAAACCTACCAGTCCTCTTGGCTCTGGGTGTACTGGCTGAAAACGGTGGTGTCAAGAGAAGCATCCAGGTTGTTGTACATGGCGGGAATATCAGCCCTGCGTTACAGAACAGCTCAGTGTCAAACAGCAGAAATAGCCATCATATGACAAACGGCGGTAATCTGACCTTTTGGTTCTTTTCATCTCTTTTTGGTGCTCAGTCAGAACTCGCTCTTTTGTCTCAGGAGGTATGAAGACAAAGTCAATGGAGGCCTCTTCTTCAAGAACACTCCTGCTTGGAGGTCTGGGGGAGTCAAAGTCCAGCTTTGTCTAAAGAAAGACAGAAAAGTCTCTGAATAGTTAGGAAAACTAGGACAGTCCTGTAGATTTGGCTGGACTAGGAAGGAATGCTGATTAATCTGGATTGGTTCGTCTTAATATTACACTTTAAGGAGACAGCTGACGCAGAAAAATCTGAAGCAGGAGCAATCCTGAAAAAATTTGAAAATGTCAGCTGGGTAACAGTTGGTGTAGATCGGAGTAGGTGTTTTTTCATAAGCCACGGTTACATGCGGAAAATATCTTGATGGGATCAATGGTCAGATTAGCATCCAACCGTGCACATGGGCCCAGTCAAACTTTTTCCGATATTAACAAACGTTCACATGGCCTCACTTTTGGTGGGAATAAATCATCTGGGCATGCTCAGTAGTGTTGAAAATACCGGAAGAGGAAATGAGTCCTGATGTAAACAAACCTAGCTGCCATGCATATTTATGCAGCAGCTCAGTAATATACGAGACGATCTTCTAAACGTGCTTTTATTAATGTTGTGAATATTATGAAGCGCCTGTTTGCTCATTCAGTGCTTTGTTTGTGGAAGAACGGAGCCGGAAGAATCCAGGGCTAAGAGAGGCTAACACACGCTAACAACACGCTAACAACAACATTAGCCTTCTATGAACATAATCCATGCAGGAAATGCTGCAATCTG
Organism: Oryzias latipes; assembly: GCF_053564925.1. Taxonomy (NCBI): domain Eukaryota; kingdom Metazoa; phylum Chordata; class Actinopteri; order Beloniformes; family Adrianichthyidae; genus Oryzias; species Oryzias latipes. Next base: position 150,455 of record NC_136257.1, read on the forward strand.
CATCCTGGCTGAATGTAAATATGTGGGAATAACATCAGCCTTTATTTTCTCGGGACACGACTGGAAACACAAATCCATGTGATTGTTTGAACGGTTTCTAAGGACTGAGCCACATTTCTGCTTTGAACAGCTCACACACCGCCCAAGAGCCGCTGAGTGAGCTGGAAGTCCGAGCTCTGCCCGGAGACACGGTTCTCCTGAGTCCGGCAGCCGCCAACCCAGAGTGGCGGGACGGATCGCAGTCACACAAAAAAACAAAACAACAAAACGCACACGTAACAAAGCATCCTCCCTCCCCTCAAACACAAACTTATTAATCCGGCTGCTCTGCTCAGAGACACAGTTCGCCCGGTCCACCGGCACCCGAGCCCGGACCGCACAGGGTCCAGACGTCACGGGGCACGAAGCGCTCCTCCCCCGCACCCCCCTCGTGAGGGGCGTAAGAGAGGGGAGCGGCAAAGAGCCAGCGGGACAAGGGCGGGGCGGCGCTGTGCTCTTCGCTCTGGGCGTCTGCGGAGCAGTCAGCCGGTTTGAGCTCCAAAGCTTCTGTGGAGCGAAACACCGTCTGAGCATGACGTTAAACCAGAGCAGAAGTGACACGATCGGAATGAACCGTTCACAATCGGATCAACAATCGGTATGACCCACCTATCTCCATCAGAAAGAAATTTTGATCCGAATGAGTCTGATGGGGGCAGAGTATTCCGAACGGCGTGTTTACATGACGCATTTCTATTCTGATCAGGCGTTCTTTCTGATTACTTTTGTTCATGTAAACGCAGCTGTAGATGACGGTCAAACGACTAGCCGGACTCTTCCTGTCCCGGTCAGAGTTTGTTTCCAGCAACAGCAACTCAAAATGATCAGCTATTGGAACTCCAAGACTTTTCAATGTGGCACCCAATTGAGGGTGAAACCTATTTCAACATCTCCCGCTCCATCAGTGCCAGTCCTCTTGTGTTACAGCAAATTCAGGCTTCTGGTTCCTCATCAGTCTCAGTTTTAAGGACGCAGATCGCTGTGAACCTAGTCTCTTAGCATATGAAAGAAAATCCCACTGCTCCATTTGGCCTCTCAAAAAACTTACAGAAACTGGTTTGTTAGATTTCCTGGAGCCCCTTTCCTCAGCAGCTTTTCCAAGCATGGAGTCTCTCTTCCCTGCAGATGAAACCGGGATCCCACTGAGTTCGGTCTCCAGCTGAGAACTCTCACTCTGGAGATGCACAAATCACAGTTCAGTGGTGAAGACAGCTGCAGCTGCCAGCAACCTAAAGTCCAGCAAGTTACAGAAACTCACTGAAAACTGTTCGCTGAGCTCTTCAGGAAGAGTCAGCACCTCAAAGCCAGGAAGGATGATGGGAGTCTTCTTCTTCACCTGGCTCAGGACAGGCCTTTGGGAGCAAACACAAATGATTGAGACGATGCTTCTCCAGCAAAGTCTCTCTCTGATACTGCACGGCTCACCTGATCTCTTCAGGGTAGGTCAGGCTGACCGAGTTGGCAAAGGTTGCATTCCAAAAGTGTGTGATGGCGGTGCGCAGGTGCTTGTTCTTGTGAAGAAACAGCACACTCATCAGAGGCGTGAGCTGAGCCAGCAGCTCGCTGTCGTACGCCAGTGTGCAGTGAGTCTGCAGACAACCCAAGATGTCGCCCAGAAGCTTCTCCAGCTGCAGGACAGAAACGTTTACTGCCTTAAAGGCCCCAGGGTCAAATGTGTCATCCCAAAACCACTTTGATGGAGAGCCCACCTTCCCCAGGAGCTGTGCTGTAAACTTGGACGTTTCACTGGATGCTTGCTTGTAGAAGAGCGCCAGAGGTTGGACCAAGGAGGTTAGAGCTACCTTGATGGCGCTGGTGAGGGCCAAGTTGTTAAAGATCACCGATAAGATGGAGAGCAGGGTGGAGCCTATGGCTTCAGAAGACTCCTCCACCACCTCCAGGTAAGTGTGCAGGGTCTGCACCAGCAGAATCTGGAAGCTGGATAAGTTCCCAAGGGCTTTGCTCTGCTTCCGAACCCAGTTTATCGGCGTGTGAGGAGCTGCGAGGAGAAACTGTTAAAACACATGAGCCTCTACAGAAGAAAATGACAGAAAATGTTCTTACACTTGAGCTTCTGCTGGAACTGAGAAGTATATGGAGAGAAATCCACAGACTCCACCATCACGTGGAGGATGCTGGCCATGGCGTTTAATGTTGAAGGAACCTGGATCACAGTGTTCAAATCAGCAGATTGTACATTTCTGAGTTTGGAGCCTCTGAACGATGAAGATCACCTTCAGTGCCTCACTGTCGATGGCTGCTGCCATCTTGGAGCAAAGCTCCTCGCAGCAGATGTTCTCCTCAGCTGTCACCACCAAGGCAGAGCAGCGTGCGAACACCTTGTACAGCTTGGACCACGACGACAGCATTGACTTTTGGGCCGCCTTAACAGAAAGAAATGATCAGAATCCTCTACACAAAACTTTGGATGATGGTAAAGCAGTAAACCAAACCTGAGGGAGCGAGGCTCCGTCCAGGAGGTGCGTGATGGGGAACATCAGAGAAGAATGGATCGCACTGAAGTTGTGCTCCAGAGCGTCACCTTGGTTGACTTCGTTAGACTGATAAGAAGAAAAAAGTCAGAAACTTGTCAAAGCAAAGATTAAAAAAGGCTTTCATCTTAGTCCCATCTTGAAACAAAAGAGAAACAGCTTCTGAATGTGAGGAACAAGAAGAAAGAGCTGCAGCCCCCCCACCTGTGTTATGGCGTCCGTCAGCAGGCTGACCAAGGTGGTCCACAGCCTCCACTGCTGCTCCATCAGCAGAGACGAAGCGCTGCGGCTGATGGCCGCCAGCACAGCCTCTACAAACGCCAGAGCGGAGGTGGGACCGGACAGGCCACAGCTGATCAAAGTCTGGAGGCAGACAAGGAATCTGCAAACACGCGTGGACATGCAGAAACGTTTGAACGTATGCAAACATGCAAGAACATGTGACAACAGGTTAGAACATGTCAGAGAAAAAACACGATGCATAAGTGCTGAGATGCAACTCTGAATTTGTGCTCCGCGTCAAAATGTTCAGCTAAGCTCGCTGATTGCTGCACCAGCTGCTCAAATTACACCAACAAACATGTGGAAATGGGGTAAACTCGCGGGAGTTGTTGCAATGGCAAAATACTGGGGGGGCTAGCTAATTAGAATATAAAAACAAGCTCTCCTGGGAACCCAGGAAGAAAGAAATCAGAGCTTTAAACTGGGAGGATGGACACTTGCTACGGTTTCAAACCTGAGGCCAAAAGCATTTTGCCATCAATTCCCATTCCTTCATGCACACGATGCTCCCCCGCCACCAAAGGAGCCAACCCATAACAACCAGGAGCAGCATGGGATTCAGTGCCTTGCCCAAGGACGCTTCAGCACATAGGCAGATAAGGTGGGAGTTGATCCTCCAACCAGAGGTCTACCTCTGTACCACAGCCATCTGAATGAGGAAGCCATCAGCGAGTGTACAAGAGACCTGCTGAAAAATCCCCAGTCTGCTTCGGGTTCTAGTCACTACAGGCCCTGAACCCTCATTCACCATAAATCACGCCAAAAACAGAAGTGCATCATGGTCCCACAGGTTCAGGTGAGACGTCGACTCAGAGCCGAGTCAGTGTGACTCATCTATAGAAAAGGATTCCGGCTCCAACCCAATGAAGTCGATTCAGTCGCCTTATATCGAGGCATCTGATTGGTCTGTTTATAACTTCAACTACAGAAAAAAAGTCATGAAAAAATGAGGATTTTCAAAAACGTGATAGAAAAAAAGGTATCAGATCTAGAGCGGTTCTTCTGACCAAAAGAATGAGCAACAGCCGTTTATTTCTCTATAGAAGTCAACGGGATTTTGGCTTCTTGGAGCCACTTCCTGTGTGGAACGCCAGGGGGGCGGGGTCACTCAGTCCAGCTCTCATACACAGTCAATGGGTGTGATCAGTTGTTTTCCAGTGCAGTGTTTTTAGCCCATTACAACAGATCAGCAGGCGATGCCCCACCCACCTTTCATCCTCCACGAAGGCGGGAAGACTGCTGCTGTTGAAGACGAGGAGGACGAGGAACAATGCCGGCGTGCCCTGAAGAGGGAAACAGAAGTCAACAACCCTCCCTCTGTGAGACTGACACGCAGCTGGGCAGGAAAGACTGACATTCAAAACGTCCATCTTCCCAACTTGAAAGGAGGTGGAGCCAAGAACTCTGGGAGGGATGTTCTTCACAGTGGCCTCAAGCAGAACCTGAGGAACACGGACCACAGAGTGAAGACCAGGATAGTTTCATTTCTAAGAGCAACCACCTGAAACTCACCAGAAGTCTGTCTGCAGGCAGAGTCTCTGCGATGCTCTGCAGCGCCTGAAGCATGGATGTGAGGACTTCACCGCCTTGACGCTCCTTCTTGCTGCCTGTCCGACAAGCACAGACCTCATCAAGACCGTTCAGGCTCGAGTCAATTCTGCCTCGTATGTGAGAGGAGAGTCATCATCGGAGACACGCCCCTCAGAGTTCTCCTTTCCTCACAGAAACCCAGATGATTTGAGGGCTCAGACTTAAACTGATGAAGATGATGTCAGTGGGTCGAGTAGGAGGAGGATGAAGACTTGCTGAACCTCCTCCCAAGTAATACAATCACGACCCAATGAGATTTCTGTGTGTGGAGCTGCAAGGTTGGACACATGACTGAGAGTCCGCCTACTGAGCAGCAGCCACAGGTCTGAAGACCGTTTCACCTTCATTAACTCAAACCCACCCACAGGTTTTCCTGCAGATGAAACCCACCAACTATAGAGCACCTGCAAAGCAGATGCAGCCTTCAAACTGTATCAGAGGAGGTTCATCTGAACACGGAGCAGGGATCCATGCTTCCTACAGGCCAGTGTCTCATTAGACTGAACAGGTGCAAGAGGGAAAAGGTTCAAATCTGGTCAAAAGAACTTACTAGACTCTATGGTCAAGCTGACAAATCGGACCAGTCTGGTCCAGATGATGGCCAACAGGGACTCTGCAGACAAAAGCAACGCCAGGGTCAAGAGTAGAACCTTGAAGGTAAAGGACAAACCCTGGCAGGGGGTCTGCAAATGCCCCCCCATGTACCAAGGACAAACATTATCAAGAGCTGGAGAACAACCGTGATTCATGGGGGTGTACAGTGGTCCCTCACTAAAGCTCTGTTCACCTTTCGTGGTCTGGCCGTTTCACACTTTTTTATGTGCAATTATGCATGTCTTTTCTTGTGTTGTTTTTTGCGGCACATTGTGCTCTGCGTCCTGATTGGCTGTAGACCATTGTCACTCAGACCTTCCTGATCATCCACTCTCAGACCAACAGATCCATGAACCTCTTTGTTTTCCTAATCTGAGCTGGAATCTGGATCTAAACCGGACGGATGGACCTGAGATCTACTGCTGCCATTTTTGTTGCACTGCTAATGTTAGGTTGGGGGCTGAGGGGCTGTAAGCTAGTGGGAGAGAGGGTAAACAAAATGGCACAGGCTTACTCCCTCCCAACATTTCCGCCACAACTCAGAGGCACATCATGTCAGACACCCCTTGCCCCCCACCCACCCAGCTGGATGTGACGAAGTCTGAGAAACTTCATATCCGGTGGTTATCATTAAACTTGTGTTGCTAAGGACAACCAATAGTTTACGTTTCATGATTAAACTGAAACTAACGTCGATCTGTTCGTCATCCCGAGGCGACCAAAACATAAAATGGTTGCTAAGGAGATAAAAATCAACATTTTGAAAAATGTGTTTTTTAAATTAACTCATGACATGTAGCTCTCACCAATAGAGCAATGTGTTTTTCTGAGTGAGTTGATGATGCCGATCGCTATGCTAGCACTTTTAGCAACAACAGCAAAACTAGCAAAAATCCGATTAATTACCATATGCGGCTTTGACTAGCCTTTGTCAAAGGTGCTCGCTGAAGGGCAGCGGTGCTGTGTAGAGGTGGGCGTGGATGGCGGCTTGCGCCTGCGGGCCACACGACACCGCTTACGGCTTTAATTTTTCTTTATTCACTTGGACAGTCTGATCCTTCATTAATGGAGTTATGTGGGTTTTAATCAGCGGACAAGTTTAAAAGGATTTATGTTAGAGTAACAAGCAAACATATGTTTCCTATGCAACTATAATTGTCACTTTAAAAAGTTATGATAAATAAATGGAGTTATTTAACATTAAGGAATACTTACATTTATTTTTCATTACATTTAGTTACATGTATAAGTTACATCTGGCCCTTTGAGGACAGACACTTTGCTGATGTGGCCCTCAGTACAAATGAGTTGGACCCCCCTGCTGTAGAGGAACCAGAAACTGCAGCCAACAGTAACCCCAATGGGGTGCAGGTGAAGGTTCCACCTCCAGCCCTTTTGCTGTTTAATGTTTGACTTAGTCAAACTGCTAATTTAGCCGAGGCTAAAAACTGTTTTCTCAACCTATAGCAGCAAGGCTGTCCCCCCACCCCCACCATGGCAGATGTCATCATTCAGCAGTACCAGAGCACAAACCTGCAACCATCCAGCAGCAACCAACACAGGAAACTGTTTATACAGTGGAGTTTGCTGGAGCTTCACAGGGAAGCTGGATTTTTCCCAGCGTAAGGAGACTGACAGCAGCTGAAACCCCTAAAGGGGGAGGATCTACCTGGAGCGTCTTTGCCGATGCCGGTGAAGCCAACTGTGATGGTGGAGATGAGCACGGCAGCGTGTTTGCTGAAGGACGAGGCTCCAGTCAGGAGGGAGTGGGTCAGGGGTTCTGAAATGAGAAGGCCCACGTCAGCAACCCCCTCTGACCTCACTGGCATTAATTCCTGGCATGCAGTCATTTTTCCAACCCAGCTCCAGCCCGACTGTCTCACAGTCAAGGCAACCAGCAGCCAGGCTGGGCGGACAGAAAACATCTGAAGAGGTCTAAACAGCATCTTCTAAAGAGAATAGCGGATATTGTTATTCAACAGCTGGACTGTTGGAGCTGAAACTTGCTTTCTTGCAAACATCACTGAAAGACTGAAAACGTTGGACGATTCCTTCTCTGATGGAGTTTCATGTCATGTTTTCCGTTCTCATGAGGGCGGGGCTAAAGGTGAGATTTTGACCTCCAGGCTGTTTCTGTGACCCACCCAGACTCAGGACAAGCTTGTTCTTGGCTGCACATGCAACAACTTCAGGTCCAACCAAGTAATGCAGCAGCATCTCCAGGCCCAGCAGCTGAATGGAGCAGAAAGTGGAGGCGGCCTGCATGCTGGGGCCCAGGCTCATCCGGGGGGTGCTGGACAAGCTGATGAAGGTGGAATTTCCTGACAAAGACAGAAAAGACTTCAAAGTTCCACATTCAGAGCATTTCTGAGGGCTTGCGTTTACATTCACACGCTGAAAACCAATGAGGCCAAGGGGCCCTGGGGTGAAGGTGGAGCTCCACAGGTACTCTTGGACCTAAACTGCTTTTTAGCAGCTACTGCTTTAGGTTAAATATATATGTGTCTCTTGGAACAGATTAACATTTTCACCCATTCTGGCCCAAACCCTTGGCTTTCTTACTTTTAGTGGTTTTATGTTCATGAACAACAGATAAAGACTTAAAAGCCAAAACTGCTTTTTGGGCTCAGGTGGTCAGCAGGTCAGCCAATGATCAAAGGTCAGCGGTTCGCTGACCCCAGTCATCTTGTGTCCTTGGGCAAGACACTTCACCCTCCCTGCCTCCAGTGTGGCTCCACTGGTGTGTGGATGTGCATGAATGTCCTGTTGCTGGTCAGAGGGGCCGTAGGCGCGTACAGCCACGCCTCCGTCCGTCTGCCCCAGGACAGCGGTGGTGCATCAGTAGTTACCACCGCCATGAATGAATGAGTAACAGACACATTGGAATAACTTTAAGCGTCTGGAAAAGCAGATAAATGCAATCCATGATTATTATTAAATTCGTCAAGTGTTGTATTTTTGATCAGGTCTCACAGAGATCACCCAATAGCTCATAAGGCTCTCTGCTCTGAACTTTTAGTAAATTCCTTCTGATTTTACATTTGTTTGCTTCAGAAAAACTACTTAGAATGAAGGATTTGCTTTGGCAGAAAACATTTGCAGAATTTCCTTAAAATTGTAATAATTTGGGCTTTTTTATCCAAAAATGGGCTTTTCCAGTTTTAGAGGTGACATTCAAATGTATTCACATTTCAATTCAGCTTTCAACAATTACATTTAATTTCCCCTCAATCACTACTTGCTTTTGTTTTGATGCTTTTAAAAAGAAAAATGTATATATTCTTGAGCTGAGTACAGCCTTGACACTTGGACCAATGCAGTGGTTGACCGGTACGGGTGTTGCAGGTTTTTCAGTCGTCTGGGTCCATGGAGGCTCGTAGAGAGGAGCAGCGGCATCTTGCGGTTCCCTTAAGGGATGTCGTGAAAGTGGATCGTACCATTGTTGTGCGTGTGGCAAGTGTATTGTGGCGTATTCGTAATGTAAATTAGGCGTACACATGGCGTACGGGTAACACTGTTGAGTACTGGCTCCTTCCTGACCGTGTGCAAATACTGCATGCATGGAGTGTGCACGTGATGCAGTACCAAGTCCACCCAAACTACACTCCGTCTAGTTTCCTCATTTCTAACAGTCAGGGTGCACGCAAAGAGCAAAACGTATCACGTGACCAACACTAACGGGGTCCTTGGTGGGGGTTGAAAATCCATAGGGCACGCGTGCGTCTCACCTCCTTCCCCTTTACGTGTTGTGTTGAATAGACCTGTCACAGCATAAATATCATCTCTCAAAGGGTTCTCTAAGGGTCCACACAGCCTTGATGCTTTGTGCTGTATGGCCCGTGTCCGTCCGTAAGCACAGCTAGGACTAAGGCTTCAGCACAGGGTCGACAGACCCAGACCTCCAGGCCGGCCTCCTGCTGGTTTTCCAGAAATCCTGCCTCATCTGTAGCAGATTACCTGATCGGGTGTGTTTAGCCAATGAGGAGCTTCAATAGCAGGTTGGCTGGAGAACATGCAGGAAAGCGGGCCTGAGGCCGGGATTCTGACACCTCTGCTTTAGCCTCTGTCATCTGACTGCCTTTTACGCTGTAAGATTCTCTGTTTGCTTCAGAGGCAGAGATCACGTTTTTAAAGAAAGCAACTGTCAAATGCTCAAAAGGTACTTCAGCATTCAAACGTTACCGTGTCTCACAGACGAGCCTCATAACCGGCGAGGGGGGAGCCAGGACCAATATCACGCTCGCTTCACTGGCTGCCTGTGTCTTTTAGAATCACTTTTCAGATTTTACTGGTTTTTAAAAGGCCTGGCACCTCAGTATCTTTCGGAGGGTTTACATTGTTATCGTCCACGTCGAGCCTTAAGATCTGAAGATCAAATGCTTTCAACGGTTCCAGGACTCGACCTGTGACTCGGGGAGACGGAGCCTTTTCAGTTGCAGCTCTGGAATGCCTTCTCCTTTTCTGTGAGGTCTGCCAAAGCCGGCAGGGATTTTAACACTTTGAAAAACTCGTCTTTTTCTCAAGCTTTTAACTGCTGTGAGCGGATCTAGTGGGCCAGTTTGTTAATTTAGTTAATTGTATAGTTTCTTTATTGATTGCGTTGTTCAGTGATTTTATTTACATTTGATTTTATGTTCAGCACTTTGGTTGCCTCTGCTTTAGAAGTGCTCTATGAATAATACATTGATAGATTGATTGACCCTACCAGACTTGGGTGTGCCAGGAACAGAAGGTCCATTCTGGCCTGAACTTCGAGATGGAGTGCCAGGGACCGAGGAGCCGGTGGATCCAAACGTGGATTGGAGCAGAGGCACCGACACCTGTGGGGTAAAACACACCCCATCAGACTAGGGCTGTAGCATCCGCTTTCCCCCATTTGGCTCAGTGGTGGAACGTACAGTTTGGTTTTAAACCGAGGATTGTGGCATCACTAGCAGACACCTGGTTTTTAAAAAAGCAAGAGTTCTGTTTTCACATAGAGTGGCACATAATGGAGAGGCAGATGGACATTCATGTTTCCTGAAGGTTTGGAGAAGCGGTCCAGATTCTTCAAAGACTCTTCTTTGTTCCGACTACTCTCACCGTGTTGACCTGCAGTTGCCATCTTCTTCTGCATGAGTGAAGGAAGGTTGTTTTAAAGTCCAGGACCTCCACCAGTCTGTCCATCCTCCGAGGAAGATCAAGCTAATGAGGAGGAGGATGGCTAAAAGCATGCAGGTCTGATTTTAACCCTTTAACACCAGGGATGTCTCCTAAACAACACGCGCTCTTTAACATGCCATCAACGTGAATCAGCAGAGAAAAACAGCTTTTCATACATTTGTGTTTTCCTTCATGGCCAGAGGACATGACTTTACTGTTAAAACAAACGACTAAAGTGTTGCACAACCGCGCTAAGCTGCTTTCTCTGCTTCAGAATCCACTGGACTCGCCTTATTTGCTTAAGTGGTTGAAGCGTTAAAGCTCAGATGTTAAAGGGTTAAAGCAACCAAAGGAGCTGCTTCTGCTTTCAGGTTGAGTTTTTTTTTCTGAGAATTAATCTGATCATCACCTGAACTGAATACAGTGACCAAAGCAGCCCACCTGGTCAAAGTGGGACGACAGGTTGGGTCCAAGCTGCACCACCAGGTACCACCAGACCTCCACCTTAGTGAGCAGCAGAGCTTCGGTCCTCACATGGATGGACAGGAGCGGCTGCAGCAGCAGCTTCATGCGCTTGGAGCTGCACAGGATCTCTGGAAGGATTCCAACTGGACAGTCATACAACCTGATAGCAGTTTGGCAGACCCTTCTCTGCCCACTGAGCTCACCTGGATTCAGGGCAAAGTTATCAATGAGGCTTTTCCACGCTATGAAGGCGATCTTCTTGACGGTGGGGGAGGAGCTCCGGAACCCCAGTTCCTCCAGATGCAGTAGAGAGTTGATGAATGGGCCACCTCTGTGCAGCAGCTGCACAGAAAGAACGTCCCTCTGCATCAGCGTTCTGCAGTCCAGTTGAAGAGACCCTTCCATAACTGATAGTGTGGCCCCCGTCCATCCCCCGATAGTGTGGCCCCCGTCCATCCTCCCGATAGCGTGGCCCCCGTCCTCCCCCGATAGCGTGGCCCCCGTCCTCCCCCGATAGCGTGGCCCCCGTCCATCCCCCGATAGTGTGGCCCCCGTCCATCCCCCGATAGTGTGGCCCCCATCCATCCCCCGATAGTGTGGCCCCCATCCTCCCGCCGATAGTGTGGCCCCCATCCTCCCGCCGATAGTGTGGCCCCCATCCTCCCGCCGATAGTGTGGCCCCCATCCATCCCCCGATAGTGTGGCCCCCATCCTCCCCCGATAGTGTGGCCCCCATCCTCCCGCCGATAGTGTGGCCCCCGTCCATCCCCCGATAGTGTGGCCCCCGTCCATCCCCCGATAGTGTGGCCCCCGTCCTCCCCCGATAGTGTGGCCCCCGTCCTCCCCCGATAGTGTGGCCCCCGTCCTCCCCCGATAGTGTGGCCCCCGTCCTCCCCCGACAGTGTGGCCCCCGTCCATCCCCCGACAGTGTGGCCCCCATCCTCCCGCCGATAGTGTGGCCCCCGTCCATCCCCCGATAGTGTGGCCCCCGTCCTCCCCCGATAGTGTGGCCCCCGTCCTCCCCCGATAGTGTGGCCCCCATCCATCCCAGATAGTGTGGCCCCCGTCCTCCCCCGATAGTGTGGCCCCCATCCATCCCAGATAGTGTGGCCCCCATCCTCCCCCGATAGTGTGGCCCCCATCCTCCCCCGATAGTGTGGCCCCCATCCTCCCCCGATAGTGTGGCCCCCATCCTCCCCCGATAGTGTGGCCCCCATCCATCCCAGATAGTGTGGCCCCCATCCTCCCCCGATAGTGTGGCCCCCATCCATCCCTGATAGTGTGGCCCCCATCCATCCCCCGATAGTGTGGCCCCCATCCTCCCCTGATAGTGTGGCCCCCATCCTCCCCCGATAGTGTGGCCCCCATCCTCCCCTGATAGTGTGGCCCCCATCCTCCCCCGATAGTGTGGCCCCCATCCATCCCAGATAGTGTGGCCCCCATCCTCCCCCGATAGTGTGGCCCCCATCCTCCCCTGATAGTGTGGCCCCCATCCTCCCCCGATAGTGTGGCCCCCATCCTCCCCCGATAGTGTGGCCCCCATCCTCCCCCGATAGTGTGGCCCCCATCCATCCCAGATAGTGTGGCCCCCATCCTCCCCCGATAGTGTGGCCCCCATCCATCCCTGATAGTGTGGCCCCCATCCTCCCCCGATAGTGTGGCCCCCATCCTCCCCTGATAGTGTGGCCCCCATCCTCCCCCGATAGTGTGGCCCCCATCCTCCCCCGATAGTGTGGCCCCCATCCTCCCTGATAGTGTGGCCCCCATCCTCCCTGACTTCAACCCTTTGGAGAACCTTTGGAGCATCCTGAAGCCAAATATTGTTGAGGGTGGGGGGCAGTCCACAGTTCAAGTACTGTTCTCTTTAGCAGGTTTGTTCAAATATGTTTAATATTTACTTAGTTACTTAGGTTAGTTACTGTCATTTGCATTGAGGATTTAGGAAAACAGCGTCTGCAGAGTCATTGGGATGGCGCTGTAGGTCTGGACAGAAGCAGCTTGTTCTGCTGGGAGAACTCTGGGACTGACTAGAGCCAAACGAATGGGATCGCTGATTATTGTTTGCTTTACAGCTGGGGCTTTCAGGGGAGGGGCCTGCCTGTACTACCTTCATTTACAAGTTGTTCCCACTTCTTGTTGTGAGCGTTTTATCACTCATCCAATGATGTCATTTCCTCTCTGGTTCACCCTGTGGTGAGCAAACACACACGGACACACATGCACACACGGAGACTGCCGCACGGATGGACGGACGGCGAACACAGCATCAGAGATGGGGAGGGGCACGGCAATAACTAAAACAGATTACTGCAACCATTCAGTGCGGCGCTCTAACCTGCAGCTATTTCAGTCTAGGGTTGTGCCGATGGTGATGGCTGTAGTGTTTGAAATACAGGAAGAGGAAATGAGTTCCACTGAGAGGATACATACGTAGATACCTGGCAGCTCCGTAATATACGAGATGATCTTCTAAACGTGCTTTTATTAATGTTACCGTTATTATGAAGCGCCTGTTCACTCATCATTTTAATTTTGATCAGTGCTTTTTCTGTTGAAGAACGGAGCTGGAAGAAGGCAGGGCTAGGAGAGGCTAACACACGCTAACAACACGCTAACAACAACATTAGCCTTCTATGAACATAATCCATGCAGGAAATGCTGCAATCTGCATCCTGGCTGAATGTAAATATGTGGGAATAACATCAGCCTTTACTTTCTCGGGACACGACTGGAAACACAAATCCATGTGATTGTTTGAACGGTTTCTAAGGACTGAGCCACATTTCTGCTTTGAACAGCTCACACACCGCCCCAAAGCCGCTGAGTGAGCTGGAAGTCCGAGCTCTGCCCGGAGACACGGTTCTCCTGAGTCCGGCAGACCAAAGTCTCCCACACATAGCGCACACGTAACAAAGCATCCTCCCTTCCCGTCCGTCGGCTGATCTCAGAGACACGGTCCACCGGTCCACTTGACTAATCAGGTGCAGGAGCGACTTCTTCTTTTCCATTTTATTAAAGTTACTTCCCTCAGTTTATAATGGATCGTCGCGGATGAGTCATTAGTAGGGAAATAAAAGAAATAAAGTAATAAATTAAAATAACGAATAATAATTATATAATAACGAAAAATTAAAAATACCCCCCCCCCCCCCCCCCCATTTCAGATCAATGAGGACATGAAAGCATCAGATTTCAACATAGAGGGTCATGAAACCAGATCTATCTGCTGGACTCCTGAAATGACCAAATACGTCCATAAACCTGAGCCTTCCTTACTAAAGACCAGGAAAAGCTTTGATGAAGGCAAAGTTCACACGCTGAAAACAGACCTTACCTTTCCCAGCAGCTTCACAAACAAAGGCCAGAGCTTCAGGACGTTGGTCTCATTTTTGGACATGAAAAGCTTCTGAAGTTCTGGAATCAATTTCTGTGACGACAAATCAAAAAAACAAAAAGACAAACGGTTAACCCCTTCATGCTCGGCCCCATTTCCACTTATAAATATACTCTTCAGTGCGTTTTCATTCAAGGTGAAGCTAAATTAAATGGAGTCTTGTTTTTAACCACACATTCCCAACATTCCACGAGAAAGGGTTAACCAGGAAAACTCAATCGCCACCTTTTCATGCTTTCTGGCCATTTTTGGGAGCAGCAACGGTCCCATTACATCAGATTGAGAAGATCACGTTTGACCTTCCTAAACGCTTAGGAAGGTCAGACGACAGACCAGGAATGTTTGAGATTCTTGAGGTCAAACGTTAACACACAGCCACGTCTACAACTTTTACTCTAATGCAGACAGTAGACTTCATCTGATACATCCCAGCCATATATTTGACATGGATTTATAGAATATTTATATAACCTTCTAGACAGGATGTTTACTTTGTGGTAAGAACTAGTGTTAGCAGTTAACCCTCCTATGGAAGTCCCCCCAACAGTGGACCGATCCATTGTTCTGAAACACCCTCTGCTTTCATGTTCTGGGTCTCTAAGGTGAGAACTTATCTACAAGCCAAAAGAGACTGGAAGAGTTTGGAAGGTTTCTCTTCCAAACCTTTCATTTCATTGATCCATTTCCTGTTGCAATGGAGGCAAAGCGGTGGTCACATGACATCTTCGGAGCTCAGGACTTACCGAGGCCATGATGGGCTCGATGGCAGCAGCCACCTCCACCTGTTTGGTCAGCAGCAGAGGCAGGCCCAGCTCCATGGCAGCAGCCGCTCGAAGACGAACCTTGGAGGCCGAGTGCACCACCAGCGGTATGACCAGTTTTGCCCACTTCACCGCCCCCTCCGCCATCTGGGATGGAACTTGCTCCAGCATCCTACAAAGAGCAGGGACAAGACTGGATCACACACCACGGCTGCAACAGTCCCTTCAGTGGTGCAGAAGTAGAGCTGTCAATCACTGATGGGAAGACTGCCGGTTCAATTCCCTGTGCTGCATTAAGAGACCGTGCATCCGACCGTCTGCGCCAAGTCGGATGCTTTTTCAGCCTCAGCTCTCCTCATCATGCCATGTTCTCTCAACCGATTCGACCTGATGCTTCGCGTGGAAGCGGCCGCGTTTTCTCGTCTCAGATGTAAGCAACCTTCATCTAGACCGAGCTGTAAATGCTTTTACTTGATGATGACGTTGAGGACTTCGTGCTCTATCACCACAGACTGGATGTTGGGGCGGTTCCACACGCTCTCCAGGGAACTCAGCACCATGGGCACCTGACAGCAGAAAAACCGGCATTGGTGACACTCCTCCACCTCTGCGTCTCCTCTGTGAACAGCAGCTCACGTTTTTGCCGACCACATCCGCAGGAAAGCTCTGTTTGGAGATGACCCATAATGCTCTGCTGCAGGTGTTTTTATGCGTCGAGTTGGTGATCAAGGAGCAAAGAGCTGACAGGATTTCTTCGGCAAAAACGTCTGGAAACAGCCAGAGAAAAATGAATCGAGCTGAGCAGCAGCAAGACGGCAGCAAAAGCAGAGGAGGCGTGGATGCGGTCACGCACCAGAGACACACACGGCCACCTGGGAGTAGAACATGCAGAAGCCCAGGGCCTGCAGGGCGGCCTGGCTCAGCTCCACGCTTTCACTGTGAACGTGAACCTGGGACACACTCAGGGGTCAGACACAGAAATGCCACAGATGCCGGAGGTCCTGTTCAACGCAGCCTCACCTGAAGAACTTTACCCAAACGAGGAAAGTGCTTCTCAACTGCAGGGAGGAAGTGGCGGCCGTCGTCTCCGCTCAGCCGACTGCAAGCACAAGACCCTGTTAGAACCCCCGGTCTAGACCGTCTCCTGTTCAGAGCCAGGCGGGCCACTCACTTGGCTATGGTGAGGTAGGCGTCTATCTGCTCCGACTGTCCTGCAGCATCGTCCTCCAGGGTCTCCATTAATGTGAGGAAGCTGGAAGTGCTGGGGGGTCCTGCAGCTGCCATCATTATTGCTCACTGCCCTCCTCTGTTAAAGAGAAAAAAAAAGTGGGAGGAGTCACAAAACCCATTAGATGGAAGCTGCAGTTGGCATAAAGACGGGCAGCACAAAACCAAATATCAGCTCAGAATTACACAACATTCATACAGGACTCAGCATAAATGAGTAAACCCCACTACATTTGTCAGAAAAACTTCAGTGTTTCAGAATCAACATTTTCTGTGAAATACCAAACACACCTACAAAGGTGCAAAAAACCTGTGCCTTTGCACACAAAAAGTGATTTTCCTGCAAGTTAATTCAAGCCCATGATGCCAAAATGAGTAAATCCCAGTCACAGTCATAGGAGAAAAGCCAAACTGAAGACTACAAAATCCCAATGAACAGACATTCAACCTCAGGTGAGTCTAATGATTCATGGAAGAGGTGTCCAGCACAGGTGACTAGAAAAGGACATTTCTTAACAGCCCGTCCCATTTAATGCTGTCAGCAATGGCTCCCTATGGAAAAGAAACGTCACCAAATCTGAGAAAGGAAATCAATGATATGCACAAAAAAGGTGAAGGCTACAAGAATATTAGCAAAGCTTTTCATAGCAGACAAAATACTAAAGCAAAAGTGATCCAAATATTTAAGAAAGATGGAAGAGCAACCGTCTTACAGAGACGTCCAGGCCGTCCAAAGAAGATAACATCTGGACAGAAGCGTCTTCTGATGAGAAGGGTTGGAGAAAAATAAATAAATAATCGCTGCGCAGGTTCACTGCAGTTAGCTAAAGCAATAGCACGCCAAACTGGAGGGACCGTTTCCATTAACGCCATACGGCGCACACTGCAGAGGAACGACACGCATGGTTATCGTCCATTAGGACGCCTTTCCTAAAGACCATGCATGAAAAAGCACGGCTAGAATCTGCTAGGGGCCCCGCTGATGAAGATGAAGACCACTGGGACTCAATATTCTGGAGTGATGAGACAAAGATCACCGTTTGTGGAACTAATGGTTTTAAGACTTTATGGTGTCGCAAAGGTGAGGATTTCAAAGACAAATGAATGGTTCCTACAGTGAAACACGGTGGTGGTAGTGTCCTGATGTGGGCTGCATGAGTGCTGCTGGTGTGGGGGGGGGCTGCATTTCACTGAAAGGACCATGAACTCAACAATGTACAGCCCTATACTAAGGGAGAAGATGCTGCATCACTTCATGCACTTGGTCGTCAAGCACTTTTCCAACACGACAATGATCCAAAACTTCTAAAGATGCTGCTGCATTTCTGAAGAACAGGATGAAGGTGATCGAATGACAAGTATCTCCTGATCTGAACCCAATCCAACACCTGTGGGGAATTCTGAAGAACAAGTGGAGCATCAGTCTCCATCCAGGCTCTAAAAGAGATTCTTCTTGAAGAATGGACAAAGACAGATGTTCCAATGTGACGCCAACTTGTTCATTCCACGCCTAGAAGACTTGGCGCTGTCCTTAAAAACCACGGAGCTCATTCAAAACACTAGATGTAGTAGTTTCTGTTGCAGAGTTTTCGTTTTTACTTTAACCAATTGAAGTAAAACTGCAGATGTGATCCAAGTTAGTTAACCTTAATTTCATGTTATGGATTTAAAGAAGTGTTCAATAAAACTCAACCTTGTGGAAAGTTTAGACATTTTCTTTTATTCATTAAGCTAGTAATTAAATTAGTACTTTTTAAAGGGGGTGTACTCATTTATGCTGAGTACTCTACATGTTTACTGTATTTAAGAGAATGCAGCTGAGATCAGACAATCCTCCAAAAAGCAGGCACCTCCTCTGCAGCCTCTGAGTCTAAGGTTTTCAGGTTTGTGCGAAACACGAAGACATTTACAGAAACAAAAGCAGGACGGCTTCAACGCAACAAGAAAAAAGTCCTGGTTTGACAGGAGTCCAGAGAGAGAAAGATCAGGCAGAACAAGGGGAAAGGAAAAAGACATGAAGTAAAGTAACTTCTTGATAATAAATCTAACTCTGTAATGTCATTTCTCATCGCATGTGAAATCCCCTTTTCAGCAGGTTTCTGTACCTTTCCCTGCTCTGCATAAAACAGGACCTGGTGTTCCAAAAGGTCCAATTCAACGCCGTAAAGCAGAGCCAACAGCAGAACGAGCAGAAAGTCACAGTGAGAGAGCATTCCCAAAAACAAAGCTGCCTGGGAATTCTTTTAGGAAACTCCTATTTCCATTATCATTTCCTACAATAGTCGGAGAAAAATCCAGAAAAACAACTAAAGACAGGAGCAGGGTCTTCATCTGCTCTGGTTCCTCACATGGCAGTTCCAGAAGAGAACCAAAGACTGAAGTGGACCAAACCACCTGCCAAAGCAGGTGGTTCCATAAGCTGATCATTTGGGGGCCCTTTGGCCTACATGAGCTCTGAGCAGGACAGAAACAGCACCTCTTACACCTCTGACCATCTTCTCTGAAGAAGCTCCTCACTGCACCTCCTCCATCCACAAGACCTTTCCAAACGTCGTCATGGTTCCTGCTCCTTCAGAGTCAAGCTATGGCGTTTTTCCCTCCAAAAAAACTGAAGTTGGAATGCACCAACACTGAATTGAATCACACCAGAGTTGTGACTTACACTGATGTTAACACCTGCAGCAGTCAACCATGATAGAAGAACCGATTTGCTGAAATACATGGTAGCATTTGAAGCCCTTAGAAATAGGAATGCACATGGTTACGCACAGAAAATGAGGTGATTGGAGTCGGCACGTGTGAAGATAGACGATAAATGGTTTGCCCTGTCATTTGTTGTTTTACCGTCCTGATTGACATTTGAGGAGTGGGGGTGCCTTCCAGATATCCAATCCCTACACGTGACTGATACCTGGTTCAGGTGTGTCAGTCCATGCCAGAGCGGTATGTTGGAAACATGCAGGAGTGCGGTCGTCAGGGCCTGGAGTCGTCCATCCCTGATCTAGAATATGACCTGTTCTGTGCAAATAAACTGCAGCAAACCAGAACCCAAAGGTCCGTTCAAATGTTTGCAGGACACCGGAGTCAGAACACCGGGCCTGGAGGGCCGAGTTCTGACCCCTGTGGATCTGGTCTTAGTTCAGTTAAAGTCCTGTTGCTCAGCAGCTGATTGGCGTTATTCTGCTTCAGGCTCCACCCACTTTTTCTAACCCGTTATTTATTTCCATCCCTGGACAGATGAAGGGGAGTTTCGGGCTCCGGTTCTGGTTCTGTGTGGTTCCAGGTCCCTGCATCAGAGGAGGCCGGTCCTCCGGTCCTGACCTGTCTGCGGACGTAAACATCAGTCTGACCCGAGCTCCAACAGCAGCGGTGTTCCGACGTCAGGTTCGGGATTCGGGCAGCAGAACCTTAAGTCTGAGTCCACATGAACAACGCGGGAGCCACCCGCTAACTCGCCACAACTAGTCCTGACCAGGTTAACAGACTAAATAACGAACTAACAACGTTTAGGAAGCCTCCCGGACACACAGCAGGCGGAGAGCGGACAGAACCCCGCTACAAACCACCGACCGAACCCAACAACACGGGCCACCGGGAACCAGCCGCTGAGCTCCTCACCCGGACTGGGCCACCGGGAGACACGCGCCTCGGTGGGGCTGCCTGCTACCGCCTCCTCCTTCCGCGGGGCTCGACTGGTACCGGCGGGAACGCTCCTGCGGTTCTGGTTCCGTCTGGAGCTGAAGCCGCGGCGCTTTACCCCGCGAAATCTGCTGGCGCCAAAGGAGCACGCCGACGTAAGAAATGAACTCTAACCCCTGACGTCACACGGACACGCCCACTTTACCTTTTAGAGAAAAGCACAGACTAAAAACAGTCAACAGTTTTTAGTCTGTGGGGAAAACCGACGAAGTAAAACAAGAATGAAATTAAAATAAACAAAATTTATTTTTCCATATTTTAAGTATCTGTAATAAATTACTTCCGGGTCATGTGACCATTGACTGTTGTGACGTGTGGTCAGTGTTTTGCTGAAAGCGGTTCTTCATCTGGGGGGTATTCCAGAAAGCAGGTTATGCTAGTACTTACCATGGTAAGTTTGAGGCTAAGGAAGTTGATAACCTCAGCTTTCGGTTCCAAAAACAGAGGTATGTTTCAGGGTAGGTCAAGTTGCCATAGCAACTCATGCTCTGAACATAACCTGGTCTGGAGCAGGTTTAGTTGAAGGTTAGTTTGTTTACAGAGAGGTGAAGCAGCATGGCGTGTCCATTTGAAGATGATTTAGTGGATGAAGAAGTTCAGATAATACTTTTTCCACCGTGAGAGGGTGATAAGACCATATATGGATGTTGGAAAAATAAACTTTATACTTTGATCTAACTTCATTATTTGCTTCAGTTAAGATAATTAAAAATCTTTTTTTTTTGTTAAGTCATTTTAAAAATAACACATAGTTTTCAGACAGTTATTTTGCTTTCATTCAAATTAATTTAAAAATTAAAAAAAGTTTTCTTTTAATTAATTCAATGAAGTAGGTGTAACTTCGGGTGCTGCTGTTAGATCGGCACTGCAAGGGATTGTGGGATACCATTCCCTTTGCCTGTCTGGACAGATTTGGGTTTAAGTGTGGTTTTTTCGACCAAATGTGTTTAGTTGTTTTACTGTTTTGTCTAGTTATTTGTCCTGTTATGTTTAATTCTTTCTGCACCATGAGTGAGAGGGAGGAAGAGGAGGATGAGTTCAATTAGCACCCCTACTGTGAAATTGGTTAAACAAGAAATTCAGAGATATGCAATATGGCTTTGAGATTCAATCGGTTTTTTTCCCATTCATTTTGTTATAAAAATGAGTATATCTGCAGGCTCAAACTTAGACATATGAGTTCAAGTTAAGATGGAAACACTTTAACTGAATTGAAGTAATATGACATTTAGTTAGATAAATATGTAAATTTGTAAGTAAGAAATTAGGTTGAATAAATGCAACTCAATTACTTGTTACCAATTACATTAATTTAAGTTGGATAAGTTATATATATATATATGCGTCACAATGAAAATAACATCAGAAACTCGTGCGTTTACTTTGTTCTTCTACTACAAGCAGAAACTCTTTCTTTTGCTGATGATGCAGCCGTATTACTTCTTTGATGGTCGTATAATCTTCATAGCCGTCATTAAAATCTCAGACTCCGTCTCACTGAAGTATAGCGATCTCTTTTTTTCTCCACGCGTTTCCATGGTGACCCCGGAAATCGTTGATCCATTGAGAATGTCTTTATATACCTGCTGTGCACGTGCATTAACCCAGGGTTACCAAGTGGAGCGTAATGACGCTAACTCATGTCCGGTCTTTTGGAACCGACATACCCAGAGTGAGCAAGTTCAGGCGGATTTCAGCCAGAGTTCAGGCTTAAAGTCCGGGGAGTTTAAACGGGCCTTCTGGAATACCCCCCTGGAGTATCCCCCCAGAAGTCATGTTTACTTACAGGTAGGAAAATGAGCTGAAAATAGCTCATATTTAAATCAAGATGTTTTCTGTAGTGTGTCAAAGGTAAAACGTTATATATATGCATACAGTTTATTGTGAAAGGATTAAGAACAGCATGATATAGACCCTTCAAGAAATCATTCATTTGAATGTTCAGACTAGAATGGCAGACATATTTTGAAATTTGCCCATAACTCCATGTCCAAAAATATGCTTCATAGGTCTCCCTGGCGTCTCTGAATAGCCTCTTGGTATGAGTGACAGAACGTGTCCCTGCAACAGACTGGTGACATGTTCAGGGGGAACCCCGCCTTCATCCAAGAGCAGGAAGGGCTCCAGAAAGACTGTAAGGGAATCTATGGATGGATGGATGGATGTGTAGGTGTGTTGATGGATGGATGCACAATTCAGGATAATTGCAGCAACAAGAAGTGGACCAGAGAGGCTTTTTAGGTTTTTATTAGAGCTCAGCCTTTCCTGCTTCTGTCAGACGTGAGTTTTACTTTTTTTTTTCTAGAAACATTTCATTTTAAAATTTATCTCCAATAAATCCTTGTACTTAGCAAAATCAAATGAATTCTATTTTCTATTTTCACAAATCAATACAATAATTAATATAACAGCTGAAGTCCCATGTATTTTGTCCGTAGGAAGTGTTACTGTTAAAGGTACAAAGGACTGAATTCAAGCACAGACACGTTTCAAAGCAAAAATCAGCTAAAGGTGATGAATGGATGGGATGGAACAGAAACTGGCTCTGTTCACAACAATCATCCAGATTCAACAGCAAGAGTAAGCAGTTCAAAGCTCCAGGGGGGGCCATGTGGGCGGAGCTACCAAAGAACAATTCACCTGGACAGGTCGGCTGCTCCTGAGCTTTATTTCTGTTCCCGTTATGACTCCCCCTTCGGAAAAATGAACCCTGCCTGCTGTTGGGAGGAAGACGTAGAAACAGCCGCTGTGAAAGCAGACCTTCCTGCCCTCCCTGCATGAATCCTTTCTGGAAAGACCCCGCTCAATAACATATATCAGGATAAGAAAAATCTAACTTCACGGAAAAATCCGATTCAATCAAAAACAGGTCTGTTTACCTGCTGGAAATCCTCCAGAAAATAATCAACTAAGTCAGCAAAACCCCAACTCCTGTCAGGATCCAGACCAGTTCAGCACTTTCAGTCTGAAGAAGGAAAAACTGCCGTACAGAAAAACTAGTGCAACCAAAGCATTAAAGTGTTCTCAATCCTCTGTGCAAAACGACGGGCTTAGTGAATGTTAGTACCAAATCTTCACTGCAGAAGCACAAAGGCGTCTTCTGGAGACGAGCATGAATGAGAGACTCTCTGCTCGGGTGAACATAACGAGTCTGCAGGCTGATCAGTGGGGAACCAGCTCTGGACTCACACCTGCCAGCATTGTGGGGGTGGAGGAGGCGTGGCAGGGGTGAGTGCACGGTCCTCCTCCTCCAGGATCAGGCCTGCTGGGGTGGGGGCCAGTGGATCAGTGGAAACCGCCATTGTAGAACTTCCCATGCATGTTCAAGTCTGTTACCAAGCGGTGTGTGGAGACGGGCTGCTTGTACAGCGGGTTGGAGGCCTGGAAAACACAGCAAAGAAGAAGACGTTCAGCATCTGCTGCCTTCAGCTGTGAGCAGACGCCCCCCTGCAACCGCACAGGACCCCCGTGAAGGCTCGTTAGCTAAAGGATGTCCGCTCCGGTTGCTTTGCTGTGAAAACATTCAGATTTCACATGCTTAACCATCGTGCACCGTCTGGAAGAGCCATTCTTAAATTCTGTCATTGAATCCTCCTTTTCAGCAGGAATGCAGCCTCCATCAGGAAGCTGAGCTCCCGTCTGTTCTGCTACATTCACACTGGTCGTGTGACGGGCTGAAAATATGCGTAGCTACACTTGAATGCAGAAGCCTGAAAAGCGCGTATACGCATGTTTACATAGAGGTTTCATTGAAAGTGGCTGTGAATGCAGCTTTACATGCAGTAACACTGAAGGCAGGTAAGTTCTGGAAACTACTAAACCTTCTCACACATCATGGTTTGGGGAATCACGTCCACCAGTGGTCCTCAAGCCTCGGGCCGGTCGGGCCATGGGCCACTTGGTACCGAGCCGCAGGCACACCGGTAAAACGGTAAATGGTGTATACTTCTATAGCACTTTCCGCAAAGGCCCAAAGAGAATGATGATTCAATCAAATAAAGTTTCTGACCTGCTGAAGAACCTTCTGAACTGAGGAAACTTGTAAAAGGGAGATGAAAGGTGACTTAGGCAGGCGGCTGTTAAGAAACTTTAACACAGAAAATGTAGTGTTCAAAAATACAGTTGATCAGGATTTATGTCAAACCAAATATGATCTTTTTAGTTGAGTTCTCAGTTTTATAATAGTGTTCTATGAAAAACTGTAATGTTGCTTTTATGGATTTTTTACACATCAGAAATAACTCCTTTCCTTCCCCAAATCCAAATCATCAACTGCAAACAAAATTTGCCAATGGTTTTGGTTTTTATGAACTAAATTTCTCGTGGTAGCATTTTAATATGAAAAATTATCTTCTGCCAGATTCCTACCCAACACTATTCAACTCTACAATAACTCGCAGTGTAGCAGATGACTTTTGCACATTTCTGCTACATTTTTGTTTTTTATATTATTCTATTTTCTCTTATGTTTACTGCTATGGTAACACATACATTTCCCACCTGTGGGATCATTAAAGTACTTCTGATTCTGATTCTTCGGCCTGGTCTGTGAAACTGCTGTCTGAAATGAAACCAGTCTGCGGTCTGAAAAAGGTTCTTGACCACTGGTCACCATAAAAAAAAAAAACCAAGACAAATAATGGCGTCCAAATAAGGTCGCCTCCTGCTCCAAAGAGAAGAAGGTAGGACTGTTGGGGTTTTGTTCCACCTCAATCAGGGACAGGAAGTGGAGAAACAGCAGGGGGGGTCGTACCACCTCATATCGAGCACGCCACCGTGCGTTCTGGAAGCGAGCGAACTCTCTGCGGTCATGAACGGTAATGACGAGCTTCCAGACGGCGAGTAGGACCACTCCCACCAGCAGGATGCTGCCAACCACGGCGAGCAGCACCATGAGGGCATCTGGACCGCCGCCACACTCTGAGGAGAGGAACGACAAGGTTAATGCTAAGCAATCAGCAGGGGGGGTGCTGCACACGCTCAGTGGAGTTCACAGTGATCTGCCGGCTAAGCTGGTTAGTGAACAGGTCACTTCAGCGGGTGACCACAAGGGGGTGTTACACGAGGAAGTCAGTGTGCATTTGCTTCAGCGGGAAACCTGACCCTACAGGTTCAAACCCCCGTGTTCTTCTGGGCGTACAGTCTACAAACCATCAGTGTGCTGGGGGGGCGGGGGCCCATCATTGTTGGTACTTTTGCACTGATGGGGGTGGGGCTTTATGACCGACAGATAACTTTTAAAGCCTGTAACCAAACTAGTCTAGACACTAGTCTGTTTGGACTCCTCCCACCATTTATTTGGACATTTACTCCTTTAAACCAGGACCAGCACCAGCACCAGGACCAGCACCAGGACCAGCACCAAGACCAGGACCAGCACCAGGACCAGCTCCAGCACCAGGACCAGCACCAGCACCAGGACCAGGACCAGCACCAGCACCAGCACCAGCACCAGCACCAGGACCAGGACCAGCACCAGCACCAGCACCAGCACCAGGACCAGCTCCAGCACCAGCTCCAGCACCAGCACCAGGACCAGCTCCAGCACCAGCACCAGGACCAGCACCAGGACCAGCACCAGGACCAGCACCAAGACCAGGACCAGCACCAGGACCAGCACCAGGACCAGCTCCAGCACCAGCACCAGGACCAGCTCCAGCACCAGGACCAGCACCAGCACCAGCACCAGGACCAGGACCAGCACCAGCACCAGGACCAGCTCCAGCACCAGGACCAGCACCAGGACCAGCACCAAGACCAGGACCAGCACCAGGACCAGCACCAGGACCAGGACCAGCACCAGGACCAGCACCAGGACCAGCTCCAGCACCAGCACCAGCACCAGGACCAGCTCCAGCACCAGCACCAGCTCCAGCACCAGGACCAGCACCAGGACCAGCACCAAGACCAGGACCAGCACCAGGACCAGCACCAGGACCAGGACCAGCTCCAGCACCAGGACCAGCACCAGGACCAGCACCAGCACCAGCACCAGGACCAGGACCAGCTCCAGCACCAGGACCAGCACCAGCACCAGGACCAGCACCAGGACCAGCTCCAGCACCAGCACCAGCACCAGGACCAGGACCAGCACCAAGACCAGGACCAGCACCAGGACCAGCACCAGGACCAGCTCCAGCACCAGCACCAGCTCCAGCACCAGCACCAGGACCAGGACCAGCATTTTTCTCAAATATCTTGCTGATATTCTTTGCTTCCATTGACCCCCCTTTTTAGGTCTTCCACACACTTCTGGACCCAATGTGGAGCAAACATTTCATAACTTTAGACATTTAGAATCTGGGTGTGTCGTCTTCATCTGTGTGGAACAAAGTCCTGCTTCAGTTCTGGAGGCTGAGGTGAATCTGAGCCGTGCTGCTCCTCCTCCTCCTCACTTTTCCTTTAGCTTTAAACTACAAATGTGAAGCAGCATTCTACATAATAGAGTGGTGGGATCTTCTACAGAGCATCACAAAATCCTAATTTAGCTCAGAACATATTAACCTGCAGAAAGTCCCATGTCTCTACATTACTGCTCCTTAAATCCAGATCTCCTATTCTGGTTTTCTCTAATCCTGGTTTGATCCCAGCTTGAAGAGTTCTGTGGTTTGGGGAGGGACTGACCGGGCTCCTTGAGTGCCGTGAGGACAGACTGCCCGCTGGCGTGCTCCGAGTACGTGAACTTCATGATGCAGTCGTCGTGCGTCTTGTAGAGGCAGAGGGTGGTGCCATCCGTTTCTACAAAGAGACAAAGTCAGTGATGCAGAATCAACTCTCAGGGTGCCCCCCAACCTGCCAGAGCTGCTCCAGCTCTGGAATGAACATGTGGAGAACGTTATGCCGGGTCAGACGGAGACGTCAGCAGGAATGCAGGGACAGACGTCAGATCTGGGCTGGAGCCCCAAATGGAATCCAAGCAGCCAAACCTGAGCTGCATTAGCCCGTTAACAGCAGGCCGTGACTAAAACCCCACTGACGGCTGCATACCATCCAGCAGCAGAGCCTGTCAGCTCGCCTCCTTTGGCCCCTCCGGGGGGGGCAAAGTAATGGAGAAGTGCTGAGAAGACGCCGTTGGATGTTTGAGCTGCAGACGTTCAGCGGTCTGTGAGGAAGAGTTGTGGACCTCGTTCCACTTCACTTATGAAGACGTTTCTTTGGAAGTGGTCGCATGAACACGAGTCGACGCGACCGTCAATGCAGCTAGAGAACACGGGGGTTAAGTGCTCAAAGGCACTACAACCCACTGGCAGTTAAACACGCCATGTTGTGAGCAGAGGTCAACAGCTGTTCCTGTACGCCAACACTGTTCCGAGTCTGATTCTGCACTTTGCTGAATGGACTGGACTTCAGCAAGGGGGCGTGGCCTTTAATCCTTTTTGATAAGTCAAATGTTTATCATGAAGTATTGATTCCTTTCTTCTGTAATGTCACAATGGTCAATCGTGTATCCATGGCGATTTCAGGTGGCAAAACTCCATTTTTCTGCTGAAGAGTGTGTTCGATTCAATAATCTGTCCATCACCTGAGCAGAAGAGGAGCCTCCTCCTCCTCGATGAAACTGATGAAGCTGAGAACTTTCATGGAGTTTGAGGAAACCGTCTCCCCATCACAGAACAGATCAGCAGCTCAAACAAAAGTATCCTCAATGTGTGTGTTAAGTGTGTGTTGACGCACTCAGGCTCTCCACAGTGAGGATCTGGTCCTTGCACAGGCGCTGGCAGGTCTGGTTGTCTGCAAGTCTTCCTGAGCCGAAGAGCCGACACTCGATGCAGTCTCTGAGGAAGAGGATGAAGATGAAGCTCAGAACCTCAGACTGTCCTAAAAAAATCACTTTTTAATGATTAGATGAACACGGAAGCAGAAAACAGAATTTCTTCTGGTCTGTTTTCTCGTTATTATGACATCCACTATATGACAAAAAACTAACATCATTACTTCACCTTCATTCTGTGTCACGCTCCAGCCCCCCACCCTAAGTTTACCATATTCTGCCAAACCCCCATAAGCGGAACCCAAACAGCCACCCAGCCCGACTCGGTCCGCTACGGTACTTTTATTTTCTACAACCTGCAGCCAAACAAGAGAAAACGAACGGATCGGTGTCTAATTGATCCATTTCATCGTGGTCGAACTGGGGAGATCGTGTGGATGTTTAAATTGGTCATCTTCTGAGAAGGTTGGTCCGGCTGCAGCTGCGCAGACGGCTGCAGTGCAGTGGTCCTGCGGTTGATGTCAATGTCATCAGCTGAACACAGTAACTACTGATGTGTCCTTTTGGGACGAGGATCAAAGGATCCATGTGGTCCCAATGAGAGGATGCTGAAGCGCGTCTCGGAAACTGGAATCTGCCTATCTGAGTCAGCAGAAAGGCCTTTCTTACCCCGGACCACCCCCTGCTCCTTTATTCAACTACCTGCCCCCATCACAGGAGCTTGGGGTCATCGGCACGACAGCGAGTCGCCCTCATGGGGGTTCATCCGTTATCCACTTCAAACAGAAGGCGCTCACCGTTTGGAGCCGCATGCATCGGGGCAGGTGGGGCATTTCTCACAGGTGTCCCCGAAAGCCCCCGGCTCTGTGCACCGACAGCGGCCGCACACGCACTGACCCCGCCCACTGCACATCTTCCCGTCTTCTGCGATGCAGGACGCCGTCTCCGTGGAGCAGTTGCAGTTGTCACCAACGTAGCCGGCGTGGCATTTGCACTGACCGCAGTGACACTCGCCATGACCTGGGGGGGGGGGCAGAAGAACAGAAGACTTGAGAATAGGAGGAACATCTACATCATGACCCCCCACCCCCATCTACGCCATGACCCCCCCCTGCTGAAGCTCCTCTGCCACACAGTAGCCTAACTGTCTGTGTCCATCAGAAGGTTTTCTTCCTCTTTTCTAGGATTGTTTCCATTTCTTCCTGACAGGTTGACACAGAATCTGAGTCCAAATGATGAGATGTTCAAACAGCAGCACGTTTTCTCACGAGTGCAGAGAAGAAACGCGACAAGAAGACCCGACAGATGTCAAAGAACGCCTGGAGAGAAAAGTTTGTTTGACGGGACGAAACTCCAGAGCTTCAATCTGGAGGACAAACAGTTCAGAAACACACACACACACCTTCTCACACACACCCGGGCTTTGTGAGAAGGTGTGTGTGTGTGTGTGTGTGAATGGGACAATGACTGTAATGCAGTGTTTTTCAACCAGTGGGAAATTTCCCTCATTCACTGATCTAAAAACATTTTCCATCTCCAGGATATCATCTCTGTGTTCATCCAAACAGGTCCTGCTAAAACACTGAGAAATTAGGAATATGAAAGATCATAAAATACTTTTTTCTTTGTGTTTATTTGATTCTATTAAAGACATTTTGATAAGAATGACGGTACCGCGATTTAGCCACAGCTACAGCTGTTTTCGGACAAGTCCCGCCCCTTTAACTGTCTCCACCAATCATTCTTGGAGGCTAAATCACACGTCACCAGTCTGACCAGTCAGAAGTGGTTAAAGTCTTCACTTCCTTGTTCTGATTCTGCTCATAAAGTCTCTCAGTTCCAACAGAAATACCAGCTAAAGCTCGTCTTTAGTGGTGTAGCTTTCCACAGAATCCGGTGTCAGACCGTGGAACAAGAGAACAAAACAATGAAGCTCAGAGAAGAGAGTCTGTCTGACATCACTACATCTCCCATGATGCATTGGGTTAAAGTGACAGCGTCTCAGCGTACAATGAGTCTCTCCTCTTAACGTCTTGAAACAACAACGAACACACATCAAACAGTTTTTAAATCTTTTAACGTAACTTTTATTATATCTTTTAGAAAAAACAGCAGCAGCTTCCAGCTTTTTCTGCAACAATTATCACTCAAATGCATGTGAGATCATGGAGGGACTGTAGATCAATACAGACTACGAGTTTCTCCTTTTTTTTTTTTCATTTTTGGATGCTGGTTTGCCGCTGGATTTTTGTCAAAGTTAAAGTGTGCCGTGGCTCAAAAAAGGTTGAAAAACACTGCTGTTAGGCGCTGTGAGCCTTCAGGATGTAGAACAGCCTCATTAGAACACGCCTCCTCCCTCCCGCTGACATACAGATGTGAAGCTGAATTCATCACCTCCAACCAGTTGCTGTGAGATGAGGAAAGAAGCACAAGCACCATTGAACCATTGAACTATTGCAGGGGTGGCGAACACGCGGCTCTCGAGCCGCATGCGGCTCTTGGCCAATGAGCGTGCGGCTCTTTGCGTCTCATCATATTTTCTATATACTTTGCCTCATTTCATAATTTTTTCCCTCTTAAACCACACTCAAACCATCAGAGGGTATTAACAATAAATAATAATAAAAGTGATTTGGCAGTGTGTGTGTTTGATGCTGCTCCCGCCAATCATTTGCGCGGGTTACGTCCAATGTCGGAACACATAGATAAAGATTTGACTTGCGTGCAGACTGTTACCCTCATGGTCAAAAAGGTGAAATTCAGAGTATAAAGACAAACACAGGACGTTTCTGGAAGAACGGGAAGATTCTTGCTTTTTACTGAACAACAATCCTCCCACTTTCCTTCTTTGCGGAGCTCACAGCAGAAAGCTGCAATCCAAATGAATGAAGCGCAGAACGTGACGCTGCTTGCGCAACCGAACGGAAACGACTGCAGATCACTTTTCTCGTGGATCCTTTAATGCAGAGACTGACTGATGAGATCCCCGCTTGTCACTGATGAGGCAGCGAGAGAACCGGAGATAAATGAGCAGAAATCTCTTTGAAAGAAGGCCCTGTTATAATTTGGAGAACAGACATCGGTCCGTTCTGACCGACACTCACGTAAAGGAGCTGATCAGAGAGGCTACAACTGGCCTGGGGCTTAGCCCCGCCTTCAGCCCCTAAGACTCATGGGAAATGGGGAATTTTCTGTGTAAAACCATGAGCCAAGTAGCTGTTAGGAGAATTAAGATGCATGCCGTTTGGCTAAATGAGTGTGAGCAAGAAGGGGGCGTGAATAACGCTGCCAGTTGAATTTTAACTCAGCACTTGCTGGATCACTACTTTTAAATATGAACTGACTCATTGCAATGTATTAATATTTAATAAATTATTTGCTTTTAGTACAAATTTCAGTCATTCAATTTTAAATTAAAAAACATATAAAAGCAAGATATTCACATCAAAGTCAAAATTAATACAAGTTGCACACAACTGAAATGTAATGTATTTAATGTGTTTATTGTGAATATGAATGACTCAGACACCAGAAGGATGCTCTGTCCAGATGTTTGTGTATTTGTTGGTGTAAGTATCATTGAAAGAGGAATGTTGAGACACAAAGAATTACCAGTTAAATGCTGTTGGATAAACGATGAAATATTCAGTTTTATCATCATAAATCTGACTTCAGAGGAGTCACATTCTCACCAGCATCAACTTTACTGCCCGTCACTGAGTAGTTGTGTGTCAGAGAGAGGCAGAGAAAAGAGTGAGATGAAGAGAGAGAGAGAGAGTGTGTGTATGAAATGAGAGAGAGGTGCCTGTGTGTGTGGAGGGGGTATCTGACCTCCAGGGTAATCTCTGTGTTAACTCTGGCTAAGCTGCATTGATGTGTGTATTGAGGGTGGACACTTTCCTTGAAATAAACACATCTGCAATACTGCTGTTCTGTTGTAGGGAGAGGAGTGTGTTAAGGACAATAATACGGCTTTAATTGCGCGTGTGTGTGTGCGTGCGCGTGTGCGCGTGTGCGTGCTGGCAGGTCAGTGTGTGGTGTGGCTCTATGACTATCACAGTGAAAAAATTCGGCTCTTGGTGTCAAACTTGTTCGCCACCCCTGAACTATTGCCTGGTTCTGGAGATAAAGGGAAGGCTGACAGCAACAATCAACCAACCCTGAACTTCCTCAGACTTGGACATGAAGATAAGGTGCCCCACACGTCTCCAGAGGGCGAGTTGTGTTCCAAGAGAAGTCATGTCTGACAAAAACATAAAGTCTGTTCTGAGACCTTCAACATCTTCCAGAACCAAAAGCTTCCCTCTGGGCAAAAGGCCAGATGTTGGGGGAGGGGGTCCTGTGTTTTTCAAGATGAAGACATGGAAGCCCCCAAATGATGTCTGACACTGTCCATCCCACTCAACCACGCCAACACTGAAGTCAGACAGAGGAAGCATCATGGTATGGGCTTGTGTGGTGAGGTGATTTTGATGATGTGGAAACATTTAGAACCAACAAAGCAAACAACAACATGACCAGCAGGGGGAGCCACACGCCTTCCCTTCATGGGATCAGATATGAACTTCACACACGCCCTGCAGATGCACAGGACACTTGGACGAGTTTTTGGGGATGAAGTAAACAGGAAATGAGCTGCTGGTTTTTCTATGCAGCAGAATGCTGTCTGCTCACTCAGGCTGCATCTAAAGCCATGTGGTGGTTCAACTCCCCCAGGGTGACGGTCAAGGAGGGGTCAGCTGAGCAGAATGCTGCTGCTGGAGTCCTGACCAGAACCAGGAAGTATGATCACATTAGTCCTGTGCTCAGGTCTCTGCACTGGCTCCCTGTACCTCAAAGAATAGACTTCAAAGCAGCTCTGCTTGTGTACAAGTCTCTCCATGGCCGAGCACCAAAGTACATCTCTGACATGTTAGTGCCATATGAACCATCTCGTACTCTGAGGACCACAGGGACCGGCCTCCTGTTGATTCCCAGAGTCAGAACTAAACAAGGGGAATCAGCGTTTCAATATTCTGCAGCTAAAATCTGGAACAGCCTCCCTGAAGTCGACAGACAGGCCTCTTCTGTGTTCATGTTCAAATCTAGACTTAAAACATTTCTGTTTAGCCGTGTATATGACTGAAAGGTCCTATCTGCACTTTTCTTTCCTTTCCTTCCTTTATTTTTAAATCACTTTTCAAAGTTTTTCTTTTCTTTTAAAGTAAATTTTTCGTTGATTATTTCTATGATGTATTGTGATTTTAATGCATTTTTCTATTTTGTGAAGCACCTTGAATTACTTTGTTTACGAATTGTGCTACACAAATAAACTTGCCTTGCCTGAGGATCCAACCTAATTATCATGTTATTATCCAAAGATGTTCTGACTGATCTCCCTCAGAAAAACTCAGCTTTGCAGCGTCCTCGTCGCTCTGTAATCGGTTTATTATCACCGATTTGAAACAAAGCAAAGACAAATCCTTCTGATAAGTGCTAACGGGACTCTGATGCCCCTGAACGCATCAGTGTGCCTAAAATCAACTTTGTCTTATCAGAGGGTGGGGGTGTGAATCCCAGAGACAGAAAGACCATCCTGACATGGAGGATTAGATGGTAGCCCCTCCCTGACATGGGGAGCTGCACTGAGGGTGGTTGCAGGCCCCGGGGGGGGGCTCACGCTGCACAACGGCCTGCTAATTACACAGAGAGCAGACTTTAGGGTGCATTCAGGGCTGCGTGGAATGCAGAAGCCTTTTTTTCATTTCAGAGGGAAGCTGCAGCGACTGAAGCCCCGCCCCATGAAGAAAACCCCGATGGCACCTGTGACCGATTTCCCTTGGGATCTGCAGAACTCTACTTCTGTTCTCACGGCCAGCAGCTCGCAGCTTCAGGGTCAGAGGCTGGGAACCATCCTGCGCCGAGAAGTCCCAGACACAACAGCAGCGTCTGCGGGATGATGTCATCTCCAACCAAGGTGGCCTCGGCTGGCGGGAGAAGTCAAACGTTCCCAGGGGGAGCAAAACTTCAAGTGAGAAGACGATGGCGCCTTCCTCCTGAGTAGTCAGCTCTTCTTATTTACTCCACATGTCTGAAGCCACTTAAACAAGTCATGGAAATGAAGGGGGACCAAGGAACCAGAAACAGAAAAAAGTTCCAAACGTTGGTCTAAAAACGTCTCTCACACGGACCTGAGGCGTCCTTTCCCTTCTGAGACACATTAGACTCAGAGTTGTGGGCTGTGTGTCATTTTTGTGAGTGTGCACGTATGTGTTGGTGTTGAATGAACACAAGTGACATGTGTTGGTCCTTGTTTCATGTAAACATGAACAGATCAGCCCGTTTGTGACTCAGTATTTCTTGAGACAGACCCGTGCTACCTTCAAGTCCAGTCTAAAAGCTGGGAGATTTGGGCTTTTTCAAATGTAAATGGTAAATCTTGATGAAAAGGTTCAGTCTGCTTTTTCATGAAGACCTGAATGTTCTTTCCTCACTTTGAAAAGCTGTTCTTTCTGCAGAAACACCAGCAGAAGGTTTGCCCTCTTCCAAAGAACTTTTGGGATTTAAAACAACTTTTGTGCCCCCCCCGGCATCACTTTCTCATCAAACGGAGTTTAGGTTTGTTTTGCTGATCATCTCAAACGACAGACTCTCATGAAGTGAGTGTCTGAAGAGCAGCTTCACGTTTCATCTCCAAAAAGCAGCTTAGTGCAAAAAAAGAAGCTGATGTCCAGAGAACCCCCCCCCCCCCCCCCCCTCCTCCTCAGTTTAGGGTTGGGGAAGTTAAAAACAGTTGCTGACAGCCAGAAGAAAGTCTAAACTCTTGCTGACGTGACTCACCACAGCAGAGACAAAACAAAGACGGTTTCAGTTCTGGAGGAATCGTGTTTGCAGAGTCAGCATTTCCCGTTTCTTGCTCAGAAGAACCTGGGATCAAGAACACTTTTTTTTAATTTATTTTTATTAACTTGTCCTGTCCAACAGCTGGGCAGACAGATGAGAGCTGAGGGCCTCTTGTTTTGGACATATTTTACTTTAACAAGAGGGGTTATTAATCTTCAGACAAACCAAAGGTATGTCTGAATAAACCCCTTTTGTAATTGAGGCCAAACTTTATTAATTTCAATCATGTTTGAAAATCTTTGGTGTTGGACCGGACGGAAAAGGAAAGAGGGGAAGAAGAGAGAGGGACGTTAGAGAGAGGGGGGGGTAGGGGGTGATAATAGGAGGGGAAGGGGGGTAAGACCATGAAGCAGCATAAAGCAACAAGTTGGGTGTGTGCACTAAGGGGGTGCAGTTAAAATTGGCGGGTAGGGCACTGAGGGGACATCTCCTGATTACTCACAGTGATGTCCCCTCACCCTCCCCACCAAGGGGCCCTAATTGTCTAAGGTGCGGTTAAAATTGGCGGGTAGGGTGCCAGGAGGACATCTGCTGCTTGCTGGCAGTGATGTCCAAGCACCCCCCCTACCAAGGGCCCTACATGTCTAAGGTGCAAATAAAACCGAAAGAGGGGGGGCCCACTCCATACAGCAACCATGGGAGGCGGCAGAACGCTTTCTATAGCTCACACACCAATCCACAGAAACGAGGAGTAGCAATATTGATAGTGAACACAGTTCAGTTCACATGTAAAAGGGAGGTTAAAGATAAAGAAGGGCGATTTATTATAATTAAAGGAGTAATTGACCAGGCTACAATAACGCTGGTAAAGGTCTATGCTCCACCAGAAAGTACTAAAGAGTTTTTAAAACTTTTGTTTGACACTATTGCAATTGAAACTGAAGGTATATGCATCTGTGGAGGGGATTTAAATGTGATTATGGACTATAACCTCGACACAACCAGTAAGAATAGAAATAAGAAACCAACCTCAAAATTAGTAAAAAATATGTGGAAATCAATGGGATTTATTGATGTGTGGAGAGATCTCCACCCTCTACAAAAAGAATACAGCCACTACTCTGAAACTCATTCAGTCTACTCCAGGATTGATTATTTCTTCATGCAGAAAGAGCACATAAGCACAATAATGGGGTGTAACATTGGAGTAGCTGATGTATCAGACCACAATCACCTTTATTTAAAAATTAGACTTAAGGGCAGGCTAAGAAATACTCTATGGAGGCTGAACGCAGGAATTTTAAACAATAAAACAGTGACCAAACAAAATGGATATACAAAATTATCTTGAATTAGACAATAATGGGGAATCAAATCCAGCTATTATTTGGGATGCACTAAAAGCAGTGATACGAGGGAGATTTATTGCAATTGGAAGTCAGATGAAAAAAGAAAGAGTAAAACAATATGAGACACTTACCTCAGACCTGAGAGAAATGGAACAAGCTTTCAAAGACAACGCAAACCAAACAACAAGACAGCTAATCAGTGAAACAAAAAACAAGATTAATGATATACTCCAATACGAGACCGAAACAAGAATAAGATACTTACAACAAAACTATTACGACTCAGGCCCCAAAGCCACAAGGCTGTTAGCTCGACGAATACGAGAGAAAGACAAGTAGAACTAAACATTAATAAAATACAAGACCCAAAAACAAATCAACTAAAATGTAATCCAGAAGAAATTGAGAATATATTTAGGGACTATTATGAGGACTTATACACTAATCTAATGACTGCAAAACAAGAGGAGATGCGAACCTTACTAGACTAATTAGACCTTCAATAGGAACGAAACAAAAGGATCTCATGACGGCAGAAATTTCCACGGAAGAAATTAAAAAAGCAATTGGCAAGCTGAAATCAAACAAGACACCTGGGAGTGATGGCTTTCCATCAGAATTGTATAAAGAATTCGAAGAAATAATTATCCCACTGCTTCACTCCACTTTCAATTGGATTTTATCAAGTGGATAAACTCCACCCTCCTGGAAGGAGGCAGTCATTACAGTACTTCCTAAGCCATTAAAGGACAAGCAATATTGTCAAAACTACAGACCAGTTTCTATCTTAAATGTTGACTATAAAATATACACCTCTATAACTTGAAATAGACTCCAATCATTTATATCAAACTTAATAGATGAGGACCAAACCGGATTCGTCAAAGGCAGACAAACACATGATAATATAAGATATCATAAACAGGATACACAGAAAAAATTACCAGCTGCCTTAATAGGTTTAGATGCCGAAAAGGCATTTGATAGAGTCAATTGGGAATTTCTATCCTTAACATTGAAGAAATTTGGATTCAGTGAAAAGTCAATTCAGTGTATCAGTTTTCTCTATTACAAA
The DNA here is from genome assembly GCF_053564925.1 of Oryzias latipes. NCBI lineage: Eukaryota > Metazoa > Chordata > Actinopteri > Beloniformes > Adrianichthyidae > Oryzias > Oryzias latipes. The sequence continues at coordinate 187,097 of NC_136257.1, forward strand.
CCTACAGGTAGAATCAAAATCAACAGCTCTCTCACAAATAGATTCATTCTGGGAATGGGGACTAGACAGGGCTGTTTCCTTTGCCCTGTACTCTTTGCTAGGGGTGTGTATTGGCAAGAGTCTGGCAAGAGACAATACATATCCCGATACTTTACCAAAACATTTTTTCTTTCTTTTTTTCTTTAAATATGACTCTACAGGAATTTTAATGTCTTCCACTGTAATAAAATGGTCAAATTCAGTTTATCACAGTAATGATCATAATGTTAAGCACTGCAATTGTGTCTCATTTATACATAAGTTGCGTTTACCGAAACAAATTCATAGTGCTTTTATTTTGGTAAGTTAAAATATAGAAAGGGAACAGTCAACATTGTCTGATTTCCACAACAAAATCTTTTTCAGTATAAGAAAAACAAAGAATGAATGAGCCTTAACGAGTAAGTTTCTTTTAGGGAAATAAAATGCTTTTTAATTTCAACATTGCTTAATGTAGCTTCTCCAGTACTTTTCAACGGTTCAAGAGTCTGAATGGTGGTTCTTCCAAAATAAAGGGTGGGGTGTGGGGGGACAAACTAATTCTTTCCAGAAACAAAGTGGGATGATGAGGCAGCAGGAAAGAACGAAGGAAAATTGCTTTAATGTGACAAAAAAGTTGCTTTGTTTACATATCAGTCTGCTTTGCCTCTGCTGCACCTTTGCAGCTACGCTTCTCACACACGGAAGTAAACTAACGCTCCTCGCCACGATGTCGGCCTTTTTTCAGAGCGTTGTACACATCCCTCTGATCCATCAGGTTGCTAAACTAGTAAACTAGAATCCATTGCTGGGAGGTTCTGCAGAACTTTGGCCCGCTTTGCCGATAGCATTTTAGCATATGCTAAGCCTAGCGCATTAGCCTATTAGCTGCTGCCGTGCTCCACTCGTATTTATCTGAGCCGCTAAAAAGCACAGAAATCCTCGTTTTCATATCTTACTGGCAGCAACATGGCTCAGAGTTTCTGTTTGGTATCCATTCAAGTAAAAACTAAGTATTTCATGTCTCATAACAGAACAAGCTGCCTCTGGCTGCAGTCTTCCTGTTGTTTTGTGTGGTGTGGAGCTGCTCAAAGAGGCTCCATGCTCTCTGCTGCCAACTAGCGGTCGGAGGGTGAAGTGGACAACAAGAGTCCGACTCAATTACAAAAGGGGTTTATTCAGACATACCTTTGGTTTGTCTGAAGATTAATAACCCCTCTTGTTAAAGTAAAATATGTCCAACACAAGAGGCCCTCAGCTCTCATCTGTCTGCCTAGCTGTTGGACAGGACAAGTTAAAAAAAAAAAAAAAAAAAAAAAAGTCTGACGCTGACGTTAAGGATGCTCAGAAATAAATAAATAAATGAATAAATAAATATCGTCCCGGCAGCATTTTGAATTGATACAAGTATTGCCAAATGAACTATCGCGATATTTTGCCGAATCGACTTTTTCTTACACCCCTACTCTGTGCACTTTATATCGAACCATTAGCCCAAATGGTGAGACAAGACACTAGGATAACAGGAATAGACATCGGTGGACAGGTACATATCATGGGTCTGTTCACGGATGACGTCATGGTATATTTATTAGATCCAGTCAAATCATTTGGTAATTTGATGAAGATTTTTGATAGATTTGTTCAATGCTCAGGATACAAAATAAATATAAATGAAACTCAGATACTCACGTTTAATTGTGTTGCAAATCAAGGTTTAAAGAAATGGAAGATAAAATGGGATGCCAAATCACTTGAGTACTTGGGGGTGAATATATCTAAAGACCCAGCAAAACTATATCAAGATAACTATGAACGTACAAATATCAATATGAGAAAAGTCATAGAAAGATGGTCAACATACACGCTAGGATTACGTGAAAACATTCATTCATCTTCTTTACCGTTTATTCCCTTTCGGGGTCACGGGGTTGCCGGAGCCTATCCCGGCCACTTGGGCGTAGGCAAGGGATACCCTGGACTGGTCGCCAGTCTGTCGCAGAGTAGAATATCCTCAATCACACATCCATTCACTCTCACACTCACACCTGTGGACAATTTAGAGTTGCCAATCAACCTATGAAGCATGTTTTTGGACGGTGGGAGGAAGCCGGAGATCCCGGAGGGAACCCACGCATACACGGGGAGAACATGCAAAACTCCACACAGAAAGGTCCCCCATTGATGTTGTGTTTTTCATGTCCCCCAGCCGGGACTTGAACCAGGGGCCTTTTTGCTGTGAGGCAAGAGCGCTAACCACTGCTCCACCATGCAGCCCACGTACGTGAAAACATAAATGTTATAAAAAAGAATATACTACCACGGCTCATTTACTTGTTTCTAGCTTTACCAGTAGAGATCCCACAATCCCAATTCTTTATTTTGTCGGGACACGACTGGAAACACAAATTGACGTGGTCGTTTTAACTGTTTCTAAGGACTGAGCGGAATTTTGCTTTGAAAGCTCAAAGCCTCCGTGTGAGCTGGAGACATGTTCTCCTGCTGCTCGTTCACATAGAGCTGCGGGGCCGATGGCAGTCTGATGGCTCCCACACGTAACAACGCATCCGCCCCTCATCCACAAAACGTTCAGTATTAAGTCCGATTGCTCTGCACAGACACGATTTGCTCCGTCCACCGGCGCAATGGGGACGAAGCGCTCCTCCTTGGAGCCGCCCTGGCCAGGGGTGTCGGATAAGATAGGAAGGGGAGACAAGGAGCCCGCTTGGCGAGCGCGGAGCGCAGAGGCGTCCGCGGAGCAACAGTGTTTGTTGTGGAAGGAAACTTCTGACGCATGCGCCGCGCTGAGGCGCGCGCTTTTCAGTCGCCGCAGCTTTATTTTACTGGTGTGTTTTTTTAACCAGCCCTGTTACTCCCATAACGCTGCCGCGACACAAGCGGAAGGAGAGCTGTTCCCGTTCGCCCCTCCATCCACTGCTGCTCCTTGCTCATTCTTAAACACGTACAACAGTGTGGCGAGCCGGGTTAGACCCGCCTTTAGCCCCTAAGACTCATGGGAAATGGGGGATCGCAGATGTAAATTTCCTCATCATAACTGAGGTATGTAATGTTGATTATATGGTTACTGTTTTTAATTTTATGTATGATACCTAGATTGTCAATAAGTAAAAAAAAAAAAAAAAAAATTTAAAATAAAAAAAACCATAACTGAGGAACTTGTGAACAGAATAGACCTGCATGCTGTTTGGCAGATGTGAGTGTATTCAAATACATGAGCCTGAGGCAAGGCTGTCTCCTCCCACAGTGTGCTAATGAATTACACTCTGTCTGGGAGTCAGGACGTGATTTGTCAGGCTGACTATGTTGCGTAATGCATGCGGCTTGTACACTGACGCGGTTTGTGTATGTACAAAAGAAGTTAAACACGTGGAAATGGGTGGGTGCGGCTTGTAATCGGGTGCGCTTTATAGTTCGGAAATTACGGTACCCAATATACAGGGGGGGAAGAGCCTTACCTAATCTAAAAGAATACTTTAGAGCTGCCCAAATACATCGTATACTATACTGGTGCAATACAGAGTATGTTGCCAGGTGGAAAGATATAGAACTTTTTGCACCCAGATTCCCAATTTAAACATGTCTGGGGGAAAATGAGATCCCAGCCACTGCTAAAGAACATTTAGATCTAAATCCACTAACATTATATACTCTTGAGAACTGGTATTATGTTGTAAAACAACTAAAATTAGGTGAAGAAATCAGATTGCTGAAATGGACAGCATATGACGACACATTTAGACCTGCACAATTTGACCACAGATTCAAACAATGGGCTGAAAAGGGTATTATGGCCATGTGCACAATAATATAGAAAGGTGAAATGAGTGAATTTCAGGAACTTAAAGACACATATGGTCTAATAAATCAGGACCTATTCAGATATATGCAAATGCGAGACTACTATGAAAAGTGAATCAAAACAGAAGAACACAAAATACACCCAATAATTAAGACATTTATACAGGCCTACAGTGAAAATATTCCCAAGGTTGTATCCATTTCATATAAGCACCTTATGGAATCAAAAGTGGGGTCAACTTTATATTCATTCATTCATTCATTCATCTTCTTAACCGTTTATTCCCTTTCGGGGTCACGGGGTTGCCGGAGCCTATCCCGGCCACTTGGGCGTAGGCAAGGGATACTGGTCGCCAGTCTGTCGCAGGGTGGAATATCCTCAATCACACATCCATTCACTCTCACACATTCACTCTCACACTCACACCTGTGGACAATTTAGAGTTGGCAATCAACCTATGTAGCATGTTTTTGGACGGTGGGAGGAAGCCAGAGATCCCGGAGAAAACCCACGCATGCACGGGGAGAACATGCAAACTCCACACAGAAAGGTCCCCCATTGATGTTGTGTTTTTCATGTCCCCCAACCGGGACTTGAACCGGGGGCCTTCTTGCTGTGAGGCAAGAGCGCTAACCACTGCGCCACCGTGCAGCCCGTCAACTTTATATGTCAAAGCAAAATGGAAAAATGATTTGAGAGAAAGAATCTCCAAGGAGATGTGGGACAATAAAACTAATTAAACTAATTAAAACTCAGCAACTCTGCTGGAGAATTTGTATGGATAAGGAATCAAATCAGACACATATTTTGGGAATGTGAGAAAATAAAACTCTTCTGGGACACCATCCACTCTGCTATATGTGAAACACTCAGGTACAAGATACCCCAAACCTGTCTTGTGATGTGTCTGGGCTACTTAGAGGGAACTGTACATAAAACTGACCAAAACCTTGGAAAAGCTCTTCTAGTGGCAGCAAAGAAAGTCATAACTAAGAACTGGCAGAAGGCTGAAGCCCCAACACACAAGAAATGGATGTATATTGTGGAAGAAATCCAAACAATGGAGAGACTAACATACAAACTAAAAATGAAGGAAGAACAATTTCTGAAGGACTGGGAAAGATGGTTTATGTACAAAACAAGAAAAGGTTATGACATATGGTTAACTTTGTGATCAGTATCCTGGAAAGGAAAAAAATCTCAACCTGACAAACTCTACGTACCTTCTTGAGGTTTTCTTTTCTTTTGTTTTTTGTTCTATATATAATGTTTCTAACTTTGTTCATGTCGTAAAAAATAATAAGATATTTACAAAAAAAAGAAATCTCAAAGCGCTACAATGAAAGCAGGAATAGCAAAAGTTTACAAATAAGAGCAAAGTAAGACAAAAAACAACAACAAAAGTACTAAAAAGCATTTTTTTTAAAAGGAAAGTCTTTAAGCCTTTTTTAAAAGTGTCAAGGCTTTGTGGGGCTCTGGGGGATTCCAGAAGATTGTTCCAGAGTCGAGGGGCAGCAGCCTGAAAGGCTCTGTCTCCCATTGTGGTTAGCCTGGTCCTTGGTTGGTGAAGGCAATGAGTAACATTTGAGCGGAGGAGTCGTGAAGAAGCATGCGGGGAAAGGAGCTCACTGAGGCAGGCAGGGGCAGTTCCATGGACGCATTGGTAGGTGAGGAGACGGAGTTTGTAGTGAATTCTGAAACGAATGGGTAACCAGTGAAGTGATTGAAGAACAGGAGTGATGTGGTCAAATCCTTGTCAGGACCCTTGCAGCGCAGTTTTGGATGAGCTGGAGCTTTTCCAGGCTCCTGCCAGGAATCCCAACAAGGAGAGCATTGCAGTAGTCAAGTCTGGAGGAGATAAATGCATGGATCAGTTTTTCTGCATCAGACTGGGTGAGTGAGGGGCGGACCTTTGCAATATTTTTGAGATGGAAAAAAGACACTTTGGAGAGGTGACTTATGCGAAGATCAAATGTTAGATTAGAGTAGATTTTGACACCAAGATGGATCACAGGTGAAGAGAGCAGAATGTTGTGACCAGAAACCATAATGCTTTTGGTGGAGGATGTTTTCATCTGGTGAGGGGTACTGATTAATATGGCTTCAGTCTTGTTGCTGGTGAATTGGAGAGAGTTTTCAGCCATGGTAAATGGTAAGTGGCGTATGCTTATATAGAACTTTTTCTACCTAAAAGGCCCAAAGCGCTTTACAGTCACAGACCCATTCACCCACTCACACACATTTACACACTGGTAGCGGCTCTGCTGCCAAACACTGGCGCCAACCTCTCACCAGAGGCAAGGTGGGGTTCCGTGTCTTGCCCAAGGAAACTTCGACACATGGGTGTGCAAGGCGGTAATCGAACCTGCAATCTTACGATCATGGGTCGACCGCCCAACTTTTGCACTACAGTCGCCATCCACGCCTCTACCTCCTCGAGACATGCCTGGAGGGCAGAAGAAGTTAGGGTGGGAGTGGAATCCATTTTTACACATAACTGTGTGTCATCGGCGTAACAGTGGAATGAAGTGTTGTGTTTACGGATCATTTGTCCGAGTGGAGATATGTAGATAGTAAAAAGTGAAGGTCCAAGAACAGAGCCTTGAGGAACTCCGCAGGTGACTATGTGTGCGTGAGATTTGGCAGTCCCCAGAGCTACATATTCTGTCCTGTTTGAGTTGTGATTTAAACCAGTTGAGTATGTTCCCAGAGAGTCAACCAGTAGTATGAAGACGGTTGAGGAGAATGCCGTGATCCACAGTGTCAAATGCAGCTGATAGGTCCAGAAGGAGGAGTAGAGATGGGGAGCCCCGGTCTGCAGCTAAGAGTAGGTCATTCATGACTCGGACCAGGGCTGTCTCTGTACTGTGAGCTGACCGGAAACCAGACTGAAATTTTTCATATAAGGTGTGCTTGAGAGATGATGGTGGAGCTGAGCTGCAACAATTTTTCAAGAACCTTGGACAGGAACGGTAGGTTGGAAATGGGTCTGTAGTTTGCCAAATTATCGGGATCCAGTGCAGGTTTTTCTTTTAAGCGTGGTCTTATAATGACAGTTTTGAGAGCAAGGGGAACATGACCAGTTTGTAATGATTGGTTAATTATAGTTGTGACAATTGGACTGATACTTGAAATGTTGTCTTTGATCAGGGCTGTTGGGAGGGGGTCAAGTGGGCAGGTTGAGGATTTCATAACCCTTAAGATGGCCTCAATCTCTGTGTGTAGTGAGTGTGAATTCAGAAGGGGTCCTTGGAGCTGTTGGTACAGTTGGATTTGCAGATGAGGTGGGAATAGTAGTAGTGGGCAGGAAGTTAGATCTTATGGAAAATATTTTACTGGTGAAAATAACCTATGAATCTATCACAGCTGCTGACACTAGCATCACTGGTTAAGTGTGGGGGGCTTAAGCAGAGAGTGTATGGTGGAAAATTTCTAGTGTTACTATTGATCTTGTGGGAACAGAACTTCGAACCGGCTATTGTAAGGGCTCTGCAATAGACTTTTTGATGGTCGCTATAGGCCTGTTTATGTACTGCCAGGTTGTTTTTTATGAGACTTCATTCCATGAATCGTCCAAGTCTTAAGAATTTGCAGTTCCTCTGTAAATACCATGGGGCTGATCTGAGGAGCAGCGGGTGAACCCGAACCTGCTGCAGCAAACCAGGGAGCAGCGCGGGAGGCAGAGCTGGCTGACACGGAAGGTCCTCCTCTGTTGGATTCCGGTCAGCAGACCAACCTTCATTCTGGAAAAGTCTTCAGCCACTGCCCGAGCTTCAGGTTCTTGCTGCAAACATTCGTTTTCAAAATGATCCATGATCTCCTAACAGAGATCTGAGCACAGACAGGAAGACTTCTGTCTGCTCTGACCAACTTCACACTTCTGTGAGGAAGGGGGGGGGGGGGGGCATCCAGCACAGCGGCTGACGGCTTTGATTGGACACTTTTGGCCATCTCTCCCCACCTTCTCGCTCTGCACACAGGAGCACCTTCTCTGCGGGTCACATGGACCCGAGGAGCATCTGAACTGCAGCAGCAGGTCATGCCGACTTTTACATTTGGCAGTAGCAAGGAATTCTGGGATAACTTGTTCCTCTCTGAATAAAAATTCACACCGTGGCGTCCCTCAGCTAACATGTCACACCACAAAGAAAAGGCTGTAGGCGGAGCCTGAAGCCACTCCTCCACAGAAGTATGACAGACTCTCTGGAGGATTCAGAACCACAGGTGGCGCTGTTCTTGTGTAGGCGCTGTTGGACGGCCTAGATCCGGAGGACAGGACTGGAAGCTGGTGCTGAGCTGGACAGGAAGCAGATCCCAGAGTCCAAAAGCAGGAGAAAAGATCCATGACATCATTCCTGCATTAGAACGATGAAACATCTGTGCATGAACGCCCAGAGGACTGCAGTCAGCCAAAACAGATCCAGCAGCTCTGAAGAACCATTCCACGCACACGCGTGTGCACGTGCACCCACAATGCAGCAGGTTCCTTTTAGAGAAGCAAAAACAGATTGTGTAAGTCTGGAAAGAAGTAATGCTATTTCTGTAAAAGGAGAGCCAGCCGAGGAGAGCTGAAAGCTTAGAGGAAGAGAGGTTTTAGGGGGGGCAGGAAGTCCTGATTAACTCCAGATTGACTGAAGCAGCCAGAATAACTGAATCGTGAGGAAGTTTAGCGTCGGGGTGGAAGCACCAGCAGACATGCGGTTATTCCCGTGGCAGGATTCCAGCAGGTCTCTGGAGGCAGAGGACTGCAGGAAAACTTCTATGAGCCGCATATTTGTGAATGTTCTGCACTGAAAAGCTGCAGAAGACTGAAGTCCAGGCAGGTCCTTTACCACTTCAACTGCTGCCACAACTTCTGTCTGTTAAAGCGAATGTATATATAAAATTAAACACCCCTCTCACCCTCCGTGGGTGGTTTTCTCCTCCAAGCTGGGGTCCTCTACCAGAGGCCTGGGAGCTTGAGGGTCCTGCAGTATCTTAGCTGTTCCTGTTTTTTTCTGGACTGAGAGGTCTGAGGTCTTTCCAGGTATCTGTTGTAGCCCCTCCTCCAGCTTGGGGGTTACTGCCCCCGAGTGCTCCAATTACCACAGGCACCACTGTCACCTTCACTTTCCAGGCTTTCTCCAGTTCTTCTCTGAGTCCCTGGTATTTCTCCAGTTTCTCATGTTCCTTCTTCCTGATGTTCCCATCGCTTGGCACTGCCACACCCACCACAACGGCTTTCCTCTGTTCTTTATCCACCACTACAATGTCTGGTTGGTTCTCCATTACCACCCTATCAGTCTGGATCTGGATCAGGATCTTTTCTCTATCATACTCTACCACTTATGGAGGTGTTTCCCATTTTGACCTTGGGGTTTCCAAATGGACAGATGTTCCGATAAATTCTATGATCTGATAAAGACACACAAACAACATGTGACTGTGAAGAGTCCTTTTGTAAGATTACAGGAACCCTGAGGCCCAGTATTTCTAAACTTTGGATCAGGATTAAATGGATCCAGATTACAAATTACTCTGATCTGACTCCACGGATCAAAGGTATTTAATCCGGTATTTCAAAACTGCCGGATAGGATCAAATACAGTCAGATCTGCTCAGATCCACCGCGCCCACAGGGTCAGAGACAAGAACCCGGAAAAAGGCGGAACATTCCCCTGCAGCGAAGAAAGAGTCTGCAGAACATTTAGAACCAAACGTGGGTAATATCTCACTCTAGGTTGATCATTTTTCAAAGGTCATATTTTGTTAAGTATCTATCATGAGAATGTACAGATCTGTAAGAGCATGACAAAAAAACAAACTTTGCAGACTTCTGCTCCATCAAGCTGCTTCATTCAGAAGGAAACCAGCTTCTTTTTACCGTCCTAACTGTTTAAACATCTTTGTCTGGGTCACAGACGTGACCATGCAGGGAACTGACAGATCGGATAGTTTTATGGTTGCAGGCCTAGTGAAGCATGACAGAGTTCATGTTTGTTTCCTCTTATTATAAATGTGTGTGAACGGATGAGTCACTGTGTGCTCAGTGTTTCCATGGAAATGCCTCTTTTTTCATGTTTGCATTCTTTTATGCCCTGAAATATCTACCAAAAACTGGAAATGATCATTAAATCCTCAGAAAAGAGCAGAGGCCTTTTGACCAGGATTTTGTCTTTGTGTTTTGACTGTCCTACAGTGAAGCTGCTTCTGATCCTTATTTTAGGTGTTTGCATTGTTGATCTCTGAATATGAATGAGAATCTCTTCATTTTATATCTAATACAATTTTAAAACAGAGGGGCGCTAGCGAGCAGGCAATGGAGTAGGTCGCATGTTTAGCGTGCTCTGCATAAATTAGCAAAAAAGAGCCATAATACTCTAAAAAGTGCTAAGAAAACTCGTGCAGCTTAGCAACCTATCTTCTTTCCTCATCGCCTGGATTTTATTCTGCAAGCTGAGATGGCAAGTAGTCTCCGCAAATATAAATATACGAGCAAAGCTGCCGCGGCTGCCTCTGCTAGCAAAACGTGCTCAGACTCAGCTAGCTCCACACTTAGCACACCACCTGAAGAGCTAGGAGCACCAATGGAGCCGTGTGAACTGTCTGAGACGGGACTTCTAGATCTGAAGAGCGACATACTGGCCTCCATCAAATCAGAAATCACCCAGCTCTTCCAGACGGAGCTCGCAAAAGTGATAGCGAAGGAGTTCGGGGAGGTGAAAATGGAGATGCAAGCGGTCCGAACAGAGTTGGCCAACAACACCGCCACAGTGCGGTCAGAGTTGAAAGCAATTCAATCTACTGTGTCAGAGATGGAGCGAGGACTTTCAGGGTGTTCAGATGACATAACAACTTTACAAAAATCTGTCCAGCAGCTGGAAAAAAACGTGTCGATCCTCCAAGAAAAGTGTGTGGATATGGAAGGACGCATGCGGAGATCAAACATTCGCATATTGAATGTACCTGAGGAAGTTCCGAGCACACCCGATTCAATCTCCAAACTACTCAAAGAGGTGTTGAAGATCGATAAAGAAGTGCTGATTGACAGATGCCACCGCGCTCTACAGACGAGACAAGCAGATGGGAAAGCCAGAGCGATCATCGCCAAGATGCACTACGATCAGGATTACACTGAGATCCTCCGCCGTGCCCGAGCTGCAGGTCCTCTCCTCTACAAAGGTGCCACCATCCTCATTTTTCCCGATTATCAACCGAGTGTAGCCAGCGCCAGGGCGGCCTTCAATGAGGTAAAAAAGCTTCTGCGTGGACGGGAGAACGTGCGTTATGGGCTGCTTCACCCGGCACAGCTGCGGATTACACACAATGGAATTGAAAAACGATTTAAGGATGCAGCACAAGCCATGACGTATGTGAAGGGAAATATTCTTTGAGGAGTGATCATTTTTTACTATTTTCTCTTCTTTTTTTTCCTCAATTTTTTCCTCATCTACGTTATTCCTGTGGGGTTTTTTGTCACACCGGGAGACTGACGGAAATGCTCATCTGTCACACACAAATCATACTTCCACTCTATATGACTACTAAAAGGATGGTAATCTGAATAAATAGGTAAACTCTGATCGGAATGAGCCATACCTTTTCCTCCCTTTTTTTATTATTAAATTTTTTAATTTAATATTTTTATTTTTGTGTGTGACCTCTTCACCTGCACCATTTAAATGGACATTTAATCTGAGTGTCAGATGTTAAAAGGCTTTTTGGTATTTCTACTCTTAAATATTTTTGCAGAGCAAACTGGACGCTAGAGTTCTAACAAGCACATAATGTGTGGATTTTGTTGTCAGAGGGTTGTTTATGATCACCATGTTCTTGTTGGTGATGGGTGGGGTGGGTTACCTGTTGCACCTAAAGTTATTTTATTTTCATCTGTTGCATCTATTTCTGTTAAAGTGATGAGATCTCATGTCTTACAGGTTGTATTTACTTGCCCAGATTAATGCCTTAAAAATACTGTTTTTCATAGCAAATGGCTAGTCAGTTATTCAATAGTCAGTATGGCTGTTGCCCAGTTAATTTTGTTAGCTGGAATGTCAAATCACTAAATCATCCATTAAAACGTAGGAAGGTGCTCTCACATTTGGAGCAGTTGAATACTGACATTGCCTTCCTCCAAGAAACTCATCTTAACACCTTTGATCACTCCAGACTTAAAGGGGGATGGGTGGGACATATTTTTCATTCTACCTTTCATTCTAAATCCAGAGGTACAGCCATTCTTATTAAAAAATCAATTTCTTTTAACATGACAAAAGTAGAAGCTGACCCGTCTGGAAGATATATAATAGTAGTGGGAAGATTGAATAATACTCCTGTTATACTGGCAAACATATATGCTCCTAATTGGGACAATGGTGTTTTTTTTACTGAAATTTTTTCCCGAATACCAAACATAGATTCGCACCATCTCATCCTCGGAGGTGATATAAATTGTGTACTAACTCCTTCCCTTGACCGTAGTTCGCCTAAATCCACACAACCATCACAGGCATCACAAGTGATCAACCAGCTTCTTAAAACATATGGAATGTTTGATGTCTGGAGATTCCGGAATCCCAATAGCAGAAATTACTCTACTCACCAGTACATAAAACTTTCTCACGAATTGATTATTTTTTCCTTGATAGCAACCTACTTTCTCTAGTCAATAAGTGTGAATATCAAGCAATAGTTATATCTGACCATGCACCATTGTTAATGACATTGAAAATGCCAAGTCCAGGTAATAAATATCGACCATGGAGATTTAATACTCTACTGCTTTCAGATAGAGAGTTTGTTAAATTTATTTCAAAGGAAATAAAGGAATATATCACACGTAATAGCACCCCTGGAATGTCCTCTAGCTTAATTTGGGAATCATTAAAAGCATACCTTAGAGGCCAAATTATATCTTATAGTGCTAGAATGAAGAGACTTCTAACTGAAAAGATTAAGAGGATTGAAAATGATATTCTCCAATTAGATGATATGCTAGCTAACTCCCCTTCATCTGACCTGTTCAAAAAGCGCCTAGCTCTTCAGGCCGAATATAATCTGTCGACTACACGGCAGATTGAAAATCTTTTAAACAAATGTCGATATAAATCATATGAACATGGGGAAAAGATAGGTAAAACACTCGCCCATCAGCTTCGTCATCAGCAAGTGGCTCAGGCTATTATAGCCATCAACACTGAACAGAATGTGAAGTTAACTGACCCTTTAGAGATTAATCAAAGGTTTCATACATATTATAAACAGTTATACACCTCAGAATCTAAAAAGGATCAAGTACTTTTTGACAAGTTTTTTAGCAAGCTTAATCTGCCTAAAGTAGATGAGGAAGTATCTCAAAATCTGGAGAGACCTTTTAAAACAGAAGATATTCAGAAGGCCATAAATTCTATGCAAAGCGGGAAATCACCAGGACCAGATGGCTTCCCAAGTGAATTTTTCAAAACCTTTGCAAAAGATTTGTCCCCTATATTACTTTCAGTCTATGATGACTCCTCCCTCTCAGGTTCTCTCCCAGAGACTATGAGACAGGCTGTTATCTCTTTGATACATAAAAAAGGTAAAAGTCACTTAGAGTGCAGTTCTTACCGGCCTATCTCGTTATTAAATGTAGATAGTAAAATCTTTGCTAAGATACTAGCACATCGCTTGGAAACTGTTTTGCCCTCTATCGTATCTGATGATCAAACAGGGTTTATCAAAGATCGTCATTCTTTTCATAATGTTCGAAGACTCTTAAATATTCTTCATCATCCCTCTCCACCAGATACATCAGAAATAGTTCTCTCGCTTGATGCTGAGAAAGCGTTCGACCGTGTGGAGTGGGACTACCTTTTTTATACACTTGAAAAATTTGGCTTTGGCCCAAGGTTTATCTCATGGATACGTATTCTCTACTCTTCCCCAGTCGCAGCAATTCGTACCAATAATAATCTTTCACCTTTTTTTAAGCTGGGACGTGGAACAAGGCAAGGATGCCCCTTATCACCTTTATTATTCGCTTTGGTCATTGAACCTCTGGCAATTACTCTTCGAGGTGATGATTCTATTAAAGGTGTTCAGAGAGGGGATTCTGAACACAAAGTGTCTCTGTACGCGGATGACACATTACTATATATATCTGATCCCCTATACAGCCTTCCTCATTTACTCGCACTTTTGCGTGAGTTTGGAAAAATATCAGGTTATAAAATAAATATGCACAAAAGTGAACTGATGCCCATAAATCCTGTTGCACTAAAAGATGTGTCAAATTCCATACCATTTAAATTAAGCCAGCATAAATTCAAGTATCTAGGGATTTGGATCACAAGCAATTATAAACATATGTACAAAACAAACTTTATTCCATTGTTAGATAGTGTAAAACAAGACCTGCAACGCTGGCAATCCTTACCAATTTATTTAGGAGGAGAATTAATGTTGTTAAAATGAACATCCTACCTAAGTTTCTATATCTTTTTCAGTCTATACCTTTATTTTTAACAAAAACATTCTTTTCTAACCTAGACAAACTGATTTCATCATATATATGGAATGGGAAGACTGCCCGCATTCGCAAAAATATTTTACAATACCACAAAGATTATGGGGGAATGTCACTTCCCAATTTCCAATACTATTACTGGGCTGCTAATATCCGCACATTGCTTTATTGGCTAGAGATATCAAGTCATAAGGATCTTAAATGGTTAAATTTTGAACGAATGTCATGTCAATCTGCCTCTTTACGCTCTCTACTTTGTTCCACAATACCACTGTCACAATCTCTCGACAAAATTTCACAGAACCCAGTAGTTAAACATTCACTTAAAATCTGGGCACAATTTAGGAGAAGCCTGCACCTTAAAAATATGTCAATATATGCCCAAGTTATGAAAAATATTATGTTTCTCCCTTCCATAACTGATACCTCTTTTACATATTGGTCCGCAAATGGTCTGAGAACCCTGAAGGATCTGTTCATCGAAGGTCAATTTGTTTCATTTCAGAGACTAAAAAGTGAATTTAGAATTCCTGATGTTCACTTCTTCAGATACCTTCAACTTCGAAGTTTTCTATCTACCACATTCAACCATTTCCCCTCGCGACCACCAGACTCACTTCTTGAAAACATCTTGACCTTTAATCCACAGTCAAAAGGAATCATCAGCAAAATATACACAGCAATCAACTCAAACACAGATCCACTGACTCATACCAAAAGAAAGTGGGAAGAAGATTTGGCTACGGACCTATCAGAGGATGTATGGCAGACTGCTCTTCAGAATATTTATTCATCCTCTATATGCTTAAGACAAAGGGTTATACAATTCAAGGTGGTTCACAGACTGCATTGGTCCAAAGTAAAGTTAGCTAGAATCAAACCAGACCGTGATGCTAATTGTGATCGTTGTGATAGGGAACCAGGTACACTTTCGCATATGTTTTGGTTTTGTCCGACACTAAGGGCCTTCTGGCACAACATTTTTCAATTTCTCTCTGACGCATTGGGGACACACATTGCTCCTGATGCCTCAATTGCAATTTTTGGTGTATCAGAGTTCTGTCTGCGGCTTCCAAGTAATTTCAAAAGTGTAATTGCTTTCACTACACTTCTGGCCAGAAGGCTAATCCTCCTACACTGGAAAAACAA
Source organism: Oryzias latipes (assembly GCF_053564925.1). NCBI lineage: Eukaryota > Metazoa > Chordata > Actinopteri > Beloniformes > Adrianichthyidae > Oryzias > Oryzias latipes. Next base: position 202,567 of record NC_136257.1, read on the forward strand.
ACAACTCCCTACTTTAAGGAAATATCTTGTTGATCTTATGTGCCATCTTACCGTAGAAAAAATCAGATATTCAATGAAGGGTTGTACTGCAGGGTTTTTTAATGTCTGGCAGCCAGTTCTGAGCAAGATCAAAGATTTTGATCCATCGCTTCTTTCTGAGGGGTAACACTGTTACTCCATTCAGCAAAATCCTTTTTTATTGTATTTAATTCTTTTTCTTTTAGGGTGCAACAGGGTGGGTTTGTTTGTTTGTTTGTTTGTTTGGGGTTTTAAGGGAAAAAAAAATAGTTTGAATGTCTTTTACACTGTATATGTTGCTGAATACTCAAATAAAAAGAAACTTGGTTTAATACAATTTTAAAACAGACTCTTATGCTTCATTGAGAAAGTGTGATAATGTGCAAAGTGGTAACCCTGCATCTTTGTCATTTAAATGTATAAATTAATTTCTTTTTCTGGTTGGGCAGAACCCAAAGTAAGGGCTTACTAAATTCACATGGGGGGGGGGCTATATTATAAAGAGAAGTAAACACACGATCAGCCACAGATCCTGCTCTGAGCTGGGATCTGAATAATCCCTATTTTCAAGATTAAACTGATCCGGGATTCAATCCAAAGCTTTGAAATTCCCAACAGAGGTCTTTAATATGGATCAAAGGCGGAACTAGATTACCAAATCCCAATCCTCAGGATCAATTTGGTTTAAAATACTCAATTTCAGATCAGGATCCAATCCTGTAGGTTTAATCCTGTAGGATTTATGTTTGAAATACTGACTGTTGTGCAGGAAGCGTCGGGTGAGACAGATGAGAGAGTGGGGTGGACAGCCACACCCCCACACGCTAAAAAACCCAAAGTTTGACACGTCTGACTTCAGAAAGCATTCCTGAAATGATCAGCCCTCTGTAGAGGCATCATCAGGTCACTGCAGCTGACCAATCAGTTTGTCCAGACTGATATTGGAGGAACATCAGGAGCCAGCTGACTGTCTGGCAGAAAGCGCTCATCCACCCCACAGTTTGATGAGGGGGGCAGCACCACAAAGCTCTCTCTGTGGTTCCCAGGAACAAACGTTGGCAGAGAACGATCCGATCTTGGACCGCATGTAATAGGAACACAACAGGCGCGGAGAGCCAACTGGGTCTATTCATCAGGGTGTTTTCAAAGCTCTGTGGGCCTCCCAGCAGTCCAGAACAGAGCTGCCATCAGCCCGGAATCTCTAATGAAGTGACGACAACGTAGAGACCGACACAATCTGACCTTCATGCACCACATTCTGGATCTTTGCATCGACAGGAACTATGGACAAACACACCCAGCCGTTGTGTTGTCCGAATAACCAGGTTAGGTCAGCACAAAGCATCAACCAAACTTCTAAATGATCCGGAAATATCATTGAATGCTGTGAAATCCCACTGCAGTCATGTGATCAGAGTTGAGGCCCTGCAGGAGGCGAGGGACAGGATGGAGGGCCCGTTTCAAAGCGCTTTAAGTACAGCTGAGCAGAAGAATCTGGGCCTGCAGAGCCCTCCCACCTGAGCAGAGGATGCCTTTGTGCCGGGCACAGGAGAAGTCGTCGCACTCGCAGAAGCTGCCGTAGAACTTGCCAAACTCGGACTCGTAGCACAAACACTGGTTGCAGCTGCACTCCCCACGGCCGCTGCACAGCTGCTTGCCCTCCGATTCCCGGCAGGCGCTGACAGCCATACTGTTGCCATCACCCTCCTGGCACTCGCAGTGGGCACCCAGATATCCCGGCTCGCAGTGACAGGTACCACAGGTGTACGTACCTGCAAGGAAGGGGAGTTCAAATGAGACTGTGAAACAGACGGCTGGGTTTCCTGTTTGCCTGAAAATAACAGATCTACTTTTGAAACCTCTGCCAGAACATCCTCTAGTTTAAAAAGTTCCTTCTGTGGCAGGAGATTAGGTGTGAGGCACCATCTTGGGCTGCTCCTTCACCCTTCAGGTCCAGTGACTGAAAACAGAAATTTACACGGGACAAAGGAGCCTGTTGGTGTTGGAACGTGCCTCGTAAAGCTGTTCAAGAACTCTGAACTGGACAATAAAAAGATCATAACCCCATTAGTATGGTCTCAAATCTAAACTATAATGATGTTCATCAAGATAAACCCACACGGTTTTCATGGATTTGAATCTTAGCACAGAGGTGTTCAGAGGATTTAGGACTGGTCTACATGCTTGGTTTTGGCCAAATCGTCTGCTGTTTGTATCTAGAATTCTTATTTTCCCTTCAGGGTCTCCACAGCCAATCGGCTTCCTCTGTCTGTCTTCTGCATCCTCTACCAGGAACTACCTTCATGTCTTCATCATCCTCTACCATCAGCTACCTTCATCATCCTCTACCAGCAGCTACCTTCATGTCTTCTTCATCCTCTACCAGCAGCTACCTTCATGTCTTCTTAATCCTTTACCAGCAGCTACCTTCATGTCTTCTTCATCCTCTACCAGCAGCTACCTTCATGTCTTCATCATCCTCTACCAGCAGCTACCTTCATGTCTTCTTCATCCTCTACCAGCAGCTACCTTCATGTCTTCTTCATCCTCTACCAGCAGCTACCTTCATGTCTTCTTCATCCTCTACCAGCAGCTACCTTCATGTCTTCATCATCCTCTACCAGCAGCTACCTTCATGTCTTCATCCTCTACCAGCAGCTACCTTCATGTCTTCTTCATCCTCTACCAGCAGCTACCTTCATGTCTTCTTCATCCTCTACCAGCAGCTACCTTCATGTCTTCTTCATCCTCTAGCAGCAGCTACCTTCATGTCTTCTTAATCCTTTACCAGCAGCTACCTTCATGTCTTCTTCATCCTCTAGCAGCAGCTACCTTCATGTCTTCATCATCCTTTACCAGCAGCAACCTTCATGTCTTCTTCATCCTCTACCAGCAACTACCTTCATGTCTTCTTCATCCTCTACCAGCAACTACCTTCATGTCTTCTTCATCCTCTACCAGCAGCTACCTTCATGTCTTCATCATCCTTTACCAGCAGCAACCTTCATGTCTTCTTCATCCTCTACCAGCAGCTACCTTCATGTCTTCTTCATCCTCTACCAGCAGCTACCTTCATGTCTTCATCATCCTCTACCAGCAGCTACCTTCATGTCTTCATCCTCTACCAGCAGCTACCTTCATGTCTTCATCATCTACCAGCAGCTACCTTCATGTCTTCTTCATCCTCTACCAGCAGCTACCTTCATGTCTTCTTCATCCTCTACCAGCAGCTACCTTCATGTCTTCATCATCATCTACCAGCAGCTACCTTCATGTCTTCTTCATCATCTACCAGCAGCTACCTTCATGTCTTCATCATCCTTTACCAGCAGCTACCTTCATGTCTTCTTCATCCTCTACCAGCAGCTACCTTCATGTCTTCTTCATCCTCTACCAGCAGCTACCTTCATGTCTTCATCATCCTCTACCAGCAGCTACCTTCATGTCTTCATCATCCTCTACCAGCAGCTACCTTCATGTCTTCATCATCCTCTACCAGCAGCTACCTTCATGTCTTCATCCTCTACCAGCACCTACCTTCATGTCTTCTTCATCCTCTACCAGCAGCTACCTTCATGTCTTCTTCATCCTCTACCAGCAGCTACCTTCATGTCTTCATCATCCTCTACCAGCAGCTACCTTCATGTCTTCATAATCCTCTACCAGCAACTACCTTCATTTCTTTTTCATCCTCTACCAGCAGCTACCTTCATGTCTTCATCATCCTCTACCAGCAGCTACCTTCATGTCTTCATCCTCTACCAGCAGCTACCTTCATGTCTTCTTCATCCTCTACCAGCAGCTACCTTCATGTCTTCATCATCCTCTACCAGCAGCTACCTTCATGTCTTCTTCATCCTCTACCAGCAGCTACCTTCATGTCTTCTTCATCCTCTACCAGCACCTACCTTCATGTCTTCTTCATCCTCTACCAGCAGCTACCTTCATGTCTTCATCATCCTCTACCAGCAGCTACCTTCATTTCTTCTTCATCCTCTACCAGCAGCTACCTTCATTTCTTCTTCATCCTCTACCAGCAGCTACCTTCATGTCTTCATCATCCTCTACCAGCAGCTACCTTCATGTCTTCATCATCCTCTACCAGCAACTACCTTCATTTCTTCTTCATCCTCTACCAGCAGCTACCTTCATGTCTTCATCATCCTCTACCAGCAGCTACCTTCATGTCTTCATCATCCTCTACCAGCAGCTACCTTCATGTCTTCATCCTCTACCAGCAGCTACCTTCATGTCTTCATCATCTTCTACCAGCAGCTACCTTCATGTCTTCATCATCCTCTACCAGCAGCTACCTTCATGTCTTCATCATCCTCTACCAGCAGCTACCTTCATGTCTTCTTCATCATCTACCAGCAGCTACCTTCATGTCTTCATCATCCTCTACCAGCAGCTACCTTCATGTCTTCATCCTCTACCAGCAACTACCTTCATGTCTTCTTCATCCTCTACCAGCAGCTACCTTCATGTCTTCATCCTCTACCAGCAGCTACCTTCATGTCTTCATCTTCTACCAGCAGCTACCTTCATGTCTTCATCATCCTCTACCAGCAGCTACCTTCATGTCTTCATCATCCTCTACCAGCAGCTACCTTCATGTCTTCTTCATCATCTACCAGCAGCTACCTTCATGTCTTCATCATCCTCTACCAGCAGCTACCTTCATGTCTTCATCCTCTACCAGCAACTACCTTCATGTCTTCTTCATCCTCTACCAGCAGCTACCTTCATGTCTTCATCATCCTCTACCAGCAGCTACCTTCATGTCTTCATCATCCTCTACCAGCAGCTACCTTCATGTCTTCTTCATCATCTACCAGCAGCTACCTTCATGTCTTCATCATCCTCTACCAGCAGCTACTTTCATGTCTTCATCCTCTACCAGCAACTACCTTCATTTCTTCTTCATCCTCTACCAGCAGCTACCTTCACGTCTTCATCATCCTCTACCAGCAGCTACCTTCATGTCTTCATCCTCTACCAGCAGCTACCTTCATGTCTTCTTCATCCTCTACCAGCAGCTACCTTCATGTCTTCATCATCCTCTACCAGCAGCTACCTTCATGTCTTCATCCTCTACCAGCAGCTACCTTCATGTCTTCATCATCCTCTACCAGCAGCTACCTTCATGTCTTCATCATCCTCTACCAGCAGCTACCTTCATGTCTTCATCCTCTACCAGCAGCTACCTTCATGTCTTCATCCTCTACCAGCAGCTACCTTCATGTCTTCTTCATCCTCTACCAGCAGCTACTTTCATGTCTTCATCATCCTCTACCAGCAGCTACTTTCATGTCTTCATCCTCTACCAGCAGCTACCTTCATGTCTTCATCATCCTCTACCAGCAGCTACCTTCATGTCTTCTTCATCCTCTACCAGCAGCTACCTTCATGTCTTCATCCTCTACCAGCAGCTACCTTCATGTCTTCTTCATCCTCTACCAGCAGCTACCTTCATGTCTTCATCCTCTACCAGCAGCTACTTTCATGTCTTCTTCATCCTCTACCAGCAACTACTTTCATGTCTTCTTCATCCTCTACCAGCACCTACCTTCATGTCTTCTTCATCCTCTACCAGCAGCTACCTTCATGTCTTCATCATCCTCTACCAGCAGCTACCTTCATGTCTTCTTCATCCTCTACCAGCAGCTACCTTCATGTCTTCATCATCCTCTACCAGCAACTACCTTCATTTTTTCTTCATCCTCTACCAGCAGCTACCTTCATGTCTTCATCATCCTCTACCAGCAGCTACTTTCATGTCTTCATCATCCTCTCCCAGCAGTTACCTTCATGTCTTCATCATCCTCTACCAGCAACTACCTTCATTTCTTCTTCATCCTCTACCAGCAGCTACCTTCATGTCTTCATCATCCTCTACCAGCAGCTACCTTCATGTCTTCATCATCCTCTACCAGCAGCTACTTTCATGTCTTCATCATCCTCTACCAGCAGCTACCTTCATGTCTTCATCATCCTCTACCAGCAGCTACTTTCATGTCTTCTTCATCCTCTACCAGCAACTACCTTCATGTCTTCTTCATCCTCTACCAGCAGCTACCTTCATGTCTTCATCATCCTCTACCAGCAGCTACCTTCATGTCTTCATCATCTACCAGCAGCTACCTTCATGTCTTCTTCATCCTCTACCAGCAGCTACCTTCATGTCTTCTTCATCCTCTACCAGCAGCTACCTTCATGTCTTCATCATCCTCTACCAGCAGCTACCTTCATGTCTTCATCATCTACCAGCAGCTACCTTCATGTCTTCTTCATCCTCTACCAGCAGCTACCTTCATGTCTTCTTCATCCTCTACCAGCAGCTACCTTCATGTCTTCATCATCATCTACCAGCAGCTACCTTCATGTCTTCTTCATCATCTACCAGCAGCTACCTTCATGTCTTCATCATCCTTTACCAGCAGCTACCTTCATGTCTTCATCATCCTCTACCAGCAGCTACCTTCATGTCTTCATCATCCTCTACCAGCAGCTACCTTCATGTCTTCATCATCTACCAGCAGCTACCTTCATGTCTTCTTCATCCTCTACCAGCAGCTACCTTCATGTCTTGTTCATCCTCTACCAGCAGCTACCTTCATGTCTTCATCATCATCTACCAGCAGCTACCTTCATGTCTTCTTCATCCTCTACCAGCAGCTACCTTCATTTCTTTTTCATCCTCTACCAGCAGCTACCTTCATGTCTTCATCATCCTCTACCAGCAGCTACCTTCATGTCTTCATCCTCTACCAGCAGCTACCTTCATGTCTTCTTCATCCTCTACCAGCAGCTACCTTCATGTCTTCATCATCCTCTACCAGCAGCTACCTTCATGTCTTCTTCATCCTCTACCAGCAGCTACCTTCATGTCTTCTTCATCCTCTACCAGCAGCTACCTTCATGTCTTCATCATCATCTACCAGCAGCTACCTTCATGTCTTCTTCATCATCTACCAGCAGCTACCTTCATGTCTTCATCATCCTCTACCAGCAGCTACCTTCATGTCTTCTTCATCCTCTACCAGCAGCTACCTTCATGTCTTCATCATCATCTACCAGCAGCTACCTTCATGTCTTCATCATCATCTACCAGCAGCTACCTTCATGTCTTCTTCATCCTCTACCAGCAGCTACCTTCATGTCTTCTTCATCCTCTACCAGCAGCTACCTTCATGTCTTCCTTCTCTGCATCCAGAATCCTCCTCTCTGGTCTTCCTCTAGAACTCTGGCAGCTCTAGACTCAGCATCTTTCAGTCTCAACCATCTCAGTCTGGCTTTATCTCCAGAACCTCTACCATGTTCTGTCCCTCTGATGTCCTTTTTCCTGATCCAGCCTGGTTCCTCCCAAAGAGAACCTCAGCATCTTCATCTCTGCTTCCTGTCTTCCTCAGTGTCTCTAGGAAACAACATGGCTGCTCTCTCCACACTTTTCTCCACCTTTCCTTTCATTCCAGCTCAAACTCTTTTCTGACACTTTTCTCCACCCATTCCAACCTGCCTGCTCTCTTCTTCACTTCTTTTCCACTCTCTCCGTTCCTCTGGACTGCTGACCCTAGATCCTTCAGATCCTCCTTCTTCATCTCTTCTTCCTGTAACCTCACTCTTCCTCTTGGGTTCCTCTCATTCACACACATGTTCTCCGTCTTGCTGCCGCTAACCTTCATTCCTCTCCTTTCCAGGACAAACCTCCACCTCTCTAGCTTCTCCTCCACCTGTTCTCTGCTCTCACTACAAATCACAGTATCGTCTGCAAACATCATGGTTTGTGGTGGTTCCTGTCTAACCTCATCTGTCAGTCTGTCCATCACCAGGAAACAGGAAGTGGCTCAGAGCTGATCCCTGATGTGATCCCACCTTTTAGGAACTTTTAGGAAGACCAATGTTTCAACGTAATCGCATAAGAACACTGATAGAAAAACAGATTATGTTTCCATAATCCTTTGTTTTCACTCATTTATTGTTCTCTTTTTGGAAAAACATATCTTAACCTAAAGTGCTTCTTGTTGCAGATAGCTGTGGTGACCTCTGATGGGATATGCAGGGAGGTGAACAATAGATTGACAGGGTAACGGCTGTCTATTTCTCCAATGACGTCTATAGGATTTGGCTTCTTGGAGCCAGCAGGTACTTCCTGTTTGGACCATGGGGGTGGGGGCAGTAGGTGATTACTCTGTCCAGTTGTCATTTTCAGTCAATGTTTCAGCATATTCAGCAATAATTTTCCCCAGCCTTTGAAGCCAAAGCCTTCCTTCTGTCAGGTAAATAGTGACCGACCCCCACCTCAACGTTGTGGGTGGGGTTGAGGATGAACTGTGCCACCATTGGAAATAGAACATAGAACTCTTTAAGCAGCTCTTTCCATGTCCTGATTTCTTACTGATCATGTTAAAATTGCTGGTTGTTTGTGTTATGATGGTTTGTCTTTGTTTTACTCTAGCTGTAAAGTTTCTACTATTAACATGAAGTTTGAGAGGCAGACTTTTTCAGATGGAAACTAAAGCGCAGATTTCTCCTCATTTTGACGTCTCTTGTCTTCATACAGCAGACGCTTGTGTCTTTTACAGTCATTTCTACATTATTTAGGGTCAGATTATAAGGAAGGGTATAGTTTCAAGAATAGAAACAGCTCTATATAACTAAACAGTTAAAGTGAGACTCCGCCCACAGCCTGTGTATACCATGGTGTAGGTCGTTTCAGTACAGTGCAAACTGAGAAAGAGTATGATGACATCACTGTCAGATAACATCAGATTGTGGCATGCTAGCTGCGCTAATGAGGAGCTGCTACTGCAGAGGAAGCCTTTGAAAACTAAAGACCAGTGGACGTCTCTGGCATTTCCCTTTGCTCTCATTCTGTCCCGTCTACATGACTGCAGCTTCTTTGCCACCAGGGGGGCGTTTCCCTTAGACTGTGACATATCAAAGCTATCAATAGTAGACTTGTATGATGTCATCAGCTCATACATGAAAGTTTTATGGCCTTTTAGCTCTTATCATTTTCACTTCTAAAGTGGAGAGACTTTATTTTAGATGACGGTTGGGACTGCACTCTCACAGACATTTTAGTATGAAAGTTTTTAGGGTTGCTATGAGCTTCACTGAGGAAGGGGGCTGAGGTACCGATAGAGCTGCAGATGCTGCTGTTGGTCTGCGCGTTCTGGCTGCAGCCGCAGTCGCACTCGTATGTCACGGCCACCTCCAGGCGGTCCTCGAAGCCCACCGGCTTGATGGTGAAGCTCTGTTTGGGGTTGTTGGAGGAACAGCTCCTCGTCTCCACACTCACATCAAAGGAGACCTACACAGCAGAACAGAGCGGTGAGTGGATGAGGATGGAGACGCACTTCCTTCTGGTGGTTCAGATCAGGGTCATCCGTGTGCTAAAGCATGTGAACTGCACACGAGCCGGCTTCTGGGTTTATTTCTACAGAAGAATGTGTAACAGAACCAGCGTCCAGTTGACAGAGAGATGGTCAAAGCCAAAGAGCAGAAGAGCTGCCCAAACACAAGATGTTCTCCTCGCTGTTACAAAGTGGAACCACAGAAGCCCCACATAAGGAAACCATCTGCTGATGGCCATGACACTTTATTATTCCTTCACATCGCTTGGAGCCGTTCTTCATCGTTTGCAGTCAGACAGCAACAGTTTCACCAGAGATGAAGCCACATTTAAGAGGTTCCAGCTCCACCCTCATTTAGGGTCGTTCGTCGTGCACGCCCTTCATGTTTGCAGACTGCAAGACAGATGGCTGCAGTGGGAAGAAAGAAATGCCCTCCTCTGCCTGAAGGACTGGTGACTGGCTCACCTAAAGAAACGCCAAGAACCAAAACCAAACCTTCCAAACTCCAGGAGCAGGATCCATAGTCTGGTTCTGCTCAGCAAAACCCAACCAGCGTCTGTGAGGCAGCTGGACGCACTCCAGCCCTTCAGCGGTGAACCCATTCCTTAAGGATGACAGACTGAAGACCTTCCCACCCAAGCATTTGCTGGCATGCACACGTGTTCACATTCACACTGAGATGACATTTTTACCTTTTTCCTTTTCGTTCCATTTGAATTTTCTCATCAGAAAAATGTTTAGAGTATTTGTCACTAATGAAAGTAAGGTCTTTCTTTTACCTTGCAGTGTTTTTTGTAGTACTGTATGATGTTACAGAAAGTTACAATGTTGACTGTTGAGAACAACTCCAGATGCTTAAACAGTCTTTGCTGTACAGACGTAACCCTTCTGTGGTGGATCTTTGATGTCTGAACATAAATCTGCTGGATCTCCACCTCCTGAGTAAGACTGAACCATTCAGGCTGATGCAGATGAGGTTCCAGCCTCCTTTGGTTCTTAATGGACAGACAGCTCTGAGAATGTCAGCAGATGATGTCAAATGAATTTTAGGGTGACAGTATTGTGTCATCAGCATAAAGATAGATGAGAATACTGTTTTCACTGACACCCACAGCTTTAAAGGGTTCATGCTAAATCACCTTTTTGAGCTTTAAAGAGTTTTAGAATGCCCGTTCCTCACTATAAAAAGTGGCATTTTGATCCATTCACTCATTTCTGAGTGTTCCTCTAAAACCCTGCACTCTGAGCACCAGCCCCTCCCAGGCCCTCAGAATGATGGGGTCCCCAGGTTAAGACATATAAACATGAGCGAACAGTCTGCACTGCCAGCTCCGCCTCCAGGCTAACACACACCCACTTTCTCCGTGGAGCTAGCAGTGATCGGCTAAACGCGTTCATTTCATAAGAGCAATATGAACATCCATCTTTGCAAAAGTTTGGAAGTTGTTTGTTTTCATGGGCGAAACGCAGAAACAAGGCCGGCTCTAGGATGACGCCGTGAGATGGGCGGCCAGAAATGGTGCCCGTTTCACTCAACGGACAAATGTTCAAATGTCCAACTTCATCCTCGTCTTTCTACCGTGTCAAACTTCAGAATGGACGGGCGCAGCCGGAGTGCTGTCTGACCAAAGCAGGAATTTCAGGAAGCAGGAGGAGCGCCGTCACATGACACCCTGAACGCCCCCCCCCCAGTACTCCAGTGAGGGACGGTTAATGATTTAATGAGGCACACAATTCAACCCAGAGGAAGTCAGTGGAAATGCGAGTCACGAGGAAGCCGGTCAAAAAGGGAGACATGGGGGGGGTAAGAGGCCTCAGGACAGGACAGAGGGGGGCACAAAGACAAAAGAGAAAAAACTAATAGAGTGGGGGCAGCCTTCACCATGACTCAAACTGCCCCCGTGGATGACGGACTTTTAGGAAACTTTACAGGAAACAAATGACCACATGGCTGGACCTCTAATGACAAAGAACCTGCACTGAAGACACGCCCCTTTCTGTTCAAAATCGAGCTGTGGGCGAGCCCCCGTGCAGACGAACTCCCTCTGTTCTCAGTCATTGGGATGTGGAACCGGCTCACAGCCAGCCAGGAACCGGATCGGGCCGCGTCTTTGGAAAAGACCAGAAAAGCCCTAAGCCAGTATACCATTAAGATGAATGGAGCACAGCTGAACATGTTTCCGTGCACGCTTGTGCACGGATGCTGGTGAACATCCTGTTGAAAGGAGAAACAATGGAAGTGAGAGGTCCATCTGAGCCAGAGGCTAGATAATAAATGAATAGCGGGTCAGGCACAAAAAAACGTCAGGAGAACGTTAGCGGCGCCAGAAGACTCAGTTTCAAACCCCGTGTCACACCACTGAACCACATGCCTCCCTGGTCAACATACTGGAGACCAGCTGGAGGGAGGAGCTAACCGCTTTACTCGACTTCCCAAAACCTGCTTGAACTACACCGGAGAAGCCTTAGAGACGGGAAAGAAAGCTGCCAGAGCGCGCCCTGACATGAGTCAGGAATGTCAGCCAGACAGGCGGATCAGGGCGGGGCCACCTCTATTCACACGCCCCCCTTTCTATTTAGGCCCAAGTCAGGAACAGAAAAAAAAAAAAATCAGTCACAAGAAATAAAAAAAAAAAAAAATACTAACTACTGTGTAAAGGCGGACCACTGTGATCATGTTTGATGTTTTGTCAAAGCGCTCTCTTTTTTTTACGTTTATTCAGTGACGTGTTGACAGCAAACACATGAGACGTTTTTAATGCTGCTGTCACCAAGAAATCCATTTCCCTGTCAATGCAACACTTTTAGGAACAGTTGAAAGCTAACATCAGTGTCTGATTAGGAGAACTGCGTTTCTCTACAGCACATGGGTGTTGAACCCTCATCACTTCGCACACACCTAAGCATGAGAGGGGCAGGGGGTGCGCGTTTGGGGGGGCAGTGAGACTTTGCCCCCCCGTCCCAGTTTCTGCATCATAACTGAAGCTTTTTCTAAAGGCAGTTTTTCTTCTGCGACTTGAATAAAGAAATAGTCAGAAAGGCAGTTTTGATCTGGATTTTTCTCCTCCATCATCAGAAAAATGCTACAAGAACATGTTAACAACACAAGAACATGCAGGAATCACAGCAGGAACTCCCCAGCCCTCCACAAAGACCGTCATCAACACTCCAGGACTTTCGCAGAGGCACAAAGACCTCCAGCACCAACATGCATGGAGGTCTGAGGGGGGGTGCGGACAGGGACTCACCGTGTCTCCTAACTTAAGATCAGCACACTTCCTGAGGCCTGGCAGGGGCTTCCCATCCTGGCAGGTGGCGGTGAAGGACAGGTTGATGTCCTCTGGGGGGTCTGATGTGGTCAGCTCCACTTTCGAGCGGATGTTCTGAGGAGAGCAGGTCCATAACTCAGCAGCTGACACAGAACTCCAGCTGATTGACCACCACGAGCAAGAGCTACAGACTGTCCCTGAACGCCTCACAGCGACATTGACTCAACCAAGATGTCTTAAACGTTGGTCTTATATAACAAAATCCTGTTTCTATTAGAGCTTTTACCGAATGATACAGAAGACCGCCTGAAGTGAGTCAGCTAGAGGTAACGATTTGTTTTAACAACATTTAATCCACATCATCATTTGTCATTGTCGATACGAGTTATAGTGGATATCGGTTCATTCTGATCGATCTGATTGGATCTGATCCTCTGCCCTAAAGTGGATCCAGATCCTCTGTCCTAAAGTGGATCCAGATCCTCTGTCCTAAAGTGGATCCAGATCCTCTGAACCTAAAGTGGATCCAGATCCTCTGTCCTAAAGTGGATCCAGATCCTCTGAACCTAAAGTGGATCCAGATCCTCTGTCCTAAAGTGGATCCAGATCCTCTGTCCTAAAGCGGATCCAGATCCTCTGAACCTAAAGTGGATCCAGATCCTCTGTCCTAAAGTGGATCCAGATCCTCTGTCCTGAAGTGGATCCTGATCCTCTGAACCTAAAGTGGATCCAGATCCTCTTGATCCAAACTTCCAGACAGAAATTCCTGCTACTGAACAGTTTTCCAGATTCTTGGATTTCTTCCAGATCATCAAGTTAAATGAAATCTGTGTCCAAACCAACAAGTAAACTAGAATGAATGTCAAATCCATTCACATGTTAGTTTCCTAAAGTTCACCACTGTTGTTTTTCCACATCCAGAGAATCCAAAGGGAACATTCTAGAACATTCTAGACACTGGATGGTCACATGACTTTATTCACAGTCTGTCCACACATTGGACTGTTGATGACATCACGTGTGTTGTCCGCTGTGATTGGTCGGTTTTACATTATAGTAAATAAACCTGCTGTACCTCAGTCCAGATGGGATTTCCCGTTATTGATATAATCGATTTCTTTCATTTTGAAGTGATTTCATAACGGTATTTGTTAATTCGATTAAGAAATCACCTCAGACATATCCATCTGGTTGGATAGTAGGAATAGAAATCGTTTCATTTATTAATCAATTAATCGTAGCACCGCTAGTACTAATAAAGGTTATCACTTTTCTAGTAGAATGCGTCTTTTTTTTTTTGTCTACATTGGAGGGCTGGGCCCCTCAGACAAGTGGTCCCGGTTCTGGTGGACTGGGCCAAGAGATCCCCCCGTCCTCTGGTCCTGGTCCTGCCTGCATGCTTGTAGTTGAAATGAATCAACTCCCACACCCAGGGAGGGGGTCAGGCCACGGGTGACCCAGCACCTCCCCAGTCTGAGCTCCAGAACAGACGACGCTCAGATTCAGACAGGAAACAGGTGCAGACCCCCCAACACACACACACACTCACGCTGTAGGCTGTGATGATCAGCTGGATCACGTTCTTGGAGTCCTGGTCCAGAATCTCCACCGTGGTTCCTGGTATGAGGGCCGTCAAGTTCTGTGACCAGAGAAGAGATCAGTAAGGGTCCAGAATCAGAGGAACCGGACACTGGGGGGGTACCTTGTAAATGACATAGTGCCGTTTGGTAACAGCGAAGATGAGGAAGATGTTGTTTTCTGCCAGCTTCTCCCCCAGCAAAGCCAGAGATGGATAATCCTGCAGAGAGACAGACGTGATGATCAGATCATGGTCAGGACCCCTCCACCCCGAAACAGACCTCCCAATGTGCAACTTTTTCCTCAATGAAACGGCTGAAGGAGACGGCTGAAGGCAGAGGGCTGAAGCAGACGGCTGAAAGCAGACGGCTGAAGGCAGACGGCTGAAGGCAGACGGCTAAAGGCAGACGGCTGAAAGATGGCTGAAGGCATACATCTGAAGACATCCGGCTAAAGGAAACGGCTGAAGCAGACGGCTGAAGCAGACAGCTGAAGCAGACAGCTGAAGACAGACGGCTGAAGTAGACGGCTGAAGCAGACGGCTGAAGACAAACGGCTGAAGCAGACGGCTGAAGCAGACGGCTGAAGGCAGACGGCTGAAGCAGATGGCTTAAGGCAAGTGGCTGAAGCAAACGGCTAAAGCAAACGGCTGTAGCAGACGGCTGAAGCAGACGGCTGAAGGCAGACGGCTGAAGCAGACGGCTCAAGCAGACGGTTGAAGGCAGACGGCTGAAGCAGATGGCTGAAGGCAAGTGGCTGAAGCAAACAGCTAAGGCAAACGGCTGCAGCAGATGGCTGAAGCAGACGGCTGAAGGCAGACGGCTGAAGGCAGACGGCTGAAGGCAGACGGCTGAAGGCAGACGGCTGAGGCAGATGGCTGAAGCAGACGGCTGAAGCAGACGGCTGAAGGCAGACGGCTGAAGGCAGACGGCCGAAGCAGACGGCTTAAGAAGACAGCTGAAAGCAGACGGCTGAAGGCAGACGGCTGAAGCCAGACGGCTGAAGGCAGACGGCTGAAGGCAGACGGCTGAAGGCAGACGGCTGAGGCAGACAGATGAAGCAGACGGCTGAAGACAAACGGCTGAAGAAGACAGCTGAAAGCAGACGGCTGAAGACAAACGGCTGAAGCAGACGGCTGAAGGCAGACGGCTGAAGCAGATGGCTTAAGGCAAGTGGCTAAAGCAAACGGCTAAAGCAAACGGCTGTAGCAGACGGCTGAAGCAGACGGCTGCAGGCAGACGGCTGAAGGCAGACGGCTCAAGCAGACGGTTGAAGGCAGACGGCTGAAGGCAAGTGGCTGAAGCAGACAGCTAAGGCAAACGGCTGCAGCAGACGGCTGAAGCAGACAGCTGAAGCAGACGGCTGAAGGCAGACGGCTGAAGCAGATGGCTTAAGGCAAGTGGCTAAAGCAAACGGCTAAAGCAAACGGCTGTAGCAGACGGCTGAAGCAGACGGCTGCAGGCAGACGGCTGAAGGCAGACGGCTCAAGCAGACGGTTGAAGGCAGACGGCTGAAGGCAAGTGGCTGAAGCAGACAGCTAAGGCAAACGGCTGCAGCAGACGGCTGAAGCAGACAGCTGAAGCAGACGGCTGAAGGCAGACGGCTGAAGGCAGACGGCTGAAGGCAGACGGCTGAGGCAGATGGCTGAAGCAGACGGCTGAAGCAGACGGCTGAAGGCAGACGGTTGAAGGCAGACGGCCGAAGCAGACGGCTTAAGAAGACAGCTGAAAGCAGACGGCTGAAGGCAGACGGCTGAGGCAGACAGCTGAAGCAGACGGCTGAAGACAAACGGCTGAAGCAGACGGCTGAAGACAAACGGCTGAAGCAGACGGCTGAAGGCAGACGGCTGAAGCAGATGGCTTAAGGCAAGTGGCTGAAGCAAACGGCTAAAGCAAACGGCTGTAGCAGACGGCTGAAGCAGACGGCTGAAGGCAGACGGCTGAAGCAGACGGCTGAAGCAGACGGTTGAAGGCGGACGGCTGAAGCACATGGCTGAAGGCAAGTGGCTGAAGCAGACAGCTAAGGCAAACGGCTGCAGCAGACGGCTGAAGCAGACGGCTGAAGCAGACGGCTGAAGGCAGACTGCTGAAGGCAGACTGCTGAAGGCAGATGGCTGAAGGCAGATGGCTGAAGCAGACGGCTGAAGCAGACGGCTGAAGACAAACGGCTGAAGGCAGACGGCTGAAGCAGACGGCCGAAGCAGATGGCTGAAGCAGACGGCTAAGAACAAAAGGCTGAAGGAAAACGGCTGAAGGCAAATGGCTGGAGCAGATGGCTGAAGCAGACGGCTGAAGACAAACGGCTGAAGCAGACGGCTGAAAGCAGACGGCTGAAGCAGATGGCTGAAGGCAAGTGGCTGAAGCAGACGGCTAAAGCAAACGGCTGAAGCAGACGGCTGAGGCAGACGGCTGAAGGCAGACGGCTGAAGGCAGACGGCTGAAGGCAGACGGCTGAAGCAGACGGCTCAAGCAGACGGTTGAAGCAGACAGCTAAGAACAAAAGGCTGAAGGAAAACGGCTGAAGGCAAATGGCTGGAGCAGACAGCTGAAGGCAGAGGGCTGAAGCAGACGGCTGAAGGCAGACGGCTGAAGGCAGACGGCTGAAGGCAGACGGCTGAAGGCAGACGGCTGAAGGCAGACGACTGAAGCAGACGGCCGAAGCAGACGGCCGAAGCAGACGGCTGAAGCAGACGGCTAAGAACAAAAGGCTGAAGGCAAATGGCTGGAGCAGATGGCTGAAGCAGACGGCTGAAGGCAGAGGGCTGAAGCAGACGGCTGAAGGCAGACGACTGAAGCAGATGGCTGAAGGCATACATCTGAAGACATACGGCTAAAGGAAACGGCTGAAGCAGACGGCTGAAGCAGACAGCTGAAGACAGACGGCTGAAGACAGACGGCTGAAGTAGACGGCTGAAGCAGACGGCTGAAGACAAACGGCTGAAGCAGACGGCTGTAGCAGACGGCTGACGCAGACGGCTGAAGGCAGACGGCTGAAGTAGACGGCTGAAGCAGACGGTTGAAGGCAGACGGCTGAAGCAGATGGCTGAAGGCAAGTGGCTGAAGCAGACAGCTAAGGCAAACGGCTGCAGCAGACGGCTGAAGCAGACAACTGAAGCAGACGGCTGAATGCAGACGGCTGAAGACAAACGGCTGAAGCAGACGGCTGAAAGCAGACGGCTGAAGACAAACGGCTGAAGCAGACGGCTGAAGGCAAGTGGCTGAAGCAAACGGCTAAAGCAAACGGCTAAAGCAAACGGCTAAAGCAAACGGCTGTAGCAGACGGCTGAAGGCAGACGGCTGAAGCAGATGGCTGAAGGCAAGTGGCTGAAGAAGACAGCTAAGGCAAACGGCTGCAGCAGACGGCTGAGGCAGACAGCTGAAGCAGACGGCTAAAGGCAGACGGCTGAAGGCAGACGGCTGAGGCAGATGGCTGAAGCAGACGGTGAAGGCAGACGGCTGAAGGCAGACGGCTGAAGGCAGACGGCTTAAGAAGACAGCTGAAAGCAGAAGGCTGAAGGCAGACGGCTGAAGGCAGACGGCTGAGGCAGATAGCTGAAGCAGACGGCTGAAGCAGACGGCTGAAGCAGACGGCTGAAGGCAGACGGCTGAAGGCAGACGGCTGAGGCAGACGGCTGAAGGCAGACGGCTGAAGCAGACGGCTGAAGGCAGACGGCTGAAGGCAGACGGCTGAAGGCAGACGGCTGAGGCAGACGGCTGAAGCAGACGGCTGAAGCAGACGGCTGAAGGCAGACGGCTGTAGCAGACGGCTGAAGCAGACAGCTGAAGCAGACGGCTGAAAGCAGACGGCTGAAAGCAGACGGCTGAAGAAGACAGCTGAAAGCAGACGGCTGAAGAAGACAGCTGAAAGCAGACGGCTGAAGAAGACAGCTAAACTTGGAAGTCTCAGCTTGGAGAGCTTCTGTGTTGCTTCATCTCTCAGAACTAAACTGGAGAGGATTTACAATACAGGGGTAATTTTCTGACATAATGAACGCAGTCTCAGTGGACCTTACCATCTTGGTGGACGCGCTGTACTCGTTTTGGTCGTCCAAGTGGCACCGCCCATCGTGAGGCCTAACCAGGCCCCCCAGCCGCCCATCCAGAGCCAGGTGCGGCACGTCGTCCGTGGCAAACACCAGCAGGTGATACGCCTCCTTCCTCCAGCCGATTTTGTCCTGTTGAAGATCCAGCAGTCAGCGTCTCACCCACACCCTCTGCCTTTGAGCAAATACTCATGTAAAGCTGCTGAAGAAGGAGGGCGGCTTGCAGTAGAAGAAAAACCCGCAGTTTTCCCATCAGGCCCTGCTGCAGAGGCAGCCAAAGCCACAAAGGCAGGCATGACCCGAGTCTGGCCCGTGGACTAAATGCGGCCCCCATTAAAATTAAGTAGGCTCTGGTCATAACAGAACCAAGAACATGCGGCCCCAAGCACTTTCTAAAACTGGGTGCCATTGTAAACCTGCAGCAATACTGTCACGCAACCCTTGCAATTAATGGACAGAGTGAGCAGTAGCATCACTGCCAAGTATCAGCAGATCCCTCTCAGTTAAGTCATATATTTGAGCAATTGCTTCAAAGTTATTTCCTTTGAAACAAAGGCGTGGAAAGAGATTTTCAAACTAAAACCTTTATCTTTCATTTGCCAGTTTAGCTCGTGCTGGTTTGCGGCGCCTTCCGTCCGTGAAACCCGGGTTCGACTCCGGGCTGCTCCCTGTTCCCTTCTCTACCTCTGCCGGTTCCAAGCCCGGTTTGAGAAGGTTGCGTCAGGAAGGGCATCCGGCGTAAAACATTGCCAAATTTACCATGCGACTCGTTCGCTGTGGCGACCCCTGATGGGAGAAGCCGAAAGTGGAAGAAGATCTTTCATTTGGGAGGAAAACTTGAATATAAAAAACTGTATCCAAACACACACATACACACGTGTGCACACACACACACAGTGTGAAAACAAGCAGGAGAGCTGTCCAGAGCATTATCAGCAGGAACCAACAGGCAGGCGCAGACTGAACCACGGCGTGTTTCAGCCAATCAGCTAAGAGCCTCTTTGTTGTCCTTTAGCACGTCTGTGAGACCAACAACAGAAAGGCTGTTGTGTGGCGAGGCCCAACTCTGAAACAAACCATTGATGCAGCAAAGACAACCTAATCCCTGCTCAGAGGGCAAATTTACTCTGAATCCAAAAATTACAGACGCCTTCAGACGCAACGCAGCTGCACCTCCTAAACCCGGAGAGGGCTTCTGCTGGAGGGCGTGTGAATGCGGCGTGTAAGCATTGGGTGATGGAATAACACCCCAATCTGTCCAAAAACTTTTGTTTATGCCCCCACAGGCCTCTGCAAAAAAGCGGTGAAGCAGTATTACTTTGTGAAAGAAGTTCAACCAATAAGGCCACAAGTTGGGGAAGCCCCGCCTCCATGCTGTAACGGTTTAACACCAGTTAATTGCAGGGCAGGAGCCACTGTCGTGTCTGGCAAACAATTCCACTGTAGGAGGAAACCGGGCTGAAGCCAGTGCTGTGATAGACGAGCAGCCACAATGGACCTGAACTTCTTGCCCCCCCCCCCCCCCCCCCTCCCCCCCAGGAAATGTGTCTCCATCGGAAACAGTGACAAAAGAAGCACCTCACCTCACATACGGCTGCCTGCAGGATGGCGTCAAACCCGCCTTCAGGAGCGTCCCTGTTGCGAGATACCAGCTGCTTCTGCACCTCTTGGTTAAATCGATCCACCTGGTCGGTCAGGGGGAGAATGTGCCGGAAACCGAAGGTGGGGACGCATTGGGGGAACAGCTTGAATCTAAGGAAGGAGATCGGTTTAAAGAACGGGCCCTCTTCTGGAATTTCTTTATGCATGTTATGTTATAAATTGGCCAATCAGATGCCTCAGTAAAAGCATGTGGTGCCATTGGCCCCCACCTCAAACACTCGAAATTTTGATTGACAGATTCTCCTGATCCTGCGTTCAGTGGTAGGGGTGTGGACGTCCAAGAAGCTCACTACGATTGGCGACAGTAGCTGCCATATCAAAAATTAACTCCAATCACTGCAAACTAATGTCAGCTGGCTCCAAATGGCGGCCTCTATATTATGGAAAAATGGCGACTGAATTGCCTACATCTCATTGGAGCCGTAAGTAAGCCATTTTCTATGGGAGGGCATCACACTCGCTCGGTCCGGTAACAGTCAATGCTCTGACCTTTATGCTAACACAGCAGTACGCTTACATGGAGCCGCAGCGTGCCAACATAAAACTACAGTATGCTAACACAGAGGTGCAAGCAAGCTAACGTGAAGCTGTAGTAAGCCCACATCCAATGGACAGATCAGTAAAATGTACCATTTCTTTAGTATACAAAGGTTAAGGCTGCATTCACACATGACACAATTTGCCCATGGGGGCGTCGAGTTTCAATGTTAAGTCAATGTACAGATGCAATCTGAGGTCCTGCGGCACAATTTGGGCGTTAGGCGGGGCGCGTGGGACGCAGCTTTGGGCACGTGACATTTCCAGTGGCTCGATCAAAGAGTAGAAAAATTAATTCAATATGGCTGCTCGACGTGAGGATTTTCATCGTGAACTTCCATCCATTTTCTCAATCCACTGGCGCTGTGGGGAGACGGCTGTCCCAGTTACTGTTGGGTGAAGGCGGGATGCGGCCTGGGCAGGTCGCCAGTGATCGAGCCCGCTCCCGCCGTCTGGCCGGACTCTGATCGGCGGCATTCGCTAGCTCCAACATTGGACTCTTTGACAGGCTGTTGACCTGCCCAGGGTGTCCCCCGCCTTCACCCACCAGTAACCGGGTTGGTCACCAGCAACTCAGTGAAAAGGAAGAGGATCTGGTGAACCCAGCTTAACATCATCCATGTTTTCATGATGCTGCAACAAATAAAGTCCAGAAAAACGTTGGCAGCTGCTCTGCGGCCGGGACGTCAAGGCGTCCAGCAGTAAATCTGACACACATCAAAAGAGAAGCAGCATACAGGAATTTGACACGTGAATCGCGTCCAGTGTGAATGCAGCATAAACTCTTCTGACATTTAAAAAATGTATTACCATCCATACTTAATAGAACAAAATAGAGTTCTTCGGTTTACCAGACTAACATGTTTCTTTGAACACAAATGGAAAAACTGTAAGATCACAAATAACTGAATTTCTTTTTTAGGCCCTAATTCCACAAAATTCACTTTAGATGTTTTAATTCATTTTTAGTTTCAGCAGAATCTGTTGTAGTTGTGGCGATGGTAACCTAAAACCTAAGATCTGCAGAGCTCCTCTATTGTTCAGAGTTTTCAACATTTTCTTTGTGTCGTTTTTTCGTGACGGTTCCACAGCCCCAGTCCTTCCCTGTGGAAGCCCCATCACTAACATGAAGTATGCAGGTCACCACAGGTCAAACCACCGCCATCCGCTGCGCTCTAACCTAAATGGGAAGTGATGCGCGATGGCGGACAGCGAGTTGGAGAGGGGGGGGGGGCTCACCTCCAGGGCAAACATCAAGTCCTCCCCTCCGTGTCATCCACCACACTTTCTTTCCATTTTTGACCTAGCACCCTAAAAAGGCAAATACGCCTTTCATTTTCCCCTTTAGCCTTCAGCCACAGATGGATCGACTTCCATCAACCAATATCCGGATGTGGAGACATTTTTGGACTGAATGCAACAGAACTTCAAGAGTCCAATTTTCAGGGAGCAAAGAGAAGAAGAGAACCAGAGGGATGGATGGATGGTTACGTCTACTGTGGTCTTTGGGTCTCTCCAAAAGAGAATCAAACATGACAAAGGGGCCTTTATCAGCATTCCCGCCTGTTCTAGTCCAAAGGCCTGACCCAGAGAAGGAGGGGGCTGCCCTGTGCTTCTGTTTGCATGTTATTTCTCCGAGCTGACAAATGCTTGTGTCCAGGTACATTCTGAAGCTATGTTCACTCCACCCTCGGCTATTCAAGCAGCCACTTCCAATGAAACGTCCATGTAAACGAGCGTGAAAGTGCATTCTGGCCTTCCACGTTCAAAACTATCACCCGCAGGTTTGGACGGCCATTTTCTGCCTCTATGCACAAAAGTTAGGGACTAGGAGTTGGTGGTGACATGTGGAGATACGGAAGTACCAAGCATGAAGGAGAAATGAATAATTGCTGGGAGAGCCTGGCTGGAATTCGTTCATATATCAGAATCGAGCTGTGAAACAAAATACCTGGAGCAAGATTCATCAGATTTGCACCAAGGCTCTTCCAGCTGCAGGTACATGCGCTAGTCAACAGTAGCAAAAGAACCAGAAGAAGCCCCTTCCTGCTGGTCTAGTGTGAACACTTCAGCGTGCTTCACATGCGGTTTAAGTAGCTTAAAGACCCACTGATGAAAACCCTATGTTTATGTTTTTAACATGACCTAGCATTTTTGACATGATGGAGGACGTTTAATAAGAAAATTAATAAAAAAAACTGCATTCTGAGGGTTTCTTTATTCAAATCGGGGTGAATCCTGAGCAGATGATGAAAGTCCCCTTTATCACATAGTAAATGAAATGGGCGGGACCAAAGTCTCCCTGCTCCACCCCTTTCTGATCATCCACCGTCATACCAATAGATCCATGAACGTCTTTGTTTTCCTGGTCTGAGCTGGATTCTGGATCAGAACTGGACGGATGGATGGATCTGATGTTGCTGCCATTTCTGTTGCACCGCTAACATTAGGTCGGGGGGTTAGGGGGCCGTATGCTAGTGGGAGAGCGGGTAAACAAAGGGATGATGAGATTTCAGTCGAAGGTTACTTCCGCGGCAGCAGTCTGGCCCACAACTCTGAAGGGAATTTCTAATAAACTCCTGCCGCTCTGCAGAAACTATGTCCTTGAAAACTACACAGGTGTTTTGATTTTGGCTAAAAACGGCATCATCATCAGAATGAAAAGACGACCAGGAACACTTTTAGAATGGATCAAAAGAGGAACAGAGTTGGACTGTAGAAGAAACTGCATCAATAATGAATGAAAGTCTACTTGGTCAAAAAGGAAGCCCAGCAGGGTCAGGCTGACCCCTCCTACCCATTGCAGGGGTTTTCCTGATACTTGGGGGCGGTGTAGGAGAAAGGGGACATGTTCTTGTCCACAAAGGAGCCGAAGCCAAGTCTGAAGTTGCTGGTGAGCTTCCCCATCTCAAGAGCCAGCTTTGTGCCCAGGTTCCGGATGGTGGCCAAGTCGTCTTTCATGGACAGAGACAGGTCCATCAAGTAGTACAGATCCACTGGGTAGTCCTCCACCTGTCGAACCTGCAGACTGAACTGTGCCTGGTGTCCTGCTCAAACAAGGACAAAGAACCCATGAGCTGGCCCAACCACTGAGGGTCTGCTCGTACGCCCAACGAGGCTGCTCCTTACCTGGACGCAAGCTCAGGGAGATCTTCTGGGGACTGACCTGGACCACACGGTCCCAGACAAACCCGGATCTTTTTGAGCTCAGGGGGATGTTCTTCAGCACTTGGACATGACTGGTTGAGAACTCGATGAAGCGTTTCTCACAGTTCTTCTTTTGCAAGTTTTGGACGAGATCACAGCGTGACACCAGAGTCTGGTTCCTCCCAAAGACCTGCAGGACAAGCACATGGGCGCTGTTGAAGGGTCTGACCCACATGGAACCATGAGCTCACAGCAGCACATCCACTTCAGACATCCTGTCTTCATGCCTGTACCAACACACTGAAGACCAACAGCCCCTCAAACTGTGCTCCGGTTCCAGAAGGAAAAGTCTGGGACCACCATGAGTCCCACTCCAACGGAACACCCCTCCCCCCGATCTACAACAAGAAGTAAGGTCCAGATCCGGAGGCTCCTGGAGGACATGAGCACACCAGACCGGACCAGTGAAGGTCCTTTAACCCAAACAGGCCGCTGAGAGACTGCAGTCAGCAGCAGGTCCAGTTCTAACCAGGCCGAACCTCAGCGGCCTGAGCATGTAGTGACCTCCTGACCTGCGCAGAACGTACGGACGAACCTCTTGAGCGCACCAGGCGCAGCTGGGATGGATCAGGAGGCATTCCGCACAGGAGGCCGCGCTGCCGCTGGTGCACACGTTCAGACCTGCAGGGAGACCAGAGGATTTCAAACATCCGCAGAAACGGGTCAGACAGAACCACGCGCAGCCCCGGGCGCTCAGAGGCTTCCCCCACATTCCTGCGGGGTTCCGTCCGCTGGTCGCCGTGGCCGTCGACCCGAGTGAGACGGGCTGGCGGTTCGACCTCACCTCTGCCGGGCTGCAGCAGCGCCTGCAGGACAAGGCAGCACAGCGCCGCGCTCCACGGGCTCCGCATGGCGCTGCTCGGGTTTCGGACCGATCCGCGGATCTCTGTGCAGACTCTCAGCCGCGTTCCGCCGCCGCGCGCGCGCCTCTCAGCTGCATGCCGACCGGGACTAGGGTGGCTGAGCGGAGCGTGACCGTGGAACGTTTCTGCGTGGACACCTGGAGACGCGCGCCCCGATCAACGGACGGTCCCGGGGGTCGCTCCTCTTCTGTGTCCCCGCCGCGAGGACGTGGAAACTAAGACAGAGTGCGGCAGTCCGTGGAAACTCCGGTCATTCCTGCGGGGATCGACTGTTGCTCCCGGTGTCTCCGCCCACCCGCCTCACCAGCTGCTGCGTTCGCTGCAGCTCGGAAATCCTGAAGCTCGGCGGGATTTCTGCTCGCTACGCCTCAACAGCAGAGGTCCGGTTTTGTCTCTTTCTTGGTCATGTTTGGATCACCAGGTGTGTTATTGTCTGTTGTTGGGTCTTTTAGAAAAACATTCGAGTCCTAAAAGCAGCTCTTCTCCTGTCAGTCACTGCTCATGTTCGAGTTTTATTATATTTCAAATCCTTTTGTTGATCTACTTCCAAATGATGTGAAATGAGCTCACAAAAAATCTTTCCTTCACACGTTCATCTACAGGCGAGCCTCCTTCAGTTCTGTTGGAGTTCTGGATCTGGATGGTCTGCCTGCTTCAGATGGGGGGGTTAGATGTGTTTGCAGGACAAGAATCATAAGATGGGATCCAAGAGACAGGAAGTTCCCCACCCCATCATCAGTGGAGTCCAGTACAATTAACACTAGAAGACATCCAACAGGCTGGAATCATAGAACATCACAGAGGTTCTGGTCTCTCCACACCTCCATCCCACCTGAACCCTCCTAGAACTCGTATTTAAAACTGGATCAGGATCAGTGATTTTTGACAGCGGGAAACAGGACCCGTTTGAAGCAGTGGACTGGAAGACTATGGAATATAAGGCTGTAACATTCCATTCATATCATTTGTGGTTGACGATCCGATTCAAAGTTGATATTTGTTCATTTAGAAAGATCCTCTGTCCTAAAGTGGATCCAGATCCTCTGTCCTAAAGTGGATCCAGATCCTCTGTCCTAAAGTGGATCCAGATCCTCTGTCCTAAAGTGGATCCAGATCCTCTGAACCTAAAGTGGATCCAGATCCTCTGAACCTAAAGTGGATCCAGATCCTCTGAACCTGAAGTGGATCCAGATCCTCTGAACCTGAAGTGGATCCAGATCCTCTGCCCTAAAGGCGATCCAGATCCTCTGTCCTAAAGTGGATCCAGATCCTCTGAACCTGAAGTGGATCCAGATCCTCTGAACCTGAAGTGGATCCAGATCCTCTGCCCTAAAGGCGATCCAGATCCTCTGTCCTAAAGTGGATCCAGATCCTCTGAACCTGAAGTGGATCCAGATCCTCTGAACCTGAAGTGGATCCAGATCCTCTGAACCTGAAGTGGATCCAGATCCTCTGAACCTGAAGTGGATCCAGATCCTCTGCCCTAAAGGCGATCCAGATCCTCTGCCCTAAAGTGGATCCAGATCCTCTTGATCCAAACTTCCAGACAGAAATTCCTGCTACTGAACAGTTTTCCAGATTCTTGGATTTCTTCCAGATCATCAAGTTAATGAAATCTGTGTCCAAACCAACCAGTAAACTAGAATGAATGTCAAATCCATTCACATGTTAGTTTCCTAAAGTTCACCACTGTTGTTTTTCCACATCCAGAGAATCCAAAGGGAACATTCTTAGAACATTCTAGACACTGGATGGTCACATGACTTTATTCAAAGTCTGTCCACACATTGGACTGTTGATGACATCACGTGTGTTGTCCGCTGTGATTGGTCGGTTTTTCCAATATCAATTATCGATTTATTTCCTTTTGAAACGGGTTTATCCTGCTATAGATAGATGGTGATTAACAACTTGCCTGAGACAGAACGATCTGATTGGATAAACTGATTCATCGATCAATTGTTACACCCCCACTCTGGAATAACCGTTATGACCCTGATCACCTTCTCCATCTTGTCCCAGACAGAGGAGCACCTCATTCAGTAGGCTTTACTGTCACACACACTGCTACAAGAAGTCATTCCTGCCTCACGCCCTAATATGTTTCACTCATCACCACTGTGCCAGAGACAAAATATCTGTAATGACTGTACCCTGCTGCAGCAGATGAATTTGGGATTAATCCATTATTTAATCAAAAGTGATGAGGGATCTGTAAAGGCATTTTCATGTTCTGGGATCATCCAATTCAATTTAATTCAGTTTTATTTCTGTAACCCAACATTACAACACAGCTGTCTAAACAGGCTTCACTACTTGTACAAAAACATACAATCAGTTATACAATTGAACAGGTGATTGCTAAACTAATCTAAACTGGGCATCACTGCCCTAAGACCCTCCTTCTCTAAAGAAAAACTTCACATGAAGGAGGGATCCTCCCCCAGGACGGACAGGTGATGTACCAGAACTCTTACAGAGAATTAGCTTATCTAACTCTACAACTACATGTTTGAATGGTCCGGATGAGCTTCATCCAGATGAAGTTGGGGGACAGCAGGGGGCGCTAGACGAGCCAGAGGCAGGATCCACAACCAAGTGTAGGAGCAGCAGCAGAGACCAGCCAACTGGAATCTGGAATCACTCACATTCCCCCGGAGGGGACAGTCCATGAATCACTGCACCAAACAGAGGCATGGAGAACTAAATGATGAATAATGATCAAGAATAGAGGAGAGTGCACCATCGTTTCCCCAGCTTCAAACTTCTAGCAGCCTACTAACAACTAATTGTTATTCAGTTTAATTTAAACACATTAACATTAAGTTAAATAATCTCTGAATACTAACTAGTCTGACAATAAGCCTGTCCACAGAGGAATGTTTTCAGTCTAACTTTGAATGTAGAAACTGAGTCGGCCTCTCTTCCATGAGCTGGGAGTTTATTCCATAAAACAGGGGCTTGGTGGCTAAACGCTCTACCTCCAACCGTACTTTTACTAATTCTAGGAACCACAAGCAGTCCTGCATTTAGTGACTGAAGTGTTCTGATTGGATGATAAGGGACTATGAGGTCCTTAATATAGGATGGGGCCATTCCATGTAAGGCCTTCTAGGTTAACAGGAGGATCTTGAACTGGATTCTAGAATCAACTGGGATCCAGTGAAGTGAAACTAACACAGGACTCTGGCAGCTTTACCACTGATTCTTCAACTTTAAATGCAATACACACATAGATCCTTCTATAGTAGAACCGACTCCAAACACATTTTATTAAACATCTGAACTTAAGATTACATGCTGAACCTTCTCTTCTAGAGTGCTTTGTGAATATTGCTTGAAATTATCTGCAGAACCATCACTCAGTTCGTTTTTCCAGTAAGTTGAATGTTTCAGCCTCTTTTTTAGTCAAATCCAGAGGAGCAGCTGTAGTTGATCAGACTCAGCTGATGATGGGAACTCTTGAACCTATCATGCTCCCATCCTCGGGTGCCAGCCTCCTGACAGGGTTCATGTCTGAAACCGGGGATGCAGGAGCGAGCAAAGAGGAGATTCTGGAAAATCGTTGTAAATAAAGTGGAAATGTGTAAAGAACGGCTTCACAGGCGCCAACAGGCTCTTCATTATTGTCTTCAAACTCAAAGGGAAAAGCAAAAACGTGAGCTTGGAGCCGTCTCAGTCCTTGTCCTGTCTGCTCAGCAGGTCAGAGGTCATGTCCTGGACGGATTCCAGCGAAAGGCTGCAGAGCGGCCCCTTCTGTGTGGCCCTCAGCCCTTTTAGAGCAGCCATGATGGAGGCCCTGCTGGCCTCGGGGTGGAGCCTTCGCAGCTGTGCCGTCAGCGCACAGATGCTGCCCATGGTTCCCCAAGTTTGCGGCACAAAGGTCTGTTTGCCGTCGAGCGACATGAAGACGTCGGCCCTGGGGGGGGAGCGTGGCTGGAGAAAGGAGAATAGCAGGTGAATCCAGCGGTCCATTAAAACGCACGCTGAAAGTTCAACCAGTTGAACTTTGACCTATCAGGGACTGAAACTTGGTATTAACGTTTGGGTAGGGTCCTTTACAAAACACGGAAGTGTCAACCATTTGAGAATCGATCAGGAAGGACAAATGAACAATTGCGGTTTGTTCCCAGCTGGAATTCTCAGACATCAAGTCTTTGATACGTGAGAACAGAGCTGTGATGGAAAACCCTGCAGCCAGATTCACCAGATTTACACCAGGCCTCCGATGACATCCGCTGGCATCAGCTGGATGCTAAAAGCGTGTTCAAGAACCCACGTTCAGCAGGCTCTTCAACACACTTCACATGCTCGGTGTGCACATAGCATCAAAATCACTATGGCTGCACCAGCAACTTCAAGTTCTGGTTAAGGCTCAGAGTCCACAGACCCTCAGGTTCTGGTCTTCCAATAGTCAGAACCAAAACCCACATGCTGACCTGTAACAGCTTTCAAACACCTGCATCCCGTGGCCCTGACAGCCAGCAGGAGTCAGGCCTGTGCTGCCCCCTGCTGGCTGCCACTCAGCAGCGCACACACTCACCTGGCTGGCCTCCTTGGACAGGTTGGACACAAACAGCACCGCACCGCTTTCCCCACCAGTGGATTCGGTACCTAGACTGTTTAAGTCCGCTGAACAACCCTCCTGCAGGAGCTGAGGGGTCTTTGCACCATCAGCCTGCTCCCCTGTTGGAGCTCCTGAAAGCTGCGACTCACTGACCTCCTGGCAGATCTCTGCAGAGCACAAAGCCTCCTCAGATGAAAACCTCTGTGGACAGGAGGAGGAGAGCCAGGCAGCTTTACCCATCTGCCTGTCGACCAGCCTGCCCCCTCTGGGGCAGGACTCAGGAGCATCCGCTCTCCTCCCGGGGTCCTCGGCCTCCACGGTCCTCTCAATGACCTGAAACAGAAGCAGGACTGAAAAGGATGGGAGCGACTCTGTAGTCTGAAGGAGATCAGGAGGTTCTCCTAACCTGGCTGCTGCAGTCGTCTTCACATTCAGCTTCTGCTGCTTCCAGGAGCTTCTGTGGGTCCTGGGGAGACCTGCAAGCCCTGAGAGAACACATTCAGAGCCAAATGTTCACTATCACAACTTGTTGAGTTTTTATTGATGCTAAAACTCTGTACAGAGAAATGAAAGCACAGGATCCCCATGCTGCTATTTCCTCACAGCAGTACCCAGCCAGACCTTCTTTATGTTGCAGTTTTTGTTTGTTCAGGGTTCTACTGGGGGAACTGGGTGGGTGGAGGGAGGAATCTGGTGAGGGAGGGGTCCCATCTGTGTGTGATTGTCCTGTGTTTTCTGTTTTTAATAATTTTCCTTTTTCACGATTATTTTATCTTATAACTGAAATGAAAGGCGCTATATAAATAAATAAGTTTGAGAAAAGCTGAAGCCCCAAACTTTAGCAGAAAGAGCTTCAAAAGCTGTGGGGGTTCTTCTCAAAGGAGAGGACGAGGCGGGCGCAGACAGCCGGTACGCACCAGGAAGATGCACGAGGCGGTCCATCACTGATGCCCTGAGCAGACAAACATCACAGCGCTTATTCTACTGCTGACATTTAAAGCTTTACAGGGGTCAGGCAGAATGAGTCTTACCTGCACAGGTACACAATGAGCTGCTGCAGAAACCGCCGATGGCCTGTATAGATGCTCCAGAGGAACTCCTGCCAGGATCTGCTGCTTCATGTGGTTGTAGTCAGAGTCCAGCCGGTGCAGAGCGTGCAGGATGTGTGCAGCCGGATCCTGAGGCCTGCAGTCAGCAGAGAGCTTTACCTCCCGACTTGTTCTAGACTCCTTCACTGACAGGATTCTAAAACAGATTTCTCCTTAAAGACAACATGAAATCTGCTCTGATGAGAGCGACCCAAGGTGGAAGCAGCAGAGACGTTCGGTGCACAAAGATGAAAACGGTGCATGACGGTGGAGAAAAAGGGCTTTCATACCCATGACACTGAAGCGCACAGAAAGCAGTGTTTAATGTGACATGTCAACAATGACAAGCTGGTCCAGAACAACAAATCTGGGAACCTTTTGCACAAAAGGCTGCTATCACTGCCATTTTCATGCAAAGAGTAGCTTGAAAGACCACAGCCTCTCTGCAAACGAACACCTTTACACAGGACAGATAAGAGGATGTGAGGACGGCGAGTTCTCACGTGGTTAAAATCTGGCTTCCATCGGCAGATGTGTAGAACAGTCTCCAGCTGTGCTGAGGGCACATGGTGCAGTGGAGCGCCAAAACACACGGCGCTCCGTCCCAGCACTCGCAGGACCCCCTCCTCCCAGCAGTCCTGATGAGACAAAGACACTCATGAGTGAGCACAACCCAAGGCATGATGGAGCTGAGCTGGCCCATACCGCTCCACGGACAGCCCCTCTGACATGCAGGTCACAGAGCTGCAGAGGTCATGGTGGGGCTGTCACTGTGGGTGTGGCTAGCATGACCGGCAACGGTGCAAATGTGAATGCTTAAAGCTGAATGAGGTCACTGAAAGAGCTGAGGCTGAAAATGTTGAAAGGATTCCTGAAAGCTCTTTGCAAAAACTGCTGAAGGATTTTGAAGTTTCTTTAAAGGGTTGATATCATGTGAAATCAGTTTTTTTTAGCTTTTAAGTGTTTTATAATGTCTATTCCTCACTATAAACAACCCCAAAGGAGTATTTTGATCCATTTCTGTGTATTCCTCTAAAAACCTGCTCTCTCAGCCGTCAATCCACAAAAATCAGCGGGTTCTCACATTGTGACGTCACAAAGCAGGAGGAGTCTGTGCTGTCAGCCCCGCCCCCAGGCTAACAGACACACCCACTTTCTCAGTGAAGCTAGCAGTGATTGGCTGAACGCTTTCCTTTCATATAGACCATATGCACATCCATCTTTGCAAGTTTGGATGTTTTTGGCTTTCATGAAATGCAGACACGCTGCTCTACAGTCGTGGCGTAAAGTTTAGAGAATGACACAAATGTTAGTTTTCACAAAGTTAACTGCTAAACTGCTTTTAGATTTTTGTAACGCACTGACATAGAATTCCAAGCCCTTCATACGTTTTGAAGGCTTTTCTGGACAATCACATGACATTTCTGCAGAGTCAGTGTTTGCAGTGTTGTTCTTTTTCAGGACCTCTGCAGTCCGACTGGACATGCTGTCAATCAACTTCTGGACCAAATCCTGAATGGTCCAGAATCACTTCTTGATATTTGTCAGAGTTAGTGGGTTTTTGTTTGTCCACCTGCCTCTGGAGGATTGACCACAAGTTCTCAATGGGATTCAGATCTGGGGAGTTTCCAGGCCATGGACCCAAAATGTCCACGTTTTATGTCCCCGAGCCACTTAGTCCTCACTTTAGCTCCATGGTTCTGGGAAATGCATTGTTGGTCACCAAACTGTTGCTGGAAGAAGTTGCTGTTGGAGGGTGTTTGGCACCATTCTGTATTCATGGTTGGGTTTTTGGGCTAAATAGTGAGCCCCCTCCCTTGGATGAGAAGCAACCCCACACATGAATGGTCTCAGGATGCTTTACTGTTGGCGTGACACAGGACTGATGGTAGCGCTCACCTTTTTCCAGATGTCCCAAACAATCAGAGAGAGGCATCATGGGAGAAAAGGACTTTGCCCCAGTCCTCAGCAGTCCATTCACCAGACTTTTAGAAGATCAACCTGTCCCTGATGTGGTTTTTTTTTGGAGAGAAGTTGCTTTTTTGCTGCCCTTCCTGACACCAGGCCATCTTCCGAAAGCCTCACTGTGATGCAGATGCGTCACACCTGCCTGCTGCCGTTCCTGCGCAGCTCTGCACTGGTGGACCTCCCATCCTGCATCCTCTTTAGGGGACCATCCTGGCACTTGCTGGACTTTCTTGGACGCCCGTGAAGCCTTCTTGATAAGAATTGAACCGTTTTCCTTGAGGTTGTTGTTGATCCCATCAATTGTTGATTTGGGTGCTGTTGTGGGTCCCTCAGGGAAGAGCTTGTCGGGCCACACAATGAACGCAGAGGAGCCAAGGTTAGAAACATCCACTGCTCCTCACAAAGCCACATCATCCCCGCTTTTACTTTCTTTAACAAAACTGACAAATGATGGAATATATTTAACAAAAGCTATTTTATTTTAGCATCTCCTTTGGAAATTGGTTAAACTAAATTCAAGCTGTAAAAATGTTTGGAGATCAATTCAGCAGATTTTTTGTGAGCTACCGCTAGCTTGAGCATCACATAAAGAAAAACACTAGAACGCGCTCGACAGTTTCAGGGGTTTAAACAACGCCCACTTTTGGAAGCTACAACCTTCAAACAGATTTAGCTGCGTGCACTTCGATGCTCCAAGTTTAAGTCACAACCTCTGTACCCCAAAGAGAAGAGGGGTGTCAGTCAGTCATCTTAACCAACTGAAGAGAAAATGAAATTGTAGTAATTAAAAATTTAAAAAATGGTGGGAAGATGCTTTTGTCATTAACTGTAAGCACAAATTCAAACATGCAGAGAAAACAGGAACAGGTTTAATCGTGCCACACATTTTATATTTAATCATAACAGCCTGAAAACAGTTTGATTGTAGTTATTATATATCATTGAAACGAGCAGCTGTTTTAGCGGCAAGTTTTTTGGCAAGATGGCGCCTGTATTTGGCTTAGCCGCTGCAGCAGGAGTCTATTGCAGAAATTTACGGTTCTGTTTCTTTCTGCACTTTTGGTTTGATTTTGTGCACACAATGTTGTAGCTGCTTTAGTTTATGCTCGCCTCACACTGCTGTCTATTGGACTAATCGGCAAAGATACCTCTTCTTCCTGCGCCAGCGTTCTCTGTTCCCTCCATCTGGCGCCTCCAGGCCTTGTTCTGCCTGAAGGCCTACCGGTGCTACGCAGATCTCAGTGGAAGACAGGAGGAAAAAGCTGGCGTCCAAGTACAGATCAGGCTGTGATGGAAGCTTGGAGTTTCCAGTAGATGGCGTTGAGTGTTCCTGGCCAGCTGTCATCTGTCGACTTCCACCGACCCAGATGCCACCCCCATCACCCTGAGCATGGCGCTCTTCAATGCCCAATCCATGGCCAACAAATCATCCTTGTTAAATGAGCTAATAGACTCCAGAAACCAGGATCTTATGTTTCTGACTGAAAGCAGGACTCCAGACCACTCGTCTCTCATTCAACTCTGCCCGGCTGGTTACTCCTTCATCGGACGGCCTTGGCCATTGGGTCGTGGAGGGGGAGTCGGCGCGGTCTTACGGAGTCGTCTCCTGTGCCGCTCGGTGAGCCGCCTGTACTGTGCTGTTGTCTACCGTCCACTCAGACCAAACAGCCTCTTTTTAAAGGAGGTCAGCGGATCTTCCACGGTGATTTTAACATACACATTAATGATGACTCTGACCTCTTTGCCAGAGGTGTCAGCAGTCTCATGGACTCTTAATTTTATTCAGCATGTGTCTGTGTCCACACTTGTTAAAGGTGGCACACTTGACCTTGTTTGTACCTTAGATGTAACTATTGACTATTTTTATTTCTGATCATTATTGTATTTTTTTAAACTTATCTTTTTCTGTGTCGCTCTTGCCTGCACGCAGAGAAGTTAGCTCTTGCATCATTGTCACACAGCTGGTTCTGGTTCTGTTAGTCCACCTCGGCCTGTGATTTTAGACACACTCTCACCTGTCTCTCTCCCTGAGCTAGTCAGATTAGTTGGCACAATGAAGGCATCCTCTTGCTCTCTCAACATGCTGCCAACATCTCTGCTCAAAGATGTCTTCCAGTCCATCGGTCCTTCTGTCCTGACAATAATTAACTCGTCCTTGCTGTCTGGTTAAGTCTCTGAGCCCTTCAAGAAAGCTGTCGTCCTTTCTGTCCCTAAAAAACCTGGGCTTGACTCCTCCCTCTTGAGCAGTTACAGACCTATTTCTAATCTTCTATTCATGTCCAAAATTTTAGAAAAAGTTGTTGCTAACCAACTTACAACTGCTCTTGACAGTCATGGGATTTTTGATCAGTTTCAGTCAGGTTTTGGCAGAGCTCACTCCACTGAAACAGCCCTACTCAGAGTCACTAATGACATCCTGATGCAGAGTGATGCAGGAAAATGCTGACCAGTACGTCCTCTTGAACAGGCTAAAAAACTGGGTTGGGATATCCGGATACGCTTTAAACTGCTTTTCCTCTTATCTTACTGGTAGATCTTTTTCTGTAGTGTTTTCCACGTTTAAGTCGTCTTCTGCATCCATAACTTATGGTGTTGTGTTTCACAAGGCTCAGTTTTGGGACTTTTATTGTTCATTTTATATTGGCTGCCTTTGCAGCATATTTTAAGTTCATCTAATGGTATTTTTTTTATGCTGATGATATTCTGCTTTCTGTGTCTTTTAAACCCCAGGATGTTTTTAAAATACAGATTTTACGCAGGTGTCTGGATTCAGTCAACAGTTGGATGAACAACAACTTTCTCCAACTAATTGAAGCCAAAACTGAGGTTCTAGTCTATGCTACTGACAATTGCCTCCCCCAGATAGTCCAGTGGTTCGATCCACTTGCTTCCTCTATCAAGCCGTCTGTTGGGAACCTTGGGGTGACTGTTGACCCGGTTTTTATCCCTTGCCTCTCAGGTCGGGTCACTTGTTCATTCTTGGCAGGCAGTTTAGCTCAGGCGGTAGAGCAGGTCGTCCAACAACCGAAGAGTTGGAGGATCGATCCCCGCTCTCCCCAGCCAACAGTCGCCCCCCGAGCGCAGCTAATCTGCAGCTCCCCCCTCTCCCCAAAGGCTGGGTCAAAAAGCGGAGAAGAATTTCCCCATTGTGGGATAAATAAAGCATCAATTATTATTATTAACTTAGAAACATTGCCAAACTGAGTCCAATTGTGTCGTGTTCTGGGATGGAGGTGCTAATCCACGCTTTTATATCATCTCATCTTAATTATTGTAACTCCATCTTTACATGTTTAAGCAAAAAATCTCTAGAATGGCTCCAGGTTGTCCAGAACGCTGCTGTGAGGCTTTTAATAATAATAATAATAATAATAATAAATTTTATTTGTTAGGCGCCTTTCAAGGAACCCAAGGTCGCCGTACATAAAAGTGAAAATAAAAATAAAATAAAGGCAATCAAATGCACAATAAAATATGCATATAAATAGGCCAGAAATAGGAAATTATCGGAGGGAATAGGCGAGTTGGAAAAGATGAGTTTTCAGTTTTTTGGCGAATTGTGAGATAGACCCGATGTTTCTAAGGTCCGGAGGCAGAGAGTTCCAGAGCCGGGGGGCAGAGCAGCTGAATGCTCTTTTAACCAATTCATCCAAGTTTTCACACGTCACCCCGTTATTAATCCAGCTGCACTGGCTCCCCATCCGTTTCCGTGTCCATTTTAAAATCCTGGTTTAACATACACAGCTCCTAATAACCAAGCACCAGTCTACATAAAAGACCTTTTGCAGCCGTCCACTCCCAGCAGGTCCCTGAGGTCATGTGACCAGGGTCTGCTGGTGGTTACAGACTAAAAGTGACAGAGTCTTTGCAGCAGTGGCTCCATCGCTCTGGATCTCCCTTCCTCTCATCCTCAGATCTGCAGACCCAGTGTTTTCTTTTAAAAAGCTATCTTTTTAAAATCGCTTTTTTACAATTATTTCTTTTATTTTCAGTGTTTTACTGTGAAGCACTTTCTGATTTTTATCTTGAAAGGTGATATACAAATGAAGTTTATTATTATTGTTAACGTTAAAGCTGCAGCTCTCACAAGGGAAGGGAGTGGAAGGATTCAGTACAGCATCCGACAGTTTTTTGGTGTAACACCAGCTCTGTAACGCTACAAAGACGCTGCTAAAACACAGTGGATTCAATTCTGGTATTATATTTTTGCATTTTTTATTAATGTCCTTTAAGTTAATGTGGTTTTACTTATGCGTCTTATAGGCCGTGAAAATACAGTCCGACTTTAAATCGGTCAGTGTTTACATTTAGGCAACAGACAGAACAGCTTGTTAGCATAGCATAAATAGCATCTTAGCATTAGCGGCTAACAACAGCGCCGTCTCCAAATCAACCCTTTTTATTCATCTGTTGCTGATGGAAGTGAAGCAGCTTCATCCTGCAGTTCTGACTGCAAGGTGAAGCAGCTTCATCCTGCAGTTCTGACTGGATGCTGTTAAAAATCGCAGCGTGTTCCGCTGTTTCATCACTTAATACTGAATGCTACATTCAGGTAGTGGCCACAGGGCTGTCTGGCGTTGCGTATTTGTTTGTCTGTCGTGCTGACGTAGAGGAGAAAAGGATAAAAGAAATTCACCAAAAGCAGACAATAAATGCACAGACCAGTGCATGTGGAAGCAGCATCCTAACAATAGCAAAGGAATGCGTCACACTCAGACTTCCTGACGTGGTCCAATAGCACAGCCTTCCCCAGGACACGGCTGGGATTCAAACAGATTCTCTGTCCGTCTCAATGACAGAGAATCAATTCTATGTTACACCGTTAGAAAAGCAGCCATGAAGCCACCGTGGTGCTGCTGCCTTTGTTTTTTTTATGCAGTTTTCCCTCAACACAGGAAGTTACCTGGATACAGTATTCCTGAAATTATGTTTCATGGGTTCCCTTCATTACAGTCCCAACATTTCCCAGCAACATCTGAAGACTGCGAGACCTTCTGAAGACAGTAATTTCAGTCTCAGAAAGACATACCTGTATAGGCTGGAGGTTACTGCCCTGCTGGAATTTTGACGTCCATCTGTTCAAAGGCATAAATCATTCTAATTAAGGGTGGATACGCCCGTTAGACGAAAACTGCAGCTCCTACTTACATTTCACAAAAACCAAATCCTGGTAGTGGTTCAGGCCTGGGTGACTGAGCAAGAACTGGTAGAGACCTCCTTTATCTGGAAAAACAGCAACCTGTCAGAGGACTCGAACGTTCTCATGTTTACAAGGTCTTGAAGTTAAGTCTTAGCAACTGGACATTCTTTTTATAAAATAATATACATGTTCTTTAACCTTTCATTAAAACATGTAAGAAGCATCTTCAGCTGAGTTCAAATAAAGCGTTCATGTAAGTAAACAGTTGAACCTCAGTTTTTCATATTTCAGAACACAACTATTGTTATGGATTAAAAATAAGATTAATGCGATAAAAAAAAGGTCTGATTTGTCTGTAATTAATTAATCATGAATATCTGACACCTCTAGGATAGGGGTGTGACAATAACCACATCACCGCAGTGATGACATCATCGCACTTTTTTTTTCTTTTTGAAAGCTACAGGACTGCATATGGTGTTTGATTTGAAGTATAATAAACACATTAATATTTGCTAATAATGTACTTTTTCCACGAGTCCTATGTTCAAACTTCAAGGGCTTCTGGGGGAATAAGCCCGCATCCTCCTGCGCAAGGAGGGACAGTCCATTAAACATTTTGGTGTCTGATTTTTAATGAACTGCTGCCATGTTTCAGTACTTGTAATGTTTACAGATAATGTTATATTAACTACACACAAACACAGGCATAAAAGACAACAGCGTAACTGAAACAGTCCAAAAAGAATCCGTGCAGAAATTGAAGTCAGGAGATTTTTGCAGGAGGAATCCCTCCATCTGCCCTCTGATCCGCTGGACTGGTGGCGGGACAATCAGGCTTGATTCCCTCTTCTGTCAAAAGTGGCAAGAAAATATTTGTCTGCATGTGCTACGAGCATTGGAGTGCAGCTGGAAACATTGTCACCCCGTTAAGGTCCTCGCTGAAACCCGACACGGTTAACATGTAGGTGATCCTGTTGCGCAACATGAAGACGGACACATAAAAGCAGCAGCAGAACGACTCATTTTGCACTTTGAAAAAGGTTGTTAATGTTTACCTGTATAGTTAGCTAATTAGTTAGTTGTTGTTACCGTTATGTTGTGTTTGTTTGTTAGTAAATATACTGCATTATAATTGTTAATTTCCATTGTATTCATTTCCATTACAAGCTGCGTGGGTTCTTGAGTGTGCGACGCGGCCGCTCGACGGAGGATTTTGTGTTGGTCGGTAAAATAATAATAATAATAATACATTTTATTTAAAAGCACCTTTCAAAACACCCAAGGTCACCATACAAAGTTAGAAGTAAAACACAATAAAATCACAACATGTTAAAAACAATAAATAAATTGGATTCATTAGTAAAATCAGCTGACAGAAAATGTGAAACTGTGTTCCGGAAATGTGAGCTTAAACAGATGAGTTTTTAGTCCGGATTTAAAGATCATAAAGGAGTCAGTGTTACGGAGGTCTGGGGGGAGAGAGTTCCAGAGTTGGGGAGCAGAGCGACTGAAGGCATGGCTCCCCATGGTGACCATACGGGCCGGAGGGACAGAGAGCTGAAGGGAGGAAGAAGACCGAAGAGAGCGAGAGGGAGTGTTAACATGGAGGAGATTAGAGAGATAGGAGGGAGCCAGGCTATGGAGGGCTTTGAAAGTGGAGAGAAGGAGCTTGAACTGAATCCTAAAGGCTACTGGAAGCCAGTGCAGCTGCTGGAGAACGGGAGTGATGCGATGGAAGGAGGGGGTTCTGGTGATGATGCGGGCAGCTGAATTCTGGACCAACTGAAGCTTATTTAGAGTTTTGTTGGGAAGACCATAGAGAAGAGCATTACAATAGTCGAGACGAGAAGTGACCAGACTATGAACTAAAATGGAGGCAGAGTGGATGGTAAGGGAGGGGCGGAGTCGATTAATATTACGTAGATGATAGTAGGCTGACCGAGTAATGCTATTGATGTGGGATTGAAATGATAATGTACTGTCAAGGATGACACCCAGACTCTTTACTTGAGGGGAGGGGAAAACTGGAGAGGAATCGATGGAAAGGGTAAAATTAGAAACTTTGGAAAGGGTGGATTTGGAACCTACGAGGAGTAATTCGGTTTTATCACTGTTAAGTTTGAGGAAGTTTAGGGTGAACCAGGTTTTTATTTCAGACAGGCAGGAGGAGAGGGAGGCAGGTGGAATAGAAGAGTTGGGTTTACTGGACAGGTAGAGCTGAGTGTCATCCGCAAAACAATGAAAGTCAATATTGAATTTACGGAATATATTACCAAGGGGGAGCAGGTAGGTAATGAAGAGGAGGGGACCGAGAACAGAACCTTGAGGAACACCAGATGAAATGAGTGAGGGTTGGGATTTAAAAGAATTCAGTTGAATAAACTGAGTGCGGCTTGAAAAATAAGAATGAAACCAGCGGAGGGGGGTGGACTTATGGTATGCCTCTCCTGGAGGGCAATTCAGTTTAGCCACTAGGTGGAGCTTGTACTATAGCTCTACTCTTTATTCTTCAAGATTTAAACAAAAAAATGTGCCACTGTTGGTACCACAACCATTCAGCATGCAACAGCCGTTCGGGGTCCTTCGACTAGTGCTGACGTCACATGATGTGATTGGCTGTCCGTTGGTCCGATGACGTGTCAGACAGTGATTGGTCTTGACAAATTACTTTACTACCATAGAAGACATAATGCAGTCCGTTGTAGACAAACAGAGCTCCGACATAGAGTGAGATTATCTTCTAAACGTGCTTTTATCGTTATGATTATTATTTACATGCATCGCAGCCGAACCCTCCTCCGGACCGCACACTGCAACAAAGCACCTTCCCTGCCTGTGAACACGAAGCTACGAGATTCCAGCTGTTCTGATCAGAGACACGGTTCGCTTGTGTGGAGCAGCAGATTCATTCTAACAGCCACAAATATTTGTACAAAGTGGGTTGTGGATAAATCTCTCTATGAACATTACAAACAATAATGTCAGATACAACTTAAGAGGGAAATGAACTTTAGGTTACAAACAGAACATTAAAGGAAAATATGTAGAGCCCAAACAGATCTCTACGCTACGTAGTTTGTCCAAGTGGGGTTACCGTAGTGTGAGGTTATCCTCAGTCAAAAGGACCCCGAACGGTTATTGCAGGCTGAATGGTTACAGTACCTACACCACAAATAGTTATTTTAAAAACATGTTTCCTTAAAAGAGTTTGGAAAATTCCTGCCTGTCAGTCTATAAAGCTGTTCATTATTCAGCAATGTATGTTTAGGTCAGTGCTTCTCAATTATTTTTTAACCAGCCCCCCCCCGAGGAAGAAGAAAATGCCCCCCCCACACACACACACATACACACAAACACAATCGCGCTGTGACATTATATTGGGTTAGTATCTATAAAAAATGTGTAAGTATACCTAAAATTGCATCTTTTAACATTAACAAAAGAAAAATCAATATAAATCCACTTTAAACAAATATTACATTTATTTAGCCACAGAGACCCTTGTTCTAGTGTAAAACAGAAAAGCTTAAAGTGCCTGAAATAAAATACAATCTGTCAGTCATTATTTATATTAAACTACAAACATTTTGACCAACTGAACCATTTGATGCTAAATAAATCAATAAATAATATTAAATGTAAATTGATCTGAAACATTAACACAGCAACACCAATATATTTAACGTTTTTAGTCTGAAGAAATAGATAAAAAACATTGTTCTGATTTTTTTCTAAATGATGGATTATTTATTTATGATGTCATAAAGTGCAGCTGTTTTCCTGCATTATCTGCTGTCTTTATGTCAAATACTGACACCAACTAAACCAAACCACATTTATGGAAAATAAAGACGTGTCATCAAAATTTCTGCAATAGTTCATAAAGAATGACATTATTAGCATGAACTGAATCATCTAGAGGCATGTGATGATCCTGGTGTTGTGCAATGTAGCGCTCCGCATGCACGTTCCACCTCGCAGCCTGAGACCCCTACCCCTCCCCTCTCCTCACACACGCGTGTGACGGCAGTTCACAGTTTCAGGCTGTTACAAACTCTGTCATATAACAAATAATAGGAAACCAATAGTGGACCAGCTTTTTCTCCAAGCACTGAGCCGCTGTCACCACCGTCCCCCTTTAAATTTGCGCCCTGGGCAATTGCCCGTACTACCCCTGCCTAAAACCGTTACTGGGGGGAGCGATGCGATGCCCCTGGGGGGCGCCCCACTATTTGAGAAGCACTGGTTTATTATATTATAATTTTATTATACGTTCGCATCATCAATTTTAATTTGCATGTTGACAAGAATGACGATATCTATACCTGTGAGTTTTTAAATCTTCTAAACATCATGGATTTTCAGCAGCATGTCACACAACCAACTACAACAGGGGACACACCCTAGACCTGGTCATTACCTACGGTCTGTCCACCGGGGTGTCCTCTGTTGTTGACTTGGCCATATCAGATCATTTTTGTGTGTTTTTTAATGTCACCAGTGAAATCCAGCAGGATGCCTCAGTGAGAACTGTGAGGAAACGGTATTTACCTCCTGAACTGGCTGCAAGTTTGATATTTTTAAGCAAACTCCTGCTCAGATTTTACCTGCACCCTGTGATTTTATTGTTGATCATTTTAATAGACTTCAGTCTTCCATAGATGCAGTGGCTCCACTCAAAACAAAAACATTAAGAGCCATTCCTAAAATGCCATGGAAGACTGATGACATTAAGGGTCTGAAGCAGAACTGCAGGACAGCAGAGAGGAGATACAGGAAGACGAAATTGATAATTCATAAAGACAGTTTAAAAGAACAACTCAAAATCTACAATAACTCAGTCAAACGGGCCAGAACCTCCTATTTTTCAAAAATCATTTCAGAAAATAAAAACAACCCCAAATTTCTTTTTAAAACAATTGATATTTTAAGTTTCCGTCTCGCGAGGAAATACGACACAATTTACTGCGTTAGTCATTTCCATTACAAGCTCCGTGCGTTCTTGAGACACGGCCGCACACCGGAGGATTTTGTGTTGGGGGGGGTTATTACTGTTCTCAGTCACTCTGTAACACCAAACATGAACTGTTAGATTTCAATGAATATCACTACATGTTTTGTTTGGGAACTATTTTGTGCAGCGTAAAGTTACGTGTCTGTATAAACAAAGGCGGAGCCTCCTGCCCCACGTTCTTCATGGGTTTCAGGCTTCATGGCTACCAGAAAGGTGACAAAGTGTCTGCAGTCTGTTTATTACTGAGCAATATATAATATTCTGAGAAGATGTCTGTACCAGAGAGCACAGGTGAAGCCTCACATGCAGCTAGAGAGCGGAAGAATCAACACGCACCCCCAACACACGCGTGTGCTCCTTCCTCCTACACACCAGCTGACACACATACATAGTCATTGTACAACACCTATATATAGTTAGTTCATTAGTTAGAGAGTAGGGGTGTGCCACAATATCGATATGGTGATATAATAATAAACTTTATTTGTATAGCACCTTTCTAGGATAAAAATCATAAAGGCCTTCACAGTAAAACACGGTAAAACACACAATACAGAGAGAATTAAGAAAAAGCTATTTTAAAAAGATAGTGTTTTCTTTTAAAAAGCAGCTAAAAACCTGGGTCTGCAGATCTGACGCTGAGAGGAAGGGAGTTCCACAGGGATGGGGCCACTGCAGCAAAGACTGTCACCTTTAGTTTTTAACCGGGTTCTCTTAACAACCAGCAAACCCTGGTCACATGACCTCGGGGACCTGCTGGGAGTGGACGGCTGCAAAAGGTCTTAAGTGGACCGGTGCTTGGCTATTAAATTGATATTAAATATATAATAAATATATAATTAGATATTAAATAAACATTAAAGGTCCCAAAACGGAGCCTTGTGGGACACCAGAAGTGGGGGATGTAGAAGAGGACTTAAATTTGGAAAATACAACAGAGAAAGATCTATCCGTCAGATAAAAGGAGAACCAGATACCCCAACCCAACTTTTTAGCTTGTCCAGGAGGACATAGTGGTCGACAGTGTCAAGGGCTGCAGTCAAGTCCAGTAACAGCAGCACAGAGCATTTTCCTGCATCAGGATGTCATTAGTGACTCTGAGTAGGGCTGTTTCAGTGGAGTGAGCTCTGCCAAAACCTGACTGAAACTGATCAAAAATCCCATGACTGTCAAGAGCAGTTGTAAGTTGGTTAGCAACAACTTTTTCTAAAATTTTGGACATGAATAGAAGATTAGAAATAGGTCTGTAACTGCTCAAGAGGGAGGAGTCAAGCCCAGGTTTTTTAGGGACAGAAAGGACGACAGCTTTCTTGAAGGGCTCAGAGACTTAACCAGACAGCAAGGACGAGTTAATTATTGTCAGGACAGAAGGACCGATGGACTGGAAGACATCTTTGAGCAGAGATGTTGGCAGCATGTTGAGAGAGCAAGAGGATGCCTTCATTGTGCCAACTAATCTGACTAGCTCAGGGAGA
Organism: Oryzias latipes; assembly: GCF_053564925.1. Taxonomy (NCBI): domain Eukaryota; kingdom Metazoa; phylum Chordata; class Actinopteri; order Beloniformes; family Adrianichthyidae; genus Oryzias; species Oryzias latipes. Next base: position 246,357 of record NC_136257.1, read on the forward strand.
GAGACAGGTGAGAGTGTGTCTAAAATCACAGGCCGAGGTGGACTAACAGAACCAGAACCAGCTGTGTGACACAGAGAGCTCCTCAAAGATCTGACTTACAACTTTCTTCAAGACCACAGTATCCGTAAGATCTGACCTCAACGGTTCTGCTATCGGTTCCGGAGAAGTTGCATTTTTTTGTGTCCCACAAGATATAAACAAGAGCTGCGACGGTGTGGCATTTTTGATCACCACGGTGATGAAGCAGCCACAAGTGTTGGGGGTGTGTACGCATTTATTTTTGTTGTTACAGAGTGAAGGAGAACAGTAATAAAAAGTTTCCCCCAGAGGAACGGTATTTGATTATTAAACCGCTCTGGAGTAAAGCTGTGACGGTGTGGGATTTTGATCACCGCAGTGATGAAGCAGCAAGAGTCGCAGTCTCGGGACTCTTGCATAATGAGGAAAGAAAACACTTTGTTATTAATTTGTAATTTATTTATTTATTTTTCGTCCTCAAAAAGTATCGATAAGAGTATTGTTAAAATACCGGATCAATAAGCAGTATCAATAAGAGTAGCAGTACCGTTAAAACTTTAACCATACCCATCCCTACGTGACGTTTACAGTGCAATTTATTAACAAGGACTGGGAAATGAAGTAGTATGTCCTTCAAACTTGAGCAATACACGAATCCCAATTCAATTCAATTTTATTGATCTAGCCCAGTAATCACAACAATAGTTGTCTCGATGGGCTTTTTAATAAACGTGAAATCATGAAGTCATATAATTTAATAGGTTAATAACTAAACATAGCTAAACAGACTAAGCTAAACTACCGGTTGGCATCCCTGCCCTTAGACCTCCCTTCTCCTCAAAGCAGCGATAGACGTGCGGCGTCTTGACGCTAAAAAGCCTGTGGTTCTCAAGAAAAACATGAACATATAAACAACATCACATGCAGCTTTTCCCCAAACGTTTTGTTCACAAAGATGTTTACTTTTAGATGCACTTTAAGTTCATGTACAGTCAGGACCATAAATATTTGGACAGAGACACATTCTAATTTTGTTTCTGTACATTACCACAGTGAATGTTAAATAAAACAACTAAGTTGCCATTGAAGTGCAGACTTTCAGCTTTTATTCAGAATCAGAATCAGAAAAAGCTTTATTGCCAGGTTCAGTAGAGCGCACTTTACAGAACGAGGAATTTGACTTGGTGTTGGCAGGTGGTGCATCTCAGATGAGAAAAAGAAAGTGCAAACAGTATAACATACAGGTAGTGCAATTAAGGATAAGTTAAAAATTAAGTTAACAAAAACAGACTATATACAGTGGAGTAAAATGAGAGCGCAGGTGGGCTGGGATGGTGGGGCCTGTTAGTGGCAGCGATAGTCCTTGGGTGGTGGTGGGGGGGGGCAGCTGGGGGGAGTTGGGGTACTGTTCAGCAGGCTGACTGCAGTGGGGAAGAAGCTGTTCTTGTGGCGCGAGGTCCTGGTCCTGATGGACCGGAGCCTCTTGCCAGAGGGGAGGAGCCGAAATAGTTCATGTCCTGGATGACATGGGTCGGCTACAATCCTGGCTGCCCGCCTCCGGGTCCTGGAGATGTGCAGCTCCTGGAGAGACGGGAGGTGGCAGCCGATCACCTTCTCCGCTGAATGGATGACGCGCTGCAGCTTGGCCTTGTCTCTGGCCGTGGCCGCAGCGAACCAGACTGTGATGGAGGACGTGAGGGTGGATTCAATGATGGCAGTGTAGAAGTTAACCAGCATCTTTTCAGGGGGGTGAAACTTCTTCAGCTGCCTCAGGGAGTACATCCTCTGCTGGACCTTCTTAGTGATGGAGCTGATGTTCTGCTCCCACTTGAGGTCCTGGCTGATGATGGTTCCCAGAAAGCAGAAGGACTCCACAGAGGTCACCGGGGAGTCACAGAGGATGACAGGGGGGAGGGGGGCTGGGGCCTTCCTGAAGTCCACTGTCATCTCCACTGTCTTCAGAGCATTAAGCTCCAGATTGTTAGCGCTGCACCATGACACCAAACTGGCTATCTCACTCCTGTAGGCCGACTCATCTCTGTCAGAGATGAGGCCGATGAGTGTGGTGTCGTCAGCAAACTTCAGGAGTTTGACAGACTGGTGACCAGCAGTGCAGCTGTTTGTGTACAGGGAGAATAAAAGGGGTGAAAGGACACAGCCCTGGGGGGATCCGGTGCTTGTGGTCCGGGTATCCGAGACGAGCTTCCCCAGCCTCACATACTGCGGTCTGTCCGTCAGGAAGTCTGTGATCCACCTGCAGGTGGAGTCAGGCACATTCAGCTGGGAGAGTTTGTCATGGAGCAGTGATGGGACTATTGTGTTGAACGCGGAGCTGAAGTCTACAAACAGGATCCTGGCGTAGGATCCTGGAGAGTCCAGGTGCTGGAGGATGAAGTTGAGGGCCATGTTTACAGCATCGTCTACCGATCTGTTGGCTCTCAAAGGACTTCATAACTACAGAGGTCAGAGCAACGGGTCTGTAGTCATTCAGTCCTGTAATTCTGGACTTTCTGGGGACAGGGATGATGACTGAGGATTTGAAGCAGGCTGGCACATGACAGGTCTCCAGTGAGGTGTTGAAAATGTCTGTGAACACTGGAGACAGCTGGTTGGCACAGTGCTTCAGGGTGGAGGTGGAGACAGAGTCCGGGCCCTCAGCTTTGCGGGTGTTCAGCCATTTAAAGAGTTTGTTTACATCTCCCTCAATGATGGAGAGGAGGGGGGGGAGGCTGAGGTGTGAAGCTGTGTGGATGGGTCAGGTGGGGTTGTGGGGGGAAGGGAGATGGGACTGCCTGCTGTCTGCTCGAGGCGGCAGTAGAATGTGTTCAGGTCGTTGGCCAGACGCAGGTCGTTCAGACAGTGGGGGGCTCAGGGTTTGTAGTTGATCGTCTTGAGCCCTTTCCAGACAGAAGCAGAGTCGTTGGCTGAGAATTGCTGTTCCATTCTCACACCATGGGCTGATTTAGCTTTCCTCACCTCCTTGCTAAATCTGTGCTTGGCCTCTTTGTATTTGTCTCAGTACCCAATTCTGAATGCAGCTTCTTTCTCTGACCTCAGCTGTCTGAGCTTAGCTGTGAACCAGGGTTTGTCGTTGTTGTAGCTCACCCTGGTGCGTGTTGGAATGACGCTGTCCTCGCAGAAGTTGATGTAGGACGTCACAGTGTCTGTGTACTCATCCAAGCTGTTGGTGGCAGACCTGAAAACGTCCCAGTCTGTGCAGTCCAGACACTCCTGAAGTTCCCCCACAGCTTCGCTGGTCCATTTCTTGCAGGTCCTCCCAGCCGGCTTGCAGAGCTTAGATTTCTGCCTGTAGGCTGGAATCAGATGCACCGTGATGTGGTCGGACAGGCCCAGTGCAGCACGGGGGATGGCACGATAAGCGTTGCTGATGGTGGTGTAGCAGCGGTCTAGTACCCTTCCCTCTCTGGTCAGACATTTAATGAACTGTTTATATTTGGGGAGTTCAGATGATAGGTTGGCTTTATTAAAGTCTCCCAGGACGATGACTTAGGCGTCTGGGTTTGTCCGTTCTACACTCAGAATCTCCTCAGCCAGCGCTCGCTGGGCAGCGCGCACGTCGCCCTGAGGTGGGATGTAAACGCCGACGAGGAAGAATGAGGAGAACTCACGGGGGGAGTAGAAAGGCTTGCAGTTGATGGTGAAGGTCTCTAGGTCCGGAGAACAGAGTTGAGAAACTTCTGAAACATCGCTGCACCAGCCGCTGTTAAAGTAGAAACATATTCCACCTCCTTTCGTTTTTCCGGAAAGCTCCGCGCACCTGTCCGCTCGGTACAGCTGGAATCCCCGAAGCTGTAGTGCAGCGTCCGGTATGAGGTCACACAGCCACGTCTCCGTAAAACACAAAACACATGAAGTGGAAAAGTCTCTGTTTTTGTTGAGTTTTATTGCAAAGTGAGCGCACGTTGGAGAGGAATATTCCGGGCAGCGCGGTGCGAAATCCGCGGAGACGCACCAGCACACCTGAGCGCGCGCCTCTCCTGCGGTTAGGGTTGTGCCGATGGACGATACCATCGTCCATCGTGATGGGTGAGTGACATCCCGATGGAGAGACACCATCGTGATGCCACGCCCCCGGCACGTTGCGAGTCGACACCATAAGCCGCGGTTACATGTGCAAAATTCTTTGATGGGATCAATGGTGGGATTAGAATCCAACCGTGTACATGGGCACAGAAAAATGTTTTCAGAATATAACAAACGTTCACTAAGGTCACACTTTCGGTAGTAATAAATCATTCGCACATGCGCAGTAGGGTTTGAAAAACCGGAAGAGGATATAAGTTCCGCCGAGCGGCTATTTTTTTCCCCAAACTTTATTGAATGTAACAATTCAATACAAAACAATGTTAAACAGCGCCGAGCGGCTATATACATTGACATGTCAGCTCGGTAATATACGAGACGATCTTCTAAACGTGCTTTTATTAATGTTACGGTTATTATGAAACGCCTGTTTGCTCATCATTTGAATTTTAATCCGCGTGGTCAGTGCTTTTTCTGTTGAAGAACGGAGCCGGAATTAGCAGTATGCTAACACGGGCTAACAACATTAGCTTTGGGTGGTGCTGCATGCTGACTGCATGTAAACATGTGGGAATAACATCAGCCTTTTATTTAGTGGGGACACGACTGGAAACACAAATCCACGTGATTGAATGTTATCTAAGGACTGAGCGACATTTATGCTTTGAAGCTCAAACCACTGTGTGTGCTGACGATCCGAGCTGTGCTCAGACACACACTTTTAGACCCGGTTCTGAGTTCTGTAGCTCGTACCCTTAGAGCTGCGGGACGGATCGCAGTCTTAAATCTCCCACACATACCGTTCATGTAACAAAGCATCCCCCCCCCCATCAAACACAAAGCTGTAAAGGCCTGTTCACACCGGGACGAATTTCGCCGGCTAACGCCTCGTGACTAAACAAAGGGCACCAATGTGAGTGTGCACACCGAGGCGAAAAAATGCCAGGCGCCAAAGCGTCAAAAAAAAAAAAACGCCTCGGGTTCGTTTTTTTTTTTATTTATATCTATTCGACCAATGAGAATGGCGCTTTTGCACACGTGTCTGGAGCTTCTGAAGTTACAGTAAAACACAACTTGGGGGCGCTCAAACACAAAACTGCCTTGCTGAGCACACATACCAGCGAAGAAGTTAGACGCCAAGTAGCGTCTACACTGCCGCGAAGAAATAATGACGGACATTCTTAAATATCCCCTTACCAAGTACCAGTTGGAGCAACTGATGCTTGAAATATTCATGTTTTCTTTGTATGATTCTGACAAGCGCGTAAATACTTGCTCTCTTCTTCTGAGTGAAAAGCGATTTAAGAAGCGTAAAGTTGCGCAGCGCCACCTTGTGTACAGGAGTATTTCTGTTTACATTAAGCGCCATCTAATGTCAGGGAAGGGAATTGCATGTTCGCTCGGCTCATCGTCAGCGAAAATCGCCTGGGTGTGAACACAAAAGACGTGGCGAAAAACGCTGGCGAATAACGCCTGGCGAATATTCGTCCCGGTGTGTACGGGCCTTAAGTCTGCGCTCTGCCGGTCCACTTGACTAGTTAAGTGCAGGAGCGGACCATTTCTTTTCTATTTTGTTTGTTACTTTTTTTGTTAAAGTCACTTCCTTCAGTTTATACTGGATCATCGCGGATGAGTCATTAGTTGGGAAATAAAATAAATAATGTAATAAAGTAAAATAACGAATAGCAATTATATAAGAACGAAAAATGTAAAAAATAGCACCCCCCCCCGACGATATCATCGTCCATCCCGATGGTTGACAGCAACCATCGTCAACGGACAATTTAGGGGACATCGCCCAACCCTACCTGCGGCACTTCACCTTCTTACGTGCTTGCTGGGTCAAAATAGCCAGTAAATCCACGGTAGAAGCGAGAAATGTTGGAAAAAGGTCCACGGCGGTTGTAGCTCTGATGTTCATGAGCTCGTCCCTGGAGAAAGAGCCCCCAGAACTGAGGCAGGAGACCGAATTAAAACAAAGTAAAACAAAGTAGGAGCGCACCAAAACACTGAGGCAGCCGTCCGTGGCGCCATCTTAATGCAATCCCATGGGTTCCATGGGTTGAACAAAAACATTGCATAAAAATGTGAAAAACTGAAGCATTTTTTAAACACAATCCCTTCATTTCATGGGCTGGTAAGTCATTGGACAATTGACTTCTATGCTATTGAGTGGGCATGTGTGGGCAATTCCTTTGTTATGTCATTATGAGTGAAGCAGATAAAAGGCCTGGAGTTGATTAGAGGACTCGTGCTGCATTTGGAAGATTTAGCTGTGAACAGACAACATGCGGTCAAAGAAGCTCTCCATGCAGGTGAAAGGAGCCATCATTAAGATGAGAAAACAGAAAAAAACCATGCCATTAACTGCTACAGTATTAGGAGTGGCCAAATCAACAGTGTGGTCCATCCTGAGAAAGAAAGCAAGCTCTGGTGAACTCAGCAACACAAAAAGACCTGGACGTCCACAGAAGACAACAGTGGTGGATGATGGCAGAATCATTTCCATGGTAAAGAGGAACCCGTTCACAACAGCCAACCAACTGAACAGCACTCTCCAGGAGGTAGGCGGATCAATATCCAAGCCTACCATCAAAAGAAGACTGCATGAAAGTAGACCCAGAGGGAACACTGCAAGATGCAAGCCACTCAGAAGCCTCAAGAATAGGAAGGCTAGACTGGACTTTGCTAAAAAACATATAAAAAAAGTTCTGGAAAAACATTCTTTGGACAGATGAAACCAAAATCAACTTCTACCAGAATGATGGCCAGAGAAAAGTATGGAGAAGGCGTGGAGAAGCTCCTGATCCAAAGCACACTACATCATCAGTAAAACACGGTGGAGGCAGTGTGATGGTCTGGGCTTGCATGGCTGCTAGTGGCACTGGGACACTAGTGTTTATTGATGACGTGACACAGGACAGAGGCAGCCCAATGAATTCTGAGGTGTTCAGAGACAGACTGTCTGCGCAGATCCAGGTGAATGCAGCCCTGTCTGCGCAGATCCAGGTGAATGCAGCCCTGTCTGCGCAGATCCAGGTGAATGCAGCCCTGTCTGCGCAGATCCAGGTGAATGCAGCCAAACTGATTCAAAATCCAGATGGACAGCAACCCAAAACATACAGGCAAAGCAACTCAGGAGTTTATTAAAGCAAAGAAGTGGCATATTCTTGAATGACCAAGTCAGTCACCTGATCTGAACCCCATTGAGCAGCATTTCACTTGTTGAAGACTAAACTTCAGACAGAAAGGCCCACAAAAAAACAGCAACTGTTTGCCACTGCAGTAAAGGCCTGGCAGAGCATTCAGAAGGAGAAAACCAGCATCTGGTGATGTCCATGAGTTCAAGAATTCAGGCTGTCATTGCCAACAAAGTACAAAATAATATGACAATTTGGTTTTCAGTTCTTTCATTTGTCCAATTACTTACCAGCCCATGAAATGAAGGGATTGTGTTTAAAAATGCTTTAGTTTTTCACATTTTTATGCAATCTTTTTGTTCAACCCGTGGAATAAAAGCTGAAAGTCTGCACTTCAATGGAATCTGAGTTGTTTTATTTAACATTCACTGTGGTAATGTACAGAAACTAAATCAGAAAGAATGCGTCTCTGTCCAAAGATTTATGGTCCTGACTGTATTTTATTCCTGGTCATTTATTTTGAAAGCAGTTTATGTCTTAAATAATTTAAAGGAAAGTTTCTAGCTACTTGATTTTGTTTTTCTGGGAGAATTTTACTTTTGCTTACACCACATTTGCACTAAATGGTGTCATTTATTTTTAACAAAGACACTGTAATTTGTTCACAGAATTAATATTGTTTTATATTCATTGTGTTTAAACTAAAAAATAAATGGCGAAATATTTTCCAAAAAGCAGTTTTTCCTTCCTAAAGTTTGATATATCGTGAGTTGTTAGAGACGATATATATTGATTATAACATTATCGCCATATCCTGATAGTATCGTTATCGTGAGCAATGTATCGCAAATCGTATCGTAAGGTACCCAGTGATTCCCAGCCCTATTAGATAGATAGTAGTTAGTTGTTACTGTTATTTGTTAATAAAGAATACTGCGTCGTAATTGTATTACAATTTGGTCCGGATCAAGTCTTGAACCTTGCGTTAGGTCTGTCTTCAAACTGCTGTCAAGCAGACTTTCCTGTTTCAAGCCAAAGTTTGTAAACAAAACCACATGACTAAAGATCTTTTCAGTCATTGGCCAGGAATTACAAAGGCGAGTAAACTAGAAGCAGAATGATGGAAGTCTTGCGCTTTGCAATCCTTGTCGGGATAGTTCATTCCAACCTTATTTTTCGCTAACCATTTTTAATACCTGTGTCAACGTCAGGCACAACACCCTTTACTCTGTTTTTTGGGGGGAAAAAACACCGGTAGAGGCAGAAAAATAGCTCGACCCCCCCCAGTTGCCTCACAGAGCCACACAAGGCATGCATGACCCAAGCCTTAAGCTACAGACACACCGGGCAAGTGATGTACATTCATGAAAAAGCTAAGCACAGGTTCTTCAACCCACATTTGTCCCATGGTGTTCAGACTGAACCATCTTGGAGGGGCTTCTTTTTCTACTGTTTACTAGCACAAGTTCACCACTTATAGTTGGAAAAGTCTTGGTGCAATAAGTCAAAGGGGTGTAAATCTGGTGAATCTTGCTCTGGTTTTTTTCTTTTACAGCTCTATTCTGATATATGAGAATCTTTATGTCATAGAATTCCAGCTGGACACAAACCACAATTATTCATTTCTTCTCCATGATCAACTTTCAAACAGTTGGCAGTTGTCACAACCAAATCCGAGTCCCTGACGGGTCAAAGTTCCACCGGATTTAATTTTCAGATTTTGTACATAGAGCCTGAAGGTGGTCTTGAAAATGTGTATAGCTACGCATTAACACTAGATTTTTTATCCGAAAAGGCCGAAACGCACATGTAAGCACATGGAATTTGCATTGGAAGTAAAGCTGTGACGGTGTGGGAGTGTTGATCACTGGGTGATGAACCAGCACGGGGCGCAGAGTCGCAGTTAACCGCACGCCCCCCCATGAGGTCATCACCGCGGTGATGCTGTCATCGTCACACCCCTAATTGGAAGTGGTCACTTGCCGAGGGCTTCATGCTTAAAGACGGCGACACTAAGCAACCGGATTCGAAGTTCCCAAACAGCCAAATTTTTTCATGGACGTTTTATTGTCCTCTAGATCAGTAAATACTAGGGGTGTAACGATACACGTAGTTGAATTCAATTAAAATTTATTTGTATAGCCCAAATTCACAACAACTTTGCTTTGTATAGTTAATTGAAAAAGTTAAACACAAAATCAGAAGGATCATGAATACATAGAGTTCAATAGGAAAATCTAAATTGAACTAACAAACTGACTAAACTAAACCGGACATCTCTGCCCTTAAACCCTCCTTCTCTGTAAGGAAATACTCCTAAAAAAAAAACGGATTCCGGAAAAAACGAAGAAACTTCAGGGGTGTCCACATGAAGGAGGGATCCTCCCCCAGGACGGACTTAACTTATCTAAAATCTACAACTACATATTTAAAGTCCAGCAAATGATCTTCATCCAGATGAAGTTGGGGAGCGGCAGAAGGGGGCCAGAGGAGCCAAAGACAGGATCCACAGCCAGGTGTAGGAGCAGCAGCAGTTCTACACACCTTGTGTTAGTACACTCCTGTGTTAGTTTCACTTCACTGGATCCCAGTTGATTTTAGAATCAAGTTTAAGATCCTCCTGTTGACCAGAATGAGGATATAGAGAAACTGAATGCCTGCATCAGAGACATCAAGACCTGGATGACAATTAATTACCTCCTCTTGAACCCAGAAAAAACTGAGGTCATTATACTAGGTCCTAAAAACCTCAGGGATGCTCTGTCTGCTCAGATAGTCTCCCTGGATGGTGTAAGTATAGCCCCCAATTCCACAGTTAGAAACCTTGGGGTTTTATTTGACCAGGATTTATCATTTAAGGCTCACATATCTCAGGCGTGTAGAACTGCCTTTTTTCACCTGTGGAATATTGCTAAGATCAGAAATATACTTTCTAAGAGTGATGCTGAAAAACTCATCCATGCATTTGTTACGTCGAGGCTGGATTACTGTAACTCCTTGTTAGCAGCGTGTCCTAAGAGTTCCTTAAGAAGTCTCCAGCTTGTTCAGAACGCAGCTGCTAGATTGTTAGCTGGAACCAGCAGAAGAGATCACATCACTCCTGTGTTAGTTTCGCTCCATTGGCTCCCAGTTGATTCTAGAATTAAGTTCAAGATCCTCCTGTTAACCTATAAGGCCTTACATGGAATGGCCCCGTCCTATATTAAGGACCTCATAGTCCCTTACCAACCAATCAGAACACTTCGCTCGCAAAATGCAGGACTGCTTGTGGTTCCTAGAATTAGTCAAAGTACGGTTGGAGGTAGAGCGTTTAGCCACCAAGCCCCTGTCTTATGGAATAAACTCCCAGCTCATGGAAGAGAGGCCGACTCAGTTTCTACATTCAAAGTTAGACTGAAAACATTCCTCTTTGGACAGGCTTATTGTCAGACTAGTTAGTATTCAGAGATTATGTAACTCAATGTTAATGAGATTAAATTAAACTTAATAACAATAAATATTTGTCTTAAAAGGCTGCTAGAAGTTGAAGCTGGGGTAACTATGGTGCTCTGGGGTTCTGTCCTCTTTTCTCATCTACTTCTACCCTTCCTCTCTTCTCTATTCTTGATCATTATTCATCATTTAGTTCTCCATGCCTCTGTTTGGTGCAGTGATTCATGTATTGTCCCTCTTTCCCTCTTTCCCCTCCTGGGGAGTTTCAATTCAATTCAATTTTATTTGTATAGCCCAAAATCACAACAACAGTCGTCTCGATGGGCTTTGGAGTAAAACATGAACTCAAAAGGATCATGAATACATAGAATTCAATAGGAAAATACTAAAATGAGCTAACAAACTTACTAAGCTATACTGGCATCCCTGCCCTTAGACCCCCTCGCAGGAGTGGGAGTGCTTCCAGATTGGCTCATCCGTGCTCCTGTACCTGACCGGTTACTTTGTCTCTGCTGCTGGTCATACACCTGCCTGTGGATCCTGTCTTTGGCTCGTCTGGCGCCCCCAGCCGCCCCTTCATCTGGATGAAGATCATCTGCTGGGGCCTCATTTATAAACGTTGCGTACGCACAAAAGAAGGCGTACGCCACTCTCTACGTAATAATTGAGATTTATAAAAAGCAAACTTGAGGGGAAAATGTGCGGTCCTTCACGCTCTGACCCAGGCGTACGCACAAAAACGGGTGAAATGAGAAACGGCGACACCGTCGGCAGATGGAAGAAACACCTGAAAGTGGAAATGACAATACTGCCTCTCATAAATAACATGAAGACTTCACAAAGCAAGTCTTACAATTAACAGCTACACCAACACCCGTTTGATCGATCAGCAGTGAAACAAACAAAAAGAATCAAACGAAAATTACAACAGAAATTCAAATGAACACTTATTTGCAGAAAGAAAGGTGAAATATGTTCTGCAATATTGGCATGTTGTGCAATTCATCCTCATAAATAATATAGTTAACAGAACGAAATAATGTACAAAACTGATATTCTCCTCAATGTGTCCGTCTGGAGGAGCAGATATAGGTGCAATTAGACGGACAGACAGACAGATAGATGTATTAACTGTCCATTGGGGAAAGTTGTTTTCATAGTAAAACATTTCTTCATAAGCTATGGAATTATGGTATTCATGCATATGCCTTTAGTTTGTTTTATTTTTGATAAAACAATGTATGGCGTATGTCTCGACCATTCAGAAAGCAACAAGAAATTACATTTGCTGATCAATTTCCCATTTCCACGTGGATTATTACCGACATCTGTAGCTTGTCAGATGTAATTAAATGGAGGGAAATAAAATGCTCCATCACGATGCGTAATGACGCACAATGGCTGATCTTGCGCTCTTAGAAGATGTGGCAAATGGAAGAATTCGGAGTGAACGCATCTTTAGACCGCAAGAAGACTTGCTGGCAAACGAGGACGAGTGGCTTATGAGCCGGTTCCGACTTCCTCTGCGGGCTTTTGGGGGGGTGTCACCCGGTGCATCTGGCGCGTCGGTGCTCCCCCTGCGCCTCAGTCACCACTCCACTTAAAAGGGATTCCCCAATTATTGCCGCCAGTCTCTCATAAAGTGGGGTCAGCTCCGGTGTCTCTCCCCCCCCCCCGGTGGCAGAGACACTCTGGCGATGCAGCGCCAGACGTTTTTTTGCCTCGACTTTGATGTCCGACCATTTCTTTTTTCTTTCGGCCACGGTCCGGGGTTGTGAGGCTACAGCATTAACGGCGTCTGTCACCGTCTGCCACTCACGTGCCTTTTTGGCATTAGTAATGCCCACACTGTGCCCTCCAAACAACACTTTTCTCCTCTTTTCCACCTCGCCAACGATAACTTTTACTTCACATTGAGTGAAGTTACGTTTTTTTCATTTCCTCTCTGTGTTGCCATGGTTTCGCAATCAATGAATATTCATTTGTGGGCGTTTCACGGACTATTTATGGGCAACTATGGGCGTGTCATGAAGCCGCAAAAGCTACGCTGCATTTAGAATTGGTTGCGATTTATTAAGGGAAAACTCCGTAGGATGTGCGTGCGCACGGTTTTATAAATCCGAATATTTCTGTGCGTACGCACGTCCTATGTTTCATCCGTACGCCACTTCTGACGCAAATCCTACGCAAAGTTTTAGAAATGAGGCCCCTGGACTTCAAATATGTAGTTGTAGTGTTAGATAGGTTAATTCTTCTCTAAGAGTTCTGGTAAATCGCCTGTCCGTCCTGGGGGAGGATCCCTCCTTCATGTGGACACCCCTGAGGTTTCTTCGTTTTTTCCGGAATCCGTTTTTTTAGGAGTTTTTCCTTACCGCGAAGGGGGGTCTAAGGGCAGGGATGCCAGTTTAGTTTAGTCAGTTTAGTTATAGTTGAGTATTATCCAACTGGAGTCTATGCATTTATGATCCTTTTTGATTCTATGTTTACCTTACAATTACTGGCCCACTAAGATGACTGTTGTTGTGAATTTGGGCTATATAAATAAAATTGAATTGAATTGCCTATGCATTGTAACGACCCGGCTGCTTTGTCACTCGTAGCGGGGAAACGAGTGCCGAGCTGTTAATGCAGGGGTCGGGAACCTTTTTGGCCAGGAGAGCCATAAACGCCACATATTTTTAAATGTAATTTCGAAAGAGCCATACAATAATGTAGTGTCCCTTTCCCACACTAAGGCACGGAGACTTAACCTCTTTTAGGGTTCTTTATTCTGGTTACTGTAGACCGCAACAAACGCCGTACAATCAATTCAGCAACTCCTGAATCTCTCCCGCCGAGACGAGAGCGCTTCTCCCAACTTTATATTCCCCCGTCCTGCTCCAGCCCTCCCATTTCCTTATTCGGCCCATGGCTGAACCCCATTGGTCCAAACTCCCTAACAACAGGCTGAGCGACAGAACTGAGGGCCAATCAGATCTCTGCTTGAACGATGCGTTCCATGAACTCCAGAACTTTTAACGCGGCCCAACAGCCAAGTTAAACTCAGTCCGCGACAATATGTTTAAAACTAAATATACAAATGAATGTGTGCATTTGATGTAATTTCAACATTTTTAAAGTCCAATAAGTCAGGGAGGCAATTCAAAGGTTTCCGGGTGGTACAAACTCTGTGAAATAATAGATAACAGTAAACTGATAGTTTTCTCTCCAAGCACCGCTACTACTGCGCGCCTCTGGCATTGCATCGCGCCCGAGAAGGACTGGTCTAATGAAAAAAAAAAAAGTATAATTAAGGATTTGTCTGCGAGCCACATGTGACCATCAAAAGAGCCATATATGGCTCGCGAGCCATAGGTTCCCGACCCCTGTGTTAATGGACTAGCTGCATTGACTGTCCTTGCCTCATACTCCACACGCCCTCAAACAATCAGAGAGAGTAGACAGAGAAATACATGCTCCAGCTCCTTTCCAGCATTAAACCTGTTTGTTATGAACACACACGAACAGCGTAACAACAGGAACCTCACTTCTCTTCATAGCCATCACACAATCAGTGATGGTTGTGAAGGATTCAACACACAAGATTTCACACTTCCCATGAGTCTTAGTGGCTATAGGCGGGGCTAACCCCCCGGTCGCCACAGTATTAACTTTGCGCCGCGGCGGAAGTAATATTAGCCGTGAGTTTCCTCCCAGACGCTATTAGGTAAAGGACAGTTAGCATGTCAACATATGGCTAATGCAGATGACAGGCCAGAGATGAGGGACCCCCCTCCCCATCTCCTTATGCTCTCCTGTGTGTGTGGGGGGGGGGGGACACTTTGGCTTTGTTGTCAGCATCCATGAAGGAAAAAGACAGTTGGATAAGTGGAATGCTGTGTGTTGACATTGTTACACAAAGATGGCGTTTGCCACAGTAACACATACAATCTGATAACGAACTTAAAACAGCATCACCGACTGTAACAATCGGGTCTAAAAGAAAACTAATGTGCAAGTTAACATGTTTTTTTAAGGCCAGTGTTAAGTATCCAAAGTTTTTGGTTCCTGGAAGCTAATAGTTTTTCTTATTTATTAAGCAGATCACCTACATAGGTCCATTTTATTTATTGTTATGTAAAACCAATAAATGTATTTTGTAAGTAATATTTTTCTGCCTTAGTTTTTTGTACCGAAAAAATACCGGAAATAGATAGATGGATAAAAACTTTATTAATCTCCCAAAGGAGAAATTCAGGTGTCTGGGAGCAAAACACACACAAACACACACAATAAATAAAAATAAATGGCAGTTCATATCAGGCAGAGTTGTTAAACAGCAGTACCGAACCGAATTGAGATTTTAGCGTATCATTACACCCTTAGTAAATACACTGTTCCCTTGCTACAACGTGGTTCACTTTTCACAGTCTCACTGTTCACAGTGTTCTGCGTGTTGATTGGCTGTAAGAGTACTGTCAATCAATCTCCTCCATCCCACATCTCCTGTACAGAATGCGATCAGTTTGAATCGATGATCTTTGTTTTCTGTCTATAATTACTTTTCTGTGAAATGCTAAACTTCCATGTGCTCCAAGGGAATCAAACACGTGTTTTTTCGTGCTGGACTGCATGCAAACTCAAGCAGAGACTCACCATGAATGATCTTCCTGTCCTCCAAACACAGAGACAGGTACCAGCGCAGTAGCTCCTGGTCTGTCAAAGCCAGATGATCAAAAGATTCCACCAAGTTCAGCACCGACCTGCAGAGAAACAGCCATGATCTTCCCGTTTCAGCGGAACGGCAGGTTGAACGTGACGGAGCTCCAACCTCTGCAGGTCAACCACTCTGTCCTCTGCTGTGGAAAAAGACGGGAAAATGAAAATCAGGTTTCTTAACATGTACATGCAGAAGTCAGAGCAGCTCACAGAATGACCTAACCTCTCCCATAAATAGGTGTTGGAAGCTGCCAGAAAGAGGCTTCCCAGACTTTTTTAATCTGGCTTTTAGCAGAAATTTAGAAACTTGTTTGATTCTAAAATAATTTTGTTACATCTCTTTTTACTTTCTTTATATGTTTTTATTCACACTTAGTGACTTATATCTGTTTTATTAATATGTATTCATTTATTTATGTATGAATTCTTTCTTTTATCTGGTTATCATCTCTGTTTCTGCTTTATGTCTTTTGTTCGTTCTGCATTTTTATTTTACTCCAGTGTTTTCCTCAGAGGGATCCTCCACATCAGTAATCAACTCTTTTGGTAAACAGGGTCACTGCAGTGGGTCTCCAGGGTCCGGCGCTTGGGTGCCGCCTGTGGCGGCGGGTCTCGCTGTGCGCGGAGTCGGGCCAGTAACTTTCAAAAACTACTGGCCCTGTGGGCCAGTGCAAATGTCTGGGCTATGTCAACCCCTGTGCTTTGATCGGGGGGGGGGGGGGGGGGGGGGGGGGGTCTATGGTACAGTGGGTCTCCAGGGTCTGGCTCCTTGCTTTGATCAGGGGACCTGTGGTGCAGTGCAGGGGTGGGCAATAATTTTAAATGGGGGGCAGGGCTCCAGACTAACTTTTTTCACTAGGAGCACAGTGGCCCCTAACTGAAAATTTTAGGGGCGCAACCAGAAAATTTAGGGGCGCATACCGTAAATCAACATGCTAACCAAATCTACTATTTTCCACTGTATTACTAATAAATACTTTAATAATAGATGCAGAAATTACAATGTTCTGTTTCAGATTCAGTGTCACATTTTATTCTGCACTTTTGAAGATGCAACAAGAAGGTAAACTGACATCACCATCGCTGTCATGACAGTACAAATAAGTAAAGAAAATGGATGGAAATTTATCTTTGTGACACCAAATAGGTGCAGCCAAGATGCACAACAAGCGTGTTTGAGATCACCCAGGTGGACTCAACGCTGCGCAGATCACCTGGTGTGTGACATATATTTTTGTTTTTGCTCCAACATTAACTGTCAATCATCACAAAAATATCGCGAGAAAGGGGTGGGAGCAAGGGGCAAACCTACCCGGACACAGCTGGAAACTGAACTGACTGAAAGCTGCCCAGATGACTACAAAACAATGCATTATGGGACATGTGTCCTGATGGTTTTTGTAGTAGAGTGATTAATTAAAATAATTTAAAATACCAATTCATTAAAAAAGGCTACATAAATCACAAAATATTAAAATAATCATAAAATATATAATAACACAGATCATACTAAGGGGGAGAAGAATATTAAATCTAAATTGAATGTTAAGGACAACTCCAATTTCCTGTTCTCCTTCAGTCTTGCTGCAGATTCGCCTTCATCTCACAGCCGCCCCCCCCCGCCTGGTCTCCCCAACGATCCAGGCGATGTTCATCTCAAACACGTCTATCGTTGCATTTTCCCCACGTATTTTCAGTGAGTCTAAAACTAATGTTATTTTTGCTCGAGCGTGTTTAAAGTTCAAGCCCCGTTAGCTGTCACGCATGTAAGTGTGGGACATTTATTCTCCTCAGCTGACCCGACTCCCGCGGGACGGGGGCGGTCGGTGTGCTGCCGTAACCCGTATGATGCGCCGCCGTAACCGTAGCCAAAACCTAAACCTTCCTCCGGGTCTGTGTGACCCAGAGAAAAGTTCAGCACGGACTGCATGTATTTAGAAAATTACGAGCGAATAGATACGTTCTAGAAAGGAAAGTAAAGAACTCCTTAATGTGGTCCGGGGAGGGAGGGGGCTGTCAGGTGTCCTGGTTTCAAACCCTGTCATTGTCACGCCCCCAAGAGTCATATACCCCACTGTGATTGGTTGGTCAGCTCTAGGCCCCTCCCCCTACACGCATTTTAGCCACTCACAGTGACTTTCCCTATTCTTCTCACACGCAGTGGCCGCCTCACAGACAGGTATCACGCGAGAGTGTACGTGCTCGCGTTTCATGAGTATGTGCGCGAGTGTGTGTGTCTGCCTGCGTGCGTGTGCGCTCGCGTCTCATTGATTATTTCATTGATCATTGACGTGCCCCTTCCAAGTTTAATGTCTAAAAAAATACGGAGGGTGGGGGAGGCAAATTTACTGCTCGCACATGTGCGACTGGATGTAAAATTTAGTCGCACACTCAAATTTTGGTCGCAAAATGCGACCAATTGCTCGCAGTCTGGAGCCCTGCGGGGGCCACATTGGGTTCTAAAAGCTGTGTCCTGCACGTCTGTTTCTCATCCAGTAATGAGAAAAAGCTCATTTCTATGTCTTCTGCTGCAGCTAATCATATTTCTGCGTTACTTTTTCACCAGAACAGAGTTCCTCGTTTATTGCAGGAGTTACCTTCTAAAAATAACCGTGATCAGTGAAATCCATGGAGTCTGGTTCCAGACGTTTATGGCAGGAAGACTCCTCACTGCATAAATACACTTTTCTCTGGTTTAAATTCTCAAACCTTCATAAAAAATTAAGTCCAGGATCTGAGACTGAAAAAGATCTGATCAATCACAGATTTCTGATCTGAAGAGCTCCACGTTTCTGTACAGGAAACTCAGAGGAGATTGATTGACAGGGTTTCCAGCCAATCAGGACACAGAACATGACGCACTGTTTAAAAAAAAAAAAAGCAGCATAATCTCTCTGAAAGAATGAGCTAAACCGGGAAAGATGAACTGCGACATAGAAAGGAAAGACTGTCTTCTGTTCTGTTTGACAGAGATTTTAGGGGATTTCAGGTTGGAGCTCAGACTGCAGAAGGGGGGAATGAAAGGTCACGTTCTATGCAGGTCTTTATCATGTGGCCAGATTAAATAAACAACATGGGTCTCTACATTGTTCAGTGGGCCGGACCAAACGTGGAGGCGGGCCGGATCCAGCCCGCCGTAGTTTGCCCACCCCTGGTGCAGTGGGACTCCAGGGTCTGGCACCTTGCTTTGATCGGGGAGGGGGGGGCTAGGTGCAGTGGGTAGATGTAGCAGATGTAGCTTAATAAAATCCTTTTAGAATGTGGTATTTTTAATAAAATAACTGTTTTATTATTGTTTTATTAATACAAAGATCATGACTTTTTTTAAAAATATATCATAGTATTTTAACCCTGTTTTGTTTCATATTCTATGGAAAATTTGTATTAGACATTACTTCAATAATTTTTTCTAACTTTGATCATGTGTTTTAACTTTTTTTATGAAAATGGTGTCTGCCACCTGCATATTTATATTTATATTTTCTCTGCTTTCAGTTTTGGACTCCATGGCTCCAACAAAGAAGAAGAATGTTTTGGTGATGCTGGGATTGCTGCTACAAAAGTTCAAACCCAGGAAATGTAAGAAAAATAATCTAGTAAAACCAAGATGTGTTTTTTAAAGGTAAATCGTTTTATTTATTTATTTATTTATTTTATTTTTTTAACTTGTCCTGTCCAACAGCTGGGCAGACAGATGAGAGCTGAGGGCCTCTTGTGTTGGACATATTTTACTTTAACAAGAGGGGTTATTAATCTTCAGACAAACCAAAGGTATGTCTGAATAAACCCCTTTTGTAATTGAGGCCAAACTTTATTAATTTCAATCATGTCTGAAAATCTTTGGTGTTGGACCGGACGGAAAAGGAAAGAGGGGAAGAAGAGAGAGGGACGCTAGAGAGAGGGGGGGGTAGGGGGGTGATAATAGGAGGGGAAGGGGGGTAAGACCATGAAGCAGCATACAGCAACAAGTTTACTGGTTGTTAATCATTATGGTAAGGTTCAAATGTAGTACAAAAAGGGCGGGGCCTGTCCACACACACACTCAAATGTTATAAACACACCTGCTAGCTGCAAAAATGTCCACATGTCAACATGTACACAAAACAGATAGTGTTCACACGCATACTTATGCCTTAAAACCAACTAGTGTGGAATATTTCAGTCATTCAGTCATGCAAACTGTTAGTGCAAAGGTGAGCTAACACCAGTGCTCAGGTGAGTGTTTATGTTCTTCTAAAATGGATGGTGGAAAGTGACAAGAAGGAGGGAGAGTGCCCAGCCATCCCCACCCCAAGACCCCCACCGCAGCAGCAGCGGCAGCCGGAATCCCCCCAACGCCACACGGGAACCGGCAGGGAACAACCGCCGCCCGGGCGACCAAGCCCGCCACCCAGGCCAGGGCCAGCAGGACCGCCGCAAGGCCCCCAGAGCCAGAGGCCAGGGAGGCACGGAGGGAAAGAGAGCGCCGCCCCAGCCCAACCAGGAGAGCAGCCCCCCCGCCGCGCCGGGAGAACCCAACGCAGAGCCCCACCGGAGAAGGACGCCCACAGCCCCAAACGAGCACCCCACCACCACCCAGGAGTTCCGGGCATACCCCCGCCCCAACCCCAGGTACGAGCCAGGACCCCCCAAGGGGGACCCGCTCCGCACTCCAGGCAGCCATCCGCCCGGCCCACGGTTGGTCCAGGGAGGAGCGAGGCAGGGGGCCCGCCGCCCCCGCCCAGGAGGGGGGAACCCCGGGGAAAAAAAGAGGGCCCACAAGGGGTGTTGTAAATATGGCCCGACCAGGCTCGGCCACAGTTGGAAATTTGGCGGGGCCCAGCACTCAGGAGCAAGGACCAGAACCCACCCCCCAGGGACCAGACACCCCCAGCTCAGATGTAATGTGAACCCCCCCACCGCGCGGAGAGAGCACCGCCGGGCCCAGGAAGCCGGCACCCCGGGGACACGGCCGCCGTTGCAAAGGGGCCCGTACCCCCCACCAGGGAAGAGGCAGGGGACAGATGGACCCAGGTCCCACTTTCCTTGCAAAATGTGTGTGCGTGTATGTGTTTTTGAGAGGGTGTGTGTGTGCATGTGTGTGTGTTTATGTTGGGATGTATATATTGAGGGGGGAGGGGTGTGTGTACTAAGGGGGGTGCAGTTAAAATTGGCGGGTAGGGCACTAAGGGGACATCTCCTGATTACTCACAGTGATGTCCCCTCACCCTCCACACCAAGGGGCCCTAAATGTCTAAGGTGCGGTTAAAATTGGCGGGTAGGGTGCTATGAGGACATCCGCTGCTTGCTGGCAGTGATGTCCAAGCACCCCCCCTACCAAGGGCCCTACATGTCTAAGGTGCAAATTAAACCGAAAGAGGGGGGGCCCACTCCATACGGCAACCATAGGAGGGGGGCCACTGCCTAGTAAACCCCCCCCCCCCAAGGCTCATCGCAGGCTAAGCCCCCCACCCCCTCACCCTATTATGAGGTTATATGAGGAAGGGGGTAAGTTGGGGACAGCTGATAGACTGTCCCCCAGTGGTCAAACAGCTGTCCCCCGCCCGCCCCCCCCCCCCGCCCCCCCAGCAAGGGGGCCAGGCCCACCCAGCCCAGGGGCCCCACCCCCGGAGGCGCCGACACCCCAGGCCCAGCGCCACCCCCCCACACAGAGAGAGAGAGAGCCAGAAAGCGCTGGCCCCCCCCCCGGAGCAAGCCCAGGCCCCCACCCCCAAACGCCGGCCCTAGAAGAGCTCTGGTCAGGCCTTGACGGGACCGAGGCAGCCAACCGGCCGGGGAAACCGCCGATGGCCTCAGCGGAGACCCCGACCCGTCAACCCCCTCTGCCCCGTACCAATAGTGCCCCCCCCCCCCCCCTCCCCAGAATGCCCCCCCACAGGACAGGGCCGACAAGACCCCCCCCCCAGACCCCGCAGCCGAAGCGGTAAATCGTTTTATAAACATTATGTTATGCTGAAGATGTCAATGTTTACCACACAGCATCGGTGCATCTTCAAATTAAACTACAGTTTTCTTGATTATATTCTTATATCATTATAATTTGATGATAAAGAAATAAAAGTTGATTGAAAAATCAACTTCAGTTCTTGTAGTTCTTATGACTAGCTTTGCAACAATGCCTCCTTTCTTGGATTGGACAGTAATGAGAAAGTTATGACACTAAGAACTCATCTCTGCTGAGCCCTCCGGTGGTTACAAAAATTAAAAATCTGATAAACGGTTTAGTATTCCGTGTGCACGGGTCCTGCAACTTCTTCTTCTATGGTGTGTGACGTCATCATCAGTCGGAGGCCACGCGGCCTCCTAATGACACCATAGAAGAAGAAGTTGGTCCTATTGTAAACAAACCAAGCTCCAACATAGAGAGATGATCTTCTAAACGGGCTTTCATTATTGTTATGATTATTACTAAGAGTATGTTTGCTTATAGGTTTCTTTCTTATCTGCGCGGACAGTTCTTTATTCTTGGCTAAACTGAACCGGAAGAAGGGTTAGGATTAGGTTAATACATGCTAACAACATTTAGCCGTGGATGAATTTAAACTGGAATAACATCAGCCTTTTGTCTGGACTTGCTTGGAATCACAAATTCACATGATTGTTTGCACGTTTTCTCAGGACTGTTCATTCCAAAGCCGCCTCCGCCCGTCCCAAAGCCCGTCCTCTGTCTGGAGATACAGATCTCCCAGGAGACACGGTTCTTCTGAGTCCAGCAGCCCGCTCACGTAGGACAGGGGAACGGACTGCAGTCGAACCCCCCTCCTGCCAGCAAGTAGAAGCTAAGAGTCTGGCTGCTCTGCTCAGAGACATGCACATGCAATGTGGGTGCACACACGATTGCCCAACAGTACGAGCACAATTGATTAATACTAAACCGTGCGCACGGATTATCAGATTTTTTTTTACATCTGATTTGGGCCACAAACATTTTGTTGCTTTGCTTTTTATTCAGGAATCAAACTCTGCCCTACATGTGATCACTTGAAATCCCTTTTTTTCTGACCGACACCAGTGATCTTGATACCATTGGAAAGGTTTCTTTAAGAGTTCGGTAAAGTTAGAAAGATCTTCACAGATTCAGACTTCCGCCCTCAATAACTCCTCTGATAAACGTTCAAATGTGTCAGCAAGTACCTCAATCATTTTGTATTAACACAGAGAGTGAACTGCAAATGCATTTGGAAAGAAAAAAGATCATTTTTTTAGCCTTTTGATAAGAATCGTTCTCTTCCAGGTGTAAATGCAGACATGCAGCAAGCCGGTTGCCAAGGGACCGTCAACAAAGTGCAACCTCTGTGAAATATCGTTCTATAAAAATCAATATCTTTTAAAAAGCGAATAAATGTCTACATTTATATGAACTGGTAATGAAGACCTGTCAGCATATTCATGCTACAATCAATATTTTATGAAAAAGTCCATCTTTGTTTTATTGCATATATTTTTCACATTTTAATAGAGGTATGAATCATAATTAAAGTTATCAATAGCTGTGAAGAAACTGAAACTATTGTCTAACTATTGTACCAACTAATCATGACATTATTGTCCGACTACAACAGAGATTTGGTCAGAATTTCACTTTGTTTATTTATATGAGTTTTTCATACAGAAATATGGATCATATTTGGTCAAAAATGTTTAATAGCTCTGAAAATACTGAAGCATCTGGCAACAAACTTCCTGTACTTACTAATCATGTCCTTATTGTCCGACTACAACAGGATTGGCCAAAAAAATAAACATTTTTGACCAAATATGATAATTCTAACTTTACCGAACTTTCTTTAAGCCCCTCCACTGAAATCAGGGCAAACCAATGCATTTTAGTCACGTGACGCACCAACAGAAATGGCGGCGGCTGCAAACATTACTGCACAGAAAACGGAAAAGAAAAGATTCCGTTTTTCACCTCCGGTTTCTCCTTCTTTCACCTTTCTTTTTAATTTTACTCACAGAATAAAGCCCGCCATCCCAGATTAACTCACTACGGTGCTCTGTCTGCGGCTGCGCGGGGTTCGGGTGAGAACCGCCGTCCTTCTCGGTATTTTCGCGGTACTTACTCTTTGGCGGCAGGTAGAGCGGCGGGAGGGCCTGCGGTATCAGCATCAGTTCGTGTGTCACCGGGATGGGCGGGACAGCGGACGCCCAGACCGCCATGGCGGCGGGATAACCGGACCACGCCGCCTGAAACCCGGCCATGAACACAGAAACTCCGACGACCGCGAGCTTCAAAGTCAGAGACTCTGAGACGCAGAACAGACATGCGCACTGTACTACGCACGTGACTCCCGCCGTTTCGGTGCCTTCGCGTGCTATATACTGTTTCTAAAAAAAACTTTATTGCACGTTATGCGATTTAACAGAAATTCACATTCAGGTTTGCAACAAGAACGCAATTGCAAATATAAAACACACATATGTGAAAAAAACAAGAATTAAAATAGAAAAAAGTCAAGGTTTTAGGACAAAGTATTGAATATTTCACATACAGACAGAGATTTGATCACTTTTTGCTTCTCAGAATTACAAATACTATTAATATAAAAACTGAAACAAGGTTTTGGTCCAGAAAATGTTGTGGATATGAAAATTGTCCAAAATGAGCCAGAGATTTAAAGTAACCCAGAGTCCTTCAGTAAATTCTTTGATAGAAGACCCAACAAAACATCTTCCAGAATAAAACAAAACAAGCATCAATTTGGTCATGAATGAAATCACAAATCTTCCGCCAAAACACTTTAATATGAGGACAATACCAGAAAAGATGGATGACTGTTTCCGGGGAATAGCAGCAAAAACTAGAGAGTATCAATGTTTCATCTCAATCTATTTTGAATCAACATTTTAGCTGGTAAATAATCCTAAAATAAATGTCTTTTACTTTATTGATCAAGAACTTCCATGCAGCATCTTCTACAAACATGTCCAATAAGACATGCTGGGAGGAAGTGGAACAATGTTCATTAGAAATGATGCATTTACTGTTTTCCTGGAATAACTGGACAGAATTCCCCACAGGAGCATTAATGGGAGAGAGCAGACGAGGCTCAGACATCAACTCTGTTGAAATGTCAAAAGCATGCGCCTGAGGGAACAGCTCCAAACACTTTAGCGTGATCTAAAGGGGGAACAGGGACGTTCACCTCAGAAAGAAATGCCTCACATGTTCAACTAAGCCCTGGTTGTTAAATAATTGATACATAAAAATAATCTTATTTCAAAACCTTTGTTCTATGAAGACTGACTTTTGTTTATTCCCAATATAATATTTGTGTGGTGAAAAGTTGTGTTTGTACACATGGACCATGACAGGAAGGCTTGGCGGTTAAATGCAGAAAATTTAAGTGTGATTTTACAAACATCATAATTACTCACTAGAAAGAAATCAATGCCACCAATCTTAGATAAAATATGAAGAAGTATAGTATTCTAAATGGAGCTGGCTTTTCTAAAAAGTTGTTTCAACCAATTAATTTTGAATGTGTTATTTAAGGCAGTGTTTTTCAACCAGTGTGCCGCGGCACACTAGTGTGCCGTGAGAGATGCTCAAGTGCGCCATGGGAAATTGCCCTCATTCACTGATCTAAAAACATTTTCCATCTCCAAGAAATCAGCTCTCTGTGTATCCCAACAGGCCCTGATAAAACACTGAGTAATAAGGAATATAAAAGATCTTAAAATTACTTTTTCTTTGTGTTTATTTAATTCTATTAAAGACATTTTGATAAGAATGACCAATGAGTTATATCACTAGAGGAGACATCACGTGGTTCCTCATGGGAGGACAGCACCGCCATCTTGGTGAGGTCAAGTTACTGCTGCAGTGCAGCATTTGAACACATTTTTTGCATAATACCAGTTCATTGTCTGTGTTTCAACTGCCAAAATCAGAGAACTGAGTCCATGAAGGAGGAAGTACATCATTTCAAAGGTAAGTACTATAATTTTTTATCTTTTAATGCTGCAGGGGCTTTATTAATAGAACACATGTTGACATGCATGATGCTGCAGGGCTGTTATCAACATGCTGCATGATGTACGGAGAATTTGCTGTCAACATAAATGTACATTTTATTTTGCTAAACCTGTATACAGCATACTAGGCTATTATAGTAATATAGATTTATACATTTCTGACTCAGTGACTGAACTTTTCACTATTCAGACTTAAGGAAAAAGTGGATCTCAGCAATAAAAAGAGCTAACCCAGATGGATCACTGTGGTACCAACTAGTAATACAGTCTGACTGTTCAAAACATTTTGTGGAAACAAATTTTGATGAGAGGCCAGACTGTTTGCTTGAAACCCGACACCATAACATCTGTGTTACACAAATTGATCACTCACATGAATCAGTATAGATCTATTATTTTTCTTTGTTGTTGTTATTTTAGGGTAAATTTATTTTTCACTTTTGGACTTCTTTTGAATATTTATTTTATTATTATTATTATTATTATTATTATTATTATTATTATTATTATTATTATTATTATTAATAATATTAATAGACTTATATTTTATTATTTATTGACTTATTATGTATGTATTGCTATTATTTATTGTTTGTATTGACTTACTATTGATTTATTATTATTATTATTATTGACTTATTGTTGGGTTTTTCTAAATAATTTAAATTACATGTCAAAGAGGTCTAAAACTCCTAAATGTTTACAAATATTTTTTTTAATTTCTTTGTAATAATTTTTTTATTTGTAAGAAGTCCTGCAACAATGCATTTTCATTAAAGTTTGAGCTTTTAAGTTTGAGCTTTTAAGGCTGACTGTTTCTCTTCTTTAACAACAACAAATTATGTATCTATATATATATTATATATATAAATATAATATATTTACATATATGTATAAATATATATAAATTGTTAAAACATATATAGTATATAAAAGCTACTTAGACACCACTAAAAGCAATAGAAATCATTGTCATGTGGGCGTCGTCGACCTCACCAAGATGGCGTCGCGCTCCGCCACCGTCGGCCAGGCTTCTAAAACGGGCGTGTCTCCTCTAGTGATATAACTCATTGAGAATGACGGTACCGCGATTTAGCTGCAGCTATAAGTGTGTAAAGAAAAGTCCCGCCCCTTTAACTGTCTCCGCCAATCATTCTTGAAGGCTTAATCCCATGTCATCAGTCTGACCAATCAGAAGTGGTTAAAGTCTTCACTTCCTTGTTCTTAATTCTGCTGATAAAGTCGCTCAGTTCTAACAAAAATACCAGCTAAAGCTCGTCTCTTCATCTCTTAGAAAAAAACAGCCGCAATTTCCTGCTTTTTCTGCCACAATTATCACAAAAATCCACGTGAGATTGCGGCGGGGGGGGGTTTTTTTGTCAAGGTTAAAGTGTGCCGTGGCTCAAAAAAGGTTGAAAAACACTGATTTAAGGCATAACAATCAAGAGAATTAAGGCCACCTTTTTTATTCAGAACAGTTTTAAGTAATCTGTTTTTTCATATGAAATTAAAAAGCATTTTGTCAATTTCTTTATTTAACACATGTCAGCAGAGACATGTGTTAAATAATTTAAATAATCTTAATTTAATCTAAGAGTCTTGGTTTAGATAAAACAATCTCTCTCTTGTCCTCAGAACTAATCAGTAAAAGCAGTGAGACAAGAGACTGAAAAGGTTCCACAAATAAAGCTGTTTTTCAAAGTTCATATGGACTTAAATACTGAATTAGTTAAATGAGTAACTTAATCATTTCTGTTAGTCTCCATCTAATCAAACACTTAGCTTGACTTGTTTTCCCACAACATGAAGCAAATCAGAGAATAAACAGATGACCGTGGACGGCTGTAGAAAAGCCCTGGGTCCTGTTGAATAAACACAGCATGAGGTGAAAGAACTGCAGTCTGGAGGACATGTTCCTCCCTGAGGCCTGAGATTGTAGGGCAAAACAACGCAATGGAGCAAAAACTGTGGAATGGAAAGAAAAACTCCGCCTGGGTCCTCTTCAAGTTGACCTTAATCCTGCTGTCAGCAGGGAACCACTAGAGGGCAGCAACGCTCCAGACAAAGTAAAGACTAGTTATAAAATTAGGAAAAAAAGGTCATATCTGTGTGTGTGTGTGTGTGTGTGTGTATGCGTGGTGTCCATGTGCACGTGTGTGGTTGTGAACTGTGTTATGTAACAGAGTTGGAGGCCACAGGGGGGAACAGTTTGTTGAATTCATTCTGAGAAGGATTTCAGCTCCTCCATTCTCAGAATCCTGAGCATGTCTGAAAAAAACAGATCAGCTGATTTTAAACGATTACATCCAAACACAAAACTGCTGCACTTTCTTTGCTAAGATTTAACAGACTAGATCAAAGAGACAAAAACATTTACAGCTTATTTCCTCAACTTTTCTTTTTTACCAGTTGTGTGCTCTGTCGTTGAAAGCACCGACATGTGACCTGAAACAGAACGGGCCTGTAGAATAAACCTGTGTGCCGTCAAAATCCTATTTCCCCCCACTGATGATCTACTGCTGTAGGTTTTCCTCATCTTCCTTCTTCACCTCAGAGATCTTTCTCCTTAGATCCGTCTGCCTTCAGCTGCTCTTTGTTCCATAATCTGAAAGCCGTCTTCTTTTCATTCAGGAGAGTTTGGAGTAATTCCTGGTTGGAAAACTCCATATTTTCTGTCAGGTAGAGCGTTTTCAAGAGGAAAGTTTCAGCCATGGTGTTGATGGAGTTCCTCCCACCTTTTCACGATAAATGTCACGTGAGACAGTTTTGAACATCGCAGGAAGATAATGCTGTGGTCAGCAAAGACCAATATGAGAACCACAGCATGTCCTGTTGGGTGTTGTCTCTGGTGGGAGACACGCCGTGGATGAAGGACAACAAATGATGGAGATAATGAAGAGTAGGTTGTGTTTTGAGTCTGGCCGTCAGTGTTCTGCCAAGAAGACGACACTTGCGATCGCCTCAAGTGGTTGTGGTTCACCTTTCGGCACATCCCGGGAGAGGTCGCTACAGCCAATCAGCTTCCACCAATTCACACAGGTGGTCTGGCAGAGATTTTTACGCTAGATGCCCTTTCTGACACAACCCTGTATTTCTATCTGCGCTGGGGACCGGGCCGTGGGACCCAGTCTATGTGGCTACATGGTTAGGCAGTAGAACAAAGAGTCCTGCCCAAGGAGCCACACTGGATGAAGCTCCTCCAGGGAGTCGAACCGAGGTTTGGAGTTTGGCTCAACATTTCCGCCGCACAGCTGCTCGTTCACTGAGCAGCACCTCCACCAAAACCCAAAGTCCTGCTCCCTTCTGCTCACCCATGTGTGTCCTTCTGTCCACCGGTAGAAAACTGCCCAGGAGAAGGTTGGGGGGCTATTCATGCCCCCCCCCTTCCCCATGAAAAGAAGGAAACCACTCCCCCCGAATTCACATGCGCTGAACTTGTCCATTTAGTTGGTGATGGACGTTCCGGAACGTTCCACGTTGTCCCAGAGGGAGGAACCAGAATGAAACTAGAACTTTCCTTGCGGCACAGAAGGCTCTGTGTCTCTGCTGACATCACAACTACACAACTGCTCCACAAACAGCTGGCAAAAGAGACACACAATCTCTGACACGTCTGGACCGAGGAGAGTAAATGTCTGAGAATAGAATAGAACACAAAAGAATAGAAAAAAATAGAACAGAATAGGATAGAATAGAAAATAGAGAATAGGGGTGTGACAATGGACCAGGGCAAGGTGGAGGCGGTGCTCCAGAGGTCCCAGCCGACCACAGTGGAGGAGCTGCAGTGGTTCCTCGGGTTCGCCTACTTCTACCTGTATTTCATTGGTAGCTACAGCACGGTGGCGGCACTTCTCATGCCTCTACTAAAGGGCGCTCCCAAACGCCTGCTCTGGACTCCGGCAGCCACAGAGGCATTCCGGACGTTGAAACAGCGCTTCACCCAGGCGCCCATCCTCCATCACACGGACCCAGCCATGCAATTTATCGTGGATTTGGAAGGTTTGGTAATGAAGCATTATATCTTTAGCATACAGTGACTTCAGCCACAGTCAACACAGTTTGCACTGCATTGTGCAATCTGCCATGAACCTGCACTGGTGCTGCAGTCTGCGCTGTAACTGAAAAGGAAATACGAACAATACACACATTTGAAGGATTAAATAGTTACGTTGATTAGAATGATACGTTTAAATTACATTTACAGAACAGATTAGTGGACATTCTTTTCATTTTATTATTAGTTGCTCATGATGGTGAGGATGCTTGCAGGTAAGGCAATGACTCATCTGCCTCCCACTCTCTGCACATCCCTTATTGAAACCTTTCTAACCCTTGTGTTATACTATGACCCCCCCCCCTTCCATTGACGTGTTCTCCCTACCATGACAAAGGTGGATAAAGGTGGAAAGATTTCATGTAATCCATGGACACCAGTGAAGATCACAAATCACTGAAGAAAAAAGGTTCAGAGCTCTGTCTAGTGGGTCTAGATGACCCCACTCCCAACATTAAAGTGCCTAAGATAGCACAAGGGTTAAATAAGGAACCAACGCTGCTTTGCAAATGAAAGTCTAAAGAAGTCACCAAAGCAAGCCCAAACCCATGTCCCCTACCTGCCTCTGTCCAACTCTCCATTTGTGTGTTTTGCAACTTTCTGCAAATTGATATTCTGTAAGGATGTTGTCACGGCAACACACGTGATTGTCAACATCAGACTCTGTAGTAACAGTGCATTCACTAACGCATGAAACAAGTAGAAACAAATGTCTCCACTTTGCTAAACAGCTCATTTAAATGGAGACACTTTAAACCAATGATGCTTCCACTTCTAACAATTTTACATTTTTACCTACTTTCATATTTCGCTCTGTTTTTGACATTTGTATTTGTTCCAATAGTTTCATATAGATCAAGGTCAAAAAGACCTTATTTAAACTTTAAAGAAACTTTTAATTTTGTTAATTCTGCTTAAGATGTGACTCCCGTCGTCAGGACAGAAAACTACAACCTGAACAACGAGGGACTGTTCATCTTCAAAGGGGACAGCACAAATACATGGTAAATGGCGTGTGCTTATAAAGCGCTTTTCTACCTTCTTCAAAGGCCCAAACCGCTTTACAGTCACAGTCCCATTCACACACTGGTGAGCTGAAGCAGAAGCAGGCTTCATGTCAGGCCTTGATGTAGGTGCTGACATGCTGCACTGTTAGGAAACGTCTCCCCTCTCCTTGGGCGGGCACTGACAGAATGATCCTGAAAAGATTCTGAGCCTGGGCTTCTGGGATACGATTTGGGGGTGCTAATGCTTTTGATATAAAACAGAAAACTGCAGTCAGGACTCAGAAGAAGGAGGCTCTGATGACGCTCATGAGGACTAACATCTGAGTCAGAACAGAGGGGTGTTCATCAGGACCTGTTCATGTCTGGAACAGAGCAGCCATAGAGAGAAGAGGTGAAACCTCAAGGACCTGACGCCAGCAGAACAGCGTCAAAGCCGTTTGTTTCTGCCTCTGAGAATTGAAAGGGTTGAAAGGGTTGCATGATGGCGTCTGCTTGTGATAAAACTGAAGGTGCATTCCAGTTTTTGGAAAAACTGAACACGTTTCATAATTGGCACATATTTGAGTCAACATTTCAGATGAAATCTTAACATATATTTGGTTTTCATGTGAAGAACATTAAAGTGAAAGTAATCTATTTCTCATATTTGTTAAATTTCCTATTCACAAATCTAAATGTTCTTTACAGCCTGTTTTCCCTGTGAAGATTAATTATTAGAATCTTCCTTCTTTACAGTTTCTTCACACTTTAACCCTTGTTCTATCCTAGGCACTTTAACATTGGGAGTTGGGTCATCTAGACCCACTAGACAGTGCTCTGAACCTTTTTTCTTCAATGATTTGTGATCTTCACTGGTGTCCATGGATTACATGAAATCTTTCCACCTTTATCCACCTTTGTGATGGTAGGGAGAACACGTCAATGGAAGGGGGGGGGGGTCATCTACGATAGCACAAGGGGTATACCAAAAAGCTAGAAATACGTGTGAAAATTTTCTGTCGTGGAATATTTTGAATGCACTACAATGTACATGCTGTAACATCCCTACATTCTCACTGCTATTGTTCTATTGGTTCGGAATGTTCGTTGTGTTTTGTATAGTAATGACATGATTCTGTCAATGGTACAGACTGACAACATCTCCATGGTTTTAGTTCGACTTTGGAACTTTCCAGTGATCCCCAACAACAAACGGACTCAGGTAACCAGGTAAACGCATCCATTGTGACGTAAAGGGTGAACACCTGTCCCGTCTCTTGACGGTACTGTTAGCCATACCGCATTACCAGGAACTGTAGCGGTGTCGGCTTTGTGACATGGTGACACGTTCTGTAGAACCACTTCACATAGATAAAACATTTCCAAGAATGTTTTTACTAAAATGGTGGTTTTAACATGTTCTAGTAGTATTTGTCTCATGATGGAGAACTTTTCTAAAGGACATTTAGATAAAACTGTGGTTGAGTATTGTGAGTACTGCTTCAGAGTGAAGTCAGTCATGAACTCACCAAGAATCCTGTAACACGATTTGATTGGATTATTGAAATGAAACCAGCTGTCCCTAAATACCATTTTTCAATGGGGGGGGACATTTTACTCGTGCATTCGTCTTTACAATAAGACACTGATTGGCCTCAAATACCTGCCATCCGTGTTTACAGATACACAGGTGTGAGGCTGTACAGGAAGTTTACCACTAGAAAACAGGAAGTGATGTGTCTTTCCAGGAATCCGATGCTATAGATTAGCCCCTCCCCACTTTTCTCTGGTCACATAAAAGATTCAACAGCTTTCTAGTGTGGCTGATGATATTTATTAGCATTTGTACATGTGGTTAAAAGGATGTCACAGAAAATCAAGCAGGACTTTGGTTGAACATCCAGATGATCTTTTTTTCCTCAATCATTGATTGATCATTCTGACAGATTAATGAATCAGATGGATCATTTTTGTTTGGTTTGATTTATTGAACAACATTAATATTGTTAAAGCTTTTCATCGGTATTGAAGCATTTTATTAATATGATCAGATATTTTGGAAGATACCAATCCAGGTCTCTGTGAAATCTGAAACAGTTTGAGGTTTAAACGAAGAAAAAGGTGGACTGACTGGAACAGCAGGTTACCGTTTCCTCCCAAACTAACGCCAAACGTCTGTCCCAGCGCTGGCCAATAAACGATGGGGTCAGCTGTGGGGGTCAACAGTAAACTCGCTGTGGCACGGCAGCATCATCCCACTGAAAAACCACAATCTGTGTGGAACCAGAACCTCATCTGGACTTCATGACCTCATTTGGAGCCGTTCAGTACCGACTTGTTGGACTTCTTCCAGCAGCACACGGCTCTAAAACCTCAGGATCTCATGTTACCCCCCCATGCAGTGTCAGCAGTTTCTGGTTGTGTCAGGACAAGGCGGCAACGTTTCAAAGTAGAGTGTCATCAGAATTCCTGCTGGACCCGTCTGGACTCGGTTCTTTCATCAGACTTTTTGTCCAAAGGGGAAAATCTGAAATTCTTACTGAGGAACCAGAATCGATCAAAACGGATCCGTCAATTTCAGGAACTGAAATCAGATCTTCTGGCAGAAATCTAGTCGGATTTTTTGAATCCCGCCTTCCTTCTGGATTCTTCCAGTGATGATTGACAGTTGGGGGGAGCATGTGACTCAGAAATGAGGGCAGTCAGGCTGCGACCCCCCCACAGCAGGAGGAGGATGAAGCACAGCAAAATCCTGAAGGACTATTTATTGTACAGATTTTCATGAGGTGACCACGGGGGAGGGGCTGAAGCCTCACATGACATCATCCTGGCTCATGGTCCAGGTGAGGGGGGGGCCAGAACCAGAACAAATGCAGCCTGGTAGCAAAAATAGACTTTGTAGGAGACAAGTTTGGACCGAACAGAACCATGACAGAACCATGCAGGCAGAAGAGGATGCAACATTCATGCAGGTAACCCCGCCCCCAATTTAACAGGAGTGCTTGTTGACCCAGCAGGTGGGGGTGGGGGGAGAGCCCACATCATGCGTTAATGTTAAAAAAGACAGTGTGTGTGTGGGGGGGGGTGAGAGCGCCCCCCCAGAACTGCCTGAAACACAAACATCAGGACCTGACGAGTGGGGGGAAGGCCTTCATGATGTCATCGTTCGGTCGTGGCGTGGAAACAGTGTGACCACAAAGGGAAACTCCGCCCCCTCAGAAAAATTCCAGTGTTTCTAACAAAGGCAGATTGTCACTGAACCAGTCAGGTACGGGGGCCGTCTGTCCACTAAAAGCTGATGCTGCGAGACCTCGCTTGTTTGGGTTTCCACGGCAACAGCAGCTCTTTGCTTCTTGCTCAGAGAGGATGTGGAGTCCAGTTCCCCCTCTCAGGGTTTGCAGGCCCCTCCCCAGAGCAGAGGAGCGGCTTCGGCACCTCCTCCGGGAGCTCAGCCGGCTGTCCCTGTGCAGCTCCGCAGAAGGCGGCGAGGAGTGTGTGCACGTGTGCGTGCACGGGTGCGTACACGTGTGCGCGTCCGCAGCGGCTCAGTAGCAGAAGCCGTCAGACAGAAGCTGGCCCGCGCACTGCTCTGCGGCGTCCAGCAGGAAGGGGGCGGTGTCCTCGTAGTGGGTGAGGGGCAGCGTGTCGTCGTCCAGGACCGGCACACCGTCCGGGTCCACCTTCAGGCTGGGCCTCTGGTTGTCCGGGAAGGCCATGGAGAACAGTGCCTCGGGGTCGCACACAAACTTGTACACGTACCTCTCACCAGCGACCTGAGAAAGACAGACTCTGTCAGAACCCCCCCAGAGGGAAAGGGCAGGACTTGAGGGCGGCGGCCCCACCTTCTGCATGATGCCCTTCTCGTAGTAGTAGCGCAGCGAGCGGCTCAGCTTGTCGTAGTTCATGGCTGGACGGTTCTTCTGGATGCCCCAGCGCCGCGCCACCTGACAACAAAGAGGGGGCGGGGCGTACGCTCAGGCTCTGCTGTTGAGACGCCGGGAGACCCCCTCCCCAAAGGCGGGACTCACCTCCTCAGGCTCAATCAGCTTGAACTCCATGCCCCGGCCGGTCCAGGCGATGAAGTAGGCATTGGCGGGGTCGTCCAGCAGCGTCACCAGGAACTGCCAGAGCTGCAGGGAGCCGCGGCGTTGGTAGGGGGGCCCGTCCCGGTACACCGCTGGCTCCTGCTTTATTCTGGCTGTGGGGAGGGGGGGCATGGGGCTGTGAAAGATGGTCTGAAAAAACCCTGTGGTGGATCTGATGCCCCACTGCCAAAACCTGGATCTCTAGACGTGGGGGGCTGTCATGCTCCCATGATGCCTTTCTTTTACTAATCAGTTAGGGGTCTTACCTTCTAACCTCTCAGGGACCACACAGGTGTCATCAAAGTACATCGGGGCGTCTCTGTCGAAGGGGAAACCTGAAACAGACGCCCTGGTCAGAGGAGGCGGGGCTTCAGCAGCATCAGGTGGATGATGGACTTACCGTCATGGCTGCTGTGGTAGAAGCTTCCCGCTCTGCCAAACGAGGACTGGCAGTTCGGCACTTCTGCAGGGAAGAGGCAGAAAGTCAGAGCAGAACTTTGAGGTCCTGCTGCGGCTCGTCTGGACCTCTGAGCCCCCCCACCCCCACATTCTGCAGAGTTCAGGGAAAACTGATGGTCAACATGCCCCGCCCCCCAGGCAGGAACATCCACAGTGACGCAGGGACTTAGAGGCAGTAAGACCCTAAGAGGATTGGATGTTACGTCACCCCGTCCCACAAAGAGGAAAGTAAAGCTCACTGCAGGCTTTCAGTCTATGTAAGGGGGGGCAAGCAGTCTACATGTGAATCCACACCCACATGGGGGGGGGGGGGTCACACTCACCAGAGTCGAAGCTGAAGTCACGGGGCTCCTGCTTGATGGCCATGGGGTGAAAGGCTGCCCCCTGGGGGGGCACGGGGTTGCCCTGCTCGTTGTATCGGGGGTCGATGAGCTCCTGCTTAAAACCCCGGGGGGGCACGGCCACCAGCGGCTCGGACATCTGCCTGTGAAAGGAAGGCCGGCCGTCACGCGGTACCGCGCTACTGCTGGGGGGCTGTGGCAGGAAGCGGGGCGGGGCCTGGCTCTGGGAGGGGGGGACGGGCAGACAGGGCTCCGACATCTGTCTCTGGAACCTGCAGGTGGAGGTGTGCCTGTCACACGAGGGTCATACAGACGGGGAAAATGAGGGAGGAGGCGCGCTCACCTGTGCTCAGGTGTGAAGCTGCTAGCATCCTGGCTGATGGGGGGACAGGGCACCGTGAAGGGGGGGCTGTGTGTCACCAGAGCCCCTGGTTCTGGATGCTGCTGAAGTGGACATGCTGCTGAGCTGGGCATACGGGGGTGAGAGCGGGGGGATGTCACCCCACTGGAGCCTTCACAGGGGGAGGCAGGCGTGAGGGGAGGGGTCAATGGCTTAAACTTCCGGTCGCAGGCACTGTAGCCAAAAAGGAGGCGTGGTTATGTGGAGCAGGCGCCGTGACGCCTGTGCACGCATGCGGCAAACCTACCTGTGGCTGTAGAGGCACTTGTCTTTGCAGGAGGTGGGCGTCCTGTCCTGAAGACAGTGGGACAGCTCTTTGGGGGGGGTCAGCTCCCGTTTAATCTTGGCTGGAGGAGGGCCGTGAAACATCACTGCACAGGAGACAATCAGGGGAGCAGAAACCATCACCTGACTGTCAACAGCCAGAAATTGAAATAAATGAATCAAATGAAAACCGGGAAAATCTGGACTGAGGTTCAGCAGGTTTAAGTTACTATAAGGTCAGACCGACCAATCACAGCGGACAACGCACATGTGGTGTCATTCCATTCCATTCTGGTCCATTCCAGTCCAACGTGTGGAAAGACTTTGATCAATCAGATCGCTCAAGGTGAAGAAAACTTTAATGGAGTGGTTTTTAAAATAGATGGTTTTGATCCTCTTCTGATCTGTTCTCAAATCCTTCCCAGTCGTCTTTTGATGAGTATTCTGCCGTTTTTAGCCTAAATTATAATCCCGTGTCGTTTTCTAGGACCTAGTTTCTGCAGAGCAGCAGGAGTTCATCTCTGAGTTATGGGCGGGACTGCTGGCGTGGAGTAAGCCGCCCTCATTTCCCATGATGCCTTTGTTTACACTTTTTCCCGCTAGCTTACACAACCACTCCAAGCTAGCGTTAGCACTGCAACAGAAAGGGTGAACAATCTCCAGCCGTACGGTTCTGATCCGGATTCCAGGAAAACCAAGACGTTGGTGGATGTTTGTCTGTGGGGGGCGTTCCAAAGAACCCCCCTGTTCCCGCAGACGACCTTTGCCCCCACACAAACCCAGTGCAGCAGCCCACTGACAGAACCAAACGCCATCACCCCCCCGGAGCATTTCTGTGCTCCACTGCAGCAGAGCAGAGCGGCGTGCAGGAGAGTGGAAAATCAGATTAGGGGCCTCGCTCATGTGACGCCCCCCCGCGCCCCCCCGGAACAGAGCAGGTACTCACAGCTGTCCGACTGGAAGTCTGGAACAAACTGCTCGTCATCCGGAACGTGGGCTGTGGAGCGGGGGGAGAACGTCAGTGTCTTCGTTTGGACCGCATACGGGTCAGAAGCAGAGCTGGTTCCGCCGGTCCAGAACTCACCCTCAGCGATCCAGATCTCCTGCAGCTGGCTGAGGTCCTGGAAGAGTTCTGCGGGACAGGAACCAGGACCCGTTAGCTCAGAGGAACCCAAACACACCTGAGCGGCGCCGCCTCGCATCCTTTACCTTCCGTGTCCAGAGTTAGCTCCGCCTCCACAAACTTCCTCTTCCTGTCGCTCACAGGCCGGTTTGGAGACGACTCCATGGCTGCCGCCTGCTGCTGGGAGAGACGAGAACATCAGTCTGAGCCGCCACGCCTCAACCTGCAGCGCCGCGCGTGACTTACGCTGGGAGGAACCACGAAGGGGACCTGCTGGTCATAGAAGGCGTCCATGTTCTCTGATGGGGGGTCCAAAATGAAGGGGAGGGGATGGCGAGTGCTTTAAAGCCGCCGCTGTCCACAGGGCACTAAACACACAACAGAGACACTGAGCTCCACCTCCATTCAATGAGCACGCCCACATCATCATCATCGTCATCATCATCACCACAACCAGCATCTGAGGCCTATTTCACACACAAACAGCCTGGAAGGCGGCGTGTCCGTCCATGGAGCCGCCGCCAACACTAACTCTCTTACATAAACGGACTCTTTCGGGGCTAATCCACTTGGAGACGTGGATTCAACCACGTCCTCAGACTCCTGACACGCCACGGCTCCACGGGATCCACAGGAGCCGGTCTGAGACTTCCAGGTGGTTGTTGGACGAAGTCTCACTTCAAAGTGAGCGCTGTGCTTCTCCCCACAGAGTCTCATGACTCACTGCTCTGTTCTCTGATAATGGATGATGCATAAAGATCGCTGCTGGCAGTAATCACATTACTGTTCCCTGTAGTCCGGGGGAGGAGCTTCTGCCATGCAGGAACGCACTAGGACGAGCTGCCTGGTGGTTCTGATCCAATGCCATCGAAGCATCACTGCTGGAAACGACTGCGACGCTTCAACTTCTCTTAAAGTTTATAGTCGTCATCACAGCGCGTAGGAGAACGGTCCGTGAACGCAACACAGACACATGAACTCAGGCGGCAACACTTCACGGCCAGAAAAAAAAAAAACGGCTGAAAACGGCTGGATAAAGCAGCAGCGGCGGCGGCGGGGGGGGGGGGGGGGGGGTAGTCCACCCGACACTGCCTCCTGTCCCTCCCCCACCCATGTGCCCTCCCTTGTTTTTCTCAATGAAGTGAAACTCGATCCGTGTGGAAAAACAGAGCAGGGGGGGGGGGGGGGGGGGGGGAGTCCATTCATAAAATCACAAACAGACGGAGATGAGGCGCACCAGCGACTGCGCAGTTAACCCGGACCAGCACCAACGCACGTCATTCAGTCATTTCAGCGCGCGCGCGTCGAAAACCTGCAGCTTTCTGAAGTAAAACTGGTTCTGAAGTGACGCACTGAAAATTCTGTTGGAAAAAAAACCCAGACACCAAAAACAAGCTTTCCAAACAATTCCCGCGCTTCATCCTACCTTTAGCGCGCGCTGAACGTCTTCAGGTTAAACAGAAAACCGCTAAAAACGGAACCAGTACGCCGAACTTTGGAGAACCGACGCTCCCCGACTGAAACCAAAAGTTGACTGAGCGCTTCGCTGAAGCTCGCCTCGGTTTTGCCCTGGGCTCGAGCGCTCGCCGTGACGCTCGCTGATTGGTCGATTTCAACTGTCACTCAACACAGCAGCCAATAGCGGCTCGTAAACTCATGTCTTATTTCGACGGCGACATCCGACCAATCAGGGTTCGACAAAAGCCTATTTTTATGAATGGCAGGATTTCATTCACTGTTTTTCGAGCTCCGCTGCCACAGAGCGCGTTAAAGGGCCAGTCCGGCGTGGACATCACGCCTGCGTGATTTGCGTGGCGGACTGTCATGGCGTCACTCCGTCGGAACAAAGTGTAGCTTTCTGTGCGCTCTTTGGGCCATGAAGGTAGATTTAACCTCTCGGAGACAGACGCACGTGGCCTTTGAAGGACCGTGGAGTGGATGAAGAGGAGGAGCCTCGTGTCTTCATCTGGACTGTCCAGATGTTTTTACATACATGACCCAAAGTTTACATGAACTTTTCAGGAGCGTTCTGTCTCTGCAGAGACCGGAAACAAGGCAGTGGACGGACTGCTGAAGACCACGTGACCACATTTTCTTTGATCTCGGTGAAACTTTTAACAGAGAAGAGAGAAGAATTTTGATTAAATCAGATTTTGACTTTTTCATTTCTAAATGAACTGAAAGTAAAAATCCTATATATCTATCATTTCAATAGTAGATTAGTCATGTTGTATATTTATAAGTCACTTTATTAATAATCAAAGGAATAAAACAACTAAAAATTTTATATAGTTAAGTTCCAAAAAGTTTATTCTTCAAAAACCCTCAGACTGTTTCTTTTTTGTAATCTAAAAAGGCTGAAAGGTTTCTGGTTTGATCTCTTCATCTCAGCAGAAATGCAGCACCCCCCCCCCCCCCCCCCTAAATTATCCTCAAAAATGCTTCTTAGCTTCTCATGATGGGGTGGGTGGGGGTGCATTCGCTCTGTCATGATCATGTTTTTAGAGACCGCCGGGTGCAGAGGTCACACGATGAAACTTACCAGCTGCTATGGAAACTATCATCCCTGCACAAAACCTGCAGAGATGACTAGACTACTGCAGAGTTCACAAGGACAGACAAACATGCGTGTGGATGTTTGCATGTGACTGACAGGTCTGAGCTTGTGGGGAGGGCAGGTGGATCAGAACCACCAGAGGAGCCTGCAGGTCTGGCTTTGCTGTTGTCCTCGCTGCAGCAGATGTGGTGGGTGGTCACTTGGAGGCGTTCAAACAGCGAGCTTATGGCGCTGCTGTTCTCCTTCCTTATCCCTTATGCTATCTTAGATGACCCCCCCACCCACTGACGTGTTCTCCCTACCATGACAAAGGTGGATAAAGGTGGAAAGATTTCATGTAATCCATGGACACCAGTGAAGATCACAAATCATTGAAGAGAAAAGGTTCAGAGCACTGTCTAGAGCACATGTGTCAACCTCAAGGCCCAGGGGCCAAATGTGGCCCTCCGTGTCAGGATCTGCTCTCCAGTGGTTTAAATCCTATCTGTCTGATAGGTATCAGTTCGTTAATGTAAATGGCCATTCCTCTCAGTGCACTCGAGTCAACTATGGAGTCCCACAGGGCTCAGTCTTGGGACCGATCCTGTTTATGCTTTATATGCTACCCCTAGGAAACATAATCAGGAAACACAGCATTAATTTTCATTGTTATGCCGACGATACGCAGTTGTATTTATCCATGAAACCGGACCAAAATGACAATATAGAGAAACTGAACGCCTGCATCAGTGACATCAAGACCTGGATGACAATTAATTACCTCCTCTTGAACCCAGAAAAAACTGAGGTCATTATACTAGGTCCTAAAAACCTCAGAGATGCTCTGTCTGCTCAGATAGTCTCCCTGGATGGTGTAAGTATAGCCCCCAATTCCACAGTTAGAAACCTTGGGGTTTTACTTGACCAGGATTTATCATTTAAGGCTCACATATCTCAGGCGTGTAGAACTGCCTTTTTTCACCTGTGGAATATAGCTAAGATCAGAAATCTACTTTCTAAGAGTGATGCTGAAAAACTCATCCATGCATTTGTTACGTCGAGGCTGGATTACTGTAACTCCTTGTTAGCAGCGTGTCCTAAGAGTTCCTTAAGAAGTCTCCAGCTTGTTCAGAACGCAGCAGCTAGATTGTTAGCAGGAACTACCAGAAGAGATCACATCACTCCTGTGTTAGTTTCACTTCACTGGATCCCAGTTGATTCTAGAATTAAGTTCAAGATCCTCCTGTTAACCTATAAGGCCTTACATGGAATGGCCCCGTCCTATATTAAGGACCTCATAGTCCCTTACCATCCAATCAGAACACTTCAGTCACTAAATGCAGGACTGCTTGTGGTTCCTAGAATTAGTAAAAGTACGGTTGGAGGTAGAGCGTTTAGCCACCAAGCCCCTGTTTTATGGAATAAACTCCCAGCTCATGGAAGAGAGGCCGACTCAGTTTCTACATTCAAAGTTAGACTGAAAACATTCCTCTGTGGACAGGCTTATTGTCAGACTAGTTAGTATTCAGAGATTATTTAACTTAATGTTAATGTGTTTAAATTAAACTTAATAGTAACTATTTCTTTTAAAAGGCTGCTAGAAGTTGAAGCTGGGGTAACTATGGTGCTCTGGGGTTCTGTCCTCTTTTCTCTTCTACTTCTACTCTTCCTCTCCTCTATTCTTGATCATAATTCATCATTTAGTTCTCCATGCCTCTGTTTGGTGCAGTGTGATTCATGTATTGTCCCTCTTTTCCTCTCCCCTCCTGGGGAGTGGGAGTGCTTCCAGACTCCAGTTGGTTCATCCGTGCTCCAGTTCCTGACCGAGTACCTCGTCTCTGCTCCTGCTCCTACACCTGGATTTGGATCCTGTCTCAGGCTCGACTCGCGCCCCTGACTGTCCCCCCAACCACGGCTGGATGAAGCTCGTCTGCTGGACTTTATATAACCCTTTGAGGACAGACACTATGCTGATGTGGGCCTCGGTGAAAATTAGTTTGACACCTCTGGACTAGTGGGTCTAGATCAGTGTTTTTCAACCAGTGGGAAATTTCCCTCATTCACTGATCTAAAAACATTTTCCATCTCCAGGATATCATCTCTGTGTTCATCCAAACAGGTCCTGCTAAAACACTGAGAAATAAGGAATATGAAAGATCATAAAATATTTTTTTATTTGTGTTTATTTGATTCTATTAAAGACATTTTGATAAGAATGACGGTACCGCGATTTAGCCACAGCTACAGCTGTTTTCGGACAAGTCCCGCCCCTTTAACTGTCTCCACCAATCATTCTTGGAGGCTTAATCACACGTCACCAGTCTGACCAGTCAGAAGTGGTTAAAGTCTTCACTTCCTTGTTCTGATTCTGCTCACAAAGTCTCTCAGTTCTAACAGAAATACCAGCTAAAGCTCGTCTTTAGTGGTGTAGCTTTCCACAGAATCCGGTGTCAGACCGTGGAACAAGAGAACAGAACAATGAAGCTCAGAGAAGAGAGTCTGTCTGACATCACTACATCTCCCATGATGCATTGTGTTAAAGTGACAGCGTCTCAGCGTACAATGAGTCTCTCCTCTTAACGTCATGAAACAACAACGAACACACATCAAACAGTTTTTAAATCTTTTAACGTAACTTTTATTACATCTTTTAGAAAAAACAGCAGCAGCTTCCAGCTTTTTCTGCAACAATTATCACTCAAATGCATGTGAGATCATGGAGGGACTGTAGATCAATACAGACTACGAGTTTCTCCTTTTTTTTTTTTTTGATGCTGGTGTGCCGCCGGATTTTTGTCAAAGTTAAAGTGTGCCGTCCCAGTGGTCCCAATGGTAAAGTGCTAGGATAGCACAAGGGTTAAATAATCGTTCCAGAGGGCGAAGCCCACCTTTCACAGGGACAATGGCGCTCTGAGGAAAAGGCAGGACCTGAAGCTGGGACGTCCTGCTCCCTGCAGCAGTGCAGCGGTAGGTCAGTGTGACACTGACATAATGGCCTGGTCAGCAGCTTCAGAGCCATGTAGGCTAATCCTGATCTTCACAGAGAGACGGAGCAAAAGCACTTCACCTTTATCCTCTACTGCTCAGTCAGCCCCAGTTTACAGATTCTCTGTTAATATTTGATGAAAGAATCAGCAAAGCCAGAGGTAGCAGATCATGATAAGTTTGAGATTTGAACTGCAAATGCTCTTCTTCTCTGCCCTGAATCATCACTTCAGGAGCTTCATCTGCGTCCAGAAAGGTTTGGTCACCTCAGGATGTCCCAAGGAGCTCAAGCAGCTCAACCGGTCCTCTGCAGCTCAGTCTGTCCTCTGCAGCTCAACCGGTCCTCTGCAGCTCAGCCTGTCCTCTGCAGCTCAGCCTGTCCTCTGCAGCTAAGCCTGTCCTCTGCAGCTCAGCCTGTCCTCTGCAGCTCAGCCTGTCCTCTGCAGCTCAGCCTGTCCTCTGCAGCTCAGTCTGTCCTCTGCAGCTCAGCCTGTCCTCTGCAGCTCAGCCTGTCCTCTGCAGCTCAGCCTGTCCTCTGCAGCTCAGCCTGTCCTCTGCAGCTCAGCCTGTCCTCTGCAGCTCAGCCGGTTCTCTGCAGCTAAGCCTGTCCTCTGCAGCTAAGCCTGTCCTCTGCAGCTAAGCCTGTCCTCTGCAGCTCAGCCTGTCCTCTGCAGCTCAGCCGGTTCTCTGCAGCTA
This sequence comes from Oryzias latipes, assembly GCF_053564925.1. Taxonomy (NCBI): domain Eukaryota; kingdom Metazoa; phylum Chordata; class Actinopteri; order Beloniformes; family Adrianichthyidae; genus Oryzias; species Oryzias latipes. The sequence continues at coordinate 289,596 of NC_136257.1, forward strand.
AGCCTGTCCTCTGCAGCTCAGCCTGTCCTCTGCAGCTCAGCCGGTTCTCTGCAGCTAAGCCTGTCCTCTGCAGCTAAGCCTGTCCTCTGCAGCTAAGCCTGTCCTTTGCAGCTCAGCCTGTCCTCTGCAGCTCAGCCGGTTCTCTGCAGCTAAGCCTGTCCTCTGCAGCTAAGCCTGTCCTCTGCAGCTAAGCCTGTCCTCTGCAGCTCAGCCTGTCCTCTGCAGCTCAGCCTGTCCTCTGCAGCTCAGCCTGTCCTCTGCAGCTCAGTCTGTCCTCTGCAGCTAAGCCTGTCCTCTGCAGCTAAGCCTGTCCTCTGCAGCTCAGCCTGTCCTCTGCAGCTTAGCCTGTCCTCTGCAGCTAAGCCTGTCCTCTGCAGCTAAGCCTGTCCTCTGCAGCTAAGCCTGTCCTCTGCAGCTAAGCCTGTCCTCTGCAGCTAAGCCTGTCCTCTGCAGCTAAGCCTGTCCTCTGCAGCTAAGCCTGTCCTCTGCAGCTCAGTCTGTCCTCTGCAGCTAAGCTTGTCCTCTGCAGCTCAGCCTGTCCTCTGCAGCTCAGCCTGTCCTCTGCAGCTCAGCCTGTCCTCTGCAGCTCAGCCTGTCCTCTGCAGCTCAGCCTGTCCTCTGCAGCTCAGCCTGTCCTCTGCAGCTCAGCCTGTCCTGCTCCACTGAACTCGTGGATCTGAGGATGAGAGCAGCTCATGTACTTCGACTGCTCCAGACCTGGTTCTGGACTGAAACTTCATGTGTTGGACTTGGCTGAAGACATCTTCGTGGATCTGTATGACAAATACTTTTTAGGTAGCTTTTACAGTGGAGCTGTAGTGACCCCATTAACTGTTCACAGCAGACCAGATGTTTGGTCAGTGCTTCTCAAATAGTGGGGCGCTGTTACGGCTGTGGCCGTATTTGGTTTTGTTTTGTTTGTTTGTTCGGTCTTTTGTGTATTATTTCTGTATCAGAGTGGGACTTGTGTTTTTTGTGGATCTTTGTGTTTGTATGTGATTATTTGCAGGTGTGGTGCATGAAGGTGTGGCCTCCAATTGGACCAGAGCTGGTGGAGGCAGCCTTAAAAGCACCTCATGGACCTCCAGTCTGTGGGAAGGGAGCTTGGCTGCAACCAGTCTCCATTGCAGCGTGGACCTCTTCTCCAGTTTGTTTTGTAATTCACCACCTGTTTAGTTGTGTTGCACTTTAGTGTTGTGTTGTTCAGTATTTTGTATTAGTTCTGTGTAGTTTATGGTTTAGTGCCCACTCTGTTTAGTGAAGTGAAGCTGTAGGGGTGAACTGCCATTTTCTTTAGTGCTTGTTTTCTCTTGTTTTTGTTAGTCTAGGGAGGTTAGTGTTTCTCACTGATTTCCCTTTTTCTTTCATTTACAGGTAAGATGACATGTTTCAGTTGGGGGGGGGGGGGGGGTTGTTTGTTATTTTGGCTTTGGTTCACCCTGAAGCCTTTTTGCCTCACTTTTAGTTCTTGTTGGTTGTTGTTTATTCATTTGTAAATAAATTTGATATATTTTGCATGGAGACACTGGTTTGGTGTGTTAATTTAAATTTAGTAGCCAAATCTTTGCTTTTTTATGTTATGCTCCCCCTAGACACAGAAGGGGGCATAACAAGCACGCCCAATAGTGGCGGTTTTAGGCACATGTAATACAGGCAATTGTCCGGGGTGCAAATTTAATGGGGGGGGGGGCGGGTGACAGTGGCAAAAAAATAATTGAGAAGCACTCTGTTAGATGAAGAAAGCTGTTCCAAAAGTGTAGTGCAATTGTTGGACTTCAGAAAATGGCTCTGTTCTGTGGGGCCCAGCTTTCAGCTTTCCTCTTTTTGGGCTTATGTCAGGTCATCAAACCCCATGCTTCCCCAAAACATGCAAATGTGGCCCTGTTAGTCTTTAAAACTCACGTTGTTTTAAAGTTCTTCATTGGACAGTCTATCAAATGATGACGGGCTCCTGTAACCCTTGTGCTATCCTAGGCACTTTAACGTTGGGAGGTGGGTCATCTAGACCCACTAGACAGTGCTCTGAACCTTTTTTCTTCAATGATTTGTGATCTTCACTGGTGTCCATGGATTACATGAAATCTTTCCACCTTTATCCACCTTTGTCATGGTAGGGAGAACACGTCAATGGAAGGGGGGGGGACATCTAAGATAGCACAAGGGTTACACCACAAATCTGGTCAAAAACATGAAAAATGATGTATAAATGGATTTTCAGTATGATATTCTACCCACAGAGGAGAGAAAAATAGTTGTAGTTTCAGAGTGAGTAGAGACTGACATCGTAGTGAAACAAACCACCTAGTGGGTATTTGGTGAACTCCCCTGGTAACATATTGGTTCAGTTCTTCATCCTTTGGATTCAGGAGGAAGTGAAGGTGTTGCCTTTCTGCTTCAGAAAAACTCTGGATGTCTGATTTTCTCAAACTTCAAAAATCTCATAACCTCTGAAAGTCTTCTCAGACGCACAAACAGAGTTTCTTTTGTTGGCATCGACTGTTCGCTCTTCATGAAGTGTATCTTCACACAGACTGTGCACGTGGGCCGGGTCAGTGCACGCAGCCAGACAAGCCTGGAAAGATTTCTCTGTCTGTTTTGCAGATGCAGCTTGACTTTAAAGAGTTCATCTGTCTGCAGGAAGAGAAGGCGTCACAGCAGCAGCATGGAACGTTTCATGTCAGCAGCAGAGCTGGGAGGCAGCAGTACTTCCTTAATGAAGCCCTGAAAGGTCTCTGAAAGGCAGAGCTTGGGCTGGAATGGCGCCTTTAACGCTCAGCTTTGTCTCAGTTGGTGCAGTTTCTGGCTGAATGATTATTTCAGAAAGAGTACAGCCTTGGAGCAGGACGCTGTGGGACAAGAAATGACTTGCCTGCTATTAATAGCACTGATAACTCCTGCCTTTTCACTCAAAAGGCTCAGCAATGGGAAACTCCTGCAGCCTGGGTATAACCTGGTTCTTTGGTGGTCTTCCTCCTGCATCTGTTGAACCAGATTCTGTTGTTTTTCTGCTTCAACAGGTCTCAGATGAACAGTACATGAACAAAAACACTTCCTATCGGATGTGACGAGCTTATCACACAGCAGCTGTTGGCTTTGGTTTCAGGCTGCAAATCTAAAGTCAGTAATGGACTTTGACATCCCACCAGGCTCACAGATACCAAACCTACATGAGAATCATCAGAGGGGACATGAAATCCTGCTCAGCACCGAGAACACACAGATCTGGAAACTTAAATGACGTCTGCCGGGACCCTCAGAAACTCTGGAGCCCGACTCGAGTCCAGGCAGTCATGGCTAAAGAGTTGGTTCAATTAGAAATGGGGACTTAACCCCTCCACCCCCGCCCCACCACCACCACCACCAACCATTTTCTCATACTGTTTTTTTTTGTGCTTTTTGTTGGATTGGAGTCTTACACAACTTGTTTGTGATCAGGAAGGAGCTGAGAGCTAAAAAGGACAAAAGGACAGACGTTTTGTGACGTTAAGACAAACCAAGCAGTGTTCCTGACCGAGTACCTCGTCTCTGCTCCTGCTCCTACACGTGGCTGTGGTTCCTGTCTCCGGCTCGACTCGCGCCTTTGACTGTCCCCACAACCACGGCTGGATGAAGCTCGTCTGCTGGACTTTATATATGTAGTTGTAGATTTAGATAATGTAGTACTTCTCTATGAGTTCTGGTAAATCGCCTGTCCGTCCTGGGGGAGGATCCCTCCTTCATGTGGACACCCCTGAGGTTTCTTCATTTTTTCCATAATCCGTTTTTTTAGGAGTTTTTCCTTACAGAGAAGGGGGGTCAACCTGCAGGGATGCCAGCATAGCTTAGTCAGTTTGTTAGTTCAATTCAGTATTTTCCTATTGAATTCTATGTATTCATGATCCTTTTGAGTTCATGTTTTACTTTTTCAATTACAGATACGTAGCCCATCGAGACGACTGTTGTTGTTAATCTGGGCTACAAATAAAATTGAATTGAATTGAATACATGCTATTCCACATATAAAGACGGGATCATGTTGTTTTCTAGACAAATTATGGTCACACATCAGTGAGGTGGGACTGTTGTTTCGCTAAACCTGCACTAGGATGATGATGTTCAGGCTTCAGCTGGTTTGTCCTGAAGAAAGAGGAAAGAACGTCTTTTTGACTGTTTGGTAAAGTTCTCATGCTGTGTGAGGGAGAGGATGGCATCTTTGAAGCTCTACTGAAGCTGAACTGAAGCTACATTGACTTGTGTGTGTTTGTAAGCCACACATCCATGTTGTCACGTCAGAATCACTTAGATTCTGTTAAACCATGTCCTTATGTCCTTATATTTATACACCGACTCTGAAACAACGAAAGATGCTTCTTCACTGTACTCCAATCAGTTGGATTGCTGTGTCCATGGTAACAACATCAAGCTACACACATACACATCTGCCACTTTGTTGCGTTTGATCTGATTTCTTCTTGATGCAGGAACATGCAGACACTGACGTCCTTCAGCTTAATGTTTGAATCCACAGGAGGAAACAGTTAGCATCCCCCCCGCACCCCCGAGTAACACTGGAGAGGAGTAACTGAACCACACGTGCACAGCTGTGCCCAGTTCTTTTAAATAGACAGGAAGGTGACCTAGTGTTAGAATGTTAGACCTGCTTTGTGAGTCTCCTCACAGAACCATGAAGCTGCTTCACAGACAGCTTTATTCTGCACTGAATACAGTATAAGTTCTGTTCTCCCACATGAGCCCAACACTGATGTCTGAGGCATAAAACATAATCTTCTGTGTGTTTGTTTGTTTGTTCAGGCCATTGATTTAGTCAAAGGACAGGAATGATCATGAGCTGTGACGTGCACAGTGATGGGGTAACTGCTGTTCAGTCCTACAAACTTTATGATTGACAATCAACTCCACCTTCCAAATGTGTCAGCAGCTCCCCCCCTTCTAAAAAGATCCCTGTCATCATCAGGCCTCGCTTTCAATACCAGCCTATTTCCAGAGGATCCTCTCTTCCCTGCCTCATCAGCCTCCCCCTGCAAACCATTACTGTGGATAGTACTCAGGATTCCCTATGTGGCACCACTGAACAGCACAAACCTTCAGTCCCTTGCAAAGAACAAACACGGTTTGCTCTTTTGAATGCACGATCAATCTCGAACAAAGCTCATTATCTGGGTGACTTGTTCACATCTGAAAATCTTGACTTCATGGCCATGACAGAGACTTGGCAGCAGGAGCAGGACTACTTCCATTTAAATGAGCTATGTCCCCCTGACTGCTCTGTTTTTGGAACACCTCGGGTTGAACGGCGTGGAGGAGGCCTTGCGCTCATCCACCGTAATTCCTTCCATTGCAGGCAAATGAAGCCGGATCATTTCAACTCATTTGAGCTCCAAATGACTAAGGTTGGAAATTTAGACTTCTTTTATTGTATTTTAGTCTATCGTCCCCCTGGTTCTGCTAGAGAATTTTTAAATGAATTTTCTGAATTTTTATCTATTCTTATCAAATTTGAAAAAGTTTTAATTCTTGGTGATTTTAATTTGCATGTTGATGACCCATCTTGTAAAGTAGCTTCTGAATTTTTAACACTCACTGATTCTTTTAGCCTAAAGCAACATGTTTCTAGTCCCACACACAACAAAGGTCACACCTTAGATCTTGTTTTTTCCATTGGCCTAGATATACGGTCTCTGAATGTGGTGGATGTTCATGCGACTGACCATTTCTGTGTTTATTTTAACATATCCAGTCATGTGTCCAATAACTCCCATAAAGTGGTATCTCAAAGGCGTATTATAAATCAAACTGTTGTTGAACAGTTTTCAAAACTGTTTCATCTTAATCTTATTGATTATTGTGACAATGTAGAAATCCTTATCAATCATTTTAATGGTCATTGCCTGACTGTTTTGGATATAGTGACACCCATGAAGCTTAAAACTAAAACATCTTCCAACTCTCCTCAGCCCTGGTTAAATGAAGAGATTGCTGCTTTCAGAAGAACATGTCGCCAGGTAGATCGCTTGTGGAAGTCCACTAACCTGGAAGTACATAGACTGCATTTAAAGGAGATGACTGGGACATTAAATAATATGATTAAGCTCGCCAGATCTAAGTATTTTTCTGACCTAGTACATATGAACAAGAGAAATCCCAAAGTTGTCTTTGATACCATTCAAAACATTGTTTCACCCTCAGCTCCACCTGTACCTGTTTACACCACTGACGATTGCAACAGATTTTTACAATATTTTGTAAATAAGGTGAATGAGCTCAAATTAAACCTAAAATCATGCAATGAGAATACCACTATTGTAGCCTCTTTAAACTACTCCTGGACTAACTTTTCTGCCATCTCAATAGACAATATCATGGTCGTATCAAAAAAGATGAAGCCATCCTCATGTCCCCTAGATATATTGCCATCATCTATGTTTTTTAAAGTTATCGACCTAATTGCCCCATTTCTTGTTAAAATTATTAATCTGTCTCTTTCCACTGGTACTGTCCCAAACTTCCTTAAACAAGCAGCAATAAGTCCCATCTTAAAAAAGCCCAACCTGGATCCATCACAATCCTCCAATTATAGGCCAATTTCAAAATTACCTATACTCTCAAAAGTCTTGGAGAAGATAGTGGCAGAACAGTTAACATCTTTTTTAAGCAACTATGAACTCTTCGATAAATACCAATCTGGTTTTAGAAAGATGCATTCCACGGAGACCACTTTACTTAAAGTTTCAAATGATATACAGATGGCTGCTGACTCTGGAAAGTATACAGTTTTGGTTCTTTTGGACTTATCCTCTGCATTTGACACTGTTGATCATAAAATACTGTTGGGCAGATTAGAAAATGAGTTTGGTATTGCTGGGTTTGTTTTAAAGTGGTTTACCTCCTACCTGACTAATAGAACATTCTCTGTCTACATAAATGGCATGCTTTCTGATACCGCTCCACTCCTACATGGTGTGCCCCAGGGATCTGTTTTAGGACCTCTTTTGTTTTTAATGTACATCTACCCTCTTGGAAAGCTTTTGAATAACTTTAAAAATGTGTCATACCATTTCTATGCCGATGATATTCAGCTGTACTGCTCTTTCAATGACACAGAACTCCACAAACTTACAGAACTACTAGATTGCCTTGCTTGTGTTAAATCTTGGCTCACGAGTAACAGTCTTCAGCTAAACTCAGAAAAGACAGAAACACTAATAGTTGCCCCAGAAAACAAAATCCCAATAATTTCCCGGCATCTTGGTTCTTTGAGCTCCTCTGTACAGCCCTGTATCAGAAATCTTGGTGTATGGTTTGACCAGTCAATGTCTTTGGACCATCATTCCAGCCTTTTAATTAGAAACTGTTTTTATCATTTACGTAACATAGCAAAATTGCGGGCGTTCTTATCTAACTCAGTCTTAGAGATGGTTATCCATGCTTTTATTTCTTCTCGTTTAGATTATTGTAATTCTCTTTTTACTTGTTTTAATAAATCTGTTCTTAACCGTCTTCAGTTAGTTCAAAACACTGCTGCAAGGCTTTTAACAGGATCCGACAAAAGGGCACATATTACCCCCATTTTATCCTCCTTGCACTGGCTCCCAATCAAGTGGCGTATTGATTTTAAAATTCTAGTTTTAACCTATAGAGCTTTAAATGGACAGACCCCAAAATACTTATCAGACTTGCTCTGTCCCTACGCTTCCAGCCGTGCCCTCCGATCCTCAGATCAAAATCTTTTAAAGATTTTTAAGACAAAGTACAAAACCAGAGGTGACCGGTCGTTCCAGGGAATAGCCCCCAGACTCTGGAATGCCCTCCCTCTGTCCCTTCGTGTGGCCGACACCGTCGATTCTTTTAAAAGTCAACTGAAGACACTTTTATTCAAAAATGCTTTTAGCTGACTGGTTTTATTGTTACTTTTATTCTATGTTTATTTTTCTTCAATTTAGTTTTGCTTACATTATATTTAATTGATTGTTTTTCTGCTTTTACTGGGTTGTATATTGTTTATTGTTCAGCGCTTTGTGATTTTATCTGTGAAAGGCGCTATATAAATAAAACTTACTTACTTACTTAACTGGTCTCTTCTGACACATGCAAAAACAGGAGTGTTTCCTTCAGTCAGATCTTCTGTCTGCTTGTTTCAGCAGACTTGGAGTGATGCAGGGTGTCCTTAGATAAAATGTTTCACAGTCCCATACATTTACTCACATGGGCCCTAAACGTTCTCTGGTGTAGCAGTAGGTCAGGGGAGGGAGCACGCACCCTTTCTCAGCAGAGCTCTTGTAGCTCCAATCTCCCTGTCAGCTCTCAGCATGTCAATGTTTAACCTTGAAGATGCAAGTATTGATGAAGTCTGGGTGTCACAGCGGTGGTTCAGGATGTTTTTTTTTTTTTTAACTTGTCCTGTCCAACAGCTGGGCAGACAGATGAGAGCTGAGGGCCTCTTGTGTTGGACATATTTTACTTTAACAAGAGGGGTTATTAATCTTCAGACAAACCAAAGGTATGTCTGAATAAACCCCTTTTGTAATTGAGGCCAAACTTTATTAATTTCAATCATGTTTGAGAATCTTTGGTGTTGGACCGGACGGAAAAGGAAAGAGGGGAAGAAGAGAGAGGGACGTTAGAGAGAGAGGGAGGGGGTGATAGTGGGAGGGGGGGATAAGACCATGAAGCAGCATAGAGCAACAAGTTTACTGATTGTTTATCATTACGGTAAGGTTCAAATGTAGTACAAAAAGGGCGGGGCCTGTCCACACACACACTGAGATGTTATCAACACACCTACTAGCTGTAAAAATGTCCACATGTCAACATGTACACAAAACAGATAGTGTTCACACACGCATACTTATGCCTTTAAACCAACTAGTGTGAAATCTTCCATTCATTCAATCATGCAAACTATTAGTGCAAAAGTGAGCTAACACCTGTGCTCAAGTGAGTGTTTATGTTTTTCTAAAATGGATGGTGGAATGTGAAAAGAAGGAGGAGGAGCGCCCAGCCACCCCCACACCCAGACCCCCGCCGCAGCAGCAGTGGCAGCCAGAACCCCCCAACGCCACACGGCAGCAGGCAGGGGACAACCGCCCCCCGGGCGACCAAATCCGCCACCCAGGCCAGGACCAGCAGGACCGCCGCGAGGCCCCCAGAGCCAGAGAGCAGGGAAGCACGGGGGAAAGAGAGCGCCGCCCCAGCCCAACCAGGTGAGCAGCCCCCCCGCCGCGCCGGAAGAGCCCAACGCAGGGCCCCACCCGAGAAGGGCACCCACAGCCCCAGACAAGCACCCCATCATCGCCCAGGAGTTCCGGGCATCCCCCCGCCCCAACCCCAGGTACGAGCCAGGCCCCCCCAAGGGAGACCCGCTCCGCGCTCCAGGCAGCCACCCACCCAGCCAACGGTTGGTCCAGGGAGGAGCAAGGCAGGGGCCAGCCACCCCCACCCTGGAGGGGAACACCCCGGGGAAAAATGGGGGCCCACAAGGGGTGTCGTAAACATGGCCCGACCAGGCTCGGCCACTGTTGGAAGTTTGGCGGGGCCCAGTGCCCAGGGGCAAGGACCAGAACCCACCCCCCAGGGACACGGACACCCCCGGCTCAGGTGTAATGTGACCCCCCCCCCCCCCCCCCCCCCGAGCGGAGAGAGTATCGCCGGGCCCAGGAGACCGGCACCCAGAGGACACGGCAGCCGCCGCCAAGGGACCCGTACCCCCCACCAGGGAAGGGGAAGGGGACAGATGGTCCTAGGTCCCACCTTCCTTGCAAACTGTGTGTGTGGGTGTATGTGTGTTTGTGAGGGGGTGTGTGTGCATGTGTGTGTGTTATATGTTGGAGTGTATATTTTGAGGGGGAGGAGGTGTGTGTACTAAAATTACCCGCCAACTAAAATTGGCGAGTAGGGCACCGAGGGGACATCTCCTGATTACTCACAGTGATGTCCCCTCACCCTCCCCACCAAGGGGCCCTAAATGTCTAAGGTGCGGTTAAAATTGGCAGGTTTTCCCTTCTATCTCTTTTTTTCTTTCCTTTACTCTCCCCCCCCCCCTCTCCCCCCTCATCATATGTAAATCACCTGGAAGCAACTCATCCTCGGTAAGTATTTATTTATGCGCGGAACGGGCGTGCGCGCACACAAGCGCACACACGGGCGTGCACATGCGATCCCGCACACACGCCGACATACTGCAATCACCTCACACAGGCTCTCATAGGACGCACGCGACACGCAGCTCACATAGCCAGAAAACGTTCACGTGCACAGCGCTTCTCAATGCGGGCACGCGCACACGGACTGGTACACAAGCACTACTTAGCTTTACACCTTTTCAGTCAGAGCAGTTATGAACAGTCTTAACATCGTTAGCTGGAATGTGCGTGGACTTGGCTCTGAGCCAAAGAGACTGAAAGTGTTAAATCACCTGGATGGTCTAAAAGCAGATATAGCTCTACTGCAGGAGACCCATTTATCGAATTCTTTGAACCACTTTATGTGCTGCTTACAATTTCCAGTTATATACTCTGCCAGTTACAACTCCCAACAACGAGGAGTTGCTGTTTTAATTAATAAAAATCTTAATTTTACTCATAAGGATACAGTTACTGACCCAGAAGGCAGATTTGTAATCATTAATATATCCATTCAGAATAAGGACTTTTGTATAGCGAGTGTATACGGTCCTAATGTTGACGACTCTTCCTTCTTTCACAGATTCTTCACCTCACTCTCAGTTCACTCTGACTCCACAATCATTATAGGAGGAGACGTCAACCTTGTTTTGGACCCTGAACTTGACAGACTCAGCACAGCAGCAAATCAGCGTACATGGCAGTCTGCAAGTATTCTAAAGCAGTACATGAGTGATTTGGGTCTCTGCGACGCGTGGCGCTCATGTCACCCAAACACTAAAGGGTTCACCTTTTTTTCTCCAGTTCACTATTCACACTCCCGTTTAGACTATTTATTAATCAGTAACTCTCTTTTAAAAAATATTCAAAGCTCCAATATCCATCCAATTATTATCAGTGATCATGCACCAGTCTCTGTAAACATTTCTAGGGAAAAATCCACACCCTCTGGTACAACCTGGAGGTTTAATACATCTCTGTTAAAGGACCAGGAATTTCTTGAATTCTTTAAAAAAGAGTGGGCAACCTTCTTAGACTTCAACAATACTCCAGACATCCCACCGTGCGTTCTTTGGGAAGCAGCAAAGGCAGTCATGAGAGGGAAAATCATTTCTTATTCAACGCACAAAAAACGCAAAGAGAAAGCAGATTTATTAGAATTAGAAAATAAAATCAAAACCCTGGAGACTGCTTATGCTGCTTCAGCACAGGAACGCATTCTGGGAGATCTGAAAAATTTAAAGCTGCAGTTAAATGACATCATTAATAAACAAACACAATTTCAAATACAAAGGCTTTGACTTGAAAGATTTGAAAACTCTAATAAATCTGGCAAATTTCTGGCTAATCAGCTTAAAATTAATAGAGAAAAATCATCAATCACCTCTATTATGGACCAAACAGGAAATGTCACTCATGACCCGGTCAAAATTAATAACGCATTTGAAAACTTTTATAAAAACTTGTACACACCGCAGATCAATCCGTCAGAGCAAAGTATTGACTCATTTCTTAATAATGTAAACCTACCCAGGCTAAATGAGGATCAAATCACAAACTTAGATTCTCCGCTCTCGCTGTCTGAACTTCATGAAGCTCTGTTACTTATGCCTAATGGTAAAGCACCAGGGCCTGACGGCTTTCCTGCTGAGTTTTATAAAGAATTCTGGGAACAACTGGCACCAACATTTTATAAAACGGTCACATCTATTAATGAGAGCCAATCAATGCCACCTAATATGAACTCAGCCAACATAATTCTTCTTCTAAAACCAGACAAAGATCCCACTAGTCCTTCAAGCTATCGCCCTATTTCTTTAATCAATGCAGATGTAAAAATTATCTGCAAAGCACTAGCACAGAGAATAGAAATAATCACTCCTCACATAATTCACTTCGACCAGACTGGATTCATCAAAGGCAGACACTCGGATGATAATGTCCGTAGACTAGTTAATATAATAGACTTTGCCACCATTGAAAACCAGGAAATGACGGTACTATCGCTGGATGCTGAAAAAGCCTTTGACAGAGTAAATTGGAAGTTCCTTATTGCTGCCCTCCATAAGTTTGGTTTTGGAAAAGCATTCATCAATTGGATCAAAGTATTATATCACAACCCCAATGCATCAGTTAGAACTAATAAACAGACTTCAAACAGGTTTTTTCTTGGAAGAGGAACCAGACAGGGCTGCCCACTCTCTCCTTCTCTTTTTGCTATATTCATTGAGCCTTTAGCTGCAGCAATAAGACAGAATGAGAGCATTATAGGAATAAAAACCAAACACAGCCATCATAAAATTAGTCTCTATGCGGATGACATATTACTGTTTTTAAGGAATTTACATTCTGTAAATGAAACAGCAATGATCATAAATGAATTCTCCTCCATATCAGACTATTCCATTAATTGGAATAATTCTGTTTTATTACCACTCAACAGGAATATGGAACAAAGACTCACAATTCCAGTTAAAACAGGAAATATCAAATATCTGGGTATCTACTTTTCCCCCAAACTATCAGAACTGGTGCAGCTAAACCACACCCCATTACTGAAAAGCATACAGGACGATCTAACACGCTGGACCAACCTGCCTCTGTCCCTTATGGGCAAGGTAGCCACGGTTAAAATGAAAATCTTACCCAAGGTTCAAAACATTAGACTCATCCATATCAAGCTTTCTATGGAACAACAAACCTCCAAGAATTAGTCTAAAAACTTTAAAATCTGCAAAAAGCTGTGGAGGATTAGAATTACCTAACTTCCACAAATACTTTCTTGCAAATAGATTACAATATATCTTAAAATGGTTAAAAAATAATCCAGAAACCAACTCATGGTTAGACTTGGAACAGGCGTTATGTGGAAAGATCAACCTGTCAGATCTTCCATTTATTAGCCAAACAGTTAAAAAACAGGATTGTTTCAAAAGCATTAATATAAATGCCACTTTAACAGCCTGGTGGGAATTTCTCAAAATATCAAAATCATCAATTCAACCGTGCAAAATGACACCCATCTGGAACAACCCGGACATCCTTATTAACAAAAAAATGATTCACTTCCCAGCTTGGCAAGCAGGGGGCATAAAACAACTAGAGCACATAATTATTGAAAGAAGATTCATAACTCCCCAGGAACTTCAAGACAAATATGGAATAAATAACTTCTTGGAATATCAGCAAATTAAATCAAGTATTACTAAAAAGTATAAATTTAAAGACGACGATTTAAAGCTACCAGATGTAGTTACCATTTCGATTAATTTTTCAATGAATAGAACTCTCTCCAAAATATACAAACTTTTATGTAATTTAGATAACAATATTGCCCTTCCAACAAAAAAATGGGATGTAGATTTGAGCATCAGCACAGATGAAAGCTTCTGGTCAGAACTCTGTCTAAACACCTTTAAACTGACAAAAAGTCCAAATCTGCAGCTAATCCATCTCAAAACTCTACACAGAATTTACTACACTGGACAGAGGATGTTCAAGATGGGTCTCAGTAACTCAGACATTTGCGAGCACTGTGATAATAATCTACCCGACAGTTACATGCACGCACTGTGGTTCTGCACGCCTGTCCAGGCTCTCTGGCAGCAGGTATGTGCCGATTTATCAGTCTGGCTTAAGGTTTCAATCACGGCCTCACCGTCACTTTGTGTGCTTGGTGACATGAGTGCAATCGATATAGAAGAAGGATTAGCATCTATCATTTTCATAACTCTTTGTATTGCCAAAAAAACTATTTTAATAAATTGGAAAAGCAAAAAAAATATAAATATAAGTCAACACAGAAATCTGCTGCTTGATCATATCAGCTTGGAAAAAATGTCAGCCCAAAGTTCAAGTAACTTCGAAAGAATTCGGTCTCTCTGGTCTCCCATAGCTAACTCCGTGACTTAGGGGGTGGGGGGCTTGGTCGTCGCTGCTCCTTGCCCTTCTGCCGTGGTTTGGGGTGGGGGTCGGGGTCCGGTGCCTGGCGGGGGCGGTGGGGGGCTCCGTTGGTCGGGGGGTCGGGTCCGGTGCCTGGGTGGGGCGGGCTGGGGCGCTGCGTGGTCCTCTTGGCTTGGGTGTGGGGGTGCGTGGTGGGGGTGGTGGTGGGGTGGTGGTCTGGCTTGGCTTGGGGGGGTGGTCCCTTTGCCTGGGCTGGGGGGGGTTGGCGGGGGGCCCTGCTCGGGGGGGGGGCCCAGCGGCGCCGGATGGGCTGCCCATCTGCACCTGGGGCTGGGATCGGCCCTTCCCTGGCCCTGGGACGGGACGGGACAACCCTCTCGGGGCCCCCGGTAGCTCTGGGTGTCACCCGCTTCGGCTGCGGGGTCTGGGGTGGGGCGGGGTGGGGGGTCTTGTCGGCCCTGTCCTGTGGGGGGGCGTTCTGGTGGGGAGGGGGGGCCCATTATTGGTACGGGTCGGGGGGGCTAACGGGTCGGGGTCTCCGCTGAGGCAATCAGTGGTTGCCTCGGCCGGTGGGCCTCCTCGGTCCCGTCGAGGCCTGACCAGAGCTCCTCTATGGCCGGCGTCTGGGGGTGGGGGCCTGGGCTTGCTCCGGGGGGGGGGCGACGCTTTCTGGCTCCTCTCTCTCTGTGTGGGGTGGGTGGTGCCGGGCCTGGGGTGTCGGCGCCTCCGGGGGTGGGGCCCCTGGGCTGGGTGGCCCTGGCCCCTTTGCTGGGGGGGGGGCTGGGGGACGGCTGTTTGACCACCGGGGGACAGTCTACCAGCTGTCCCCAACTTACCCCCTTCCTCATATAACCTCATATTAGGGTGAGGGGGTGGGGGGTCTAGCCTGCGATGCGCCTTGGGGGGGGGGGCTACTTGGCAGTGGCCCCCCTCCTATGGTTGCCGTATGGAGTGGGCCCCCCCTCTTTCGGTTTTATTTGCACCTTAGACATGTAGGGTCCTTGGTAGGGGGGGTGCTTGGACATCACTGCAAGCAAGCAGCAGATGTCCTCCTGGCACCCTACCTGCCAATTCTAACCGCACCTTAGACATTTAGGGCCCCTTGGTGTGGAGGGTGAGGGGACATCACTGTGAGTAATCAGGAGATGTCCCCTTAGTGCCCTACTCGCCAATTTTAACTGCACCCCCCTTAGTACACACACCCCTCCCCCTTCAATATATACATTCAAACATAAACACACACACATGCACACAAACACCCTCTCAAACACCCATACACGCACACACATTTTGCAAGGAAGGGGGGGACCTGGGTCCATCTGTCCCCTACCCCTTCCCTGGTGGGGGGTGCGGGCCCCTTGGCGATGGCGGCCGTGTCCCTTGGGTGCTGGCTCCCTGGGCCCGGCGGTGCTCTCTCCGCACGGTGGGGGGGTTCATATTACACCTGAGCCGGGGGTGTTCGTGTCCCTGGGGGGTGGGTCCTGGTCCTTGCCCCTGGGCGCTGGGCCCTGCCAAACTCCCAACATGGCTGAGCCTGGTCGGGCCATATTTATAACACCCCTTGTGGGCCGCCCTTTTTTCCCCAGGGGTTCCCCCCTCCTGGGCGGGGGCGGCGGGCCCCTGCCTTGCTCCTACCTGGACCAACCGTGGGCCGGGTGGGTGGCTGCCTGGAGTGCGGAGCGGGTCTCCCTTGGGGGGTCCTGGCTCGTACCTGGGGTCGGGGCGGGGGGATGCCCGGAACTCCTGGGTGGTGGTGGGATGCTCGTCTGGGGCTGTGGGCGTCCTTCTCCGGTGGGGCCCTGCGTTGGGTTCTCCCGGCGCGGCGGGGGGGCTGCTCTCCTGGTTGGGCTGGGGCGGCGCTCTCTTTCCCTCCGCGCCTCCCTGCTCTCTGGCTCTGGAGGCCTCGCGGCGGTCCTGCTGGCCCTGGCCTGGGTGGCGGTCTTGGTCGCCCGGGGGGCGGTTGTTCCCTGCCGGTTCCCGTATGGTGCTGGGGGAATTCCGGCTGCCGCTGCTGCTGCGGCGGGGGTCTGGGTGTGGGGGTGGCTGGGCGCTCCTCCTCCTTCTTTTCACATTCCACCATCCATTTTAGAAGAACATAAACACTCACCTGAGCACAGGTGTTAGCTCACCTTTGCACTAATAGTTTGCATGATTGAATGAATGAAAGATTTCACACTAGTTGGTTTAAAGGCATAGGTATGCGTTCGTGAACACTATCTGTTTTGTGTACATGTCGACATTCTTGCAGCTAGCAGGTGTGTTTATAATATTTGAGTGTGTGTGGATAGGCCCCGCCCTTTTTGTACTACATTTGAACCGTACCATAATGATTAACAACCAGTAAACTTGTTGCTTTATGCTGCTTCATGGTCTTACCCCCTTTCCCCTCCTATTATCACCCCCTACCCCCCCTCTCTCTAACGTCCCTCTCTCTTCTTCCCCTCTTTCCTTTTCCGTCCGGTCCAACACCAAAGATTTTCAAACATGATTGAAATGAATAAAGTTTGGCCTCAATTACAAAAGGGGTTTATTCAGACATACCTTTGGTTTGTCTGAAGATTAATAACCCCTCTTGTTAAAATAAAATATGTCCAACACAAGAGACCCTCAGCTCTCATCTGTTTGCCCAGCTGTTGGACAGGACAAGTTAAAAAAAATAAAAAAAATAAATAAAAAAATAAAAAAATTGGCAGGTAGGGTGCTAGGAGGACATCTGCTGTTTGCTGGCAGTGATGTCCAAGCACCCCCCCTACCAAGGGCCCTACATGTCTAAGGTGCAAATAAAGCCGAAAGAGGGGGGGCCCACTCCATACGGCAACCATGGGAGGGTTACCACTGCCAAGTAGCTCCCCCCCCCCAAGGCGCATCGCAGGCTAGACCCCCCACCCCCTCACCCTAATATGAGGTTATATGAGGAAGGGGGTAGGTTGGGGACAGCTGGATGTTCAGGATGTTTGAGGGGAATCTGGGTTAATGCCTGCAGAGTGGGGAGCTAGGAACTAGAACATTGGCCTAGAGTTCAGTCCTGCTCGGGCCTCACAGGGAAGCTCCCCACAAACCCCACTTAGCGGTCAGGTAGAAGATGGACCTGCTGTTTTGTGCAGATGTAGCCCGGGTTCCCAGCTCAGTGGGTGGTATTAGCCGCAGTTACATGGGCAGAATAACTTGTTTGGATCAATGGTCGGGTTAAAATTCACCCGTGCACATGGGATCAGAAAACCTTTTTCCGATCAGAACAAACGTTCCCATGGCTCACACTTTCGGTCGGAATGAATCATTTGGGCATGCGCAGTAGTGTTAAAAACTCCCGTATGAGGAAATAGGTCCCGTTCTAAACAAACAGCTGCCACAGACATTGATTTTATGCAGCAGCTCGGTAATATATGAGACGATCTTCCAAACGTGCTTTTATTAATGTCATGAATATTATGAAGCGCCTGTTTGCTCATCGTTTTATTTCATCCGTGTGGTCAGTGCTTTTTATTGTGGAAGAACGGGGCTGGAAGCAGCTGGACGGTCCCGTATGAGCTCCAAAGCTTTCTCTCAGCGAAACACCATCTATGCATGACGTAAACCAGAGCAGTAGTGACACACGATCGGAATGACCGTTTACATGCTCCGCGATCGGATAAACGATCGGTATAACCCACCTATCTCGATCGGAAAGAAAGTTTGATCCGAACGAGTCTGACCGGGGCAGAGTATTCCGAACGGCGTGTTTACTTGACGCATTTTCTTTCCAATCAGTCGTTCTTTCAGATTACTTTTGCCCATGTAAACGCGGCTATTGACTCTGCCCTTTAGGATTTCATTGTCTTTCAGAAAATGAGGAAATGGAAAAACATGTCTATCTGTTGGAACATGCTCAATAATGCTGCTCCAACCAAGCAAGTGATCAAAATTACATTATTATAGTCATTTTCACAGCTCATTTTCCTACCCAGAAGGATCTCTGCCTTTCCCTCCTTGTGGGTGCCGCCCATTTCATGACATCAACCTAGAGCCGGCCTCAGCAGTGTGTCTGTGTTTCATCCACCAAAACATCCAAACTTTTACAAAGATGGATGTGCATATTATCTAAATGTTCCACTTTTAAAGCCCTATGGTCATCCGGTGCCTTTTAGGTGTCCCTAAGGTGACGACCAATACTTATGGTGAGGCCTTGTTCTGCCATTACGGTCCTCGCTTGTGGAACAACCTGCCGGTGAACCTCAGGGCCACAGAGACTGTAGATGTTTATAACCCTTGTGCTATCCTATGACCCCCCCCCCCCCCCTTCCATTGACATGTTCTCCTACCATGACAAAGGTGGATAAAGGTGGAAAGATTTCATGTAATCCATGGACACCAGTGAAGATCACAAATCATTGAAGAAAAAAGGTTCAGAGCACTGTCTAGTGGGTCTAGATGACCCAACTCCCAATGTTAAAGTGCCTAGGATAGAACAAGGGTTAAAAGCTCAAAAAGTAGATTTTGCATGATCTGTAGGTTTTCCTTTTAGCAGCTCCAGCCTTAGCCAACCTTTGTTTTCTAATTCATGATTTTTCTTCAGATTTTCGCTGCCTTTGTCTTGTACAGCTATTTTAACTCTAGAAGTTTATTAGTGAGTTCAGTCTTCTCAAGTTTTAATGAATAATAATAGTAATAATACATTTTCTTTATAATGCACTTTTCATTAAATCACATGGGTCAACCTCAAGGCCCGGGGGCCGAATGTGGCCCCCCATGTCATTTCATGTGGCCCGCGAGAGCATAAAAGTTTTTAATTTCTTAAAAAAAAAAAAAAACAATTGGTGTGTATTTATCCACATCTAAGGGGAATTGGACTTGAAATATCAGATTGGGCAACTATACATTAGGACTTAAACAATGTCCACATAACCTAACCTGACAGAATCAAATGTAAAAGGATTTATAATAGAGTAATAAGCAAATATATGCTTTCTTTGCAACTGTAATTGTCACTTGAAAAAGTTATAATTAATAAATAAATGAGTTATTTAACATTAAGGAGTAGTTACATTTATTTTTCATTAAATTTAGTTACATGTATTAGTTAGTATATCTGGCCCTTTAAGGACAACTGCTATGCTGATGTGGCCCTCGGTGAAAATTAGTTTGTCACCCCTGCATTAAATGCAACCTCAAAGTGCTACAAGATATGAATAAAACTCAATTAAAAGAAAGAATGTGCACATTTTAATACAAAACTAACTTAAAACTCTAAAAGTAGCACTTAACAAGCAAAAAATAAAACTATCAGCAGTCATAGGCTTTTTTAAATAGCAATGTCTTTAAAAGGGCTTTAAAGGAGTCCAGGGTCTGTGATGTTCTGAGATTGATAGGAAGGGAGTTCCAAAGCCTCGGCGCAGCAGAACAGAATGCTCTGTCTCCCATCGTGCAGAGCCTGGTGGGGGGACTGAAGAAGGAAGCTTCCGGATGAACGGAGGATACGGGTTTGTTTCAGGGGAGTGGGGAGTTCCTGGAGGAGGAGGTATGGTGGTGCTTGACCGGCCGTGCATTTGTAGGTGATGATTAGAAGTTTGTATTCAATCTGGGATGAAACAGGAAGCCAGTGCAGCAATTTCAGGATGGGGGTGATGTGTTCATATTTCAAATTTCATTGTGTTCAATGGGGTTAAATCCTTCGGCTGCATTTCAGTACATAAGAAAAGTATGTATGTAATGGGTAAACAATACTCTTGAGGCTTATGGTCACATGTATGAACTGTGAGAAGGAGAGGTGGAGATGCTCTAGTGGTGAAACATGTTTGCAAACTGCAGTTTCATTTTAGCTCAAATGTCGGCGACACATGACCAACATTTGAGGAAAATCAATCAGAGTGGCTCCCAATGAAAACCATGACTTATTTGGACTTTTTTACAGTTTTGTGTGACCAGCTTACGGTCCAGTTGATCTCAGCTGTATTACACATTACTTTGTTGTGTTTGGTACACCAACAAGTTTCACGTGGTGATCCAAGTTCCTTCCACTCTTTGAGAAGGCGACATGATGACACAGTCCTCCGCTGTCTGATAATTGTGCAGTTTTTGGGACCGCAGAAAACTAGTTTCTTTTCAATGTCACATTTTTCACGAACTCAGTCTTTCAACAGCTGCCATGATAATGTAACCCTTGTTCTATCCTAGGCACTTTAACATTGGGAGGTGGGTCATCTAGACCCACTAGACAGTGCTCTGAACCTTTTTTCTACAATGATTTGTGATCTTCACTGGTGTCCATGAATTCCATGAAATCTTTCCACCTTTATCCACCTTTGTCATGGTAGGGAGAACACGTCTATGGAAGGGGGGGGTCATCTAAGAAAGGACAAGGGTTAAAGGACTTGTGCACATTTAGGGAGTTACATGGTAGTAGGAAGTGGAAAGGGGTGCTGCATCACTTGGAAAAAAAAGACACTTCAAGAAAACATTAGTGTGAACAGTTTATGTGATCAATACCATTCAGACATATACATACACAGTCTGGGAACATCAGTAGGGATCACTTTGGATACAGGGTTTATGAACACCTTTGTCTGCTCACTTTTTCCTGTTCAGTTTGGTGAAAGCTTGCGAGGGACTCACCGCAGGAAGCAGGAAGTTAATGCCCTGACAAAGATGAATGAATCTGGTTCTTTTGTGATGAATAAAAACACTTTTTACTCTTTGCACTGACACGAATGTCATCTGAAAGTCAAGGCCCAGAAACTACCGACAGGGTGGTAACCAGCAGAGCACTATAAACTGACTCATTCTAGAATAGTTTTCATACTAGACTAGAAGGTGGGAGCCTCTTGTACAGCAGATAGAAGACTAGAGGCCACAAAGATGGACACAACGCTACATCTCAACCAGGCACATTTGTTTTGAACCAAGAACTATTTATTTGAACCAAGAACTGTTTATCTAAACCAAGACCTGTTTATCTGAACTAAGAACTGTTTATCTAAACCAAGAACTGCTTTTCTGAACCAGGTACAATTTATTTGAAAAAAGAACTATTAATGTGAACCAAGAGCTGTTTATCTGAACCAGGTACCATTTATCTGAACCAAAACTGTTTATCTGAAGCAAGAACTGTTGATCTAAACCAAGAACTGTTTATCTGTACCAGGTATCATTGATCTGAACCAGGGGTCGGCAACCTGTACCTCTCAAAGAGTCAAAGAGCCATTTGGATCAGTTTCCCACTGAGATGAAAGCACAGGGAGCCGCAACATTAGGTGTGTTAGAGAAAATGTTTTTGCCGATATATTGTGATAGTTCATTTAGCAATACTTGTATTGATTCAAAATGCTGTCAGGATATTTATTTAATTGTTCATTTTAATTATTTTTATTCTTTATGAGCGTGATGTTTCCTTTGTTCTTTTGTCCATTTTCCACAACCTAGAATAGACTTTTCCGTCTGTCAAACACCCAGAGTTAAGATAAGTGAGATGTGTCTATGAAGACTCTCATTCATCCAGGTAGATTCCATCATAGTAGTAGGTTTAAAGCTTGACTTGTTTTTTTTTTTTAAAGTTGAAGATGTTTCACCTCTTATGCAAAAGGCTTTGTCAATTCCTTATTTCTTCCGGTTCCAGGTTACAGCACGGACGCGTGTCGCTGACTGCGGCTATACAACTATCTTCAAATGAACCCTGCAGCGTGTTCTACACAGACAGCGCAACATCGAAGCAGCAAGGTGACAGGATAGTGGGGGCGCCCTAATGCAAATATTTTAGTCTTATAGAAAAAAATCTCGTAGGGGGCTAATGTGCCCCCTACGAGATCGCCACTGACTGTCTTTCCAGAAAAACTTTCCATCCCATAACAGACTCTAGTCGGCGTTCACAGCTGCAGACACGCTTCTTTCGCGCGTTCACGCTGCTCTCTTCGTTCTGCAGGCTCGCGCTACCTGACGGTGTTAAAGGCTCCATGACAATCTGAGAACATGATAGTTATTTTACTAAACCATAGAGAACCGCAGCACAGGCATGAAAGAGCCGCATGCGGCTCTTGAGCTGCCGGTTGCCGACCCCTGATCTGAACTAAGAACAGCTTATCTGAACGGGTACCATTTATATGAACCAAGTACGGTTTATCTGAACCAGGTACAGTTTAGATCAAGCCTACAAGAAGCCTTTGAGGGAGAGACAAAGCTAAACCCATAAACAGATAGCTTCAAATTTTAAATAAAATGTCAAAAGTCACATTTCTCAGAGAGGGAAAGATTTGATTTAAAAAAATAAAAATGGAAAACTAGTCAAATTTTCATTTGTTGTATAGCAAATTGTTTTCTAATTTTAGTAAAAACATGTTTGTATTCAATATGAGTCATTTTATTTGAGTGATATTTATGAAAACATGTTTTAGTTTATAAATTAGACGAACATACTAAATATGATTGTTTATGGGTTTCGAAGCTCACAAGTTTTGATGAACAAACAAATTTGGAGACACTGCCTTTCTAACCATATGTCTAAGCAGACAAAAGCAATAGTTCTGTGAGTTTGGAACAGAGCTCACTCTAAGCTCCTGCAGCCGCTGCATACTCTAACCGCTGCATACTCCAACCGCTGCATACGGCAACCGCTACATACCGCAACCGCTGCATACTCCAACCGCTGCATACGGCAACCGCTACATACCGCAACCGCTGCATACTCCAACCGCTGCATACGGCAACCGCTACATACCGCAACCGCTGCTTACTCTAACCGCTGTATACCGAAACCGCTGCATATTCCAACCGCTGCATACGGCAACCGCTACATACCGCAACCGCTGCATACTCCAACCGCTGCATACGGCAACCGCTACATACCGCAACCGCTGCATACTCCAACCGCTGCATACGGCAACCGCTACATACCGCAACCGCTGCTTACTCTAACCGCTGCATACCGAAACCGCTGCATACTCTAACCGCTGCATACTCCAACCGCTGCATATTCCAACCGCTGCATACCGCAACCGCTACATACTCCAACCGCTGCATATTCCAACCGCTGCATACCGCAACCGCTGCATACTCCAACCGCTGCATATTCCAACCGCTGCATACCGCAACCGCTGCATACTCTAACCACTGCATACTCCAACCGCTGCATATTCCAACCGCTGCATACCACAACCACTGCATACTCCAACCGCTGCATATTCCAACCGCTGCATACCGCAACCGCTGCATACTCCAACCGCTGCATATTCCAACCGCTGCATACCGCAACCGCTGCATACTCCAACCGCTGCATATTCCAACCGCTGCATACCGCAACCGCTGCATACTCTAACCACTGCATACTCCAACCGCTGCATATTCCAACCGCTGCATACCGAAACCGCTGCATACTCTAACCACTGCATACTCCAACCGCTGCATATTCCAACCGCTGCATACCACAACCACTGCATACTCCAACCGCTGCATATTCCAACCGCTGCATACCGCAACGGCTGCATACTCCAACCGCTGCATACTCTAACCGCTGCATACCGCAACCGCTGCATACCGAAACCGCTGCATACTCTAACCGCTGCATACTCCAACCGCTGCATATTCCAACCGCTGCATATTCCAACCGCTGCATACTCCAACCGCTGCGTATTCCAACCGCTGCATACCGCAACCGCTGCATACCGCAACCGCTGCATACTCCAACCACTGCATACTCCAACCACTGCATACTCCAACCACTGCATACCGCAACGGCTGCATACTCCAACCGCTGCATACTCTAACCGCTGCATACTCCAACCGCTGCATATTCCAACCGCTGCATACCACAACCACTGCATACTCCAACCGCTGCATATTCCAACCGCTGCATACCGCAACCGCTGCATACTCCAACCGCTGCATACCGCAACCGCTGCATACCGCAACCGCTGCATACCGAAACCGCTGCATACTCTAACCACTGCATACTCCAACCACTGCATACTCCAACCGCTGCGTATTCCAACCGCTGCATACCGCAACCGCTGCATACCGCAACCGCTGCATACTCTAACCGCTGCATACTCCAACCGCTGCATATTCCAACCGCTGCATACTCCAACCACTGCATACTCCAACCACTGCATACTCCAACCACTGCATACCGCAACGGCTGCATACTCCAACCGCTGCATACTCTAACCGCTGCATACTCCAACCGCTGCATATTCCAACGGCTGCATACTCCAACCGCTGCATACGGCAACCGTTACATACCGCAACCGCTGCATACCGAAACCGCTGCATACTCTAACCACTGCATACTCCAACCGCTGCATATTCCAACCGCTGCATACCGAAACCGCTGCATACTCTAACCACTGCATACTCCAACCGCTGCATACCGCAACCGCTGCATACCGCAACCGCTGCATACCGCAACCGCTGCATACCGAAACCGCTGCATACTCTAACCACTGCATACTCCAACCGCTGCATATTCCAACCGCTGCATACTCCAACCGCTGCATATTCCAACCGCTGCATACCGCAACCGCTGCATACCGCAACCGCTGCATACCGCAACCGCTGCATACCGAAACCGCTGCATACTCTAACCACTGCATACTCCAACCGCTGCATATTCCAACCGCTGCATACCGCAACCACTGCATACCGAAACCGCTGCATACTCTAACCACTACATACCGAAACCGCTGCATACTCTAACCGCTGCATACTCCAACCGCTGCATATTCCAACCGCTGCATACCGCAACCGCTACATACTCCAACCGCTGCATATTCCAACCGCTGCATACCGCAACCGCTGCATACTCCAACCGCTGCATATTCCAACCGCTGCATACCGCAACCGCTGCATACTCTAACCACTGCATACTCCAACTGCTGCATATTCCAACCGCTGCATACCGCAACCGCTGCATACCGAAACCGCTGCATACTCTAACCACTGCATACTCCAACCGCTGCATACCGCAACCGCTGCATACCGCAACCGCTGCATACCGCAACGGCTGCATACCGCAACCGCTGCATACCGAAACCGCTGCATACTCTAACCACTGCATACTCCAACCGCTGCATATTCCAACCGCTGCATACTCCAACCGCTGCATATTCCAACCGCTGCATACCGCAACCGCTGCATACCGCAACCGCTGCATACCGCAACCGCTGCATACCGAAACCGCTGCATACTCTAACCACTGCATACTCCAACCGCTGCATATTCCAACCGCTGCATACCGCAACCACTGCATACCGAAACCGCTGCATACTCTAACCACTGCATACCGAAACCGCTGCATACTCTAACCGCTGCATACTCCAACCGCTGCATATTCCAACCGCTGCATACCGCAACCGCTACATACTCCAACCGCTGCATATTCCAACCGCTGCATACCGCAACCGCTGCATACTCCAACCGCTGCATATTCCAACCGCTGCATACCGCAACCGCTGCATACTCTAACCACTGCATACTCCAACTGCTGCATATTCCAACCGCTGCATACTCCAACCGCTGCATATTCCAACCGCTGCATACCGCAACCGCTGCATACCGCAACCGCTGCATACCGCAACCGCTGCATACCGAAACCGCTGCATACTCTAACCACTGCATACTCCAACCGCTGCATATTCCAACCGCTGCATACCGCAACCACTGCATACCGAAACCGCTGCATACTCTAACCACTGCATACCGAAACCGCTGCATACTCTAACCGCTGCATACTCCAACCGCTGCATATTCCAACCGCTGCATACCGCAACCGCTACATACTCCAACCACTGCATACCGCAACGGCTGCATACTCCAACCGCTGCATACTCTAACCGCTGCATACTCCAACCGCTGCATATTCCAACCGCTGCATACCACAACCACTGCATACTCCAACCGCTGCATATTCCAACCGCTGCATACCGCAACCGCTGCATACTCCAACCGCTGCATACCGCAACCGCTGCATACCGCAACCGCTGCATACCGAAACCGCTGCATACTCTAACCACTGCATACTCCAACCACTGCATACTCCAACCGCTGCGTATTCCAACCGCTGCATACCGCAACCGCTGCATACCGCAACCGCTGCATACTCTAACCGCTGCATACTCCAACCGCTGCATATTCCAACCGCTGCATACTCCAACCACTGCATACTCCAACCACTGCATACTCCAACCACTGCATACCGCAACGGCTGCATACTCCAACCGCTGCATACTCTAACCGCTGCATACTCCAACCGCTGCATATTCCAACGGCTGCATACTCCAACCGCTGCATACGGCAACCGTTACATACCGCAACCGCTGCATACCGAAACCGCTGCATACTCTAACCACTGCATACTCCAACCGCTGCATATTCCAACCGCTGCATACCGAAACCGCTGCATACTCTAACCACTGCATACTCCAACCGCTGCATACCGCAACCGCTGCATACCGCAACCGCTGCATACCGCAACCGCTGCATACCGAAACCGCTGCATACTCTAACCACTGCATACTCCAACCGCTGCATATTCCAACCGCTGCATACTCCAACCGCTGCATATTCCAACCGCTGCATACCGCAACCGCTGCATACCGCAACCGCTGCATACCGCAACCGCTGCATACCGAAACCGCTGCATACTCTAACCACTGCATACTCCAACCGCTGCATATTCCAACCGCTGCATACCGCAACCACTGCATACCGAAACCGCTGCATACTCTAACCACTACATACCGAAACCGCTGCATACTCTAACCGCTGCATACTCCAACCGCTGCATATTCCAACCGCTGCATACCGCAACCGCTACATACTCCAACCGCTGCATATTCCAACCGCTGCATACCGCAACCGCTGCATACTCCAACCGCTGCATATTCCAACCGCTGCATACCGCAACCGCTGCATACTCTAACCACTGCATACTCCAACTGCTGCATATTCCAACCGCTGCATACCGCAACCGCTGCATACCGAAACCGCTGCATACTCTAACCACTGCATACTCCAACCGCTGCATACCGCAACCGCTGCATACCGCAACCGCTGCATACCGCAACGGCTGCATACCGCAACCGCTGCATACCGAAACCGCTGCATACTCTAACCACTGCATACTCCAACCGCTGCATATTCCAACCGCTGCATACTCCAACCGCTGCATATTCCAACCGCTGCATACCGCAACCGCTGCATACCGCAACCGCTGCATACCGCAACCGCTGCATACCGAAACCGCTGCATACTCTAACCACTGCATACTCCAACCGCTGCATATTCCAACCGCTGCATACCGCAACCACTGCATACCGAAACCGCTGCATACTCTAACCACTGCATACCGAAACCGCTGCATACTCTAACCGCTGCATACTCCAACCGCTGCATATTCCAACCGCTGCATACCGCAACCGCTACATACTCCAACCGCTGCATATTCCAACCGCTGCATACCGCAACCGCTGCATACTCCAACCGCTGCATATTCCAACCGCTGCATACCGCAACCGCTGCATACTCTAACCACTGCATACTCCAACTGCTGCATATTCCAACCGCTGCATACTCCAACCGCTGCATATTCCAACCGCTGCATACCGCAACCGCTGCATACCGCAACCGCTGCATACCGCAACCGCTGCATACCGAAACCGCTGCATACTCTAACCACTGCATACTCCAACCGCTGCATATTCCAACCGCTGCATACCGCAACCACTGCATACCGAAACCGCTGCATACTCTAACCACTGCATACCGAAACCGCTGCATACTCTAACCGCTGCATACTCCAACCGCTGCATATTCCAACCGCTGCATACCGCAACCGCTACATACTCCAACCGCTGCATATTCCAACCGCTGCATACCGCAACCGCTGCATACTCCAACCGCTGCATATTCCAACCGCTGCATACCGCAACCGCTGCATACTCTAACCACTGCATACTCCAACTGCTGCATATTCCAACCGCTGCATACCGCAACCGCTGCATACCGAAACCGCTGCATACTCTAACCACTGCATGCTCCAACCGCTGCATATTCCAACCGCTGCATACTCCAACCGTTGCATACCGCCACAGCGGCATACGACAACTGCTGAATTTTGAAACCACTGCATACTGCAACAGTTACATTCTGCCACAGCTATGTACTGCAGAGCTAAAAACTATAAATGAAACAGTCTTGTAGCTTCTACGCACAACATCCTCTACTTACTGCAGTTGTTTTGCACCACAACCGTCACTGGATGTAGTTCATGTTGAACTTTAATGTTGGAGCAGAGAAAAAACTGAAACTCCAGCAAACTCCACCCACCGGCATTTAGTATTGTAGTGTATTTGTGTTTGTATTTGTGTTGACTCATGCCCCCACTATCAGCCTTGCAAACAGAGCAGGTCAATAATGGATGAGACGTGTCGTCTGTTGCGGGTTGTGAGCCTGTGGGGGTGCCTGTGAGTGAACGCTGTTTCATAATTCATTCAGAAGCAGGAGCTTAGTGGCTTGCCACACAAGGCTCCATTCAACTCCATTGTTAAACTGCCCTATGTGTGTGTATGAATGTGCGGGATGGGGGGTGGCGGGGGTAGCCCTGGGTAGCCCCTTGGACTTTGCAGAAGTCCAAAAAAAAGTTTGAGGTTCCTTTGTAAGAGATGCCATTTCAGAAAGTGGAGGAACCAGCTCGTCTGAAGGAGCTGCTCCACCAGCAGCAGCCCAGGTGGGTTTGCACATGCTTGCTTGCATTCCTGTATTCCTGTATTTAAACAAGTCCTAGTCATAGCTGCGGTTTTGCTTCTTGAAGAAGAAGAAGAAGGGGGTCTTCTGGGGAGGTCCCAGTAAAATGGGGACCTGGTTCTTGTGTGTTATCCTGACCTGTAAAAGTCACAAAAAAAAAGATTAAATCTCCGTAACAATATGCGAAACTCTAAATACCAGCAAACAAATCTAATTGAAGTCATTTCACTTGATTCAAGCAATAAAAACATAACAAATAACTTAGAAGTAATTTCAAATATATAATTTTTCTTCTTGAAACTAAAACAATGAAATTCTCACTCTGGAACACCAGAACAAATTGTGGCATCAAAGGTAAATTAAGTAAAAGGATGTCCTTCTGTCTCAGCAAAAGGGAACTCATTTGTGTCATTGTGCCCTATATTAAACGCAGTTTGACAGGAAGTTAGACTAATGCTTTTAACGACATTTAGACTGCAGTGAAAACACTAACGGATCGTCTTTGCTGCCTGCTTTTTCATGACAGAAAAGACTCGCTGTCACCTTCACACTGGAGGCAACAGAGAGCTCTCTTCAAGCTCTGCGTGCTGTGAGGATGAATGGACTTCCTCCTGTGAGATGTATTACATTGTTGGAATGTGAGTGTTGACGGCAAGAACTGCGGAGGTTCAGGATGTGAGGAGGAGGAGGCTGAATGAAGGAGCAGGGAAATGAGCCGAGGCAGGACAAAAGTGGAGCAGCTTTCAGCGCAGTGAGGCGCACGGCCTCCTCCATCTACCCCTTCATCAGTTCCAATTGTCTTATAGAGTTATATATAGTTCTTTATAGGTCATTGAATATAACAAAATATAACAATGTCAGCCCCACAGTTCCTCATATTCCAGAACATGCAGAATATGCAGAATATGAAGAGTAGAGCATGAGAGAGCAAAGATCCTGTGGGACTTCCAGATCCAGACTGATAGGATGGTGATGGAGAACCAACCAGACATTGTAGTGGTGGATAAAGAACAGAGGAAAGCCGTTGTGGTGGGTGTGGCAGTGCCAAGCGATGGGAACATCAGGAAGAAGGAACATGAGAAACTGGAGAAATACCAGGGACTCAGAGAAGAACTGGAGAAAGCCTGGAAAGTGAAGGTGACAGTGGTGCCTGTGGTAATTGGAGCACTGGGGGCAGTAACCCCCAAGCTGGAGGAGTGGCTACAACAGATACCTGGAAAGACCTCAGACCTCTCAGTCCAGAAAAGAACAGGAACAGCTAAGATACTGCAGGACCCTCAAGCTTTTATATAGATTCAAGAACAACTGGTTCGTGGAATAGTTGGGGGGGGGGAGTTAGTGAGCACCGTTGACTGAATATAAGAACTGGACTACGCGAGTGTGACATCACCCATAGTAAGTGGTTTTGGAATGAACCAAATACAGTCCATCTGTTTCTGCGTGGATAAAGTAACAAACTGGGGACAGCTTCATGTGTTTCCAAATCAACAACCTTGGATGACATACAGAGTGCAACAACTAATTCGAGCGAGGAACTGCGCACTCAAAGCCGGGGATGATAAGGCATACAGCAGAGCCAGGACTGCTTTAACCCTTGTGCTATCCTAGGCACTTTAACGTTGGGAGTTGGGTCATCTAGACCCACTAGGCAGAGCTCTGAACCTTTTCTCTTCAATGATTTGTGATCTTCACTGGTGTCCATGGATTACATGAAATCTTTCCACCTTTATCCACCTTTGTCATGGTAGGGAGAACACCTCAATGGAAGGGGGGGGGGGTCATAGGATAGCACAAGGGTTAAGGAAAGGCATCAACACTGCAAAACAGCAATACAATAGGCGCATTGAAGCCATCTTAGACTCCGCCACAAACCCCAGACAGGTCTGGGAGGACATAAGGGCAATCACGGACTATAAGAGGAAATCACCACAACCCCCAGTGGACTCTCCTACACTGGCTGAGGAAAGAAACCTCTTCTATGCCCGTTTTGACAGAGAAAATACAGATCATATCCTGCCCCCCTCCATCCTACCGACACCCCCCCAGTCCTGAGCACACACGAGGTGAGGTGTGTTTTGCAAAACATCAACACCAGGAAACCAGCTGGGCCAGATGGCGTACTGGGCCGAGTGCTGAAGGAGTGTGCAG
This sequence comes from Oryzias latipes, assembly GCF_053564925.1. Taxonomy (NCBI): domain Eukaryota; kingdom Metazoa; phylum Chordata; class Actinopteri; order Beloniformes; family Adrianichthyidae; genus Oryzias; species Oryzias latipes. The sequence continues at coordinate 320,468 of NC_136257.1, forward strand.
CGGAGTTGACTGACATCTTTCCCACCATCTTCAACTTGTCGCTCTCCACAGCATGGGTCCCCATCAGCTTAAAATCTGCCACAATAATCCCCATCCTAAGCAATCAAAGGTCACATGTCTAAATGAGTACAGACCCGCGGCGCACACTTCCATCCCCGCAAAGCTCCTGGAAAAACTGGTCATCAAACACATCAAAGCTGCAATACCACCATTACTCGACACATATCAATTCGCTTACAAGAAGAACAGGTCAACTGAGGATGCCATCGTGCTCCATAGGTTACTGGAGCATCTGGAGCATGAGAACACCTATGCATGGCTTTTTTTTGTCGACTACAGTTCAGCTTTCAACGTAATTCAAGCCATTCAAGCTTCGAGCCAAGCGACACCACTTTGGGCTCAACACTGCACTGCAACTGGACTACAGATTTCCTAACCAACTGCAAACAGAGTGTTAGAGTAGGAAAGTACACTTCATCCACTGTTTTAATCAATACAGGGGCCCCCCAAGGGTGTGTGCTGAGACCCTCTACTCTACTCTCTGTTTATTCATGACTGCTGCTCATCATCTTCATCCAACCTCATCGTTAAACTTGCTGATGACACTACAGTGCTTGGACTCATCAACAACAATAATGAAACAGACTACAGGAAAGAAGTGCAACACTTGGCGTCATGGAGCAACGATAACGACCTGATCCTAAACATGACAAAGACCAAGGAAATTATTGTTGGCTTCAGGAGACGCAGTAAGAACCATCAGCCACTTTCCATTGGCACAGAGATGATGGAGAGGGTGACCAGTTTGAAATTTCTGGGGGTCACAATGACTGAGGACCTATCCTGGGGTCCACACACTGCCTCAGTGGTGGACAAGGCCCAACAACGCATGTAACACCTGAGGAAACTAAAGACGGCTAAAATCTCCAGGCAGCTGATGGTGAACTTTTACAACGGTGCCATCAGCAGAGTTCTGACATCTGGTTTACTCGTGTGGTTTCACAGCTGCACAAAGGCTGATCAGAGATTCCAATGGGTGGTGAAAACAGCGGGGAAAATCATTGGGACCACTCTCCCAGAGATGAGTAGCCTCTACACCACCCGCTGTCTGAAGAGAGTCCACAACATCCTGCACGACCAGCACCATCCAGCCCACCATCTCTTCTATCTGCTTCCCCTTAGGAAGGAGGTGCAGGTCTATAAAGACCAGAACAACCAGACTGAGCATCAGCCTTTATCCACAGGCTGTATGGCTGCGGAACAGTCCCTCCGAGCAACTGCCCCCCCCATCTCCTCATCTGAGCACACTGTGAAACTGGACTTTGCATTGCTGCTACTAACTTAAGATCTTGTGTACACTGAATGTCTTATTTACTTATTTGTAGTTATTTTCATGTTTAGTCCTTGATATGTTCCCTTTTCAATTCAATTCAATTCAATTTTATTTGTAAAGCCCAAAATCACAACAACAGTCGTCTCGATGGGCTTCGAAGTAAAACATGAACTTAAAAAGATCACGAATACAAAGAGTTCAATAGCAAAATACTAAATGAACTAACAAACTGACTATGCTATACTGGCATCCCTGCCCTTAGACCCCCCTTTTGTACTGATGCTGCACTTTGGTTTTATTTATTTATTGGGTATTTATTTGGTGAATTGAACTGAGTGGCTGTTGTTGATGCTCCAAACGTATTTTTGTTGTTTCACTGACAATAACAAAAAAATATTCTTGAATCTTCTTGAATCTTGATGAGAAGGGACAAAGTTAGATGATCAATGAAGCAGCAAACGGCCTCAATAACTATTTTGTAAACGTGGGTACAGAGTTGGCAGCGGAAGTTCCAAAACGCAAAACCAGCAAAGACAATAATCCACCATTCAAGGGACCCCACACTCAATCCTTCTCTCTGATGGGAATGAAAATGAGCTGATATCATGGTTTTAGAGAATACAGATCCACCTCATTCTGTGGAGGAAATCACAACGCTCTGGACAAAAAGAAATATGCAGCTGGAATTTTCGCTGACTTAAAAAAAGCTTTTGACTGTCAATCATGACATCCTGCTTGACAAACTGGAAGTGTCTGGGATAAGAGGAATAGCGCTAACTTGGTTCAAAAGCTATTTAACGGGAAGAAAACAATTTGTCAAGATTGATGAATATACATCAGAAACCAAAGAGATAAGTTGTGGTGTCCCACAAGGATAAATTCTGGGCCCGCTGTCACGGTGCCTGTCAGTTCACCTCCCCCTACTACAGCTCTCACCACCTGGCTGATTGGAACCAGCTGATCCTCATCTCTCATCTTCCTGCCGGTCTTCATATGGGAGCTCCTCACCAGTATCCAGCGCCAGTTTGTTATACTCACTCCGGTGCTTATGCATGGCCTTTTAGTCTCAGCTAAGCTTATCTCGTCTCTATACTTACCACGTCTTATGCTCACCTTCAGGTTCCTACCTTGGTGACGCTGGTTCCCCCGCTCCACGCTGGTCCTGCTGTCCTCGGCATCCATGCCTCGCTCCAAGCTGGTCTCCGCCGTCCTCGGCGCCCACGCCTCGCTCCCTCTGGTTCCCCGGTTCGATGCGTCCTCGCGTCGCCCCCCCCCATTATCTGCATCAGCTCAAAGACACCAAGCTCAATCCAAGGAAGAAACTACGTCTACGACGCCATGACACCCGCTGCTTTTCAATATTTACATAAATGATATATTCAATGTTTCAAAGCTGATGAAACTCATATTTTTGCTGATGACACAAACATATTCTATTGTACAGTCAATCATAGGGAACTTATCAATGTGGTAAACACAGAGTTAAACAAAATAAAATCATGGATGGATTACAACAAATGATCTTTGAACCTAGATAAAACCCCAGTGATGTTTTTTGGTAACTACAATGACAATAAAGATGTCATGGTTGCCTGTCAGATACTCTCCTCTTCCCCCGCCTTCTCTGCCTTGGATACGACCAGTTGATCTCACTCACCTCATCATTACCTCTGCCTTCATAAGGATCTTGTGGATCTTCAGTCGACGCCAGTTCGTTGTTCCTCCTATGGTGCTTAGTCTGGCCACGTCTCGTTCCCTTGTGTTGTCATGCTTCATGTCACTAATTGCTCCTCTCGCTCTGCCTCAGGAATATCCAGTTCTGATACTCACCTGGTCGTGATCCTCTGCTCCCATGGGCTGCTCTCCTGGATTCCCTCTGCAAGACTCCTCCAGCCAGCCGACGCTCATCTCCCTGGGAAAAACTCCATTACTCACCTTCAGCCAAATTAAACTTCCTTATCTTACCTCTTAGTCTCCTTCCGGGTTTCAGCATCTGGGTCACTCTGTTTCCTAGTCAAACCATGACAGAACAAACTGGTCATACACCTGACCTAGCTGATCCGGAAGGGCTCCGTCACACCATTGCCGTGCAGGGTAATCTCCTGAGTCGTCAAGTGGACGCACTGACTCAAATATCCTCAGCCCAGCAAGACCTGTTTCGTCGTCTCGACAGTATCACTCAGACCCTGATGGATTTAACCAGTCAATCTTCTTCTTCTGCAGCCGCTGCCCAAGTTCCCATTTCCGGCAACAATCCTCCTTTCGTTTCCGCCTATTCCCCGGAAAATGTCTGTCTACAGCCACGAAAGCAGGAAGAAGCCACCCGGCGGTTACTGAGTCACAAACAAGGTAACCGCTCGGTAAGTGACCATCTCATCGACTTCCGCATTCTCGCCGTTGAAGCTGGTTGGCCGGACCCCGCTCTTAAAGGTATCTTCTATCAGTCATTGAATGATCGAATTAAAGACCACCTATGTTCCCAGCCTGAAGCCGACACTTTTGAAGAGCTAGTCACCGCCGCCCTGAGGTCCGACGCCCGTTTACGTGAACGCCACAATGAACATAAACATAAGCCTCCGCCGCAACCGGCTAACCTCGTTACCCCTGTCATGTTGGTTCCACCTCCCAACCATGAAACATCTTCCAACCATCATGATGAACCTATGCAAATCGGTCATGCTAAGCTTTCCTCAGAAGAAAGACAGAGACGACGGGAAGAAGGTTTATGTTTTTATTGTGGCCAGCCGGGCCTAAATGCAACTCCCGTTTAAACTCTCGAACCCCCTGTTAGATGACAGGCCACAGGGGGAAAATTCTGAACTCACCTCTAGTGCTAAGTTCTTGTTTGTTCCTGTCAAAATTAGTAATCAAAACCAGGTTATTGAGCTCCAAGCCCTTGTAGATTCCGGAGCTGAACATAGTTTAATCGACCAACATCTCGTTCAGGACCTCTCGCTTTCTGTGTTTACCAATACCACCCCTATCAATGCTGCTGGTTTGGGGGGTAAACAACTTACACGCATTACGAAGCGCACTCGTCCCGTTCTTATTTTGATCTCTGGTAATCACCGTGAATACCACCAGTTTTTTGTTACCCAGTGTCCTCAAACGCCTATAATCTTAGGTTTTTCTTGGCTCCAAGCTCACATTCCTCTCATTGACTGGAGCGCTCAACGCGTCGTTAACTGGAGCACTTATTGCATGGCTAACTGCTTACACTCCGCCATGCCTTCTACCAAATCTACCCAATTCCTTGGGTTCGCCAACTTCTACCGCCGGTTTATCTGCAATTACAGCAGCATAGCTGCTCCGCTCACCCAGCTCACCTCTGTCAACAAGACCTACTCCTGGAACCCAGAGGCTGATGCCGCGTTTAAGAAACTCAAGTCACTTTTCGTGTCTGCTCCCATACTCATTCAACCGGATATAACAAAACAATTTATCGTGGAAGTAGACGCTTCGGACTCCGGTGTGGAAGCTGTTTTGTCACAACGCGAAGAAAGGACAGGTAAACTCAAACCATGCGCCTATTTTTCCCGGAAGTTAAGTCCAGCAGAACGTAACTACGTTGTTGGGAATCGTGAGCTCTTGGCCATCAAGTTAGCTCTAGAACAATGGGGTCACTGGCTGGAGGGAGTGGAACAACCATTTTCTCTATTGACTGACCATAAGAATCTTGCCTATCTACATAGAGCAAAACGTCTCAATTCTCGTCAGGCCCGCTGGTGTTTGTTTTTCGATCGCTTCCATTTTACTATCACTTACTGCCCCGGCAGCCGCAACGTCAAACCGGATGCTCTTATCTCGAAAATACAACACCTCCGACTCTAACTCTGACTCTCACATCCTTCCCCCTTCATGTTTCATCGGCAACCTCACCTGGGAAGTCGAAAGCAAGGTTCTCCAAGCTCAAAGCGAGACCCCTGAAGGCGTCTCCTGTCCCCCTGGTACCCTGTTTAAACCGGACTCGTCAAGGTCAGAAGTGCTCACGTGGGGTCACACTTTCCGCATCGCTTGCCGTGGGGGTGTCTACCGTACCACCAGACTACTCAAACAACGTTTTTTTTGGCCCATCATGGAGCGCGATGTCAGGGAGTATATCGCTGCCTGTACCACTTGTGCTCGCTCTAAAACATCCAATCGACCACCCTCAGGACAACTATTGCCATTATCCATGCCCAGCCGTCCCTGGTCTCACATTGCGGTTGACTTTGTCACCGGACTCCCACCATCGCAAGGCCACACGATTATTCTGACAGTCATAGACCATTTTTCAAAATCTGCCCAGTTTATTCCTCTGCCACAGCTCCCTTCTGCCTCGGAAACAGCCAACGTCCTCAACCATCAAGTCTTCTGACATCATGGCATCCCCTGTGACATTGTGTCGGACCAGGGTCCCCAATTCACGTCGCAGGTTTGGAGGGCTTTCTGTTTCGCCCTGGGTGCCTCTGTCAGCCTTACGTCAGGCTACCACCCCAAGTCCAACGGCCAGGCAGAGCGGGTAAACCAAGAACTGGAGGCGGCTCTCAGGTGTCTGGCGGCCCAAAATCAAGAGGACTGGTCGAAATTCCTGGTGTGGGTGGAGTATGCCCATAACAGCCATCCCTCCACGGCTACTGGCATTTCTCCCTTTGAGGCCTCCTTGGGTTACTCACCCCCTCTGTTTCCTTCCCAGGAATTGGATCTGGCAGTGCCCTCGGTCCAGCTCCACCTCCAACTGTGTCGTGCAGACCAGGGCGGCTCTCCTTCGCACTAAGGAGAGCAACTGCCAGATAGCCAACCGCCAAAGGGGGGTAAGTCCCAACTACCAGCCTGGCCAGAAGGTTTGGTTATCTGCCCGTAATATTCCCATCCAAGCCTCATCACGCAAATTGGCCCCCAAGTTCATCGGACCTTACGCCATAGAACGTGTCATTAACCCCACTTGTGTCAAGCTTCATCTACCAGCCGCCCTCAAAATTCATCCTACTTTCCACGTATCCTAGTCTCTGAGAGTCCGCTTTAATGATCGCTGTATTTAATTAAGCAAATGTGATTTAAGTGACTTTTTTGTTTTTTATCTATGCATGTCATCATTTCCGTACTGAGTTTGACAAATCTGAGTGATCTTCTTACTGTATTGAGTACAATGCTTGAAATCAATCAATCATTTTATTTTAAAACATTAGTTTAACGGTTTAGGTTGATTTGATCAGGAACTTGCCTCAGACAGATCGATTTGGTTGGTTCGTAGGAATAGAAATCGATTAATTTATTAATTATTACATTCCTACAACGTTTATATGGCAACTACTGTCGCCAATCAGGAGTGAGCGTGTTGGAAATCCACATCCCTTCCACTGAAAGCAAGCTTGGGAGAATCTGTCAATCAAACATTTTGAATGTTCGAGGTGGGGGCCCGTGGGCACCACATGGTTTTATTGAGGCGTCTAATTGGCCTGCTTATAACAATTAAAAAAACATGGAAAAAAAGAAGATTATCAAGAAGATGGAAAAAATAAAGGTTTCTGATCCAGAACGGTTCTTCTGACCAATTGAACGACTCAGAGTAACAGCTGTTTATTTCTCTATAGAAGTCTTTATTAAGTTAGAATATTGTTTCATCAATAATTCTATCATAAAATGAATATTTATTTTCCCTCTGACAACTATTAAAAATGTCTACATGTCAGTAAAAGGGAAATCTTTTGACTGGGCTGATGAGAAGTGAGCTTTGGACTATGGATCTGCAAAGCAGACACACTTCAGAACACACAGAAACACAATTGTTGCTCAGAACACTTTGACGTGGAACTCACCGTGCACGGGGGCTGCATCCAGGGCTCACCATCAATCTGCATCGGCAACCGTCGGGAGGTCCTGCCAAAAGAAACGTGGGTGAGGAAGCAGAAATAGGGGCGACAAGGGCAGAGGTTCGATGGCACACATGTCTGAGGAGGCCAAGCAAACACTGTCCAGGACAGAGACAGACACTGCTGCCATTGTTCTCCCAAGACCAGCTCCCTGACAACACTCGCTCTCTTTACAAACACACATCCCTAACCAGAAAATACACCAATACGTTTGGACACATTTGACCGTGAAGGGGGGTCTAAGGGCAGGGATGTCCTGTAAAGCTTAGTCAGTTTATTAGTTCAATTTAGTATTTTCCTATTGAATTCTATGTATTCATGATCCTTTTGATTTTATGTTTAATTTTTTCAATTTCCGATACGAAGCCCATCGAGACGACTGTTGTTGTGAATTTGGGCTATACAAATAAAATTGAATTGAATTGAACTGAATTTGAAGTGGATGAAAATGTGCCTGATCCCAGATACACAAACACCCACACACACATGCACATCACATACACACACCCACGCACAGCTACAGTGAAGCTGAGACCGCGACACAATCTTCTAGATTTGACTTTTAAAATCTGGCTGAATGTTTTATCTTGAGCAAGCGAAGGGTTAGTTAGGATCAGAACGTGCATCCTACAGACTTCAGGATTCATTTGGCTGCTTCTGTCTTCTGTGGAACCATCAATAAACTAGTGACCCAGTTCTAATGCCATGCATAGCCATGCCCCACACCAACTGTGCTTTGGATCATGACCTGTTCCAATTCGGCTCCAAACTCTTTTCATCATTCTGGTACAGGCGGATCTTAGTCCCGTCTTCCAGAGCTGGCTTCTACAGGTGTTTTTTTTGGCAAAGTCAAGTCTTTCAAGTGAATCATTTGTGTTTACTCTGATGAAGTCTTCTCTTTACGGCAGACTAGCGAAACACCCCCTCTTTATCCCCCCTCATCATTCACGCCTCCCTTAAGACTGGAACTGTTCTTCCTGTTCTCAAAACCGCAGCAGTCACCCCCATACTGAAAAAATCAGGTTCTGATCCCACCAATCTCAATAACTACTGCCCAATCTCTAATGTTCCACTCATTGCAAAAATCCTTCAAAAATCTGTCTCCTCTCAACTCCACACTCACCTCTCTTCCAATAATTTATATGAACAACTCCAGTCTGGCTTCCGTCAATTCCACAGTACAGAAACAGCCCTCCTTAAAATTACTAACAACCTTCTACTCGCCGCTGATTCTAGTTTAGCTTCCATCCTCCTTCTACTCGATCTGACTGCGGCCTTTGATACAATCTCACACCCCATCCTTCTGGAAAGACTTTCAACCATCGGCATCACTGACTTACCCCTCAGCTGGTTCCAGTCCTATCTTTCAGGCCGCATGCAATTCATACAAATGAAGTAATTCACCTCTCCCATAGTTCCAATTTCCACAGGTGTGCCCCAAGGCTCTGTCCTAGGGCCCCTGCTATTCATAATTTACCTTCTCCCCCTTGGTAATATCTTCCGCAAACACAACATCCACTTTCACTGTTATGCAGATGATACCCAGCTCTACCTCTCCTCCAAGCCTGACTCCACTCTTCCACATGCCTCCCTCTCCAAATGCCTTCTTGAAATAAAGTCCTGGTTCACTGCAAAATACCTTAAATTAAATAGCAACAAAACTGAACTTCTCCTTGTAGGAACAAAGACCACCCTGAATAAACTCCTTAACTTCTCCATTTCCTATGATAACTGCTCCATCCCTCCCTCCCCACAAGTTAAGAGTCTGGGTGTCATCCTTGACAGCACTCTCTCCTTTACTGCCCACATAAATAGCATCACCCGGACGGCCTTTTTCCACCTCTGAAACATCCGCCGTCTCCGCCCCTCTCTCAGTCCTCACTCCACAGCCATTCTAGTCCACAGTCTCATCACCTCCCGTCTGGACGACTGAAACTCCCTCTTATCTGGACCCCCCCCCCCCTACAAAACAAAACTATTCACAAACTACAACTGCTCCAAAACTCTGCTGCCCGGATCAGAACACAAACCCCCTCCACTATGGACATCACACCTGTCCTACAGAAGCTTCACTGGCTACCAGTGCCTCTCTGGATTAATTATAAAATCCTTATCTTGACCTTCAAAGCCCTCCATAACCTCGCCCCCCCATATCTGTCTGACCTTATCCATGTTGCCATTCCCTCCCGCTCCCTTAGGTCAGCCTCCTCACTCAAGCTTGTTACACCCACCGCTCGGCTGGTCACTATGGGGGGCAGAGCATTCAGCCGCTCTGTGGAGCTCACTTCCCTCAGGTCTGGGGAACTTGAACTCACTCCCGCAGTTTGCTAAAAATCTGAAAAGCCACCTCTTCAGACAAGCATACCCACCAAATTAATTTTATGATTCCATTGTTTTGTTTGTTTTTAACTAATGTGTATTTCTTTTAATTGTATTTTATTGTTTTCCATCTGTAAGGCGACCTTGGGTGTCTAGAAAGGCGTCATATAAATAAAATTCATTATTATTATTATTATTACTACATGAAGAGCGTTCTTTGCTTAAGTGGATGTTGTGAAAGACTTTTATTCACCAAGGAAAGGATTCTGTGATCATCCATCACTGTGGTCTTCCAGGACGCTCAGGCCTTTTTGGGTTCTGAAGTTCCCAGTGCACTTTTTTTCCCCAGCATGCATTACAATGTTGGCTTGGCCATCCCTAAAATTTCTGCTCGGTCTCTGATGGATTTCCTCTTTCTTTCAGCCTCAGGATGGTCAGTTTCACCTTCACTGAGAGCTCCTTTGACCACATGTTGTGTGTTCACAACTTCCAAATGCAAACGTCACAACTCCTGACCTTCTAACTGCAAAAGCCTGAGTCACATCTGCCCTAAAATCTGCCCTAACATCTGCCCTTACAACTGCCCTTACATCTGCTCTGTCTACAGGCTGTCTTGTAGGTGAAAATGGGCAAAAGGTGACACGTCCAAAGTTTTAGGATCCTGCTGACCTAGTAAGGCGAAAAGGTTCATGTACATTTTTTACAGGTGTTTGACAGCTGGCAGCAAACAACACGTAAGTTTAAGTTAGAGTAAAGCAGGTGAGAAACAGATGTGTGGTATTTGTCCTTTTCTTCAGCCCCCCCCAAACCTGTAAACTGAGCAAGAAGCCCTTTAATGCTGTTAAGTTTATAAGTGCTCTGTCTTGTGTTAGACAACGAAATTTGAACCAGATGAATCTCACTGTGAGGTGAGAGTGCTAACCATTACACCACAGTTTAATCCCATAATTGCATTCTGAACATGTGTTCATAAACAGCTAAAATCACAAAACGTGTGCTTGTCCAAATGTTTCCGGGTTTAACTGTAGAGGCACAAACTTCTGCTGAATGTAGAGAATTCTGGGAAACAGGAGTGGGAGTTCGGGTCACCTCTGTGCTTCAGTGAGCGTTCACACTTTAATGATTTCTGCAGCAGCAACAAACAAACCTACATTGTGTTTCTGAAGTCGTGCACTCCAAAGGACCGTCGGTTTACAGCAGACACAAACACTTTTTATTGATGGCAAGATGGCGGCGCGTGTAAACGCAGCGGCTCAGCGCTCTCTGCTTTTGTTTGTTTTTTCTCGTATTTTTGTTGATGCTACAGACACTGGAAGCGTTTATTCGGTACAGCGGTACGGAATTACTTCAAATCGGTAGGAACTGGCAATTTAAGGCTTCCCCTAAGCCGGACTTCATACCTTTGCCTTCATACCTATGCCTTCGCCATACCCCCCCTGCGGCCAAGGAGACAAAGGAGATGCTGTAAACAAAAGCGAGGGAAGAGAAGCGGAGCACGCGCTAGGCTACCTGCTAACCCGCATCGACCAGCTCTCCCCAGTCTCTTTCTCGCTAACGTAAGATCACTCGCCGATAAACTAGACAAATTTTATTTACGGATTGTCTCGCGGAGGATGGACAGCTGTGTCACTATTATAACATAAACCTGGTTGGACGAAAACATACCTAACGCTAGGGCTGTGACGATAACCGCATCACCGCATCACCGTGGTGATGTGATGACTCATCACCGCACGTCACCGCACTTTTTATTTTTTTTTAGTTCTGCATATGGTGCATGATTTGAAATATAATAAAAACATTAACCACATTGGTCTTTGTTGATTTTTACTTTAATTTACTTTTTATATACGAGTCCTCTTGTCCTGTCTGTGGAAAAAGCCTGCGTCCTCCAGCGCAAGGTTAGGGACAGCCCATTATACATATCATGGGGGGCTTTTTTAATGAGTGTCAGATTTTAATTAACTGCTTGCCATGTTTTAGTATTTGTAATGTTTACATATAATTATAAATTAAATGCACAAACACAGGCGTAAAAAATAGCGTAACTGAAACAGTTGGACTTAGTTAGATTTTGATAGCAAGTATGCCTACCGGTAGCTTCATTTGGTATACGCCATATAACGCTCGTGCGCTCGAGAATAATAATGGCAACGAATTTAGTCTCTAAATCCAATACTGTGTCGGATATTTGGGCACACTTTGGCTTTGAGGCAGATGACAAGGGACAGCCGGTGAATTTGGACAAGGCAATATGTCGTATATGTCGTACAGAAGTTTCCGTCTCCAGAGGAAATACGACCAATTTAAGATCCCATCTGCGAATCAACCATCCTGTGGCGTTTGCCGGACTTGGGAGAACCAGCAGCAGACCATCTACCTCAGGCCAGCAGCGACAATTGGGAGTCTCCGAGGCCTTTGCAAGAGGAGCGAAGTACCAAAGTGGCAGTAATCGGTGGCGAGCACTGACAGACAGCGTCACTCGTTACTTGGTTGAGGAAATGGTGCCATTTCGTACCGTTGAGAAGCCAGCGTTCAAAGCCATGTTACATGAATTTGACAAGCAATATGTACTTCCTGACCGAAAGTACTTTTCTCAAACAGCGATCCCTGAAAAGTATCTGTCAGTCAAGGACGGCGTAATACAGGAGTTAAAATACGTCGATTATTTCTCAGTGACAGCTGATATGTGGTCAAGCGTAAACAACATGCCATACATGAGCCTGACCATACATTATCTGAGCGCAAACTGGGAACTAAAATCAAAGTGCCTGGAGACTGTGTTCACGCCAGAAAGCCACACGGCTGACAACCTGGCGGAAGCCCTCAGATCCTCCTTCGAAGAGTGGTCCCTGGATGAGAGGAAACTGATCTGCATTACAACGGACAATGGAGCAAATATTGTGGCTGCGGTCCGGAAGCTTGGCTGGACATGGCTAAATTGCTTTGGCCATAATCTACATTTAGCCGTCACCAATTCGATGAAGACAGAAAAGGACCGCACTGCCCGAGCGATGGGTGTCTGCAGAAATTTGGTGACGGCTTTCTCCCAGAGCTGGCAGAAGAAGAAAAAGCTCCAGAAAGAGCAAGTGGAGCACAACCTGCCCCAACACGGCTTAGTTCTGGTGAGTTGTGCGCTAAACTTTGAATCTACTTTCTTAGAAGTTTTTTTTTTTCAGGTAACACACTCCATGATTGTAAAAATAAACGCACTCGTCCAAACGCAACGTGTTGAAACTTTGAACAATTGACATAATAAAGGGTTGCAAACGGTGATAAAACCTGCTGTATAATTCATTTTAAACTCAAAAATATATCGAAAAGTAATCTATAAAGAAATGCTATTTCTTATTATTGTTAATATGTTTATGAGGACTGGAGACAGCGGCATGTTCACGGTGTATAAAAGAATATATTTTATTGCACAGGACAAAAAAACTTACCCTAATCATTTATCGGGGATTACAACTGTTTTAATGTTTTCACAGGATTGTCCTACAAGGTGGGGCACAAAACAGAAAATGGTTGCGCGCATTCTGGAGCAAATCCCAGCCATTAGGCGGGTTTTGATGGATGACCGGCGCAGCCAACACTTGATTCCGACGTGGCAGGACATCGAAGTGCTGGAATCCATCAATGCTGCGCTGAAAAAGGTCGCAGATTTTACAGATGCGCTGTCTTCCGAGAAGACCGTTACAGCGTCCTCTGTGTTACCAGTCCTGCAATTATTAACTGAGGATATTTTGCTGCCAACCAATGAAGACACGGAGTTGACGCGCAACATCAAACAGAAAATGATTGAAGTCTTGAAAGACAAATATAGTGCACCTGGATCACAGCAACTGTTGGCAAAGGCGTCATTTATTGACCCAAGGCACAAGGCTGACACCAACTCACAGCATGACACTAAAGATGCGCTCCTGGAGGAGATGCTGGCAATGCCCGAGGAGCGGCGTCATATCGGGGGTGGAGAGGCTGCAATGAGTGCTGCTGCGGCTGGAGAGGGAAAAGGAGAAAGCGCGTCATCTTCTCCTCCGAAAAAAAAGAAACTTGCGGACCTGCTTGGAAAGAGAAGAGCACAATCCTCCAATCCGGTTCCAATAAGAATCTGTGCAGACACTGAAGTAACGAGGTATTTGCAGGAGGAGGCCCTGGATCTGCACTCTGATCCGCTTGCCTGGATAATCAGGCTCGATTCCCTCTGCTATCAAAAGTTGCAAGGAAATACTTGACTGTGTGTGCAACAAGCACGCCATCGGAGCGTGTGTTTAGTGCGGCTGGCAACATCGTTACCCCGTTAAGGTCTTCTCTTAAGCCTGACAAGGTTAACATGTTGGTGTTCCTGTCACGAAACATGAAGACTGGCAAATAAAAGCAGCAGCACCTGGTCATTTTTTTGTTCTATTTTTTTGTTCTCAAAGGTTGCAAATGTTTACCTGTATATTTAGTTAATAAGTTATTTATTTAGTTGTTGTTACTGTTATTTGTATGTTTGATAATAAATATACTGCGTTCTTATTATTAATTTCCATTGTATTCATTTCCATTACAAGCTGCGTGCTTTCTTGAGTGCGCGACGTGGCCGCCCGCCGGAGGATTTTGTGTTGGGGGCGGGGGGGCACCAAGAGTCCCGACAGACACCATGACTCTTGCTGCTTCATCACAGCGGTGGTGAAAAAAAAATCCCACAGCGTCACAGCTCTACTACAGAGCGGTTTAATAAGGAATCAGTCACTTTTCTTCAGGGGGAAGACAAAGTCACAGTCAATCTACAACACCTATATAGTTAGTTAATTACTTAGGTAGTAGTTAGTTGTTACTGTTATTTGTAAATAAACAATACTGCGTTATAATTGTATTTTTTTTGGGACGCGAAGGCCGCCGGGAGATTTGGTTTGGCGGGGGACGGAGCCGGGGCGAGGGCGGGGCGGGGGCGGGGCTATGCGGTTAACCGCGACACTGCGCCCCCTGCTGGTTCATCACCGCGGTGATAAAAAAAATCCCACACCGTCACAGCTCTACCTAACGCCGCGGTGGAGCTAGCAGGCCGCTCTTTGTTACGTGTAGATCGGACTGCAGACTCCGGTAAGGGCAAAGGCGGACAGGCGCTTTACATCCACAACTCCTGGTGTGCAGCCACACACATCATCGGAACGCGCTGCACACCCGACCTGGAATACTTGACGGTGAATTGCAGGCCATTTCGAACGGCGAGGGAGTTCTGCTCTATCCTGATCATAACTGTTTCTATCCCGCCTCAAGCCAGAAACAACAACACACTGGATCAAGTCTACTGCAACATCCCAGGTGCATACAAGGCTGCAGCAGCTCCTCACCTGGGCATGTCGGATCACATCTCTGTGGAGCTAACCCCGGCATACAGACTTCTGATCTGCAGGACCAAACCAACCACCAAAACAGTTCAGGTATGGACCGAAGAGGCTTCTTTTTTTTTTTAACTTGTCCTGTCCAACAGCTGGGCAGACAGATGAGAGCTGAAGGCTTCTTGTGTTGGACATATTTTACTTTAACAACAGGGGTTATAAATCTTCAGACAAACCAGAGGTATGTCTGAATAAACCCCTCTTGGAATCGAGGCCAAACTTTATTCATTCTAATCATTTTTTAAAAACTTTTGTGTTGGACTGGACGGAAAAGGAAAGGAGGGAAGAAGAGAGAGGGATGTTAGAGAGGGGGGGATAGGAGCGTTATCATAGGATGGGGGGGGGGGGGTTAAAACCAAGAAGCGGCATAGAGCAACAAGCTGCTGGGTGTTTATTTTATTTTATTTTATTTTATTTTTTTATTTTTTATTTTTTTAACTTGTACTGTCCAACAGCTGGGCAGACAGATGAGAGCTGAAGGCCTCTTGTGTTGGACATATTTTACTTTAAAAACAGGGGTTATTAATCTTCAGACAAACCAAAGGTATGTCTGAATAAACCCCTTTTGTAATTGAGGCCAAACTTTATTAATTTCAATCATGTTTGAAAATCTTTGGTGTTGGACCGGACGGAAAAGGAAAGAGGGGAAGAAGAGAGAGGGACGTTAGAGAGAGGGGGGTAGGAGGGTGATAATAGGAGGGGAAGGGGGGTAAGACCATGAAGCAGCATAAAGCAACAAGTTTACTGGTTGTTAATTATTATGGTAAGGTTCAAATGTAGTACAAAAAGGGCGGGGCCTATCCACACACACACTCAAATGTTATAAACACACCTGCTAGCTGCAAAAATGTCCACCTGTCGACATGTACACAAAACAGATAGTGTTCACACGCATACTTATGCCTTAAAACCAACTAGTGGGAAATATTTCATTCATTCAATCATGCAAACTGTTAGTGCAAAGGTGAGCTAACACCTGTGCTCAGGTGAGTGTTTATGTTCTCCTAAAATGGATGGTGGAACGTTAAAAGAAGGAGGGAGAGTGCCCAGCCATCCCCACCCCAAGACCCCCACCGCAGCAGCAGCGGCAGCCGGAATCCCCCCAACGCCACACGGGAACCGGCAGGGAACAACCGCCGCCCGGACGACCAAGCCCGCCACCCAGGCCAGGGCCAGCAGGACCGCCGCAAGGCCCCCAGAGCCAGAGAGCAGGGAGGCACGGAGGGAAAGAGAGCGCCGCCCCAGCCCAACCAGGAGAGCATCCCCCCCCGCCGCGCCGGGAGAGTCCAACGCAGGGCCCCACCGGAGAAGAACGCCCACAGCCCCAGACGAGCACCCCACCACCACCCAGGAGTTCCAGGCATCCCCCCGCCCCAACCCCAGGTACGAACCAGGATCCCCCAAGGAAGACCCGCTCCGCACTCCAGGCAGCCATCCGCCCGGCCCACGGTTGGTCCAGGGAGGAGCAAGGCAGGGGCCTGCCGCCCTCGCCCAGGAGGGGGAACCCCGGGGAAAAAAGAGGGCCCACAAGGGGTGTTGTAAATATGGCCCGACCAGGCTCGGCCACAGTTGGAAATTTGGCGGGGCCCAGCGCTCAGGAGCAAGGACCAGAACCCACCCCCCAGGGACACGAACACCCCCGGCTCAGATGTAATGTGAACCCCCCCACCGCGCGGAGAGAGCACTGCCGGGCCCAGGAAGCCGGCACCCCGGGGACACGGCCGCCGTCACAAAGGGGCCCGTACCCCCCACCAGGGAAGAGGTAGGGGACAGATGGTCCTAGGTCCCACCTTCCTAGCAAAATGTGTGTGCGTGTATGTGTGTTTGAGAGGGTGTGTGTGCATGTGTGTGTGTTTATGTTGGGATGTATATATTGAGGGGGGAGGGGTGTGTGTACTGAGGGGGGTGCAGTTAAAATTGGCGAGCAGGGCACTAAGGGGACGTCTCCTGATTACTCACAGTGACGTCCCCTCACCCTCCCCACCAAGGGGCCCTAAATGTCTAAGGTGCGGTTAAAATTGGCGGGTAGGGTGCTAGGAGGACATCTGCTGCTTGCTTGCAGTGATGTCCAAGCACCCCCCCCCTACCAAGGGCCCTACATGTCTAAGGTGCAAATAAAACCAAAAGAGGGGGGGCCCACTCCATACGGCAACCATAGGAGGGGGGGCACTGCCTAGTAACCCCCCCCCAAGGCTCATCCCAGGCTGAGCCCCCCACCCCCTCACCCTAATATGAGGTTATATGAGGAAGGGGGTAAGTTGGGGACAGCTGGTAGACTGTCCCCCGGTGGTCAAACAGCTGTCCCCCCCCCCCCCCCCCCCCAGCAAGGGGGCCAGGCCCACCCAGCCCAGGGGCCCCACCCCCGGAGGCGCCGACACCCCAGGCCCAGCACCACCCACCCCACACAGAGAGAGAGGAGCCAGAAAGCGTCGCCCCCCCCGGAGCAAGCCCAGGCCCCCACCCCCAAACGCCGGCCCTAGAAGAGCTCTGGTCAGGCCTCGACGGGACCGAGGCAGCCAAGCGGCCGGGGAAACCGCCGATGGCCTCAGCGGAGACCCCGACCCGTCAACCCCCCCTGCTCCGTACCAATAGTGCCCCCCCCCCCTCCCCCAGAATGCCCCCCCACAGGACAGGGCCGACAAGACCCCCCACCCCACCCCACCCCAGACCCCGCAGCCGAAGCGGATGACACCCAGAGCGACCGGGGGCCCCAAGAGGGCTATCCCGTCCCGCCCCAGAGCCAGGGAAGGGCCGATCCCAGCCCCAGGTGCAGATGGGCAGCCCATCCAGCGCCGCTGGGCCCCCCCCTGAGCAGGGCCCCCCGCCAACCCCCCCCAGCACGGGCAAAGGGACCACCCCCACAAGCCAAGCAGGACCACCACCCCACCCCCCCACCACGCACCCCCACACCCAAGCCCAGAGGACCATGCAGCGCCCCAGCCCGCCCCACCCAGGCGCCGGACCCGACCCCCCGACCAACGGAGCCCCCACCACCCCCCGCCAGGCACCGGAGGCCCCGACCCCCACCCCGGCCCACGGCAGAAGGGCAAGGAGCAGCGACGACCAAGCCCCCCACCCCCTAAGTCATGGAGTTAGCTATGGGAAACCAGAGAGACCGAATTCTTTCAAAGTTACTTGAACTTTGGGCTGACATTTTTTCCAAGCTGATATGATCAAGCAGCAGATTTCTGTGTTGACTTATATTTATATTTTTCTTGCTTTTCCAATTCATTAAAATAGTTTTTTTAGCAATGCAAAGAGTTATGGAAATGATAGAGCCTAATCATCCTTCTACATCGATGGCACTCGTGTCACCAAGCACACAAAGTGATGGTGAAGCTGTGATTGAAACCTTAAGCCAGACTGATAAATCGGCACATACCTGCTGCCAGAGAGCCTGGACAGGCGTGCAGAACCACAGTGCGTGCATGTAGCTGTCGGGTAGATTATTATCACAGTGCTCGCAAATGTCTGAGTTACTGAGACCCATCTTGAACATCCTCTGTCCAGTGTAGTAAATTCTGTGAAGAGTTTTGAGATGGATTAGCTGCAGATTTGGACTTTTTGTCATTTTAAAGGTGTTTAGACAAAGTTCTGACCAAAAACTTTCATCTGTGCTGATGCTCAAATCTAAATCCCATTTTTTTGTTGGAAGGGCAATATTGTTATCTAAATTACATAAAAGTTTGTATATTTTGGAGAGAGTTTTATTCATTGAGAAATTGATCAGAGTGGTAACTACATCTGGTAGCTTTAAATCGTTGTCTCTGTATTTAAACTTTTTAGTAATACTTGATTTAAGTTGCTGATATTCCAAGAAGTTATTTATTCCATGTTTGTCTTGAAGTTCCTGGGGAGTTATGAATCTTCTATCAATAATTATGTGCTCTAGTTGTTTTATGCCCCCTGCTTGCCAAGCTGGGAAGTGAATAATTTTTTTGTTAATAAGGATGTCCGGGTTGTTCCAGATGGGTGTCATTTTGCACGGTTGAATTGATGATTTTGATATTTTGAGAAATTCCCACCAGGCTGTTAAAGTGGCATTTATATTAATACTTTTGAAACAATCCTGTTTTTTTAACTGTTTGGCTAATAAATGGTAGCTGTAACAGGTAGATCTTTCCACATAGCGCCTGTTCCAAGTCTAACCATGAGTTGGTTTCTGGATTATTTTTTAACCATTTTTAGATATATTGTAATCTATTTGCAAGAAAGTATTTGTGGAAGTTAGGTAATTCTAATCCTCCACAGCTTTTTGCAGATTTTAAAGTTTTTAGACTAATTCTTGCAGGTTTATTGTTCCATAAAAAGCTTGATATGGATGAGTCTAATGTTTTGAACCATTTTAATGGCGGTTGTGTGGGAATCATTGAGAAGAGATAATTAACTTTGGGTAAGATTTTCATTTTAACCGTGGCTACCTTGCCCATAAGGGAAAGAGGCAGGTTGGTCCAGCGTGTTAGATCATCCTGTATGCTTTTCAGTAATGGGGTGTGGTTTAGCTGCACCAGTTCTGATAGTTTGGGGGAAAAGTAGATACCCAGATATTTGATATTTCCTGTTTTAACTGGAATTGTGAGTCTTTGTTCCATATTCCTGTTGAGTGGTCATAAAACAGACTTATTCCAATTAATGGAATAGTCTGATATAGAGGAGAATTCATTAATGATTGTTGCCGTTTCATTTACAGAATGTAAATTACTTTAAAACAGTAATATGTCATCTGCATAGAGACTAATTTTATGATGGCTGTGTTTGGTTTTTATTCCTATAATGCTCTCATTCTGTCTTATTGCTGCAGCTAAAGGCTCAATGAATATAGCAAAAAGAGAAGGAGAGAGTGGGCAGCCCTGTCTGGTTCCTCTTCCAAGAAAAAACCTGTTTGAAGTCTGTTTATTAGTTCTAACTGATGCATTGGGGTTGTGATATAATATTTTGATCCAATTGATGAATGATTCTCCAAACCCAAACTTATGGAGGGCAGCAATAAGGAACTTCCAATTTACTCTGTCAAAGGCTTTTTCAGCATCCAGCGATAGTACCGTCATTTCCTGGTTTTTAATGGTGGCAAAGTCTATTATATTAACTAGTCTACGGACATTGTCATCCGAGTGTCTGCCTTTGATGAATCCAGGTTGGTCGAAGTGAATTATGTGAGGAGTGACTTTTTCTATTCTCTGTGCTAGTGCTTTGCAGATAATTTTTACATCTGCAGTAATTAAAGAAATGGGGCGATAGCTTGAAGGACTAGTGGGGTCTTTGTCTGGTTTTAGAAGAAGGATAATGTTGGCAGAGTTCATGTTAGGTGGTAGAGATTGGCTTTCATTGATAAATTTTACCGTTTTATAAAACGTTGGTGCCAGTTGTTCCCAGAATTCTTTATAAAACTCAGCAGGAAAGCCGTCAGGCCCTGGTGCTTTACCATTGGGCATAAGTAACAGAGCTTCATGAAGCTCAGACAACGAGAGCGGAGAGTCTAAATTTGTGATTTGATCTTCGTTTAACTTGGGCAGGTTTATATTGTTGAGAAATGAGTTGATGCTTTGTTCTGATGGATTGATCTGTGGAGTGTATAAGTTTTGATAAAAGTCTTTAAACGCATTGTTAATTTTTACCGGGTCATGGGTGACATTCCCTGTTTGGTCCATAATAGAAGTGATTGTTGATTTTTCTTTATTAATTTTAAGTTGATTAGCTAGAAATTTGCCAGATTTGAGTTTTCATATCTTTCCAGTCGAAGCCTTTGTATCTGGAATTGTGTTTGTTTATTGATGATGTCATTTAACTGCAGCTTTATATTTTTCAGGTCGCCCAGTATGTGTTCCTGTGCAGAAGCAGCATAAGCAGTCTCCAGGGTTTTGATTTTATTTTCTAGTTCTAATAAATCTGCTTTCTCTTTGCGTTTTTTATGCGTTGAATAAGAAATGATTTTCCCTCTCATGACTGCTTTTGCTGTTTCCCAAAGAACATTTGGTGATATTTCAGAAGTATTGTTGAATTCTAAGAAGGTTGCCCACTCTTTTTTAAAGAATTCAATAAATTCCTGGTCTTTTAACAGAGACGTATTAAACCTCCAGGTTGCTGAGTGTTTATCATTACGGTAAGGTTCAGATGCAATACAAATCTCAAAGGGGCGGGGCCTGTCCACACACACACTCAAATGTTATAAACACACCTGTTGGCTGCAAAAATGTCCACAAGTCAACATGTACATAATACACATAGTGTTCACACATGCATACTTATGCCTTCAAACCAACTAGTGTGAAATATTTAATTCAATCAGGCAAACTATTAGTGCAAAGGTGAGCTAACACCTGTGCTCGGGTGAGTGTTTATGTTCTTCTAAAATGGATGGTGGAATGTGAAAAGAGGGAGGGAGAGTGACCAGCCAACCCCACACCAAGACCCCCGCCGCAGCAGCCGTGGCAGCCAGAAGCCCCCCAATGCCACACAGCAGCAGGCAGAGAACAACCGCCCCCCGGGCGATCACATCCGCCACCCAGGCCAGGGCCAGCAGGACCACCGCGGGGCCCCCAGAGCCAGAGAGCAGGGAGGCATGGGGGGAAAGAGAGCGCTGCCCCACCCCAATAGGAAGAGTAGCCCCCCAGCAGCGCCAGGAGGGCCCAAACGACGGGCCCCACCTGAGAATGGCGCCCAGAGCCCCAGACGAGCACCTTGTCACCATCAAGGAGTTCTGGGAATCCCCCCGCCCCAACCCAAGGTACGAGCCAGGACCCCCCAAGGGAGACCCGCTCACCCATTCATCCACCCATCCATCCAGCCATCTATTCATCCATCCACTCACCCATCCATCCATCCATTCATCCACCCATCCATCCATCCATCCACTCACCCATTCATCCACCCATCCATCCATCCATTCATCCACTCATCCATCCATCCATCCATCCATCCATCCATCCATCCATCCATCCATCCACTCACCCATTCATCCACTCACCCATCCATCCATTCATCCATCCATCCACTCACCCATTCATCCACTCACCCATCCATCCATTCATCCATCCATCCACTCACCCATTCATCCACTCACCCATTCATCCGTTCATCCATACATCCACTCACCCATCCATCCATCCATTCATCCACTCATCCATCCATCCATCCACTCACCCATTCATCCACTCACCCATCCATCCATTCATCCATCCATCCACTCACCCATTCATCCACTCACCCATTCATCCGTTCATCCATACATCCACTCACCCATCCATCCATCCATTCATCCACTCATCCATCCATCCATTCATCCATCCATCCACTCACCCATTCATCCATTAGCTCATCAGCAATGAATAAAAACAAGGCAAAAAATCAAAGAACCTGGCAACAAAAAACATAGAAAGAAGAAAAAAAACATGTATGACATTTGTTTACACCCACCTACACACACAGCTACACACCCATACGCACACACACACGCACACAGAGGTAATTCAAATATTGGTTAATATTGGTCTCTGTTTATTTTTGGCAGCATCAAGCGTGTTGTGCGCTGTGTCACCCTCCATGTGTATGTTGTTTCTGTCTGATCACCAATATCCATTAATCTAAGGAAATTCAAAAAATACAATTTTTTCAGATCAGAACATTCTGGACAGACTCTTTCAGAAACGACCCCAGGTCTCACAAACTGAAGCCCCTAAGTCCAGGAGACCTATCCTGATCATCACCTCCTAAGACAAAAACATTTAAGATCCTCACTTTGTTTCTGAGAAGAAGAGTTTCCAGGTCAATGCAGACCCTCCAAACACATTCTTTTTGTCATTTAGTCTGTCTTCTTACAGACATTAAAGACAAGTCAGCTTTCAACCAACGTGACTGTTAAAGTTCAACAGGTTTTCTTTTATCCATTACGATAAAGCTTGGTTTGATTTGATTGCCTAACAATAACGTTTTGGCACAATTTCAATAAGGAAGATCTTCTACATCTTGAAGTTTGCTGGGTTTGCTGATTTTTCACTCCACACATCACTTGTCAATTGGTCCTTACTCTGAGCCAATAGCTGAAGTACTCACTTTCCTCACAGCCAATCGCAATCAAAGTTATTCAGTGAAGTTAGTTTATCTGCATTCCAGACCTTTTGCCAGCACAGCTCCGCCCCGTTCTCCTCCTGGCTCTTGGATTTGGCACGGTCAGCGCCTGGGCTCTGGGGTCTCCTCACATGGTCCCAGGTCATCACAAACAAACAAGATGTCTCTGGCCCAGAGCCAAACCATCAAAGACTTCTGACTGTTCATGCTCATTTCCTGTTGCACCATTGAATCTTTCAATCATACTTTCAAGATCTCTCCTTCTTAAATGAACTCTGGTGGAGTTCACTTCAGTATGAATGCAGACAGACTTTCCACAGACCAAAGAGAGGAGGAGAACCAAAGGGAGCAGATGCTGTAAGCACCATGTGTCTGGAAAAGATCCAGTGTAAATCTGATGAAACAGGAACCATGAAAACGATGGAAAGTGTCTGCCGGACCAGGAGGTGCCGTGAGGATTGCAGGAGGATGACGGTCAGAGGAACAGCAGGATCATCTACATGCTTTTTTAGAGCTGGTTGTGGAGAAACCCTAATGATCAGCTGTTGGAAGGCCAGGACATTTCAACTTCTGTTTCTGATTCTCCTCTAAAAACATCATGTGTAAAAGCAAGCCAAGATGGGACGTTCCACAGAAAATGGAACGTCCCACAGTGACATGAATCAGCATTCTTGCCTGTTCTGAGCTCACAGGACCGTCCCAGAAAGGAAGAGGCCTGGGCCATAGTGGGGACCACTTGAACATCTCAGATGTCTTTGCAGATTCTAGTCTTTCTAGAATCTGGATTAAAAAAGGGTCTTGAATTTGTGGGTTGGTCAGCAGCTCCTGAAGAACGCTGCTCTGATTTATAATTCATAGCCGCAGACATGGCGTTGTATTGAGGTGCTCTGACGCACAGAAACACTTGCAAGTAATACATTTTTCATCCTGCGTGTACAGAAACGGATGCTTCCTGCGCTGCTTCCAGTTTGTTAAACTGATACCAGATAGAAATGAAGAGAGGGCGGAGCCTGATGAGAGTGTGGGCGAATGAGGGAGAAGGTGGTGTGGATGCGGGGGATCAGCTGACCTGATGGTGACGCTGGCACACTGAGCCAGTCTTCGGCCGGCGCTCTTCAGTCCGGTGTAGATCTGCCCCATCTCTATGGCTCCTTCTAGACCAACCACCTCCAGCAGCTGGTCACTGAAGTCTGAGAGGGACACAGACGTTTGATGAAAATCTGAGCTGAGCTCATCTCCTCCTGAACAGCTGCTGTTGGAAACTGTCTGCAGAGCTTTTCTGATGGCGATTGCAGACGGTTGATCTTTCTGTCCTTCTCAGAAACTTGTAAGGTTTGAGTGTTCTCTGAGCCTCTGCACTGCTCGGCTTCAGGTTTGCTGCTGTCTGCCTTCTCTACACGGATGTCTTCCATTTTATATCTGCATGTTTTATTAGATTTTAAGGCACCTTTGCTGCTCTGCAGAGAACCACAGAGTTTTGTCTCTGACAGGAGCTGAACAAGTGTCCCGTAGACACACAGACCAAAATTGCATCTAAAAATAGCTTTTTCAAAGATATTTGGGTGGTTATGGATTTTATTGGAGGAGGAGGAGGGGCCACCTGGACTGAGGTCAGCTGCCATGGCTGATCTGAGTCCTTCTGTCAGGACTTGGATCTCAATAGCTATAAAGCATCTGCTGCAGGTGTCTGGTTGAACTGATAGAGAGCACAGAGCACAATGAATGTAGGCATGATGCAGATAAAAGGAAGAGAACCCGGTCCAAGCGAAGGCAGTTGGACCTCTGACCATCAACCTACATTTTGGATGTTTTCAGGGACTCATCTGGTTGAATACAGCGTCTCTCTTCATTCTTCACGCAGCAAACAGAACAAACGGTACAAAAGTGTAGAGCTGGTTTCCTCCAGATCACTTGTCTCCAACCTTTTTCAGGCCATGGCCCGGTTCCATGTCAGATAACATTTTCACAGACTGGTCCAAACCGGGCCGAAGATAGCGTTTTATATTTTTTTTAGCTTTCAGTTTCTGACCTATTTTGCAAATTAACCCTTGTGCTATCTTAGATGACCCCCCCCCCCCCCTTCCATTGAGGTGTTCTCCCTACCATGACAAAGGTGGATAAAAGATTTCATGTAATCCATGGACACCAGTGAAGATCACAAATCATTGAAGAAAAAAGGTTCAGAGCACTGTCTAGTGCAGGGGTCGGCAACCCAAAATGTGACTGCTCTGTTGTTGAAGTTTAACTTCATTACAATATCAATGAATTATGTTTCATTGCTTTGATAAAATTAAAGAAATGTAATAAAGAAATCCTATTTTTGATGTCATTTTTATTTTGAGGATTCGAACAAAAAACAAAATGGAATGTGTGTGACTTGCCCTTCTCTGGGAACTAAACAGAGTGCAATAGGACGCAGCCTGGGTTTATAAAAAAGAAAACAGCAGCCTTTTGAAAAGGTAAAGTATATAAAATCAAATGAATACAGTTGAATTGGATTTCTGTGCAAATGGCAAGCAAGTCAGTGCAAGGGTAAAACGCATCTCTGGCAAAGACAGTCAGCTTGCCCTCGAATGACAACAGCTTGAAGCATTTGTGGCGCCTGGAGACTTTCATTCAGCTCGTTTAGCTGGCTTGTCAATGTCATATCCACCAAAAAGTGCAGTTTTTCGAGGCACTCAGTATCATCCAGTTGCGGGTAGTTCAACTTCAGGTCTTTGCTTTTCAGGAATGTTTTCACGTGTTCGAAACAGACGACAAAGCGACACAAAACGTCACCCCTGGACAGCCATCAGCAGGAGATCAGAATATTCGCTTTCAACTTCCATCAAGCAATTCACGGAACTGACGGCGGTTTACATCAGCCACCTGCCTAGCGGTCCGCTGCCCTGCTGGTAGAAACGTGTGTCACAGGCTATGACGCAAACCTTCGTTGACAGAAATGTTGAAATTTAACATTGTAGTGGCAGTCATGTGCATTTTAGGTCTGTTAGCAGCAAGGGATTGTGGGATGGGGTCTTCTGATATAATTAGGGCTCAGCAGGAGCGTTTCTGTTTGCCCATGTTTCTTTTTATATGGCAGTTTTGTTGTTCCACCTTAGTTTATTCTTCCTGTTATGTTGTTTCTTTATGTTGCACCATGAGTGTGGGAGGGGGAGAGGTTGATGACCCCTGTGCAATGTTCAATGTGGTATGTGTTCAAAATAAATGGGCTTGTTATGCCGAAAAGGAGACTGCGCTCTCAACTTCTCTTTCTGCCTCATCCTCTCTGAGACTGTTCAGAGTCGAGTCCCAATGTTAAAGTGCCTAGGATAGAACAAAGGTCACGAAGCCTAAGTCGTATGAGTTTGAATTCGCTTGAATTGCTGCAGAAACGCAGTTTAAGTCTTTCTTTAGTTCTTATCTTCTCAGTGAGTTGGATCATGACCAGACCAGTGAACCGGGCCAGAGTGAATTTTTCTGCAGACTGATGGTGAAAGTTTAGTTCTTAGAGTCACCTTTATGCAGGTGGAGCCACGTTTGCATCAAGGGTCAAGGGTCACCTCCATTCAACCATCAAATCTTCCTCTGGCCGTAGAGGATAACAAAGGCCAAAGGGGTTTGGGTCAAAGTGAATTCTGCCCTGCAGATACTGGAGGTTTTGGAGCTGCAAACCAGACCAGACCTGCTTGTTGTGACGGGAACGGCGCCCTCCGAGGCCTCACGTCCACGTCAACCTTTCTCAGCCTTGTTGGAGCTCGCTCAGTCTGCTGGCTTTGATCCAGAAAAAAACCAGGAAGCTGTGGCGTGTCTTTGATAATCAAAGGGTTTCCTTCAAATGGGTCACACCCTGCAGGACTTGGGCGAGGCGGAGTCACCGAGTGTGACAACCAGGAAAAACAAACGTTTTTGGAGCAGTTTCCTTTTTGAAAAGTTTCTGCCTTTAGCGGCTGAGTTTTGGAGGAAGTTGGTCTGATATGTTGTGCACACTACAAAAAGGAGGTTATAGGAAAACAGAATCTCTTTGTTTCTAGAAAATGAGCTTAACTTTTTATTTTGTAAGAAGTCTAATCTTATTTAAGGACACTCATCCAAGATTTTCTTGACTTTGATCGTGTTTCAGTTTGTAAAACATCCAAACAAGAAGCCTCCTTTACTCCCTTTATTAACACAAAAGCTGATATAAACAAAAGAACCGCTTAAAACCTGCTTCTGCAGTGGCTGCAGCTGAACAAATGGACTGACTCCCCAGGCAGATTATTTGCTCTGTTTCTGTAACATGGGCCTGTTAAAGGTCTTGTATGTTTGTGCGGAGGAGGAGGGTGGTCTCAGTGTGGGTGGGTTTGCAGTTGCTGCTCGTTAATATTTAAGGTGACATTTTACCGCCACTCACATGCTGTAAGAAAACGCCAACCTCTGGAAACAGGAAGTTGTCACATGTGGACACTTTGTGCTCACGGCTGTCAGGTTTTCATCCTTTTAAGGCTCAAAACAGAGACAGAAGACCACCGAGGTCAGCTTGTGGGCGTGGCTTGTAATGCAGATGATGATGGCTGCATGCTACATAACTTTCAGTTGAAATGATGGACAAACGTCATCATCCAATCAGCGATGTCCCATAGTACCTAACTTTTCCAGTTTCTCTTTGTGCTTCGTTTTTCCGACCTTTTTCCTTTTGTTTTCTGGAATTTTTCTTTTTCGTTTTGGTCTCTGAAATGTTGTTTCGTTTTTTTTTTTTCTTTTCAAAAACATTTTTGCGTTGAGTGAGTTCTTGATGTGATTTGCACGTCAGGGCCACCGTACTTTTCTGATACTTCCATTTCATTTACAGGCTAAAAGCTGATTTTCAGGCATCCACTAAAGCAGCCAAAGCTTTGCTCCTTCTGAAACAACGATGAGAAGAGGTTTTTGGCTGGCCTTCAGTCACTAGACGTTCCTGCCAATGCAGCAGCAACTTCCTTTGATGCAGCTGACGGCTGCTGTAACCCGGTGCGTCTGCAGGTAAACCTCAGCCCCGTTCTGCCTGCTGAAGGACAACAGTTCCAGCTGAAGCATTCAGAGGTAAACCTGCGACCCCTAAACCAAACGTCCATCAGAGAGCTAATGTTTTCCCCCAGATAGCTGCAAACCTCCCAGTTCCCAGAAAAGGGCTGAGGGCGTCATCTCAGTTTCATTCCTGACCTCTGTGCACGGCTCAGGCTCTGCACAGCTTCACCACGCCGGACAGAAGTTAAGACACTAGACAGTTGGAGACGGATTGGGGCTGTGGAAGAACAGCAGATGGATGCAGACCTGCTTTATGTGTCAACATTTGGCAGAGTGCTGATGAAATGCTCTATTTTCAGATTGAAACAGCTCTATTTTTACACTCTTCTTCTGTTGTAATGGTAAACATACCCCCCCCCCCGCAAAAACCTCGCCTTTCACCACCCGCCACTCATAGGCATCCTGGAGTCCCTGTGCCTGAGAAGGATGGGTAAGCCAGGCTGTTCTTTGGACCGAGGGCCAGCCGGCGCTGTTACTTTCTCTGTGAGGTACGGCTAAGAATAGAATACAACAGCCTCTTGCATAACACAGCCCCAGTGCATTCTGGGATGGGATGGCACTGGTTTACAAGCAGGAGGAGCTTTACTGCTGTGCTTTTCTTTATGCTGAAGGGAGATAAACCACAGTCAGCATCTTGATATGGTTTTACAGAGACCAACAGGGAATCCATGCGATGTAACTGATGGACCATAATTATTAAAGAACTCTGGATGTAATATGGAGTTTAATTTCAAAATGACTGTTTTGCATTTCAGTATTTCATTTGTCCAGCTTCCATCTAGAACTTATAGTGCAGTCAATAATAGCTTGTTCGATTCTTTTCACTGCATAAAAAACATCCAAACCAGGAGAGAAATGGAGAATCTAGTGAAGAAGTCACCCTGTCTCAGTCCAGGTGAAAAATGTCAAGAATGTTCCAGAAGACATTCAGACCAGATAAAGAGCGCACTGGTCCTGAAGATCTGCCACATGGTTCCCATGTGCTCTCAGATATCATGCAGCTCTTTTATTATCATCAGTCTCACTGCTAATATTCACCAACACTTCTGTCTTTCTGACAGCTTTTTGTTGCTCAGACCTTCTGTTCTTCCTAGATTTAGGTCTTCTAGGTTTTTGATCAGGTTTAGATTCACCAACCACAAGACAAACCAAAGCCCTGACCAAGCTGACCTAACCTGTAAAAGGCCTGTGATTGATGAAGAAGCTATGTTTGAGCAGGACAATGGAAACCATCAACAACATTCAACCTGGAAGACCAGCAGTCTCTGGTTCAACTTTGATATAACCTTCATTACAACCCATTCAAATAAATGACTGATATTAATATAAAAATGAGTATGAATGGTTGTTCTGCTATGCCACCGTGTTTCCTGCATGACTGCTCCACCATATTGGATGGTTCTCAGATAAAACAGCAGCATTTTCCAAAACAGCTGTGTCTGTCAGCCCCACATAGATAGAACCAGACTTAGTTAGGAATCCTGGAAAATCTTAGATGAGATCGTTTCTAACACCTTTAAACTGGAAACTCTTATCTTTCTAATGAGAAAGAACAAAATGTGACATGTTTCTCCTTTGTGGCAGACACAGGTCCATCGTTTATCAGAAGAGTTACGTAAGGGTTAATGGCCGACGAAGTGTGCGGTTACTACTTTTTAACGCACGGTTGCTTCCGCGAAGTGCGTTAAAAAGTAGTAACCGCACACTTCGAAGGCCATTAACCCGCTTATACCATGGTCATTTACAAAAAAAAATATTTTTCAATCAGTTTTAGTACTTTATTCTTGTTTTTTTTTCCGATTTGAGTCACTTTTCTCATAAACAGCGTACTATATGTTACGTGATGCGGCGCATCGCGTCGCGCAGCACCACCGCTGCAGTCAAGATTCGGCGATATATATATGCTGATCGTCCCGATGGGTTGAATAAAGCATCAATTCAGAGGGAAAGTTAATCGCTTACCGCTTGTTTTTGCCCAGATGATGAAGCAAAAGGTTGTTTTACAGAAGCCGGCGCAGTGATACAAAACATTTAAGCTAGCCGACCGGAACTTCTTTTTTCACCGTGCGGTTATCAGGTTTTAACGCATACCCAGCAGCCAATCAGAATTGAGTATTCAACCGGACCATGGTATAAGTACTAATAATGACTGCGATAGGTGAAATTTGTGAACAAATTTATGCAATAACTATAATAATTTCAGATGTTTTAAGGCTGCAGTACTCTTCACTACAGACTTTATACACTTTTTTCAGACAAACATCTTTTTTTACACTTTTCTCTCTTAAACTCTCAAAGTTCAAACCTCCAGAGAAACATGAGTCCAGGATTATAGAATGAAAACAAAGATCTGATAGTGATCAAAGATTTAAGTAAATGTGACAAACTGAAGGTATTATGTACAGGAGACGGAGGAGATTGATCGACAAGGTCTACAGCCAATCAGGACACAGAACACTATAAAAAAGGCATCCAAACCAGGCCAGTGAAAATTGGTCAAACGTGTGTGTACAGGGAAGCAAGCTGCCCCATAGGCCCCATAACCTTTACAAAATAATAAGATTATAGATCGCTCGAACCCGTAGAGCCAAAATGTTCATGCACGTCTTTTTTTTAGGTGACAGGTCGAAGAGAACGCTTATGCAACATGTGAGGGTAAGTTCGGGGGAAGTAGGTGAGACACAGGCGTGTCATCTTTTTTGACTCCTGTGGAGTGAACAGGGCGCCTGCTAGTGCTGTCTAAGTGATACGTGTCCGATCCTTGTGTTCACTGTAGGTCGGCTCATTTTTTGCCCACAGAAAGTCCACATCTACCATTAGCCTAGTTCTGATCATTAAAGGCTAGAGAGCGGCGTGAGCATCACCTGTAAATCCGTGCGTGTAACTTCCTTAGAGTACTTCACGATACACTTACCACATGCATAACTATGGTACATTCCATTTTCATGGTGTTCCTTGAGGTAGCCATATGAGCCTCAAAGGAACTGCATGACACACCTGCACTCTCTTTAAGATACAGCCCCTCCCTTCCATGGACCACCCAAAAACCTGCAGCCCCTGTGGGTGAATGTGACTGTACCTGTAACACTGGCAAAGGAAAAAAGGTAAAGACTTCCTTGCAGTAGCACATTACCCAGAGCTTCTGCAATAGTATTTATCAGACTCCTTGATTTCTTTTCAAAGATGCAGAAAATCCAACAGCAGACTGCTCTGAGCTTTCACTGGAGCCAGCAACTATTAATAACTATCCTTTAAATAGCAGCTGACAGATGAATTACTGTTTGGAGCAGCTTCAGCTTTCATTGTGCATTTTCTTGGGGTGTTGGTGCTATAATTATGAGCAGATATATTTGTGTATTCCTGCTCCACCCACTTGTCCTCCCACACTGCTCATCCAGCAGCTTGTTCTGGTCTCAGGGTGGTCAGAATGTGGCAGATGGTCAGGAAGAGCATCAGCTCACCTCGCCAAAACTCCAGTGAAGGGAAAGGTGAAGGGGAGGGGCCGTGGCTTTCTGACAGTGAACATTGTGCTTTCTTAAGGGAGG
Source organism: Oryzias latipes (assembly GCF_053564925.1). Lineage (NCBI taxonomy): Eukaryota > Metazoa > Chordata > Actinopteri > Beloniformes > Adrianichthyidae > Oryzias > Oryzias latipes. Next base: position 351,990 of record NC_136257.1, read on the forward strand.
ACTAAAATATACCAAACTCTCAACATCCTGCTGACATCTTTCCCTGGCGGTAAGAGGGCAGATGGTAAAATTCCTTTAAATATCATATTTCTAGCTCTGGGAAGGAACATCAAGCATAAGCAGACTTTAGGAAATGTCTTAATTTATGAGTGAACACAGTGACTGGCGTCTTCTTGGAGTCGTCATTCATTAACTTTAAGAGAATGCATCACTTTCCCATTATCCTCTGAGCAGCTGCACACAAAGCTATTTCCAGCTTCACAGACGGGGTGTGTGTGTGTGTGTGTGTGTGTGTGTACACCAAGTAATTATAGTTTGCTGTTTTCGTTGTGTGAGATGAAAACAATGAGCAGCCTTTGGATGCAGCGGCATGAAATAGCCCGATCATGGCGTGCAACAGCATGACTGTTGTTGGAATGGGCGGGGAGAGCAAGCCTGGGGGAGATACTTGCGGTGGAGCAAATGCGTGGGAGGGGAAATAGGGGGGAGGAGTCATGAAGAGAAAATAGAGGAACTTTTAGATCAACAGCAACAGAGCAACCCTTCACTGTGGTGATTGATGAGTTCACAGAAGACAGAAAAGGGGCTGCCTCCACATCACACAAGCTCTGCGGCGTGTAAAAATGTACAAACTGAAGCTGTTTCATGAACACAGGTCCCCCCAAGGGTTTGCTGTACTGAGAAAGAAACTGAGAAAGTTTACAACTAAAAGAAACATACTGACACAGTAGATCCCTCACTTAGCTCTGAGGTTGGATTTTAAATCCGTCTCTTATTTGACTGTGGACCCAGATCTGCTGCCAGCAAAGCTGTTGCACAACATTCAGCAGCAATCCCATAATAAGTTGGACCCAACTGGAAATCATTGTTTTTTTTTTTTTTTTTTTTTTTTTTTTTTTTTTTTTTTTTTTTTTTTTTTTTATAACTTGTCCTGTCCAACAGCTAGGCAAACAGATGAGAGCTGAGGGCCTCTTGTGTTGGACATATTTTATTCTAACAAGAGGGGTTATTCATCTTCAGACAAACCAAAGGTATGTCTGAATAAACCCCTTTTGTAATTGAGGCCAAACTTTATTAATTTCAATCATGTTTGAAAATCTTTGGTGTTGGACCGGACGGAAAAGGAAAGAGGGGAACAAGAGAGAGGGGGGGGTAGGAGGGTGATAATAGGAGGGGAAGGGGGGTAAGACCATGAAGCAGCATAGAGCAGACAGGTTTACTGGTTGTTTATCGTTACGGTACGGTTCAAATGTAGTACAAAAAGGGCGGGGCCTGTTCACACACACTCAAATATTATCAACACACCTGCTAGCCGCAGAAATGTCCACATGTCAACATGCACACAAAACAGATAGTGTTCACGAACGCATACCTATGCCTTTAAACCAACTAGTGTGAAATCTTTCATTCATTCAATCATGCAAACTATTAGTGCAAAGGTGAGCTAACACCTGTGCTCAGGTGAGTGTTTATGTTCTTCTAAAATGGATGGTGGAATGTGAAAAGAAGGAGGAGGAGCGCCCAGCCACCCCCACACCCATACCCCCGCCGCAGCAGCAGCGGCAGCCGGAATTCCCCCAGCGCCACCGGGAACAGGCAGGGAACAACCGCCCCCCGGGCGACCAAGACCGCCACCCAGGCCAGGGCCAGAAGGACCGCCGCGAGGCCCCCAGAGCCAGAGAGCAGGGAGGCGCAGAGGGAAAGAGAGCGCCGCCCCAGCCCAGCCAGGAAAGCAGCCCCCCGCCGCGCCGGAAGAGCCCAACGCAGGGCCCCACCGGAGAGGGACGCCCACAGCCCCAGACGAGCACCCCACCACCACCCAGGAGTTCCGGGCATCCCCCCGCCCCGACCCCAGGTACGAGCCAGGACCCCCCAAGGGAGACCCGCTCCGCACTCCAGGCAGCCACCCACCCGGCCCACGGTTGGTCCAGGTAGGAGCAAGGCAGGGGCCCGCCGCCCCCGCCCAGGAGGGGGGAACCCCGGGGAAAAAAGGGCGGCCCATAAGGGATGTTATAAATATGGCCCGACCAGGCTCGGCCATGTTGGAAGTTTGGCGGGGCGCAGCGCCCAGGGGCAAGGACCAGGACCCACCCCCCAGGGACACGAACACCCCCGGCTCAGGTGTAATATGAACCCCCCCACCGCGCGGAGAGAGCACCGCCGGGCCCAGGGAGCCGGCACCCAAGGGACACGGCCGCCATCGCCAAGAGGCCCGCACCCCCCACCAGGGACGGGGTAGGGGACAGATGGACCCAGGTCCCACCTTCCTTGTAAAATGTGTGTGCGTGTATGGGTGTTTGAGAGGGTGTTTGTGTGCATGTGTGTGTGTTTATGTTTGAATGTATATATTGAAGGGGGAGGGGTGTGTGTACTAAGGGGGGTGCAGTTAAAATTGGCGAGTAGGGCACTAAGGGGACATCTCCTGATTACTCACAGTGATGTCCCCTCACCCTCCACACCAAGGGGCCCTAAATGTCTAAGGTGCGGTTAAAATTGGCGGGTAGGGTGCCAGGAGGACATCTGCTGCTTGCTTGCAGTGATGTCCAAGCACCCCCCCTACCAAGGACCCTACGTGTCTAAGGTGCAAATAAAACCGAAAGAGGGGGGGCCCACTCCATACGGCAACCATAGGAGGGGGGCCACTCCCAAGTAGCCCCCCCCCAAGGCGCATCGCAGGCTAAACCCCCCACCCCCTCACCCTAATATGAGGTTATATAAGGAAGGGGGTAAGTTGGGGACAGCTGGTAGACTGTCCCCCGGTGGTCAAACAGCCGTCCCCCAGCCCACCCCCAGCAAAGGGGCCAGGGCCACCCAGCCCAGGGGCCCACCCCCGGAGGCGCCGACACCCCAGGCCCGGCACCACCCACCCCACACAGAGAGAGAGGAGCCAGAAAGCGTCGCCCCCCCCCGGAGCAAGCCCAGGCCCCCACCCCCAGACGCCGGCCCTAGAAGAGCTCTGGTCAGGCCTCGACGGGACCGAGGAGGCCAACCGGCCGAGGCAACCACTGATTGCCTCAGCGGAGACCCCGACCCGCTAGCCCCCCCGACCCGTACTAATAATGGGCCCCCCCTCCCCCCCAGAACGCCCCCCCACAGGACAGGGCCGACAAGCCCCCCACCCCACCCCACCCCAGACCCCGCAGCCGAAGCGGGTGATACCCAGAGCGACCGGGGGCCCCGAGAGGGTTGTCCCGTCCCGCCCCAGAGCCAGGGAAGGGCCGATCCCAGCCCCAGGTGCAGATGGGCAGCCCATCCGGCGCCGCTGGGCCCCCCCCACCCGAGCAGGGCCCCCCGCCAACCCCCCCCAGCACAGGCAAAGGGACCACCCCCCCAAGCCAAGCCAGACCACCACCCCACCCCCCCACCACGCACCCCCACACCCAAGCCCAGAGGACCACGCAGCGCCCCAGCCCGCCCCACCCAGGCACCGGACCCGACCCCCCGACAAACGGAGCCCCCCACCGCCCCCGCCAGGCACCGGAAGCCCCGACCCCCACCCCAAACCACGGCAGAAGGGCAAGGAGCAGCGACGACCAAGCCCTCCACCCCCTAAGTCATGGAGTCAACCACAGGAGACCAGAGAGACTGAATTCTTTCAAAGTTACTTGAGCTTTGGGCTGACATTTTTTCCAAGCTGATATGATCAAACAGCAGATTTCTGTGTTGACTTATGTTTATATTTTTCTTGTTTTTCCAATTTATTAAAATAGTTTTTTTGGCAATACAAAGAGTTATGAAAATGATAGATGCTAATCCTTCTTCTAACTGGAAATCATTGTTGACGAAAACACATTAAACTCAGTTGGATATCAATTCATGATGGGAAACCTCAACTCTCAGACTTCAATGCAAACTGTACATTTCCTGTCGTAGCCAGATGGACAGTAACAGAACAAGTATAGAGATACAGTCACCAGAACCTCTACTGGGTACACCTTGCTGCTCTCTCCACACTTTTCCTTTCATTCCAGCTCAAACTCTTCTCTGACACTTTTCTCCACCTATTCCAACCTGCCTGCTGTCTTCTTCACTTCTTTTCCACTCTCTCTGTTCCTCTGGACTGCTGAGCCTAGACCCTTCAGATCCTCCTCCTCCTTCATCTCTTCTTCCTGTAACCTCACTCTTCCTCTTGGGTTCCTCTCATTCACACACATGTTCTCCGTCTTGCTGCCGCTAACCTTCATTCCTCTCCTTTCCAGGACAAACCTCCACCTCTCTAGCTTCTCCTCCACCTGTTCTCTGCTCTCACTACAAACCACAGTATCGTCTGCAAACATCATGGTTTGTGGTGGTTCCTGTCTAACCTCATCTGTCAGTCTGTCCATCACCAAACAGGAAGTGGCTCAGAGCTGATCCCTGATGTGATCCCACCTCCACCTTGAACTCCTCCGTCCCCCCTACAGGACATCCCACCACTGTCTTACAGCCCTCATGCATGTCCTGCTCTAACATTGTTCTCTGTCACTCCAGACTTTGTTATACAATACCACAGTTCCTCTCTGGGCACCCAAACTCTCTCCAGATCTACAGAGACTGTGTCTCTCTCTGTCTCTGACCTTCTCTATCAACATCCTCAAAGCAAAGATTGCATCTGTAGTTCTCTGTCTTGGCATGAAACCATCCTGCTGCTCACAAATGTTCACGTCTGCTCTTAGTCTAGCTTCAGCTTCTCTTTCCCATCACTTCATTGTTTAGCTCATCAGCTTCATTCCTCTGTAGTTATTACAGCTCTCAAAGTGTGGCTTTTATTTGGAAATCCAGGTCCGAGGGTTTGGAGGAAGACTGGTGAGAAGCAGAAACTTTGCTTTCTTCAATCCAAAATCACTGCAAGAGTCTAGAAGAATGAATTGAAGTATTGAAGATGGACATGTTTTTTGAAAATACTTTTTTGATTAACTTGATGTGATCATAATCTTTGTCTTTATCCTTTAGCAAAAACTGAGAAGTAAATGGTGATTTCTCCACAGAGTTTCTGATTTTCTGAAATCTGAGTTTTATGAGCTGGAACCCCAAATAATGTAAAAATAAACAAATAAATACTTGAAACCAATAAAACAGTGGACCCTGACTCTATATTCTACAAATAATAACATTTTTTGAAAATAATTGTGAAAATGAATACATTTTTCCCTGATATTCTAATTTTTTGTACAGGGTCTGTATTTATTAGCTTCTAGCACCAAAGTGCACCAGCCTTCATTTTATTTATGGCACTAGTTTTTGCTTTCAACCTGCCATTAAAGCTTTATCCTTGTTGCCAGGCAACTTCATGTTGCCCTATTTTTGGGATTTTGCTTCATGAGATGTGGACTTCATATTTCTACAGTGGGGCAAAACAGAATTCAGTCAGCCACCAATGGTGCAAGTTCTCTCAAATAAAAAGGGGAGACAGGCCTGTGATTTTCATTCTTCCACTTCAACTATAAGACTGGAAATGGGGGGAAGGAATCCAGGAAATCACATTGTAGGACTTTTAAAGGAATTCCTCAGTAACACAAGTATTTGTTCACCAACAAACAAACAAGATTTCTGTGTCTCACAGAGCTGTAACTTCTGCAGAGGATCCTCTGTCTGTATAAATGGTACCTGTTTGACCTGGTTATCTCTAGAAAGACACCTGTCCACAACCTCAGACAAGCTCCACTATGGCCTAGACCAAAGAGCTGTCTAAGGACACCAGAGGCCTGCACCAGGCTGGAAGACTGACTCTGCAACAGGCAAGCAGCTTGGCATGAAGAAATCAACTGTCGGGGCAATTATTAGGAAATGGAAGACATACAAGACCACTGATAACCTCCCTCTATCTGGGACTCCCCGCATTATCTAGGTGTGTGACAGATGCTGCAGACACAGCTGCGTTCTGACCATTTAGTGGTTTAACACGCCAATCCAACCCCTTAATGCTGTGCGTCAAGCAGGGAGTCTTTGGTATGACCTAGCCTGGATTTGAACTCACAACCTTCCAGTCACAGGGCAGACACTCCACCACAAGGCCACTGAGCTACCTCCGGAGCCCTGTGTCCCCGAAAGGACATTCAGAAGATGAATGGTTTTACTTGGAAAAAGCATCAAATCATTGAATGCACTCATTTGTTAATTAATCACGTCTTAGTGGGAACAAATGATTGCTTTCTGTCTTTTCTTTAATTTTTCAGATTTTACTAAAGAAAACAGACACAAAGAAACAAAGCAGTAGTCTACCCCCAAGGAGTGGCAAAAAAAAGATACAATTAAAAGTTTTCTGTCACTTTTCTCATTTAAATTGAATTTGAATGTATTTCTCAGTTACGGTGTGCAGTAAAAGCCTTACATGACATGCAATGAGTCAGAATAGCCCAGCAGCTATTTTTCATTTGTTGTCCTTAAACAAATGTTAAAACTGTCTCCCATAAAAGCTAAAAACAACAAATAAGAATAAAATCTTAAATATCAATAACAAGGATACACAATAAAAATACAATTAAAATACCTATTGACAAAAAGTACATCACAAAAAATTTAATGAATATAAAGACATAATTGCAGATTAGGCAAAAGGAGAGATTTATATTCAAATGTGATATAAACGGGTTTGCTGTGTTATTTAAACAGATTGTAAGTGAAGCGTCTTTAACGGACAGACTTCCATATTTGTGCTGCTCTGCCTGAGGAGAAGCTCCGGCTGAAGGCTCTTCACTTTCCTCAAACCGACCGTCGTGTCGGTCTTTAGGAGCTACTTCTGATTTGGACAAAGGAGTTCAGCGAATGGCTGACCAACCATTTATGGTTTTATAAAACAGACAGCGTTTTGTGTTCTTAATAGTGTTCTCCAAGCTCAACAGTTTATGCTTTTGTAAATGCGGAACAATGCTGATAACACAGAGTTTTTTTTATCAAGTATTTTCATTATTGACTTTCTTAATCTTATTTTTGATTTCTTTTATCTTGTTCTTCTTTTTCCCATTTTGTCTTTCAGCAGTTTGGCTGAAAGTTGATGGCGACCTGTCTAGGATGTCCCCTGCCTTTGCCCATAAGTGGCTGGGATAGGCTCCAGCAGCCCAGTGACCCCGAAAGGGACAAACGGAAGAAAATGAATGAATGAGCAGTTTTGGAAGTGCCAACACATATTTTGCTTTCTCTTTCCCTCTTTTAACAGCCGCTTGGATCACTCTGTTTCATTTGATCACTTTTTAAAAATAGCTTTGAATCATCATTTATTCTCTGCCAATGTTCCCATAGAGTTGTGGTTTTTCAGCCCAAAAGTCGTCTTAAGACCATCAGACCCAACAAAACCCCACCCAAAATGTTCATCAATGATTAATTAGCAGTAATTACTGATCCATTGTTTATTTCTTCCTGATTTGATTCAAAGCCCCTCTTTAACGTCTCTGCTCTGCCCCAAAACAGATGTTCCAGAGATTTTCACACGGCAAATCTTTTCTGTTTTACAAACGAAGTTTCAGAGGATTTTGAATTTGCTTCTGTCTCCATCATGCTGTCCTGCAGTTTCACTTTCCAAATTTTTGGTCTTAAAACAGATGTTTGATGACTTGTGCTTGCCTGTCTCCTGATCCTGCTGCAATGACTGAATTTCGGTCACATGCACACCTATGGGTTGACCTAGACGGGTGGACGGGTGACGCGGTGGAACGGGGCCCTTATGTCACTCTAGCATTAGGCACAGCTGCCCTTATGCATATAGGCTGTCTGTGGCTAAAAAACGGGCAAACCTTTCAATAACACGTCAGCGGCCCCCACTTATCACGCGAACAGGACTAACAGGCTCCTTGTGAAGTTTGCAGGAGTAAGGAGGGCGTTGAAAAAATGAAAAATCTTTACAGCACGCCTGCATCTCAACCACTTAACCATTACTCTCCCCTACATGTTGTATAAGTTTTCACTACGACCTGTCACCCACAGCATGCACCTAGAAAAAATCTGCATGAATAATTGAACTCTCCTGGTTCACTGAGCGGCCTACACCGTGACAGGCACAAGTTTGACCATTTCTACCAGTAAGGGCGGCTGGGATGAAGCCTAACTTACTCCTTCTGTCTTATCACAGGTGTTACAGGTTCTTGTTTGTCCGTAGACTCTCATTGCTGCGGTCACTAACGAACATGGTTGTCTCATAACAGCAACAACACATCTTCACATTGCTAAATGACCTCCAGGTTTGCATTGTGAGCATGCTGCGAGTCAGGCAATGAACAAACAGCCACACAACCTTTAAAGTGGAGGACCAAACATAATAAAGCTATTGAAACTTGTTTACACAACTCACGGTCCATTTGTGTCCTCCTTCATCGGAACACAAACCAGAGCAGAGACACTCGGACTGAGAGTCTGAGCTGAATCATGAGGTCAGAAGCGCCCAGAGCTCCTTTCACTCTGTCTCAGCGAGCCTGGATGATTGCATTATCTGCAGCAAATCAATTTAAAAGCTTTAGTTTATTTGTGCCAGAGAGAGCAGCTGCCATGAACGGTTAGTGGAATGATGAACATGCAGGCATGCAGACATCCAAGTCGGAGAGTTTCTGTCTGAAACTGGAGCTCCGGTCTTTGCTGTTTCTGAACATCATCAGGAAGATCTATTCTAACCCTGATGGACAGGAGCGGGACACACAGACAGGAGGAGCTTCCTATCAATCAGATCAAAGAATTATTCAGATTACCACTAAAAGATATTGCACTTTGACACCTCCTGGATGTGTTGTATTGTGATGATGTCATGTTGGACTCATTTTTGTTGGGAACACTACTGCCTCCCGAGCGCGGTTCAGCTGCAGCTCACCACTCCCCCAGGGGATGGGTCAAATGCGGAGAAGAATTTCCCCATTGAGGGATGAATACAGTATAAATTTATTTTATTATTTTTATTATTAGTAGCAGAGAGTCTAGTCCTGGCTGGTCGGATGCCTTCAAGTGTCCTCTGCAGAAGGTTACAGTGTACAAGGAGGGTTAGCAAAGAGACACATCTCTGCAACGTGGAACCAAACAAGTGGAAAAAAGGATGGATGATCAACAGAGATAGGGTTAGACATCAACCAAAAAGCATTTCAATGTAAAGCTGTGCATGTAAATGTTAACATGTTTACATGCATTTTTACATGCCACATAAATGAAGTTGACTGATTCTAAAATACAAACTGTGAAACTTCTTGGAAGCTGTTGTTAAAGTTGTACCTCCAGCTGTATCAATGCGTGTCTCTGTAGATGAACCTGCAGCTGTTGATGAGAGCTGTAGCTTTAATGTAATTGTCCAAGGCTTTCACTTGGAAACTCTGTTGTTTTGCTTTGCCTTTACAGCGCACTGATTTCCATGGAAACAAGGATTGTGCTCAGTCAGCTGATCTGAACTGAGGACAGCTCGGTGAGAGCATGCATGCGGAGGACCACATTCATGGTATCTTGTGTGTTTGCAAAGCCTTCCCACCCCCACATGAAGTGAAGGTTACACGAACTCCACACAGCCATAAAACAGTCTTTCTAGAAATTGTTGACTCTTTCCTGGATGAGAGTCAACAATACAAGAATTACTGTTTTATTACGGAGTTGATTGTTATTGCAAATAATTTTTATTTGTGCAACATTTTTTCCAAAGTTTGTCTTTTATCTCAACTTCCTGAAGTCTTACTGGTGTCACATCTTATTGCTGCACAACTGTCATGTTTTCATCCACGGATTTGGACTCCATTAATAATAGCTAAGGGGAAGGAGCAAAACGCCACCTCCCATTACTGAGATAGATACAAAACAAATAGTAAAGTCCCTGTAAACAGTTGAGTTGAGTGTTTAAAAGTACAATTGTGCCCCAAAAATGTATTTACAACCTATAGATTTGAAAGCATCAAAAGTTGATCAGAAACTGTTGGAAACTCTGACAGGAAAAGTTCTGTCAGACCCAAAGTCACTCGTGAACCAGAGGACGGGTTTTTGAGAGTTAACTCCTGCAGGATAGATGGGTCACAGGACAACAGCTTTGTGGTAGATGTAGTGAGACTGTCTGAGTTTGAAATGGGAAGAGGAGGAGCTGCAGGCTGGCTGGATCACCCGAGCCAGGAAGCTAAGACGTGCTAAGACGTCAGAATAAGACAAAGAGTCTTTTCTGGACCAGGAAACACTGCAGTGTTCTGAAACTTCTGCCTGCTAGACCCACATTTGTCTATGGGATTTAGAGGGTGGCCTGTCCCCCAGTGTTCGTGTTTAATTGGTGTTCTATCTTTATGTCGCCATGTCCTGATGTGCATTTCAAGTCATGTGTTGTTGGAACAGGTGGAACTAAAATAAGAAAGGCAAAGATTTGTGCTGATCTGCAGTTTTTTATCCAACAGCTATAAAGACAATCGTCCAGATTGATTTCTGGGTTCCTGCTGGGACTCACCCTGCATGCAGAACTTCAGCACTTTAGCACCTGTGACAGTGATGGAGGGGATTTTGTCTGTGACCTTCTTGCTCATGCGACTGTAGTTCCTCCTTTTCTTGGTCTCACCCCACAGATTGGAGCCGCCGTGCATGCTGGGAATGTTAAGAACAGCAATGCCCTCCAGGGATGTGTTGCTGAGGTCCAGGGTCACGCCGTCACACTGGGGGGAGACAATATTTAGGCAAGTTGTTACAAGTGAGCTCCAATTCCACCCCAAAACCTCCCCCCACTGTTCCCACCTGTTCCTTGGTCCTTCAAACCAGGACCATCCATCCATCCATCCATCCCTCCATGCATCCATCCATCCATCCATCCATCCATCCATCCATCCATCCATCCATCCATCCATCCATCCATCCATCCATCCATCCATCCATGCATCCATCCATCCATCCATCCATCCATCCATCCATCCATCCATCCATCCATGCATCCATCCATCCATCCATCCATCCATCCATCCATCCATCTATCCATCCATGCATCCATGCATCCATCCATCCATGCATCCATCTATCCATCCATGCATCCATCCATCCATCCATGCATCCATCCATCCATCCATCCATCCATCCATCCATCCATCCATCCATCCATGCATCCATCCATCCATCCATCCATCCATCCATCCATCCATCTATCCATCCATGCATCCATCCATCCATCCATCCATCCATCCATCCATCTATCCATCCATGCATCCATCCATCCATCCATCCATCCATCCATCCATCCATCCATCCATCCATCCATCCATCCATCCATCCATCCATCCAATTCAATTCAATTCAATTCAATTCAATTCAATTCAATTCAATTCAATTCAATTCAATTCAATTCAATTCAATTTTATTTGTATAGCCCAAAATCACAACAACAGTCGTCTCGATGGACTTCAAAGTAAAACATGAACTCAAAAGGATCATGAATTCAAAGAGTTCAATAGGAAAATATAAACTAACAAACTGACTAAGCTATACTGGCATCCCTGCCCTTAGACCCCCCTTCTCTGTAAGGAAAAACTCCTAAAAAAACGGATTCCGGAAAAGACGAAGAAACCTCAGGGGTGTCCACATGAAGGAGGGATCCTCCCCCAGGACGGACAGGCGATTTACCAGAACTCTTAGAGAAGAATTAACCAAGTCACAACTGTTTTGCATAACTTCTTGCAACATGAAAAAGAACATAGCTGTGGCTCCTCCCCCTTTACCTGCACGTGAGCTTGGAAACATACAAAGGGAGGGCAAACAGCCAACAGAAAAATGTACTCAAAACTGTCAGCAACCAACAGCTTGAAGGGTGAGAGGAAACAGTTTCATTGAGGTCAGACTTGATGGATACCAACGTTATGTTGGCTTGAGATTCTCAGGAAGAAGCTGCAGTTACTGCAGAGATGCAGCAGGACGGGCCGCAGACCCAGCAGAGGCAGTCAGCAGTGGGAACAGAACGCACACAGCTCACCTTAAAGCTCTCTGCTTTTAGAAATGAGCTGTGCAGGCTGTCCATGTGCTCACACCGCATGATTACAGCAGCCAGGTGTGAAGATGCTGTGAAACGGAAATTCCAGTTTAATTTGACTTTCTGCTGTAACTTCCCACACAGCTGAATGCAAAAGAAAAATCTGGCTGCTCTTCCAGTTTTATTAGCCTGATGGGAAGACCAATACTTTCGTATACGTTAGGGCCAAAATTATATGGAGTTCAATTCCGGTCAATTCAATTTTATTTCTACAGCCCAATATTACAACATTAGTCGTCTCAATTGGCTTCATACCAGTACTTGTATAATAAACATACAATCATAAGAAACATTAAGTCATAGAATTTAATAGGAAAATTCTAAACGAAACTGGGCATCCCTGCCCTTAGACCCTCCTTGGAGTTATATTTGTCTTTCAAGCAATACTTTTAGTATATCCATAAAAAATCTCTGGTATTCTGCAAAAGCAATTCTTCAATTTACCAACAGGAATTGTGCACCTTTGCTTACAGAATTTGTGTTTTGTTTCTTTCTTCTTCCAACATTTGCTTTATTTGCAGCTTGACTGGTCTTATTTTAACCACTTAAAGTTGCCATCAGATTGCTTTGTTGCAGTTGCCTCCGCTGCTCTCTTGTTGCAAATCAGACACATTGGTCAGAAGTGGGAGGGGTTTATGCGTTGTTTTTCAACACCGACTTTAGGATTTGGACTTACAGAATTGGTGTGTTGTTTTGCTGCCCACATTGCTAGTTTTTTGTGTTTTTGTTTAAAAAAAGCCTTCAAAGGAGCACAAAAGTAACCATTAGTTCAATGTAGTGAAGAAGACTGATTTATTAATAAACATAAACAATTATGCCAATGATGAAGAAGCTAGGCCCTTACACACTCTCAACGACCCTCATGTTCCACCACAGATGTGTGAAAGAGGAGAGCAGATCTACAAACCCTGGAGAGGAACTGTTCACCATAAGTGGCAGATTTGCTCTGTCAGGGGAGACATGGTGGTTTCTTCACGGGTTCATCTTTACACAACAGAAGCATCAGTCTTTTTACGGCCTGACAGAACAAGCAGGTTTTGTTTTTATCTTTATTCACTGTTGGTTTCATTTCATTATGCAATCTGATCTAAAGGGATCAGAACTAAAGTCTCCGAGTCATTTTTCATACAAACTTGGCAAATTGTCATCAGAGACACCCTGTGCTTCTGTTCTGAAGCTAAATTATACCCTGTGATTAAATGTCAAGTAACGTTAAAAGTGATGATGACGTTTGCAGCCATTGGGGCGAAAGAAAAGTTTCCATTGATTAGTTGAAAGCTCCTAATCAGCCTGACAGAAATGGTTCCATCACGTGTTTGTCTACACTCAAACAGGTGGGGACAGAAAGGGGGCGCTGGTACGACCTCCAGGCCCACCTCGCTGAACGTGGAGACGTGCTGCACCATCTCCAGGAGGTCTGAGCTCAGGGCCTTTCAGGGACACCTCTTAAAAGTATGACCATGAATGAAGCTAAAGCTTGAACACCACCAGTCTGAGAACATCTAATGTTTAGAGCTGAGACTGACACTAGTTCAGACATTCCTTTATGTTGACAGTGCTCACTTGTTTATCGCAAGAGTTACGTTCTAAGAATAGCACGCATCCAAATCCATGGAGTAGGATTCTAGACGTTTTCAGGCTGAAAAACTCCTCACTACACAGACGTGAACATTTCCACACGTTTCTTTCTTCTTTAAACTCTCAAAGTTCAACCTTCATAGTACAATAAGTCCAGGATTATAGATCTGCAACTCTGGCAGCTGCACGCATCGACATGGACGGGATGGATTGACAACATCAACAGCCAATCAGAACATAGCAGCGTGTTGGATATTAGCGTACAAAACTGCACTAAAAAGAATCTGGGAAACAGACGAACTCATGCAAAAGAGAAATGTATAAAAAAAAGGTTGTAGTGTGGAAAATAAACTTTTTTTAAGAGTTATCCAAGGGTGGAGAATTTGAAAGATATTGTTATTAATGGAGGTACAGTGATTATGCGCCTTTTATTCATCAAGCACCACAGCTTCTGTCCATCTCTGTTTGACCCCAGTTTCTGTCCTCTGACGGTCACCAGCGTTGCTGAGCACAGAGGAGGAGGTGGTGGTGGTGGGGTAGCAGACATGGACTCTGTGCACTCCAGATTTTGAACCAGCATGGACTGATCAGCACAGTGGCCCATCTATGTTTGAAAACTGCAGCAGAGCAGTTTGCTGTTTTTGACCCATGGGTCAAACAGGACCCCCCCCCCCCCCCCCCCAACCCTGCAGTCTGGTTGGACATCGGCTGAAGGGTCAATAACGACACAATTTTATCATTTTTTAGCCGCGCTCCTAGTTGTGGACAATGACTTAAGCAAGCAAGCAGCAGTGCATTATGGGAGTTTAACTTTGTTCATCCATTCATTTGATGCAAATTAATGGCCGTTTCCTGGAACCATAAATCAATACCTCTAGATTACTGTCATAATTGAGATGGCCTCAATAAACATAAAGGTGGAAACAACATATCACCCCGATGATCACCTTTTCCCTGAAGTCTTTTCTGATCTTGCTCATCTCTTCTGTGACTCTTATTTGGAGCGTCTGCTTTTGTGAAAGCTTCAGCAGAGGACGACACATGTCCTCTCCTCTCTTCATCCAGGACAAACACGTTGGATTTCTGATATGTAACTGTGTGGAAGTAAGTTTCATGTCAGCATCTGTGCTTCCTGCTGGTCTGAGCAGACACGGTGACTGAGGAGCTGCAATGTGAAGATTATCTAAGAATCTTGCACCTTTTCAGGAGCAAATAGAAAGACTTCCGGAAATAAAAGATGGAGCATCTCACCTCCACTTCAATGCACTCGTTCAGCTTCTTGCAGGTTGCAGATATGGTCTCTGTGGTGCCGAACTCAAAGTACCAGAGCTTGTTCTTCATTCTAGAAATGAGAGGGAACAAAAGGTTAGGAAACTTCCTGTTTTCAGCCTGTGGATCATGTGATGAAGAAGAGGGCATTCCAGTTTGTGTTTGCAGCTCAGGAAACTTTCTGGTTTCACACTCGGATCTTGGGGACCCCCACCCCCCAGTCTGACACGGGGGGCTAAGGTTGCTGAAGGGACAGTCAGTCACCATGCTTCATCTGAGGGAATGTTACAAATGTTTCCCAGAGAAGAACCTCCATGATGGAACTGTGGCCTCTCCATCCATGGCTGCATCGGGGGGTGGGGGTGGGGGTCTTCCTTGTTCCTATCCTGCTCCAATCGTGGTTTTTTACATGAACGCACAGAGAGGCTTCACTGTGTTGAACCTGGATGGGACTTTTGGCTCTCGAGAAGCTTTTCATTCTACAGTGCTTTGCGTGTCCTCCTGACTCCGCCTTTGATGTGTTGGTGGGGGCGGTGAGGACACATCCACCAGACAAAACAGTGAAGAAGCCCTGCTGCTTCACTGAGAGTAGAGAGGCAGCAGAGCTCGTCAGGATAATCTGTTCTTAATGGATTTCAGAGGAAATCTACGTCAGAAGACAAAGGTACATGTTCTGTCCTAGTTCCAGAAACCATTTTTCCATTCAAAATCATCCACTGTGAGTGGCCCGGTCCTGGACCAATCCAGCGTCGGTCCTGGACCAATCCAGGGTCGTCCCGGACCAATCCAGGGTCGGTCCTGGACCAATCCAGGCCCGGTCCTGGACCAATCCAGGGTCGGTCCGGTCCTGTACCAATCCAGGGTCGGTCCTGGACCAATCCAGGGTCGTCCCGGACCAATCCAGGGTCGGTCCTGGACCAATCCAGGCCCGGTCCTGGACCAATCCAGGGTCGGTCCGGTCCTGTACCAATCCAGGGTCGGTCCTGGACCAGTCCTGGACCAATCCAGGCCCGGTCCTGGACCAATCCAGGGTCGGTCCTGGACCAATCCAGGCCCGGTCCTGGACCAATCCAGGGTTTGTCCGGTCCTGGACCAATCCAGGGTCGGTCCTGGACCAGTCCTGGACCAATCCAGGCCCGGTCCGGGACCAATCCAGGGTCGGTCCTGGACCAATCCAGGGTCAGTCCTGGACCAATCCTGGCCCGGTCCTGGACCAATCCAGGCAATCCTGGATTGGTCCTGGACCAATCCAGGGTCAGTCCTGGACCAATCCAGGCCCGGTCCTGGACCAGTCCAGGGTCAGTCCTGGACCAATCCAGGCCCGGTCCTGGACCAATCCAGGGTCAATGTAAACTGTTGGCCTCCACCTCTGACTCTTGTTCTCCACTCGGAGGCGTGACAGACAGTGGTTTTTGTTATTTTACTGCTGAGCTCCGTCATTTTGTTAAAGACAGAACATGACTAGAACAAAACAGAGACCAAACCAAACCACAGGAAGAGAAAGGTCAAGAGAGGTCCAAACCATGCTGGTATGGTGAATGCCACGGTGGGCTTTGCCTTAGTCCCAACCGCCTGTATGGGTGGATGAGGGCTGAATGTGGGGCAAACATGGGCAAACTGGTATGGGGTACACAGGTGGCCCGTCTGATATATCCAGGTCTTAGACCGCTCAGCAAACCCGTAGAGAAAATGTTCATACAAATTTTTTAGAAACATTTTCTTTTACAGTACAGTACTTACAGTATACTTAAGTGGTATTTACATGGTACTTATTGTGTAAATACTTGGTACTTACAGGGTAAATTTTGTGTCTACTCGGTACTTATGTTCAATGAAACTGGACTGTAAAAGAAAGTCATCCCTATTTCCACTCAACTACATAGTACTTTCAGTAGTAAAGGCTGGGACAGCTTTACTACTTAACTGACTTTCTTTCACAGTCCAGTTTCATTGTACTTAAGGGGTAGTTTCTGTGGTAAATTCATGGTAAATACCATGAAACATACGAGTGCAGACCTAAAGGTCAAGGTATTTTATTTGTACTTACCTTGTTCTTACATGAGGTAAGTACCACAAAAGACACCTTTGCTCAACATGTAAATACCCAGTAAGTATATTAGAAATACCCAGTATGTACCACATAAGTATGAACCAAATAGTACCACATAAATACACAGCAAGTACCATGTAAATACCCTGTAAGTACCCAGTAGTTACACAATAAGTACCATGCAAATACCACTTAAATACACTGTAAAAAATGTGCTGTAAAAGAAAGCGCTACCCATTTTTTCTATGGACACGCTGCGACAGGTCGTAGAGCCCCCCCCCAGCAGAAGCTGTGGCTTCAGCTTCTCCTCTGGCTGAAGGTCTTCCCGTGTCCTGACTAAGAAGAAAGCTTGTGTGAGGAGGAGAAGCTGCAGGTGAGATGTACTTTACCTGCATGTGAGCTTGCTGCATAAACACTCCCCTTAATGGTGTTGTGGGTGTGCAGAGCAAACACCCTGAGTTTGTGTGTGAATGGGTGGATGGGAAACATCACAACCCTCAGAAGCAGAAGATCCATCTAACGTCTGGCAGAGAAGCAGGTCTTTGGTAGAACTCAAGTTCAGACCCCCCCCCCCCACTTCAGGCGCCGTCTGTTTTGGTAAAATGTCTTTTTCTGAGAACTGAACATAATCTCCGTTTGTGTTTGGTTTTCCTCTCCCCCTCAGGGGCTTAAAAAATAGAAAGAAGGAGTTTCTGTTAGCCCCGCCCCCTTCATAAGGGTCCTGTTGATGACCATGACGCTGCGTCCTGACTGCCTTACAGCCGCGGCTGAGGGCGCCCGCTGTGACCACACCGACAGACTTGGATGAGTGGTATTTACAGTGACATGCATTACACCTGAGGGCGTGTCTGCTGAGTTTGGGTCTCAACATTAGCTGGAAATAACAAAACCTGCACTGTCACACTACACACACACACACACACAAAGACACAACAACTCAGACAGTTTCATTCTGACAGCAGAGATATCAAAGAACAATCTAAGCTTCTTTAGTGACC
The DNA here is from genome assembly GCF_053564925.1 of Oryzias latipes. Classification (NCBI taxonomy): domain Eukaryota; kingdom Metazoa; phylum Chordata; class Actinopteri; order Beloniformes; family Adrianichthyidae; genus Oryzias; species Oryzias latipes. Next base: position 369,808 of record NC_136257.1, read on the forward strand.
TGAGTTTCTAACTTCCTGATTGAAGCTGCTGACAGTCAAATGTCTGATGTCCTGTGTGCAGCTTCAGCAAGTCACTGCTCACAAACACCAGTTTGAGTTTGGTTTCCTACGTCATATGGAGGAAGAACGTTTGGATGATATTCCCGTATGGGTGCAGCAGAGAGTGTGACATTCACACACACATTCAGACACTGGCGCCAACCTATGGCCACAAGGGAAGTATGGGGTTCAGTGCTTTATCCAAAGACACTTCGACACATATGCCGGAAACAAACCAGCAATCTTCTGCTGGTTGAACGCTCTACCTCTGGACCACGGCCGCCCCAACTGCACCACAATTCAAGTTAGAACCCAGATCTCCTGGAGTCACTGGTGATCCTTCGTGATGTGACAGCATCGTTTGGACATGCAAACACCCTGCAGAAGCAAACATGGTGGCTGTTGACACAACAGCTGAGTGCAGTGAGGGTGTGTCTGAATTCAGAGGACGGCGTCCACAGAAACACTTTACGAGGAGCCCACAGCCTGCTCTGTTTGACCAGAGCTGCTAATGATTTGCACCCCCCACCTTAATACCTCCCCAGAACCTGTGCTGCTGTCAAATGAGGGGATTATGAGTACATTTGAGATCACAATTAATTGATTCTCCGGCAGCCGAGCCGCCCAACCTCATTAAGCTGCTTCCACTTGAGATGCTCCTAAAAAAAATGCAATTAACTCATTCTTCCTCTGCTGTCTCTGATGGACGATAAGCCTTTCCGCCACCATTCCCATGATTCTACCCCAAAATGAATGCAGACTTGGGACAGAAAAGGATTTTAAATAATCAAACAGATCCAGGGAGAGGAAAGCCACTTCAGTCTGTCATTATTGCTGCCCCGGTTTGGGGGAGCAAACCTCAAGCAGGAACCTCCTCCTCCAGGGGACTCCTCCACAACAGGAGGCGCTGAAGCTGTTGTGAGGACAGGAGAGGACAGAGTGGGAGCGCTCTCTTCAGTTTCTGGTTTCATCCAAAACTCACTGCTTAGGTTCATGTTGGTGGTGGTGGAGTTCTTATAAAGGTCACTCCATAAACTGGATTGGTACTGAAAGACCTGGCATGGTATGCGCCATTTCCTCAGTACAAATCCAGCAAAGAACCACAAAGCTGGTCTGAGCTTCTCAAAGGGCGACACTTCTTCCTCCACTTTTCCTCTTCAAGAACCTCAACTCCCTCCATTGCTTTCTGCATAACCATGCCAAAGGTGTTTCCACTGGACTTTTGATCATCATGATGCCATTTCTTCTTAGCAAAATTTAAAAACTGGGTTGTTTTCTAAAAAATAGTTTCTGCAGAGCAGCAGGAACCTTAGAAATTCTCCACTGAGTTGTGGGCGGGGCCGTTGGCACTCAGTAAGCCTGCCCTTTGTTTACACTCTGGCTTACAGCCCATCACCACCCCAACCTAAGCGGGTGAGTAACATCAGATCCATCCATCCGTCCAGTTCTGATCCAGATTTCGGCTCAGACCAAGAAAACAAAGACGTTCGTGGATCTGTTGGTCTGCAGTTCCAACTTCATGGTTCCTACTCCTTCAGATTCACACAAACACACGGTGCTCACAGCATCTGCTCCCTTTGGTTCTCCTCCTCTCTGTGGAAAGTCTGTCTGCATTCAGAAGAGAACCGCACCAGAGTTCATCTGCAAGTGAACAGAGACCCAAACCAGAGTTTGGGTGAGCTTTCACACCTGACAAACCAAAAGGAGCACCAGGCGAAACCTGGGGCCTCATTTCTAAAACTTTGCGTAGGATTTGCGTCAGAAGTGGCGTACGGATGAAACATAGGACGTGCGTACGCACAGAAATATTTGGATTTATAAAACCGTGCGCACACACATCCTACAGAGTTTTCCCTTAATGAATCACAATCAATTCTAAATGCAGCGCAGCTTTTGCGGCTTCATGACACACCCATAGTTACCCATAAATAGTCCGTGAAACGCCCACAAATGAATATTCATTGATTGCGAAATCATGGCAAACACAGAGAGGAAATCAATAAAACGTAACTTCACTCAATGTGAAGTAAAAGTTATCGTTGGCGAGGTGGAAAAGAGGAGAAAAGTGTTGTTTGGAGGGCACAGTGTGGGCATTACTAATGCACATGAGCGGCAAACGGCGGCAGACGCCGTAAATCCTGCAGCCTCACAACCTCGGACCGTGGCCGAAATAAAAAGAAATGGTCGGACATCAAAGTCGAGGCAAAAAGACGTCTAGCGCTCCATCACCAGAGTGTGTCTGCCACGGGGGGGGGAAAGGGGACACCGGAGCTGACCCCTCTTGATGAGAGACCATCCATTTAATTGCATCTGACAAGCTACAGATGTCAGTAATAATCGACATGGAAATGGAAAATTGTTCAGCAAATGTAATTTCTTGTTGCTGTATGTCACATTCAGACATGCATGCATACGCCAGACATTGTATGGCATATGTATGCATACCATGATACCATGGTATGCATACCATAGTATGCATATGTATGCATACCATGATTCCGTAGCTTATGAAGAAATGTTTTACAATGAAAACAACTTTCCCCTGTGTGATACATTCACCCTCCTGCTGCTCAGCTGTACTCCCTCTGGAGGTCGCCCTTCCTTCCCTGTCCGCTGTTTTCCCCCAACAGCTGGTTCTCATTATACTTTGATTTGGTTCCTTTTTAAGGTTTCTGTTCCTGCATACGTTTGTCGCAGCGTCCTGTTTGGATGTTCTCTGTTTGGCTTAACTCTTTGGCATTAAATAGCCTTCATAGTTCCTTCAGTCTCCTTGTCCTTCCTGCATCTGGGTTAAACCCCTTGAGTTCACGTAACACAGTGGACAATTAATACATCTGTCTGTCTGTCTGCACCTATATCTGCTCCGCCAGACGGACACATTAACTAGAATATCAGTTTTGTACATTATTTCGTTCCGTTAACTATATTATTTATGAGGGTGAATTGCACAACATGCCAATATTGCAGAACATATTTCACTTTTCTTTTTGCAAATATGTGTTCATTTGAATTTCTGTTGTAATTTTCGTTTGATGTTTTTGTTTGTTTCACTGCTGATCGATCAAATGGGTGTTGGTGTAGCTGTTAATTGTCAGACCTGCTTTGTGAAGTCTTCATGTTATTTCTGAGAGGCAGTATTGTCATTTTCACTTTCAGGTGTTTCTTCCATCTGCCGACGGTGTCGCCGTTTCTCATTTCACCCGTTTTTGTGCGTACGCCTGGGTCAGAGCGTGAAGGACCGCACATTTTCCCCTCAAGTTTGCTTTTTATAAATATCAGTTCAGGAAACACATCCGGTTCTCGTCAGAACTTCTTCTGAAAGCCCGGTGGTGGTATGTCCTGACAAGATGCTGGAGGCTGGTTCCACAAAGTCCATCAGATCTTAAACTCGTCAGCACTGCTCCAGGGTAGCATGTCCACCTCAGTCCTTTAGGGTATTTGAGCGCTGATCCCTGCAGCTCCTGCCTTCTGGTGCTGATGAAAGGCTGAGCGATATTTTCTTTACTTTCTCTTGAGAAATGTTGGCAATATTTGTGTTGGAAACCTACACAGTGTCTGCCCGACAGTGTGGACTTCTTTGGAATTGAAAACATCCCAGCGAAGAACTTTGTGTTGCTCTTCTTGTGTTTAGCTACCAGTGGGTTAAAGCAACACGTTAGTCAAACTATAGCGCCTCCTGCTGCTTAATTGGGAATAATTAGATGATTGGGTAAATACAAAACAAAAATAAAATAAACACTACTGAACATTTGTTTTAATATGTAGAAGCTGAGGGCTTTAGTTGGAGTTTACCATTCATGGTTAAGGGCTGCAAATATTTTATCAATGCTAGCCCTACTGGGTGACCTTTGACCCTCAGCTTCAGTGATTTTCTCCAAAAGTTTGAAGAAGAGATTTGTTTAGAACTGTTAAAGCTTGTTGGGAATTTCTCTTCCTCTTTTACAGCTGTTTGCCTTAGTCTCAACGAATGGGCAAACCTGTACGGGTCATTTCCCCCCAAATCCTGGGACCTACGTAAGGAGCCCGTTGGTGCTGGTCACATGACCAGCGTTGCTCCTGCCTGGCTGTTGCCTGGCTGTTGCCTGGCTGTTAGAAATGAAGAAATTCGACAGAGCGCAGTGTGTGGACGGCCTTAGGGCACTTGCATATGTGTGCATTAGTGCACGGTCAATAAAGAGCCTGTCAGGTTTTGTCGAGGACAGCCAAAAAGGAAACCCAAGAGTAAAGGGTAAATAGTCTGTTTATTGTCCTGGTCAGGAGTTTGCAGTACTGAAGGACCGTGGAAACTTCCCGCCAGCAGGGGGAGCAGGACTTGGTAGACTCACAGCCGTGAGAGGAACAGGCAGGGACAGTGGGAAAGGCAGATGGAGATCCAGTGTTACTGGCAGCTGCCATTACCTCCTCCTCAATGTCCGCATTGAGCACAGCCACTCGTGCCGACCGAGGTAATGGCACTGCTACTGGCTCCCCGTCCCTCCTGGACAGGGCGTCCGCTTTTGTGTTCTTCGATCCGGGCCTGTAGGACAGGGTGAAATTGAAACGGCTAAAAAAGAGCACCCATCTAGCTTGACGAGAGTTAACCCTCTTAGCAGACTTCAGAAACTCTAGGTTCTTGTGGTCGGTATAAACCAGAAAAGGAAGTTCGGTCCCCTCCAGCCAATGACGCCATGCCTCCAAAGCCTCTTTAACAGCCAACATCTCCCTGTCACCCACGTCATAATTGCATTCTGCACTTGTTAACCGCCATGAGAAAAAGGCACTTTGTTGGATCTTTTGGTCAGACCACATCTCTAGGATAGTACCGCCCCAACTCCAATGTCTGATGCATCCACCTCTACAATAAACTGTTTCGTAGGGTCAGGAGTAATCAGTACCGGAGCCGATGTAAATAGGTTTTTTAAGGTTAGAAACGGCTTGTCAGCAGCCTCATCCCAGAAAAACACCCTCTTAGAGGAAGTGAGGGCATGCAATGGAGATGCAACCCGACTATAGTCCTTTATAAACCGCCGGTAAAAATTGGCAAAACCCAAAAAACGGAGTTGTTTGCGGTTCTCAGGTCTTGACCAGCTAAGGACTGCTTGGACCTTACTTGGGTCCATCTTTACCTTACCCCCCTCAATAACCATGCCCAGGAATGATGTGGTAGAAGCGTGAAATTCACACTTCTCAGCCTTGACGAACAGTCGATTTTGAAGGAGTCTCCGGGGAACCGCACAGACATCCTGAATGTGTTCAGCCTTGGAGCGAGAAAATATCAGGATGTCATCTAGGTAGACAAACACTTACTTGTTAAACATATCACCTAGGACATCATTCACGAGGTTCTGGAAGACCGCAGGTGCATTGGTAAGACCGAAAGGCATGACCTGGTATTCAAAATGACCTGAGGGAGTATTGAAGGCAGTCTTCCATTCGTCTCCAGTTCTCATTCTGACTAGGTGGTAAGCATTGCCCAAGTCCAGTTTGGTGAAGATTTTGGTTCCCTGGAGGAGTTCAAAAGCAGATGACATTAGAAGAAGAGGGTAACTGTTGCGGATAGTGATCTGGTTCAAGCCTCTGTAGTCAATGCAGGGGCGTAGGGCTCCATCCTTCTTCTTGACAAAGAAGAAGCCAGCACCAGCCGGGGAAGAGGATGGACGGATAAGGCCCGCTGCCAGTGATTCCTTGATGTACTTCTCCATTGCCTCCCTCTCAGGACCTGACAGAGAATATAAATGTCCCCTTGGTGGTGACGTACCTGGTAGCAGGTCGATGGGACAGTCATAGGGACGATGAGGAGGCAATGAAGAGGCCTTGATCTTGTTAAACACCTCCTTGAGATCGTGGTAAACCGCAGGAACTCTGGATAGATCAGGATAGGTTTCTATGGTGGTGACTTTCTGATCTGGTGAAGGCGTTCCCACAGCACAAAGACAATTAGTAGGACACTCAGACCCCCAACCCAAGACTGTTCCAGACAACCAATCGATCTGAGGATTGTGTTCCTTCAACCAAGTTAAGCCCAAAAGAAGGGGAGAGTTAGTTTGTTTAATGACGTGAAACTTTATTTGCTCAAAGTGATTATCAATCTGCATCCTTATTGGTTCTGTGAGCTGATGACTAGACGTGATGACGTGCCCATCAATGGCTCTGACACATAGTGGTTTAGGTAGGGTGAAGACTTTGATTCCCCACTTTCTGACGAATTCTTCAGACATGAAGTTACTGTCAGAACCGGAATCAATGAACACAGTCTCTGGGAAGACCTCACCTCCGACATGAAAAAAGGCCCAGGTCTGATGATCTGAACCGGAAAAGGAGGACATTGAACGGCTCACACACGTCTCCTCCTTGCGTGTGGAGCCTTGTCTTTTACTGGGCACCCATTGATTTGGTGATCTGGAGAACCACAGTAAAAACAAAGTCCTCCGTTAAGGCGTCTCTTTCTCTCCTCCCGGGAGAGGCTGGTTCGACCCAATTGCATCGGCTCCTCCTCCACAGGATGGCGAATCAGAGGTGATGTTCTAGTGGGAGAAGGACGTGACTGGAAAAAACTGTGAGAACCAGGTCTTCGCGCCCTCTCCTCTCTCCTCTCCTGGATCCGCCGGTCAATACAGGAGGCTAGAGCGATGAGGTTGTTGACATCTTGAGGCAGCTCACGAGCTGCCAATTCGTCCTTAACCTGCTCAGACAAACCCTGGTAGAACATATCAAACAGGGCATAATTGTTCCATTGGCTGTCAGCCGCCAGTGTGATTATGCCACCTGATGGCATAATCATTGACAGAGTCTTTCCCCTGGCGTAAACGGGACAACTGGTGTGCTGCATCCTGCCGGGGTTTCAATGGATCAAAAACCCGACTCAGCTGAGCTGAAAAACTCTGGTATGAGGAACAAACCTCGGAACCCCTTGAACATTCAGCAGTAGCCCACTGAGCAGCACGCCCCATCAGTAGGGAGATGACATATGCCACCTTGGCCTTCTCACAGGAGAAAGAGGATTAGTGCAGGGAAAGCTGGATTTCACACTGGGTCAAAAAGGTCCGCCATGAAGTAGGATCCCGATCATATCTCTCCGGAGGGTGGGTATGAGGTACAGGTGCAGGTTGACTTACTGGTCCGGCAGGTGTCACACTGGCGGCAATACTGGCTTTGTCCAGTCTTCTGGAGATCTCTTGTAACTCTGAGGATAATTCCCCCAGCTGTGTCTCGAAGTTGTAGATTGCAGACTCCACTCATGCCTTCCACTCCTGAGTGGGTTTTGGGTCCGTCATGTCCGGAACGTTCTGTCAGGTTTTGTCGAGGACAGCCAAAAAGGAAACCCAAGAGTAAAGGTTAAATAGTCTGTTTATTGTCCTGGTCAGAAGTTTGCAGTACTGAAGGAGCGTGGAAACCTCCCGCCAGCAGGGGGAGCAGGACTTGGTAGACTCACAGCTGTGAGAGGAAATGAGCGGACAGCGCTGGGAGCGGGGAGAGAGCCTGGATGCCGCTGATGAAGTTGTAAACACTAGGAGACCTCGGCAGAGGAATCTTCACTTTATAAAGTCAATGGAAAGTCTTGGCTTACAATGCGAATCCGTGTGGATGGAGAAGGCGAGGCGAGGCAATTCAAGGCCAGGCGGTGACCTGACGTGACGATAGCTTACGATCCGTGCGGATGTGTGGACAATTTAGCTGGAATAAATCAGAGAAGACTGACGTCTTGGATGGCATAAGGACGCCGTATGACATCATTGTGACGCTCCATTTATCAAAGGTTTGGGTTTAAAGATAACAGTATGGATGTCTGGCACTCCTAATGTGGTTACCTTACACACACTGGCTCTCCGTGCAAAAAGTTTGGAGATCCGTGCTTTAATGTGACCCCCCCTTCTGCAGCCAAATCAGTTTCAGCTGCTCTGGGTGTATTCACTCAGGTTTAGGAATTTACAGGAATTTTCCTGATCTTTAGTATGAGGCCGGTCTTCACTCTGATTCCTCTGAGTGAGGTTTTCTGTCGGGTTCAGATCTGGACTCTGTGCAGATCAGTCATACTAGATCATCCATGTCTTCCTTTCTGCTCTGACGTGCAGCGGTGTTGGAACAGGAAGGTCCCATCCCTAAACTGTTGTCTCCATGTTAGGATTCTCTAAAATGTCCTGGTCTGCTCCTCCCACTGCTGCAAACTGGGGGATGAGGAGGTGAGTGCTAAGCGTGTAAACGCGGCACACATCCAGGCGTGAGGAGCGGCGAGAACAACATGGCCCAGTGCTGAAGGCTTTGGGCCTCTCTCAGGGGTCAAAGATGAGCCATCATCTGCTGCAGACTCGTGACTTTCAACTGGAGGAGCTGCGAGGCTTCAGAGACACACACTCTGCCAGGACATCAGTCACAGCACAACAGAGCAGTTGGAGCCGCCAATCAGAAACGCACAGAACAATGTGTCAGTGTTCACTGGCTGCTCAGACGGCGTTAGCATTTGTGGACATTCTTGTGATCAGGAAACTCAAGCAGATCCAGGAGATGAGTTGTGTGGACTTCCTGTGACGTCATTTCCGGGTGAGCTATTCCCAGTGCTAGCTGTGTGACTGCTGTCCTCTTGTTTGGCATCAGCCTTACTACTATTGCTTACTCTAAGGGTTATCTGGGTTAATATTCACATCTAGTACCTTTTATTAGCGAATTCACCACTGTTAAACCGCTTGCTGTTCACTTTTCTCATTTTGCTAAATAAACCACTTCTCTTTACTTAAACACCGCTAGCCTTAGCTTAGAACCTAGTATGGCCACCACCTCTCCTTCCGCCTCTCCTCCTTTCTCCTGCCCCATGTGCCATATGTTTAGTGATGATCCTGCCTCCTTTAGTGAAGATAGCGGTAGGTGTGTTAAGTGTAGTCTTGTGTTAGACTTGGAGGCCAGGCTGGAGCAGTTAGAAGCGCGGCTCCGCACAGTGGAAGCTAAGCCGGCTAGCCAGGTCGTTACTCGTAGCGCGGGCCGCGCTACCAGGGCTAACTTAGTTAGCACCCCAGCGCCCTCCCAGCAGCCGGGAGACAGTCAGGGGTTTGTACCGGTTGGGAGGAAACATAGTGCTAAACGCAAAAACTTAGAGCACCCGAGACTCCACGTTAGTAATAGGTTCTCCCCCCTCAGCGACACACCCGCTGAACACTCAACTCTGGTTATAGGCTCTTCTGAAGTTAGAAACGTGGAGCTCCCAGCGGCTACTGTCAGGTGTTATCCGGGGGCCAGAGTTGGTGACATCGAGGGGAACCTTAGGATGTTAGCTCAGAATAAGTCCAGGTTCCGTCGAGTCGTGATTCACGCAGGCGGTAATGATGCCCGACGGAGACAGTCAGAGGTGGTTAAGTTAAACGTAACTTCGGTGTGTAAACTGGCTAAGACGATGTCCGACACTGTAATTTTCTCTGGTCCCCTGCCGAACTTAGTCAATGATGAAATGTACAGCCGCTTTTCATCATTTAACCGCTGGCTTTCTAGATGGTGCCCAGAAAACGGCGTTGGTTTTGTGGATAACTGGAGCGCGTTTTGGGGGAAGCCCGGTCTCATGCGGAGAGACGGCGTCCATCCCACTCGGGACGGTGCCGCTCTTCTTTCTAGAAACATTTCTGCTAGCCTTAGTCTGTTAACCTGACAATCCAGAGACGAGACCCGGGCGCAGAGCAGCAGTGGAAAACGCTCCTCTGAGCCTCCCTTAGGGTTAGTGCCGGTGCAAAACCCATGCAGGGAAAGTCAAGCAGGTCCTAGCTTTAGCTTATGTGCTGAAAGACAAATGAAAGGAGCGCGTCATAGAAACCTTACAGTGACAGACAGCAGTTCTCACAAGCAGAATTATGATGTCATTAAATGCGGTTTATTAAACATTCGATCCATTTCCTCCAAGTCCCTCTTAGTCAACGAGTTAATTACTGATAACAATCTTAGTCTTTTAGCCTTAACAGAAACTTGGCTCCATCAGGATGACTATGTTAGATTGAATGAAGCAACCCCCCCCACTTATGCTAACTATCAGAAATCCAGGATTTCAGGGAAAGGAGGTGGTTTGGCAGTAATATCACAGTCTAGCTTACTTCTCAGCCCTAAAGTTAAAAATGCTTATAATTCATTTGAAAGCATCATATTGTCTTTAAGTCACCCAAACAGGAAAACTCCAAAACCTGTTTTACTCATAATTATTTATCGCCCCCCCGGCCCATATTCAGAATTTTTAACTGAGTTTTCCGACTTCCTATCGACTATTGTCTTAGATTCTGATCAAATTATAATATTAGGGGATTTTAATATTCATGTTGATGACCCCAGTGACTGCCTAGGAAAGGCTTTTGCAGCTTTATTAGATGATGTTGGTTTCACCCAAAGTGTGAATGAACCCACTCACTGTCATAAGCACACCCTGGACCTTGTTCTAACCCATGGTATAGAGATCAGCCAGCTGAGTGTCCTTCCTCTTAACCCCATCATTTCTGATCACTTTCTGATTACCTTCCAGTTTACACTGGAACATCCTTCTGCCCCAGTGAATAAGAAACAGCTTAGAAGAACCTTAACTGACCGTTCTGAGTCTGAGTTTAAACACACAGTTCAGCCAGTACTTAGTGATATTCTGAGAAAATACTCTGAGACCAGCTCCCATAGTATCAGTCCTAGTATAAATGACCACTTTGTTAATGATGCCTTACAAGCCCTCAGGAGTACACTCGATGTTGTTGCCCCCCTGAAACCTAAGTTCGTCAGACAAAACCGAGTAGCACCGTGGTTTAACGCTGAAACTCATTCTCTTAAACGAGAAACCCGTAAGTTGGAAAGAGAATGGCGCCGCTCCGGTTCAGAGCAGTCTCTGGATATCTGGAAACATAGCCTATTAAATTATAAAAAAGCCCTGCGTAGAGCTAGAAGCCAGTACTATTCAACCTTAATATCAGAGAATGGAAACAATCCAAGATTTCTTTTTAGCACTATAGCTAAATTAACTCGCAGTCAGAGCTCAGTAGAACCACATGTTCCTGTTTCTCTCAGCTCTGATGATTTTCTTACATTTTTCGATAGTAAAATCTCAAATATTAGACATAAGTTAAATCAAGTTATTCCTACTATCAGCCCAGAACAGGCTGAAGCGGTAGAAATGGAGGCATCCATAGAAACCTCTGTAACATTAGACTGCTTCACTGCTGTGGATCAAGCGGAAATAACATCAATTATTACGTCCTCCAAATCCTCAACGTGTCTGTTAGACCCAATTCCCACTAGACTTTTTAAAGAAACTTTTCCCCTAATTAATGATCCCATATTAACAATGATAAATGCCTCTCTGGAAACGGGTTACGTGCCACAGTCTTTTAAATATGCAGTTGTTAAACCTCTTCTGAAAAAGCCCAGTTTGGATCCTAGCATCTTGGCCAACTATAGACCGATATCAAACCTGCCCTTTATTTCTAAAATCCTAGAAAGAGTTGTAGTTAAGCAGCTTTAGCGCAACCTACAGGACAACAGCCACTTTGAAGACTTTCAGTCGGGGTTTAGACCTCACCACAGTACGGAAACTGCACTAGTTAGAGTCTCTAATGACTTGTTATTGGCCTCAGAAAAGGGACTACTTTCTATTCTGGTCCTGTTGGACCTCAGTGCTGCCTTTGACACTATCGACCACGGTATTTTACTCCATAGATTAGAGCAGGACATAGGGATCAGAGGATCTGCTCTCCAGTGGTTTAAATCCTATCTGTCCGATAGGTATCAGTTCGTTAATGTAAATGGCCATTCCTCTCAGTGCACTCGAGTCAACTATGGAGTCCCACAGGACTCAGTCTTAGGACCCATCCTGTTTACGCTTTATATGCTACCCCTAGGAAACATAATCAGGAAACACAGCATCAATTTTCATTGTTATGCCGATGATACGCAGTTGTATTTATCCATGAAGCCTGACCAGAATGACCAGATAGAGAAACTGAACGCCTGCATCAGTGACATCAAGACCTGGATGACAATTAATTACCTCCTTTTGAACCCAGAAAAAACTGAGGTCATTATACTTGGTCCTAAAAACCTCAGAGATGCTCTGTCTGCTCAGATAGTCTCCCTGGATGGTGTAAGTATAGCCCCCAATTCCACAGTTAGAAACCTTGGGGTTTTATTTGACCAGGATTTATCATTTAAGGCTCACATATCTCAGGCGTGTAGAACTGCCTTTTTTCACCTGCGGAATATTGCTAAGATCAGAAATATACTTTCTAAGAGTGATGCTGAAAAACTCATCCATGCATTTGTTACGTCGAGGCTGGATTACTGTAACTCCTTGTTAGCAGCGTGTCCTAAGAGTTCCTTAAGAAGTCTCCAGCTTGTTCAGAACGCAGCTGCTAGATTGTTAGCAGGAACTAGCAGAAGAGATCACATCACTCCTGTGTTGGTTTCACTTCACTGGATCCCAGTTGATTCTAGAATCCAGTTCAAGATCCTCCTGTTAACCTATAAGGCCTTACATGGAATGGCCCCGTCCTATATTAAGGACCTCATAGTCCCTTACCATCCAATCAGAACACTTCAGTCACTAAATGCAGGACTGCTTGTGGTTCCTAGAATTAGTAAAAGTACGGTTGGAGGTAGAGCGTTTAGCCACCAAGCCCCTGTCTTATGGAATAAACTCCCAGCTCATGGAAGAGAGGCCGACTCAGTTTCTACATTCAAAGTTAGACTGAAAACATTCCTCTTTGGACAGGCTTATTGTCAGACTAGTTAGTATTCAGAGATTATTTAACTTAATGTTAGTTTGTTTAAATTAAACTTAATAATAACTATTTCTTTTAAAAGGCTGCTAGAAGTTGAAGCTGGGGTAACTATGGTACACTGGGGTTCTGTCCTCTTTCCTTTTTTACTTCTACCCTTCCTCTCTCCTCTATTCTTGATCATAATTTATCATTTAGTTCTCCATGCCTCTGTTTGGTGCAGTGCGATTCATGTATTGTCCCTCTTTTCCTCTCCCCTCCTGGGGAGTGGGAGTGCTTCCAGACTCCAGTTGGCTCATCCGTGCTCCAGTTCCTGACCGTTTACCTCGCCTTTGCTCCTGCTCCTACACCTGGCTGTGGTTCCTGTCTCCGGCTCGACTCGCGCCTTTGACTGTCCCGATAACCACGGCTGGATGAAGCTCGTCTGCTGGACTTTTATATATGTAGTTGTAGAGTTAGATACGTTAATTCTTCTCTAAGATTTCTGGTAAATCGCCTGTCCGTCCTGGGGGAGGATCCCTCCTTCATGTGGGCACCCCTGAGGTTTCTTCGTTTATCCGGTTTTTTGGGAGTTTTTCCTTACCGCGAAGGGGGGTCTAAGGGCAGGGATGCCAGTATAGCTTAGTCAGTTTGTTAGTTCATTTTAGTATTTTTCTATTGAACTCTTTGTATTCGTGATCCTTTTGATTTCATGTTTTACTTCGAAGCCCATCGAGACGACTGTTGTTGTGATTTTGGGCTATACAAATAAAATTGAATTGAATTGAATTGAATGAGATGCTCAGCAGGAGGAGGTGTTGAACCTCCACGCTCACATCAGCACAAAAATGCTCTCTGTACTGGATGAAGGTGACGGCTCCGGCAAGCTGATGTTTCTACGTTTGTCTTTGAAGAGTCACTGCAGATGCTAATATGAGACACAAACTTCAGCCAGAAATGTTCAACTTTTTGGTGATCCCTGAGCCTCTTGGAGTTTGTGACGGCTGTTAAGAAAAACAGGAAAACTCTGAGATGAGGTGCAGTTCGGAAGGGACCTTCCTCTGCAGGACAGTCCTGTGGACCCTTCATCTGGTTTGATCTTCACATAGACTCACATCAGGAGACAACCAAAGCACCTGGAAAAAACCTGCAGTCTGAACAACTGCAAACTTGAGCCCCTAGAAAAAAGGAAGATGAAAAGCGGCGGGTCCTGGAACTCATAAAGCTGTGGTTCTCCTCCACTCATTGGTCCGTTGAATGACTGTCTGCATTCCTACTGAAGTGAACTGCACCAGAGTTCATCTGTAAGTGAACAGAGACCCTGGTTCTCAGGAGGAACAAAGTTAGTCCAAACTAGAGTTCTGGTGGACAAGACCAGGACCAGACCTGACAGTCCAGCCGTTGTCATCTAAAAACCACTTCTCTATGAAATAATCGACAAATTTCTCAATTTACTTCAGACGATCCTCTGCTTTTTATGCTTCATTTTCCCTAAATCAATTTGAATGATGATGTGTGGATTTGCCCTCCCAAAGGCCGTATTTAAGCCCCAGATTTCCAAAGATTCAAGCCGCCAATATGGGTGTCAGTGTTCAAAGCTGCAGCTGGACAGCTGTGTGCCATCTTTGGGCACAAGCCAGGTCAACGCTGCCGACCCACGGATCCCCCTCCGCAGCAGCTTCCCTGTCACTGATCTCTGGAGGAGACGGCCTATGCAGGTTTGGGGTGGGGCTCCCACCAACAGACAAAATCTACTAACCTGCTGTTGAATTTTTCTGGGTGCTTTTCCCGCATCAGATGGAAGCGGTGGGCGATGGAGGCGTCCTGCACACAGAACACAGACCATCAGCTGCATGCCAACATCAGTAAACCCCATCACACTTCCACGCAGCAGCTAATGCTGTGTAGCATGGACAGACTGGAACAGATCCAATCCACCAGCCCCATAATGCCCCATAATGTCTGCCTGGTAACAGTGTGTGCAGTGGTAGTAAAATGCACTTTAATCTAGAATTAGGAAAATGTGATCCCAGCGTCACCCTTACAGCGTCATGTCTTTACATGTGTGTACAGTCCATGGTTGGAACGGCAGAGAGCTGAGACCACACGCTGCCCTCATGTGTTTAACCCTCAGTGTGACCTCTCCACCCCTAACAGCTGTCCTACAAACATGTCTGCCAGGTCAAAGTATGAAAGTGATTTCATCTGAATCATTTATCACCTGAAAGTCTGATGGTCCCAGAAACAGTCCCCTAAGAAAACATATTCAAATCTGTGCGAAACAAAAAAAAAGAGTTTAAATTTAACCTAAACCTAAGTTTAGGTTTCATTCACAAAACCTCCCCAGTTAAACCCTTGAGTCCGATTTAAAATTCAGCTTGAGCTCAAGAGAATTTCTTATTTTTCATAAGCCCTTCTTCTTTCATCTACAAATGGAGGGTAAACCAGTGAAAAGGGGGAATACTGCCACCTTTAGGTAGGAACTGTCACAACCTGATCATTGTGAAAAGTCTGAGTCTGAACAGGGAGACATCTAACACACATGGCTACATATAGCTCCGTGGGACTCAGAGACACACAATGTGCACGTATGCCAGCATGTGATCAGCTGTTCTGCCTTTATTTGACCTCTGTGTGAGGTTAGCCAGAGCCACGTCTGCTGGACCGTCCACAGATAAACGGCTGCTGCACGCAGCAAACCAGTTCAGGATTGATTAAATGTCAAAGGGGTCTCATGGTCAGTGTAGCCTCCAGTCCTGTGTGGGGTTGGGAGCAACTCCAGCATGTCACTGTGATGGAGGACACATGAGGCAGATGATGTCATGGTGAAGATAACCAGACCAGTCCGGCTTTTAAAAGGGCTAGACGGAGGAAGGGACAGTGTCTTATGAAACAAGGCCATGTTGTTTTTACTGGGATAAATAAGTTGCATAAGATCAAACACAGAAGGGGTTAATGTCGTCTCACACAACCAAACTGAGTGTGCCTTAGTGATTTTATATAATTAAAAATGAATCAATTCACTTTAGTTGGTTGGAAAGCACAAGTCAACAGTGAAGGTTGCCTAAAGCAGGGAAGCCTTTGCTGTGTGGTCTGTCCTCAGGTCTGATCACAGGCTGTGCCCCAATTCCTTCACTATATCCCTTGTGCTCTCTTATGGGGTCCAGATGACCCCACCCTTCCATTGACGTGTTCTCCCTACCATGACAAAGGTGGATAAAGGTGGAAAGATTTCATGTAATCCATGGACACCAGTGAAGATCACAAATCATTGAAGAAAAAAGGTTCAGAGCACTGTCTAGTGGGTCTAGATGACCCAACGTAAACGTGCCTTGGATAGCACAAGGGCAAAAGGTTGTTCAGCCATTTTCTTTTTTTTCTTTTTATTTTATTTTTTTAACTTGTCCTGTCCAACAGCTGGGCAGACAGATGAGAGCTGAGGGCCTCTTGTGTTGGACATATTTTATTTTAACAAGAGGGGTTATTAATCTTCAGACAAACCAAAGGTATGTCTGAATAAACCCCTTTTGGAATTGAGGCCAAACTTTATTAATTTCAATCATGTTTGAAAATCTTTGGTGTTGGACCGGACGGAAAAGGAAAGAGGGGAAGAAGAGAGAGGGACGTTAGAGAGGGGAGGGTGATAGTGGGAGGTGGGGGGGGATAAGACCATAATGCAGCATAGAGCAGACAGGTTTACTGGTTGTTTATCATTACGGTACGGTTCAAATGTAGTACAAAAAGGGCGGGGCCTGTCCGAATCTACAATTCCAAAAGTGGCCTAGAAATTTCCCACAAGGCTCTGCGAAAAAGTGTGCATCGAGGCTCACTAGATTTTTGAACATAGACCACAGTGAACAAAACTGTAAAAACAAATGTATGTAAACTTTTCTTTGTAGCCCTTGTTCTATCCCAGGCACTTTAACATTGGGAGTGGGGTCATCTAGACCCACTAGACAGTGCTCTGAACCTTTTCTCTTCAATGATTTGTGATCTTCACTGGTGTCCATGGATTACATGAAATCTTTCCACCTTTATCCACCTTTGTCATGGTAGGGGGAACACGTCAATGGAAGGGGGGGGGCCCTCATCTAAGATAACATGTCCTCTTTCGGCTTCTCCCATCAGGGGTCGCCACAGCGAAACAACCTCTCCTACGAGGAAGAGTCACATGGTTAACTTGGCAAGGTTTTACGCCGGATGCCCTTCCTGACGCAACCCTCTCAATTTAACCGGGCTTGGGACCAGCACAGAAGCAGAGAAGGGAATAGGGAGCAGCCCAGATGTTTCACGGACGGAAGGCGCCACAAACCAGCACGAGCTCATCCAGCTCTCATCTCATCTAAGATAACACAAGGGTTACTAAACCATCTGCGGTTTTATCTGTATTTATAAATCCAACACAGTAGATTCATAAACATGTGTCATAAAATGTTCATATTGATTAGATTTTCCCTTTGTAGAATCGGTCATGTCATACGTGCCATTTAGAAAAGAAGAAATGAATAGTGGACATGGTGTCCGGATTGCTTTTATTCAGTCCACTAGATAGTTTTTTAGCAGTTAGAGATGATGGAGGGAATTCAGACACAGCACCAGTTTTAACTACTTTCATATCAATTCCATCACAATCAATGATCACTGCAAAACAGTAGCTGCGTTTCTGTTGAAAATGAAACGGCACAAATTGGATTTGGGCTAATAAATTTGCCTAAAGGGAACATGAAAATAAGAATAAAATACACATTTATTTAAAAAAGGTTTTTGCTCTTGGAGGTGATTTTTGAGGCTAATCGAATTTGACACATTTCCCAAAACTGCAATGGAAGCACTTCTTTCAAATGAAATGAGTCACATGACCAACAATTGGATGGCGATGAAATTCTTGGTACTGACGCTGCAGAACGAACACCACCAGAGTTCCCACAGTGTCCTGCAGATCATGTGGAATTGTTGGATCCACAGTTCCTCTGGAAAATCCCCAACCACCATTTTCTAAAAAGGCTTAATTCGTAGCCCCCCCTCATGTAAGGAACTCCCCGCTCTATAAGACGCCGACGTCTCCTATGATAGACGATGATGAAGCTAGTCCCGTGGCAGAAATGTAAATGGATCTGCCGTCAATCAATCATTGTTCACATCAATCACCATGTTTTTGAACGACTTATTGTGAGAATTTGTTTATGCTTTTTTCTACAAAATTATGAATTAATAGAAACTGTGTCATTGTGAAATTGTGTTTTTTCAACATGCCTAGAAATTGGACAAAGTTTTGTGCATATTTATGATGGAAACGCAACCATTGTGGGCTTTCTGGAAGCGTTGTGTTGTCAACTTGGCAGAGGTTGACAGGTGGAACAGACAGCTGGCTGGCAGCTCGCCCTTCCATGCAGGTGTTTCTCTGCAAACAGATGGGCAGCTGCGGTTCAACATGTCTGTCCTCATCACCCACAGAACCAGGAGCTGGTTCAGCTGCAGAAGCAGATCTCACAGTACCAGCTAACGTCAGAAGCTAGAGCTGCATCTGCTGCTTTAGCTTAGCCCACAACATGAAACTTCACCTGTGATGAGAGACATCGTAGACCACTAACTGCACTCACTTCCAGAAACATTAGTTCTGCCAAAGGAACACAGCTGTGTTTTTGTGCAGCGAAAGCAGCACAGCAGGTAATCATAAGCAAAGCTCCCAGAACATAAAAGTGTTGGGGGGGGGGGGGGTGAAGGAAGCACCCAGGCGCAGAGAGGAGGAGGGGGCAGGAGCTTCCAGACAAAAAGGGATCTTTAATAACTAAAAAAAAACTAAATAAAATACCTCTGCAGCATGCAGGCAAACTTGAAACTTGAACTACTACAACATTGGAACTCCAGAACCGACTATGGAGCAGCACAGGAGGAAGGGAATGACAGGACTTAAGTACATTCAAGACTGACGAGACACAGGTGGAAACAATGAGGGCAGATGGGGACCAAAAGAAAAACTCAAAACAACAACAACACAACAGGAAAACCTACAAAATAAAACAGGAAGTGAACTCCAACTATGACGGAACAAAATAGAACAAAAACACAAAAGCATAGAAACTAAAACCATAACAAAAGGATGACTTTATGTCACTACATCATCTGTCATATCTCCAACACAGCAGGGAGTCTGAAGAAACCCAAAACAGGTGACTTTCATCTGTACCTGTGTAACAGGCCGTGATCTGTTCATTTTAATTACACAAAATATTGACTGTCTCTAAGTTTCTTTCCCCCCTTGTATTCTGTGTTGGGTTTTGTAGCCCCTCCTTAATGTGTTCTTCTTCGTGGTTTTCTCTTTATAAGGTTGGCGCTTTCTTTCCCTCTCTCCTTTTTGTTTTACTGTCCAGCGGGAGAGGTGGGTGTCCTGTAATGTTAGCCATATGAATCCTCATTTTATGTTAATTATTGTGCCATATACTGTTATTATTTGGAATCGGTTGTGAAAAACATAAAAACCTTTGTAGATGTTAACTGTTTATTTCAGAATAAGAATTTCCTGTTCATGTTCTGTGCTCCCTCTACCTCTCACCCTCATGTAGGAGCTAATACGGGATGCTAACACCGTAATTTCTATTTTCTTTTTGGAATATTGCCAGATACGCAATAAACGGAGGTGGTCTCCAAGGGTGCTGATGTGTCCCGAGATCTTTTGACTTCCTAAACACAACGCAGAAGTGATCGGGTTACACTTGGTGCCGTTAGACCCGTCCTATCGCGGATCAGCAATCTCTGTCGCCATCACCGTCTCTGCATGATCCAGACCACCTCGCAGGCGGCTAACAGCGGCAGTTTGTAACGGTTGAACTGTTCCCTGCACATTGACTTACAGGTTTTTCAACAGCCCGTTGAATAAGGGCGCAATTTTACCTGTGCTCTGACTGACAGGTGTTTTTTTTTTTGTTTGTTTGTTTTTTGTTTTTTTACATGCGTCGGCTTGCTTATTGTCAAGTATGTTGTTACATGGCAATCAACATTTCTGATTTTTTTTCATGAGTTAATAAGAAACAGTTTTTTCCTCCCATTCTTTTTCTGTTTTTAAGTACTGTGGCTGCACCAACACAGCATACTTTCTGTTGAGGTGATTGATATTTGTGGGACCCTGAAACCGGAAAATATGTCTGAACAAAAGTTTACCAGTCATCAGATTTGTTCTGGTTTGGGGAGGGGTCAGCCCTTGCTTTCATTTGGGAGGGGAAGATTTATGAGGCCCAGCAACTTTCATTGTGTCACAGAACAGTCAGAAATTTCTCCTCCTCTAATCCCTGCTGCAACTTCCACACCTGTTGCAAATGCCCCCCCTAGTCCCACCCAAGTTATTACAGTTGAAACGCTCAGCACTGTAATTAGCGACTTGGCAAAACAGATTGGGGACAATATCACAGCAAATCTCAGTGTGATGCAGCACAACAAACCTGTCCAATCACAACCCGCCGAGAGACAACCCTCAGAACACAATGAACAGTTAAGAGTGGTGATCCAGCCGGAAGCTAAAGCACCACCGTATTTTAGGGGTGACCAAACAGATACCTTTTCTATTGATGAGTGGGAAGATATGATGAGATGTTACTTGTCCAGACTGAATTGTGGATCTCAACAAGCATTTGACTTAGTGATGTCCAGACTGATGGGCAAGGCCAGGGATGTAGTGAAAGTGTCTCTGCGCTGCCATCCCACACTGAGTGATGCTGAATTGATGGATGTTGTTTTTGACATTTTGAAGCGCAACTTCAGTGAGCTAACATTCTCTGATCTTCCAATGAAGGACTTCTATAATACATTGCCATTTCTTGGTGAAGACGCAATGGATTATTGGATCCGCCTTAACAAAGCTATGGATGTTGCCATTGAGTGCCTTCGCAGGCGAGGCAGACTTGTGGAAAACCCAAGTGCTGAGGTTGTCATGATGTTTATTAACCACTGTCCTGACGCCCGCCTTGCACTGTCTTTTCAGTTAAAAGACCCTCACGAATGGACAGCAGCTGAAGTACAGAAGAAATTGGACAGCTATTTAGGCAAAATCAAAAGCTCAGTCCCTCAGTCAAAACATGGTTTGAGTCAAACCATTCCCAGTCAGAATGCCCTGAGTTTTACCTGTCAGTCTCAGCTTGATTCTAATGCAGTCGCTTTTCCTACAAAAGATCAACACTGTCATCCTTCGCAGGTTTCACAATCAACCAATGTCAATGGCCAACATCAGTCTGTTGGTGATGTTCGAACCCCTCAACACTCAACGGTGACTGCTGATTCTGCTGCTAATACATTCATTTCTTCACAGCCCATAATTGAACATGCCACCCAACAAATGGTGAACATGTTTGATAAAGTTCTGTCACTGTGTACTTCTTCTCTTACAACTGATCGTCGGAGACAACAGCAAAATGGCCGTCCACATGGTCAGCAGAAATTTGAACATTTCCCATGCAAGGTCTGTAGTTCAAAAGACCACACTACCCACGCTCATTGCAGACTATTTAGACTATGCCTCAACTGCTTTGGTTCAGGACATGTGAAACGTGACTGTACATTGGTGGCTCAGAAACCACCAACAGTAGTTCCCTCTTCTAGCACTGATTTAAACTAGCAAGCCCATGTGAAGAGAGGGGCAGCATGGGTCACACGGGAAATACCCTCAGAAATACAGTAGACCCTTACGCAGTATATGTGAACTGTTGTGAGTCATTGTCAGACAAGAAGACTGTGATTTTTGTTGGATCACAACGAGTAGATCAGGCCTGTGAGTTGTTCTACACCCCCGTGTCTGTTGGAAACAGAGCCGTTTTGAGAGGAATGCTTGATTCAGGGAGCATGTCATGCACAATAAGTGAAGAGGCAGAAAGCAAACTACAGTCTTTTGGTGTTGTACTTACTCTCAAATCTGTCCCCGAAAATGTGGTTATGGTTGGTTGTGGTGGCCTGCTAACACGCCCAAAATGCATCTACAATTTGGATCTTGAAGTCTATGGTTTTCGATTTGAAGTGCCAACTTTTGTGGTGCCAGGACAGAGGGATGAACTGATCATTGGTACCAATGTACTCCGTCCAGTTATACAGAAAATGAAGTGTGACCCAAAATATTGGGAGCTGATATCATCAAGGACTTCAGACCCAGGATGCGATGAGTTTCTCCAGCTTCTCAGTTGCACCTCACGATGGTCTGGCTCCGAGCAACCAGACAAGATTGGATCTGTGAAGTTGAGACAAGCTGTCACTTTACTGCCACAGAAGGAATATGTGGTGTGGGGGAAACTGCCATCTTCTACTCCAGTGTCACCAGGGTGCACTGTGATTGTAGAACCATCTTCAACTCGTTCAGCCCCAAAAAGCATCCTTGTTGGTCGAGTTGTGACACCCATGTGGGGTGACCACTGGATCCCAATGAAGGTTCTCAATCCCACACTCAAACCCATAACACTACGTCGAAACACCAAGATTGCTGATGTATTTTCCTGCGTAGCTGTTGAAGATATGACTTTCTATCAGGGTTTGTGCAAAAGTGTGTCTGACTTTTCAGGAGTGCCCACTGTAACACCAGATCCAACATTTGACCCCGTGAAGCTCCTTGCTGAAAGAGGTTTGGGGGACATCGATGTCCAGAGCTGTGAAGTGTCAGATGAATGTAAGAGGAAACTTGCACATCTCCTGTTGACATACCAAGATGTATTTTCCAGAGACAAACTCGACTGCGGTGAGGCTAAGGATTTTGTCCACCGCATTCATCTCACTGATGATCGTCCATTCCGCCTCCCATATCGACGCGTACCACCAGCCCATTATCAGCAGCTGCGTGAAGTGCTTTCTGACATGGAAATCAAGGGCATTATCAGTAAGTCAGTCAGCGAGTATGCTTCACCTCTAGTAATTGTCTGGAAAAAGTCAGGTGATTTAAGGATATGTACTGACTTTCGTTGGCTGAATGCCAAGACCGTCAAGGATGCTCATCCCTTGCCTCATCAGGCTGACTGCCTGGCTGCACTTGGTGGTAACATCCTTTTTAGCACCATGGATCTGACATCAGGATTTTACAACATTCCACTTCATGAGTCTGACAGACACTACACTGCTTTTACAACCCCTCTTGGTCTTTATGAATACAACCGCCTACCACAAGGTCTATGCAACAGTCCTGCTTCTTTTATGAGGATGATGCTCAGTATCTTTGGTGACCTGAACTTCTCCAAGCTCCTCTGTTACTTGGATGATCTCCTGATTTTTGCACCTACAGAAGATGAAGCCTTGATGAGATTGCAGATTGTTTTCAATCGTCTGAGAGCTAATAATCTTAAACTGTCACAGAAGAAATGTCACTTTCTTCGGAGCTCTGTGAGATTTTTGGGACATGTAATAGATGCTGATGGAGTCTCGGTTGACCAGGAAAAGGTCAAGGTTATTTCTGCCTTTGTGAAGAACGATCTCATGAACCCTGATGGCTGCACCCCATCTCAGCAGAAAATCAGATCATTTCTTGGGATGGTACTGTTTTACCAACACTTTATTCCTGGTTGCTCACGTATTGCGAAACCTCTTTATGCTTTGACAGCAGGACAAAAGAGAAAAGCAAAGGGGCGTGGCAAAGCTGGAACCTATCGTACACTCACCCCTCAAGATTGGACACCTGCTTGTGAGAGAGCATTTGAGGGGCTTAAAACTGCGCTACTGAACTGTGTGATGTTGTCCCACCCGGATTTTGACTCCCCCTTTATTCTCTCAACTGACGCATCTATGGATGGGTTGGGTGCTGTTTTATCCCAAGTTCCACCTGGTGAATTGAAAGCTAGGCCTGTAGCCTTTGCCAGCAAGTCCCTCAGTCGCAGTCAGACCAAATATCCTGCACACAGACTTGAGTTTTTGGCATTGAAGTGGGCAGTGTGTGATAAGTTTTCCCACTGGCTAAAAGGTCATAGCTTTACAGTTTGGACTGATAACAATCCACTAACTTACATCCTCACTAAGCCCAAACTTGATGCTTGTGAGCAGCGCTGGGTCTCTAAACTTGCCCCATACTCTTTTGACATCAAATACATTCCTGGGAAACAGAATGTAGTGGCAGATGCTTTGAGCAGAACTCCCTTTGTGACCCCATTAGCACAGCGCATTTTGGCAGAGCCATATTCTGAGCTTTTGGAACAGGTTTGTGAAATGAATGGTGATGTAGTGCAAGACTCATTTCATTTAACCTGTCAAACACAGCTGTTAGACAGTTTGTCTGTTGCCAACAATGCCGACATGTCCATGTCACAAGAGGACGTTTCATCTGTTTTGACTTCTCTGATTGATTGGGATTCTGCTTCCAGGCAGCGTGCAACATATCTGGCTAACCATTTGACAACACTTGAAAAAACAGACCTGAACATCTCCACTGTCTTTGACCTTGCCGACTTACGTTCTAGACAAGAACAGGATCCTGTTGTTTCAAGGGTGTCTTTCTATGTTGAACGTAAGCAGCGCCCATCAAGGCGAGAACGTTGTAATGAGAGCCGACAAACATTGAAACTACTCAAGCAATGGGAAAAACTTGCCTTTCTAAATGGTATTCTCTACAGAGTGACAAAAGATGCAATAACAAAAAAGAAGAGGTTCCAGTTTGTCGTCCCTGGTTCTTTAATAGCTGCAGTGTTGCGCGGTGTTCATGACGATGCAGGTCACCAAGGACAGCCACGAACATTATCACTTGCCCGTCAGCGGTTTTTCTGGCATGACATGGAGAAGGATGTGCGAGGGCATGTCAGGAACTGCCACAGGTGTGTCCTCAGTAAGACCCCAGAACCTTCAGTAAGAGCCCCTTTAGAGAGCATTAAGACCAGTGCTCCACTAGAACTTGTGTGCATTGACTTCTGGTCAGCAGAAGACCACAACAATAAATCACTGGATGTTCTCGTTATTACCGATCATTTCACAAAGCTTGCACATGCTTTTCCATGTCAAAATCAGACTGCTAAGTGTGTTGCCAAGAAGTTGTGGCACTGCTTCTTTTGCATTTATGGTTTTCCAGAACGTATTCACTCAGATCAGGGGGCCAATTTTGAGAGTGAACTTATGACAGAACTCCTTCAGTTGAGCGGTGTTTCTAAGTCTCGCACTTCACCTTATCACCCTATGGGTAATGGGACGACAGAGAGATTCAATCGCACTCTGGGGAGCATGTTGAGGTCTCTTCCTCCAAGATCAAAGCAAAAATGGCCACAGATGATTCAGACTCTGACATTTGTTTATAACTGCACCAGCCATGAGACCACAGGTTTTGCTCCTTTCTATCTAATGTTTGGTAGAGTCCCAAGGCTACCAGTCGACCACATGTTTAAAAGTGTTCTAAAGGACGACAACATTTGTGACTACAATGTTTATGTCAAAACACTTGTTGACGACCTGCGTTCGGCGATGCTTCATGCACAGCGCAATATTGCAAAGGAGCAAAAACATCAGTCTGACCAATATAACAAGAGAGTGAAGGGTCTGCCTCTTTCTCCAGGTGATCGGGTGCTGGTTGCAAATAAAAATGCCAGAGGCAGACGGAAACTATCGGATAGATGGGAACCCATCATCTACACAGTTGTAGCGTCTAAACCCGCAATTCACATTTACAGGATCAGGGATGCCCATGGAAATGAGCGAGTGGTGCACCGGAATCTCCTTCTTGACATCAACTTCTTACCATTGATGGTTGATATAGATAACAATGCATCCTGCTCTGTCAGTGAAACTGCAAACACTGCTCAAGAGGGCGCAGCATTATCGGTTGTGGATGCGGAGGCTGGAACAGTTGAATCTTCTTTGGCTGAGTCTCTGACCTGGCCTAGTGAGTCTGCTGATGACCGTACATCAGAGTGGGTCAGACAATTCCCCACATCTGTGCCTGACAATGTCACATCACCTGGAGTGCAATCTTGTGATGATTCAGTCCACCCTATTTCATGTCCTTCAGAGCCGCATATCGTAGAGCAACCGACAACTAGATTTGGGAGGGTTATTGAACCAGTTTGCCGGCTTATTGACTCTATGGCTCAGATAGAAATACTTTTGGACGTATGAAACATACAGTTTTTTTACATGCATAGGTTTTCTGAATGCATGAAAAACTCGTGTTTGACAGAATTCCTTGTATTTTTATTTGTTTTTCTTGGATGCTTTTCTTTTTTAGTAAGGGAACCTGGAAATCTGTAATTTGTGTAGCTAAACGTTAAGGTGTAAAAGGCACCTTATAATGTCTGGAGTTTTTATTTTTGGGAGTGCTATGACTCTAGCACATCTCAGGTCTCTAACCTTTAATTAGGTAGCATGTTGCTGATTTGTTTGGCTCAGTTTATTGATTCCTCAGACCAAAGTCACGTATGCTTTTGTAAATATATTTGTATTTTGTGTAATTCTAAGGGGGTGAGTGTAACAGGACGTGATCTGTTCATTTTAATTACACAAAATATTGACTGTCTCTAAGTTTCTTTCCCCCCTTGTATTCTGTGTTGGGTTTTGTAGCCCCTCCTTAATGTGTTCTTCTTCGTGGTTTTCTCTTTATAAGGTTGGCGCTTTCTTTCCCTCTCTCCTTTTTGTTTTACTGTCCAGCGGGAGAGGTGGGTGTCCTGTAATGTTAGCCATATGAATCCTCATTTTATGTTAATTATTGTGCCATATACTGTTATTATTTGGAATCTGTTGTGAAAAACATAAAAACCTTTGTAGATGTTAACTGTTTATTTCAGAATAAGAATTTCCTGTTCATGTTCTGTGCTCCCTCTACCTCTCACCCTCATGTAGGAGCTAATACGGGATGCTAACACCGTAATTTCTATTTTCTTTTTGGAATATTGCCAGGTATGTGTTAGCGGGCCCTTTTTGTTTTACTGTCCAGCGGGAGAGGAGCTAATACGGGATGCTAACACCGTAATTTCTATTTTCTTTTTGGAATATTGCCAGGAATATTGCCAGATACGCAATAAACGGAGGTGGTCTCCAAGGGTGCTGATGTGTCCCGAGATCTTTTGACTTCCTAAACACAACGCAGAAGTGATCGGGTTACACTTGCAGAGGAGAAATATTGGGGTTTTGTAGTTCAGGTTGTTCTAGTGGAGGTGGCTGTGAGAAGGAAGACGGGGACGACAACAACAACAACGCTATCTGATTAATATCACGATACTGAGATAGACACAGCGGCAGAGTATTAGCCTAATATTTTGTGTTATATTGACATTTGTTATATTGGCATCTTCAAACTAAACCGATCGTCACAGAGAGCCTTCAAACTCTAATCTAGTCTAATCTAATCTAGTCTAATCTGTAGGAAATCTGAACCAGATTGGACATGACCATAGACTGCTTTCACGGTGTCTGATTTAGTTTCTGATTTAGTGTTTTTCAGTAGGTTCTGAAGTGTTTTCAAACTGTGAAAGTTTGTGACAGTAATCTTTTTCTTGGGCGGCACTGGCTCAGGTGTTTGAGCAGGTCAGACAATGATCGACGGGGCGGTGGTTCGATCCCCGCTTCCCCAAGTCAACCGTCGTTGTGTCCTTGAGCAAAACACTTCCCCCTCCCTGCCTCCAGTGTGTCTCCACTGGTGTGTGATTGTGTGTGAATGGCCCGGTGATGGTCAGAGGGGCCATAGCCATGAACTGGCAGCCACCCCCCGTCCGTCTGCCCCAGGGCAGCTATGGTACATCAGTAGTTACCATCCCCGAGTATGAATGAATAACGGACATATTGGAAGAACTCTGAGCATCTGGAAAAGACCAGATAAATCCAATCCATTATTGTATTTATTACTATTACAGCAACATCAAGATTTCTGCTAGAAGACAAGTCACTGCTGTGTTCTTAACATGTTCTTAACATGTTGATAAACCAAAACCATAAACCAAATTCTGCAACTAAGTTTAACGCAAAAAAGAAAATGAAACCAGTTTGTGTGGAATTCTCTATCTGCGAACCACCAAAACTATAACTGAACAGAAGCAAAGTTACACAGAGGTGTGGACCAAGATTTCTTCTGCTGGAGAGGTTTGCTCATAGATTCTATAAAGCATATGTTTTGAGTCCTTTTGCTCCTCATCACAACAATCAAAACATGAATAAAAATATACCCAGCCCCCCCCCCGTGACTGTGACAACCGACCAGGTGAGGAGACAGGTGGAAAAAATTAACCAACGAAAGGCTCCTGGCCCAGACGGCATCAGCCCCAGGATACTGAAGTCCTGTGCCACCCAGCTATCCACTCTTTTCCAGCGCCTCTTTAACCAGAGCCTCAGTCTGATGAAGGTCCCGGACACCTGGAAAACCGCATGTCTGGTTCCTGTTCCCAAGAAGACTTAACCCTCTGGACCTAGTGATTACCGTCCTGTTGCCCTCACGTCCCGTGCAGCTAAAGTGCTGGAGAGGATTTTGTTGTCCCACCTGAGACCTCTGGTGAAACCATCTCTGGACCCACTTCAGTTTGCCTATACCAGCCACGCCTGGGGGTGGAGGATGCTGTTATTTATCTGCTGCAACGTGCTCATTCTCACCTGGATGGAGGGGGGACACTGAGAGTCACATTCTTCGATTTCTCGAGTGCGTTCAACACCATCCAGCCCTGGTTACTGGAGAAGCTGCAGCGGATGGGTGTGGACGGCGCCTTGGTCTCCTGGATCATTGATTACTTGTCAGACAGGCCGCAGTTTGTCCGGCTGGGCGGTGTCCTGTCTGACGTGGTGACAAGCAGTGTGGGGGCCCCACAGGGAACTGTGCTCTCTCCCTTCCTGTTCACTTTGTACACCAGTGACTTCCAGTACAACTCAGAGTCTTGCCATCTTCAGAAGTTCTCTGATGACTCTGCTGTTGTTGGCTGCATTAATGGTGGGCGGGAGGAGGAGTACAGGGAACTGGTGGATAAATTTGTGAGATGGTCTGGAGAAAACAACCTGCTGCTGAATGTGGAAAAGACCAGAAGGATGGTGATGGACTTCAGGAAGAAACCACCAGCTTCCCAGCCTCTCAGCATCTTTGGCAAAGAGGTAGAGGAGTACAAGTACTTGGGAGTACCCATCGACCACAGACTGAGCTGGAAGAGCAACAGCACTGCTGTGTATAAGAAGGCCAGCAGCAGACTCCACTTCCTGAGGAGGCTAAGGTCCTTCAACGTCTGCAGCAAGATGCTTGAAATCTTTTACCAGTCTGTTGTGGCCAGCACTCTGTTCTTCTCAGTGGTCTGCTGGGGGGGCAGCATATCGGCTAGGGACAGTAATAGACTGAACAAACTGATCCGTAGAGCTGGCTCTGTAATCGGTTGTAAAATGGACACATTTGAATCTGTGATGGAGAGGAGGACTTTAAATGAGCTCATATCCATCATGGATTTTCCTGAGCATCCTCTCCATCCTGTACTGGATGGTCAGCGGAGCTCCTTCTCCAACAGGTTAAGGCAGCTTCGCTGTCACACAAACCGCTTCAGGAGATCTTTCATACCTCACTCCATTGGACTCTAGAACTTGTCATCCATGTGCAATACATAAAGTCATTTATGGTCCGTCTATTTTCTCTCTCCTGATGTGGCACGCAATACAACTGTTCTAATTCACTGATGTTTCTTTCCGATTGATTGTTCTGGTTCTCTGTTGTCGTCTATTGTGTGTATGTTTGTATCTTGAGCCCAACGCCGAATCTGCAACAACTGAATTTCCCAAGCTGGGATCAATAAAGTATCTTTTTCTTATCTTATCTATCCTATACAACAATCGGTGATTTTCACTCCTTCCAGCCTCGGGCAGCAGAAAATGTGCGTCTCCTCATGTTTATTTGTGTGTGGCTGGATACAGTGGTGCTGGCACAGCCTGAAGGTCAGAGGAAGTATCAGTGACAGGAAGTTAGCGTCTGCCAGGTTCAGGCCAGGTTACCTCAGTAATGAATGGTCATGCTGAGTGACAGCTGGCTGCTCTTAAAGGCAGAGGAGAAAATGTTCCAACGCATTGACTCACAAAAGAAACATGCAATAGAGTGCTGTAAAGACAGGAGTCTTCAGATTTACATGTCTTGAAATATGTATAGTATAAAGTTATGTATAGTATAAAGTTCTATGTTTGGCTGACCCCTATGTGATCATATCAACCTTAACAATAATTATACTCCGGTCCAAAGTCCGGAGTAAAATGTGGCCCGTGGTGAAGTTTGACCTCTTCCAAACGTAGAATTTATGTCACGTGTTAGGAATGTAACATTTTTTTCTGTTTTACACAGCTGCACGGTGGTCGGATGCTAAAGATGCTAAAGCTCTTGGCTCAACTGTTCTTCACAGCCTATTTGTGTGTATAGCACCTTTGTCTTCGTAAGGTCTTGTCAACATTCACTTGCAGTGTTTAGATTTTCCTATTTGTTTGGATAAAATCTATTTTACTTTCATCTGATCTATGAAGGGCTGCAGAGTTGTCTGGAGGGAACAATACCATGGATGGACAGGTCTAAAGTCCATGATAGCAGCACATAGTCTTCAAATGATGCTGGTACTGACCACTAATCCCTGACCAATACTGACCAAAAATATTGCCTATTTGCGAATTATTCAGAGCACCATTCAGAGCATGATGGGTCAAATCTGATGTGCGCTTCACTAAGGTGAGTTTCCTTGTGGAAACACGAGACAGCATCTTTAATAGCTGCTTACACAGTCTAGCATCTATCTCTCACATTTCTCCCATCAAATTCTTTCCAGGCTGAACTTGCCTCTCCATGTCTCTTTGTAAGGTTCCATCCCAAATCCAGCACCCCAAGACTGTACGCCAGCTACAGGGAAGTAGAATGAGGACTAATGAAACATCCAAGATGCATGAATACATCAAGCTGAAGGCCCCAACTGACAGTGTGCTCAGTGAATGTCTCAGGCAATGGAGAGCAGAGGATACAGTGCTGGCCGACAGATCCTCATGGGAGGACAAACCCCTGCATGGGATGTACCACCGGACCATAACTGAAGTGGCTGATATCAAGAAGTCCTACCAATGGCTAGAAAGGGCTGGCCTACAGGACAGCACCGAAGCGCTCATCCTGACAGCTCAGGAACAAGCCCTGAGCACCAGAGCAATAGAGGCTCAGATCTACCACACCAGACAAGACCCAAGGTGTAGATCTACCACACCAGACAAGACCCAAGGTGTAGGCTGTGCAAAGAGGCGCCTGAAACAATCCAGCACATAACTGCAGGGTGTAAGATGCTGGCAGGGAAAGCATACATGGAGCGCCACAATCAAGTGGCTGGAATAATATACAGGGACATCTGTGCAGAATATGAACTGGAAACCCCAAGGTCAAAATGGGAAACACCTCAGAAGGTGGTAGAGAATGAGAGGGCAAAGATCCTGATCCAGATCCAGATAGGATGGTAATGGAGAACCAACCAGACATTGTAGTGGTGGATAAAGAACAGAGGAAAGCCGTTGTGGTGGATGTGGCAGTGCCAAGCGATGGGAACATCAGGAAGAAGGAACATGAGAAACTGGAGAAATACCAGGGACTCAGAGAAGAACTGGAGAAAGCCTGGAAAGTGAAGGTGACAGTGGTGCCAGTGGTAATTGGAGCACTCGGGGCAGTAACCCCCAAGCTGGAGGAGTGGCTACAACAGATACCTGGAAAGACCTCAGACCTCTCAGTCCAGAAAAGAACACAGTGCTAGGAACAGCAAATACACATGTGGACAGAACTGTTAGAATCCTTCGGTTGATGAAAGAAAAACTCACAATGGACAAATAAATAACTTGAATCTGACAAAAGCCACAATAAATAAAAACTAGAGGAAGTTGAACCAATAATGTCAGACGTTGCTTTTTAGCCATCAACAGATTTATTTACAAAATTCAATCATGAAAAAGGCGTGATGGTGCCCCTAGGGTACCTCCAACCCCAGGTCTGGCTCAAGAGTTGGGCTTTGGTGATGCTAATCTGGGCAACGTAATGAGATCTTGACGTGTCCTTCTCATGATGGGGTT
Source organism: Oryzias latipes (assembly GCF_053564925.1). Classification (NCBI taxonomy): domain Eukaryota; kingdom Metazoa; phylum Chordata; class Actinopteri; order Beloniformes; family Adrianichthyidae; genus Oryzias; species Oryzias latipes. Next base: position 401,484 of record NC_136257.1, read on the forward strand.
TTAAACCACTTTTTGTGTGGCTTGTCACATGTCTGACAGCTTGGTTGCTAGGGTTACTAGAAACTCTAGCTATAGCCACCACAGTGGTGGTTCTCAAAGGATAAAATACAGGTTTGATGTATGTATGAATAAGAGTCGTCCCTTGGTGTTGTGGTTTCATGCCGGTGCCAGAGTCCACTGAGCCGTGTTCTGGACTTTCTCTACAAGCTCAGGGTTTACTTAAACGTTGGCATGCATGGAAAAGAGCAATCTCAGCAGACAAACCAACTTTTGGCTTTTCCCATCAGGGGTCGCCACAGCGAAACAACCTCTCATTCGAGGATGAGTCACATGGTTAACTTGGCAATGTTTTACGCCGGATGCTCTTCCTGACGCAACCCTCTCAATTTTATCCGGGCTTGGTACCGGCACAGAAGCAGAGAAGGGAATAGGGAGCAACCCGGATTTGAACCCTGGTTTCACGGACGGAAGCGCCGCAAACCAGCACGAGCTAAACTGGCTCCCTAATCATGTACAACAATACAAAATAATAAATAAATGAATAAGTAATAAACAAAAGAGTCCCTGTAGGACTAAAGTAAAAAAAAATACATGTTTGAAAAGGGGATAGGCCGAAGCCAAAGCTTATTTAAGCCCATTCTTTTACACTCGACTATCCCTTTACTTCAGGGTCTTACAGAGTCAAATGCACTCAGCAACGATTTGTCTGATAGAACATTACTGTTGGATCATTGACCTGACCCTGCAGGAATACAGAAAATATATCAAATGTTGATCAAATGATACCAGGACCAAAACCTGTCAGGGAAATTGTTTCTTGTCTCAACAGGGATCTCTATGAAATTGGATTTTTAATTTCATGAAGGTCAAAAATAGCTTTGTCAGGAATTCAGGTGCAGTTTGACCACAAGTCACTTTAAACCTCAGTAACATCAAGTTAAGTATTGTTAAACTGTAATGACCTGAAACACAGCATCAGAGCATTGTAGCTTGTAAAAACGATCATGATGTCAGAATCCAGGCTGTACATTAACATTACAGTCCTCTTTACTGAACGAGGTAATCCAAAAGCATCATTTTTAAAATAAGGCTTTTAAAAGAGTTTTTCTGAAAGGTTCTTGGTGACTCCTGCTAGAGAAAGGATTTATGACTGCAGTAGTGTTCAGAGTCGGCCTTGCCAGCCTCCCGTCTCCACAGCAACCGAAGCGGTTGCAGCAGGGTTTGTGACAGGATGACAGGAAGCACGGGCCTTGTATGGTGTATAAATCCAATCTAAAGTCTTACAAACAGTGACATGGCTGGTGAGTCAGTCAGGTTTGCTCAGGTGTCGCCAGCTCTCTGCCATCTGTCACGGAGGCTCAGCTGTGAGGAAGGGCTGTGAGCACAGATACAGGAATCACATAAAAACTGCTAGTCCAGTTTAAGTTTGGAGTGTTCTGTTTTCAAATGTTGACCTCTATGAGATCAGAGACTACAATGATTCCTTTCTCAACCTGAACAGCAAAGCGGTCTCCTGACGCTGGTTCAGCCGGTTCAGCATCACATTAGCATCACCACAGGGAGGCATTGGGATCAGTGTGAACGAATGAACCGGTTACATACAAAACACGTGTAATGAGAGTCAAGATAAAACTTAGTCCAGATGAAAACAGGTTTTCAGTTTGACTGTTGGTTTGATTAAATGTAACAGTACATTGATCTGTAAAAACGTCAGACTTATTCTAAATAAACTCTAATATTTTCGCCTTGTTTCATCACATTTTCGTGCTTCTTCAGGCTCCGATTTTCACCGGGACTTGTTCCGGATTTCTTTCTTGGTTGGAATACAGCTTGGTTTTACTCCTCTGACTCCTGCCACAGGTATATCATTCTGGGATTATGATATACATTCATGAATAACAACTGTGGTACTGTTGACAAATTGAGAAATAAGCTAAGAAGGGTCTATTTCATAATTACTGGGTGACTGTGTTATAGTGACAGGCTTGATCAGATGGTCTATACTTTCTACATTTTTACAGTTTGATGTTCTTTAACTTGACTGCCCCCATATTCTGATCTTTATTAACTTTTATTCATGTATCATGCTGTCGTGCTGTAATACGAGTTAGATAAGCTGCAGTTAGAGTTGGATGGGGATGGTTCCATGCTCCTTTGTTGGCTCAGTGGTGTTCTGTTCTTCATCAACCACCCTTCACGCATAGGCTTAGATTCACCTGCACTTTACAGACCACGCCCCAACCTCTCACCCATGTAATTATGCAGTATGCTTCAGTGCTGCATTATTTCTTTCCGTCCTCCTCATGCGAACACGCTGACTCGGATGTCTCGTTGTGGAGATGCTGAAGTGACTGCATGTCAAACCTCAGAGCAGCTCTGTAATGCCTGGAAGACTTTGTTTGTCACCTCTCCATAAATACCCCCGAGGCCCTCATAAAGCATCTCCATCAGAATAGTATAAAAAGGTTGCTAAGCAACTGTCACCTGACAGCTTTGTCTTCCCTCCATTAAAGAAACAAATCGCCCATAGGAGCCAGAAGCTCATAAATGAATCTGTTAATTGTGTCCACAGAGACCAGATCCCTGTCATCTTCATCATTATATGGCAGCAACTAGTGTGTCTCAGTTGAACGATTTCTCCTCTAATGACACAAAGAACTGTTCATTTCCAGGTCCTTGTGTCTCACAAGTCACCTCCTCCTTCTGTAACATTCAGCTGCATTTCCACTGCAGAAGCATTCTTGGGGGTGTGGGTGGGGGGTAGCTTGTCTGAGTTCATGATCATCTCCACCTCACCCTGGACTAGAAGGCCATTTTCATTTCCACTTTCAGGTGTTTCTTCCATCTGCCGACGGTGTCGCCGTTTCTCATTTCACCCGTTTTTGTGCGTACGCCTGGGTCAGAGCGTGAAGGACCGCACATTTTCCCCTCAAGTTTGCTTTTTATAAATCTCAATTATTACGTAGAGAGTGGCGTACGCCTTCTTTTGTGCGTACGCAACGTTTATAAATGAGGCCCCAGATCCCTTCAAGTCTAGTGACTTCTCAGATCTGTAGTGTCCTTTCTGTAACCTACAGGGTGTGCTGCTTTTGGAGATCAGTTACGTCAAAGTGGATCTGGAGTGTTCAGGAGCCTGATGATCTCTGACACCCCCCAGTGGATTCTGAACAATCAACAAGTGAAGTTTGCTTCTCCTTCTTGCCACAGAAAAACAAGCCTCTAACGATGCTGAAATCTGAGCTTTGATTAAACCAAAATGTTAAATTTAAATTAAATTAAAACGTGGTTGACACTAATGGAAAATAAAGAAAACTTTAAAAAGTTTTGTACATCAAGCTGAAAAGATGTTTTTCTGCTGCTTTAAACATTCTTTTGACTGCATTAACTCTTCAACTATTTATGCAATTAACGTAATTCCAGCCGATTCTGCATATCTTGCATATATATAGAATGAATGTAGGTCAAAGGGCATGTGGTGACGGCTCTGGTGCTTTCTAGTTTGCATCAGCTTTGGGAATGGAAGGTGGGGGCTCAGTTATGAAGACCATGAGTTCTGTCAGGGATGTTCTCACCACTCCGATGGAGAAATAGTTGTTAACGATGCTGTTGGGGACGGGGTCACCATTCTCCTCCTGGTCACAGGGGACAATGTCAATGTGCCAGCGGTCCAGGACCACCTCTTCGCTGTGCTCGATGTCCCGCAGAACCTTTAGTAGGCTGCCGCCCTCATAACCTGCAAAACCAACCAGATCCATGAGCATGGATCATGCAAACAAGAAAGAGGACAGCAAAACAAATTTTGACTCCTGGGAGTTTTTAGCCTGAGTCACATGCACCTGTACGGGGTGGGGTGGGGGGAGTTTTGGGTTGTCCAAGTCTATGAAGGGTCGTAGAGGAGCGGCTGCATCTTAGGGGGCACAGGTGTCCCTTACTGTTCCCTTGAAGCTCGTAGGACCACCTGAAGGGACGTCATGAAGTGGACTGTACCATTAGCGTGTGCTAAGTGTATGTTGAAGTATTCGTGAGGCTGATGGAAGTTTCACGCACTTATGACATGAGGGTGATGCATGGAGTCCTAACGCCATACTCTAGTCATTAGTAAGGTGTGAGTACTGGCTCCTTACTGATCGCGTTAAACTGCTGGTGCACGGTATGTGCACGTGATGTGTAGGTGTCTATAGGACGCCTGTAGGATTTCCACACAAACTAAACCCTGACTTCCTAATTTCTACCAGTCAGACTGCATGAAAGGAGCCCGCACTTTTTACATGAACAGCACCAGGCTCTGTGCAGTCTGCAGGGTTTGGGCGCTTCAAAAATAAAAAATATGTACCACACGCCTGCGTCTCACCTATGTTCCCCTTTACTTACACTAACGTTATTACAAGTGTTCGCTGTGACCCGTCACCCGCAGCATGCCTGTAGAAACAAGCAGGCATGAATATTTTCTCTCTAAGGGTTCAACGAATGGTCTATGGCCAGCTGGGGTAGGAGGTAGAGCGGTCAACCTCTGATCAGAAAATCGCAGGTTCGATTTCCACCCTGGCTTCTCATTTGTATAGAATTGTCCTTCGGCACTGAACCCCAAGTTGCTCGTGGTGGTTACAGGTTGGCCCCAGTGTTCTGCAGTGGAGCATCCATCGGTGTATGAATGGGACTGTGACTGTAAGGTACCATGGGCCTTTGAGTAAGGTAGGAAAAGCCTATGCAAGTATACGCCATTCACAACCTCTGTCCTGTACAGGTTTGACCATATTCCCCTGCAGACAGCCCGCATCCACCTGTAAGGACAGTTGTGTTTGTGTGTAAACCTCTTTGAAGTGTTCAAACCTGCATTTAAATCCTCCAGAAAATTTTTCCAAACAGTCTTTGGACCACTGAGCTTCAGAACATTTGCTAGCTTCTGTTCAACATTCACAGTCCCGTTAAACCGAACCGTTAGGACAATAGGGACAGCTTAACGCACTGTAAACAACAACACAAGCTCAGAAACAAGCTTCTCTACGTGACAACACATGCTCTCAACGAGTGCAAGAAGCTAACCGCTCAATCTCTAAGCTCATAAGGGATCATTTATTGTTGAAATAGCGCAGGTCAAAAATGTTATAAATATTGTCTGTTATTAATTCTAAGCAATAGAAATCCTGTGCTAAGTGTACAAGTAGACGGGCTACAGAACAAGACTAAATAATGTTAAGGTCAAATAAAGTGTAAAAAAACTCAAAATCAGTAATAAATCATGTTGTTTCTATGTATTTATGCATGTTAAAACAACCCAATTGTGTTTGGTCAACTTAAATTCTAAAAGATAAAACAGATTAAAAGACTGAATCTTCTCTTCTGTTAATCAGTCAAAGAACATTACACTTTCAAATGACTTCTATTCTCTGTTCCAAAGCCAAAAAAGGTTTCAATCACATGAACTAAAGTTCAGAACAGGATTTCTGGAACCAAGTAAACATTTTGACACAGACAAGATAGTTTCATTTGAAACTTTTTATAAACTAAAGACTGAGGCGTTCTGTGCTGGGGGGGGGGTTGAAGATCTAAGGGTGGGGGTACCCCAGTGCCTCTCCTGCTGCCGCTGGAATGAACCCTTCCCTGTGATCACGCTAACAGAACATGCGTGGAGGTGGCGCTCACCTCCTCCCCAGCGTAAGCAGCGTGCCAAGTCGTTCCCTGTGCCCAGAGGGAGGATGGCCACCGGGGGATGTTTGCTGAAGTTGGCCTTTTCTGCAGAGGGGGGCACAGTCAAATGATTAGAACAGTTTTGCTCCGTGAGGCTCTGGTACCTCTGGCTGAGCAGCCGAGCTACCATGGGGGAAGTCAGATGGGAGATTTGGTGAATGTTTCCCCCAGAACACATCGAAAGCGGAGGGAAGTCAAGTGGAGGAAGCTCTAACTCTTTCTGTCATGATCACAGCAGACCCTGACAGCTGAGGTAATCAGAGTAATCAGAGTACCTATGCAGTCCAGTATCCAGCCCACCGTGCCGTCCCCTCCACATGCTAGGACCCGGAAATCAGGAACATCATGGAAAAAGTTGAGCCTGGGGGAACAGATCCATGAGATTTAAGCAGGACACAGCTGATCCTCAAAGGAAATGATTTCCACTCAGTTTGCTCACTGTCACGATAAGATGGTTAGAGCTTTCTGTCAGAATAATCCGTTGATTGTGTTTCGGGGGGATTTCTAAGCTCAGAATGATCTAATGAAGATGAGCTTAGAGGCCTGGGCCTGCAGACCTCTGCAGCTCTCTGCACTCCCTTACCCTGAGAGCGTGCACTCCGTGCTCTTCAGAGGGAGCTTTAATGTGTTTCAGACAGAGGTACAGCCACAAGCTTTCAGCTCTGTCCACATGCTCACCTGCATCTCCTCCTTGTTGGTAGAAAGGAGCAGGATTGGAGTGTTGAGAGTAAGAGTTTCTACCTGCAACGCAGGTGAAGTAAAAGCTCAACCATAACCTGATCATCTGTCTGTAAGCAAACCCGCTGAAGAAATTCAGTGTCTCTGTCAGCATCTTACTGCAACTAAAGGTTGAACACTTTCAAGAATCCAGAAAAGAAAACCTTTCTGCTTCCTTATCAGTGTGTGATATGTGTGTGTTATAAAGTTAGAGATGAGCTAATTCTTTTAAGAGTTCTGGTAAATCGCCTGTCCATCCTGGGGGAGGATCCCACTTCATGTGGACACCCCTGAGGTTTCCTTTTTTTTTCCGGACTCTGTTTTTTTAGGAGTTTTTCCTTACAGAGAAGGAGGGTCTAAGGCAGGGATGCCAGTTTAGTCCGTTTAGTTAGTACAGTTTGGAATGTTCCTATTGAATTCTATGAATTCTATGTATTCATGATCCTTTTTGTGTTTTCTTTACAATTATTGGTACAAAGCCCATTGAGACGGCTGTTGTTGTGATTTTGGGCTGTACAAGTAACATTGAACTGAATAAAAAGGCACATTTGGGCCTGGAGGGGTTTCTGCAGGACATCAGGAGTCTGATTCTTTCTTTCAAATTTCTGCTTTGACTCTTGTGTTTATTCACATTAGGTGAAACAGATGATTTAGTGAGCAGAACATCTCCAGTCATCACTGACTCGACTGAGGCTGGACCATCATCTGCAGGACCAAAGCTGTGGTCTTCTCAGAGCCGCATGTTTGTTTTTAAAATAAGTCATTTACCTGCAGGTTCCTACAATCCGGCTGCAGGTGAACCTGGATTTATCCCTGTAACCCTTGTTCTATCCTAGGCACTTTAACATTGGGAGTGGGGTCATCTAGACCCACTAGACAGAGCTCTGAACCTTTTTTCTTCAATGATTTGTGATCTTCACTGGTGTCCATGGATTACATGAAATCTTTCCACCTTTATCCACCTTTGTCATGGTAGGGAGAAGACCTCAATGGAAGGGGGGGCTAAAGGTGCTGTTTTCTTCTTAAAGAGGCCAACAGCGCCTCTGAAGGCCATGCAGACAAACTGCTCTACTCTGAATCCTGTTGGTGCCTCACAGCTGAGGCTTCAGCAATGCCAACGGTGCTCTGAATTGATGCTTCTATGCTAATGTGTCATCCCTTGGGGGGTTGGAGAGTCAAACCCAGGTTTGCCAGCATACTTTCACCCAGTCTGACACCGAAACGCTCAAGCTTCTGATAACATGAGCTCTTTGGTCCCTGTGCCAGCTGAGAAACACGGAGGAGGTTTAGCTATGGTCTGGGCTGCTAAGCTGCTTCTGGTACAGGACGCGGTGACTCTGTGAAGGTTCATGAAATCCGTCATCATTCTGGAGGCAGGAGTTTGCTCTTCCAGCAGAACAAAGATGTAAATTACAAACAGAATCTCATTATTTGCTGGTTTGGTTTTTTATTTTTTTTCTTGAGTTTATGTTCAGGATGGCTGTGACTCCGCCCATTCACCTGCGGATCCTGTTTAGAGGTCACAGCTGCCTGCCCTTTGCTCATCAATGGAATCGCTCTGTGTCTTCAGCTGAAGTTCAATTTTGTGTCTCTGCACTTTGTTCATTTTGGCTTGCTGCTTTTCCCATATGTGGGGTCGTTATTATTTGTAAATCAATTCTTGCGACTCTGTTCCATCTTCTCTTACGGTTCTTCCCTGGATGTGGATTTTTTTCCCACTTGCTTGACCGTGACATCAGTAAAAACACCAACAGCAGCTGAGAACCACATAAACCTTAAGTTAAGATGTGGTTTTTTTGTCCAGGCTGGGTTTGTTAGTTTTCCAAAGATTCTGTTCAAAGTCAAAGCAAGAACTTCCTGCCCGAGGGGGGGGGGGCAACAGTCCAGGTTTAAATAATCATTCAGAGTCTTCTATAAAGTTCTTTGATGACCATGTCCGTCCGTCCATCCATGGCTCACTGACATTACACCCGTCTGCCTCCAACATAAACACCCCCTGAAACAACTTTTGGAGGAAACAGACAGGACCTGTCAGGGGGCATCAGAATCCTGTCTTCAGGGGTAAATGTGCTTCTGCGTGTTTATTTGAATGTGTTGAAGGCAAACAGGTGAATAGTGGAGCAAACTGGAGTTTTGAGACTGAATTTAATCAGAAGAACTGCGCTGGTACAGGAAGTGTGAGGAAGATTTACAGGGTGGGCGGCTGTGGTGCAGCCGTAGGGCGGTCGACCCATGATCGTAAGGTTGCAGCTTTGATTCCCGCCTTTCACGCCCATGAGTCGATGTGTCCTTGGGCAAGACACTGAACCCCACCTTGCCTCTGGTGGGAGGTTGGCGCCAGTGTTCAGCAGCGGAGCCGCCATCAGTCTGTGAATGTGTGTGTGACTGTAAAGCGCTTTGGGCCTTGTAGGTAGAAAAGCACTAAATAAGCATACGCCATTTACCATTTACGGGAAAGGACTGATTGAGTGGCAGAAAAATGGAAAACAAATGTTTCCTAGAGTGCAAGGCTTAGTGCGGTTAGAGAAACTTAGTGTTGTCTCTGTGCTGGCCTTGTATCAGCCTCCTCCTGCAGAGGTGGGGAGGGAAATCTTCCTTCCAAAGCTGCTGCTCCCGCGACCCAAACCCAAGACAAATGAAAGATGAAGGATGGATGGAACACAGCTGATGTGTCCAGAACGATGCTTCTCTCTTCACTTGAGGTTTTTCAAATCCATGTTTTCCCAAAACAAAGGTTAGGAGCTGGTTGGACTTACCCGACCATCGGCCCCCCTTGTTCCAGACTGTACACCTGCCTCGGGTTCAACAGGTACCTGAATTTTCTCAACACCCTAGAGGAGAAGCAAAGCTGGATCACTACATATTGAGTGAATGATAGGACGGGCAAATACACCAAGAGGTCAAACTTAACCCGACCGGTCACAGTTAACCCAGTCATAACTGGCGCGGTCATAACTAACCCGGTCATAACTAACCTGTTCATAACTAGCCCGGTCATAAATAACTCAGTCATAAATAACCCGCTCATAGTTAACCTGTTCATAGCAACAAACTAAACTGAATTGGACTTAGAGTGAATCCTGGTTTATAGAAATCAATCATCCATCCATAAATATTTACATCCCTCAGTATCCGTATAAATTTGTTGTCTTTAGTCAAATCACTGTCAGAGCTCACCTTTCTCCCTGCCTTCCTCCACTCTTTGGGTTGACGAGGACCAGAAGGGGGCAGGTTCCTGGCAGGGGGGTGATCTAATGAGAACCAGAAAACAGTTTGACGAAAAATGAGACCTGGATCTAGCAAACCGTGGTGGTGGAGTGTCCTACCTGTAGAGCCTGACCATCACCTGGGGAGAACTTGAGAATCTGACAGCAGTCATCTGGGTTAATGCAGGAAGGCGGGTCTCCGTCCCCCAGCCTCAGAGCGTGATGGCGTTCCTGTGAAAGACGGACAAAAACCGTAACGAACACAAAAGATTATCAGGAACGACTGCAGTCGGAGAAAACATCAGGAAAGCAGACGACAGAGGTTCAAACGGATGAACAAATGTTCACATTTTATTCCTAGATTAAACGTATAAAGCAAACATCAGGTTATATTTAACTTCTACTTTAGAACAAAACATTCCTTAAAATAAGGAAATAAAGGGATAAAGGAAGGAAGAGAAGATTCATTCTTAGAACTTTATTCTAGTTTATTTGGCAGTCACATTTGATAGAAAAGGTTTCTGATTAAAGACGGTTGGTGGTTTTCTTCTAGTGAAGAAAAAATAAGGATGGAACTTTTCCCGCATTCCACTTTTCCATATCTGTGTACTGTAGATAGGTGGGTCATACCGATTGTTGATCCGATTGTGAACGGTTCATTCCGATCGTGTCACTTCTGCTCTGGTTTAACGTCATGCTCAGACGGTGTTTCGCTCCACAGAAGCTTTGGAGCTCAAACCGGCTGACTGCTCCGCAGACGCCCAGAGCGAAGAGCACAGCGCCGCCCCGCCCTTGTCCCGCTGGCTCTTTGCCGCTCCCCTCTCTTACGCCCCTCACGAGGGGGGTGCGGGGGAGGAGCGCTTCGTGCCCCGTGACGTCTGGACCCTGTGCGGTCCGGGCTCGGGTGCCGGTGGACCGGGCGAACTGTGTCTCTGAGCAGAGCAGCCGGATTAATAAGTTTGTGTTTGAGGGGAGGGAGGATGCTTCGTTACGTGTGCGTTTTGTTGTTTTGTTTTTTTGTGTGACTGCGATCCGTCCCGGACTCAGGAGAACCGTGTCTCCGGGCAGAGCTCGGACTTCCAGCTCACTCAGCGGCTCTTGGGCGGTGTGTGAGCTGTTCAAAGCAGAAATGTGTCTCAGTCCTTAGAAACCGTTCAAACAATCACATGGATTTGTGTTTCCAGTCGTGTCCCGAGAAAATAAAGGCTGATGTTATTCCCACATATTTACATTCAGCCAGGATGCAGATTGCAGAATTTCCTGCATGGATTATGTTCATAGAAGGCTAATGGTGTTGTTAGCGTGTTGTTAGCGTGTGTTAGCCTCTCTTAGCCCTGGATTCTTCCGGCTCCGTTCTTCCACAAACAAAGCACTGAATGAGCAAACAGGCGCTTCATAATATTCACAACATTAATAAAAGCACGTTTAGAAGATCGTCTCGTATATTACTGAGCTGCTGCATAAATATGCATGGCAGCTAGGTTTGTTTACATCAGGACTCATTTCCTCTTCCGGTATTTTCAACACTACTGAGCATGCCCAGATGATTTATTCCCACCAAAAGTGAGGCCATGTGAACGTTTGTTCTAATCGGAAAAAGGTTTTCTGAGCCAATGAACACGGTTGAATTCTAATCCGACCATTGATCCAATCAAGATATTTAGCACGTGTAACCGCGGCTATTGATGATCTGCGATGAAGGAACAGGGGAAGATCCAACTAAAGATGGGGGCGGAGCCTCCTCAGGTGTGGACCATCTACCTCCATGCTTTGGCTGAAGCTGCAGAATGGAACCTGAGAGCTGAGGGCAGCAGAAGCAGCAAAGAGGGCATCTCACCAGCACCACGGGGCAGATGTAGGAGGGCAGCAGCGTGTGGTCCCGCAGCACGCCTCCGTCGCATTCCGGCTTCACATGGGACGCACACTTGTTGTGCAGCTAAAACACAGGAGAGCACTTTAGTCAACCAGAACAGAACTCTGGGTCCACAGCATAACTCTGGGACCTGAGCAGAACTCTGGGACCTGAGCAGAACTCTGGGACCTGAGCAGAACTCCGGGTCCACAGCATAACTCTGGATCCTGAGCAGAACTCTGGGTCCTGAGCAGAACTCTGGGTCCACAGCATAACTCTGGATCCTGAGCAGAACTCTGGGTCCACAGCAGAACTCTGGGTCCACAGCAGAACTCCGGGTCCACAGCATAACTCTGGATCCTGAGCAGAACTCTGGGTCCTGAGCAGAACTCTGGGTCCACAGCATAACTCTGGATCCTGAGCAGAACTCTGGGTCCACAGCATAACTCTGGATCCTGAGCAGAACTCTGGGTCCTGAGCAGAACCCCGGGTCCACAGCATAACTCTGGATCCTGAGCAGAACTCTGGGTCCACAGCATAACTCTGGATCCTGAGCAGAACTCTGGGTCCTGAGCAGAACTCTGGGTCCTGAGCAGAACTCTGGGTCCACAGCATAACTCCGGATCCTGAGCAGAACTCTGGGTCCACAGCATAACTCTGGGTCCTGAGCAGAACTCTGGGTCCTGAGCAGAACTCTGGGTCCACAGCATAACTCTGGATCCTGAGCAGAACTCTGGGTCCACAGCAGAACTCCGGGTCCACAGCATAACTCTGGGTCCTGAGCAGAACTCCGGGTCCACAGCATAACTCTGAATTCTGAGCAGAACTCTGGGTCCTGAGCAGAACTCCGGGTCCACAGCATAACTCTGGATCCTGAGCAGAACTCTGGGTCCTGAGCAGAACCCCGGGTCCACAGCATAACTCTGGATCCTGAGCAGAACTCTGGGTCCTGAGCAGAACTCTGGGTCCACAGCATAACTCTGGATCCTGAGCAGAACTCTGGGTCCTGAGCAGAACTCTGGGTCCACAGCATAACTCTGGATCCTGAGCAGAACTCTGGGTCCTGAGCAGAACTCTGGGTCCACAGCATAACTCTGGATCCTGAGCAGAACTCTGGGTCCACAGCAGAACTCCGGGTCCACAGCATAACTCTGGATCCTGAGCAGAACTCTGGGTCCTGAGCAGAACTCCGGGTCCACAGCATAACTCTGAATTCTGAGCAGAACTCTGGGTCCTGAGCAGAACTCCGGGTCCACAGCATAACTCTGGATCCTGAGCAGAACTCTGGGTCCACAGCAGAACTCTGGATCCTGAGCAGAACTCTGGGTCCACAGCAGAACTCCGGGTCCACAGCATAACTCTGGATCCTGAGCAGAACTCTGGGTCCTGAGCAGAACTCCGGGTCCACAGCATAACTCTGGATCCTGAGCAGAACTCTGGGTCCTGAGCAGAACTCCGGGTCCACAGCATAACTCTGAATTCTGAGCAGAACTCTGGGTCCTGAGCAGAACTCCGGGTCCACAGCATAACTCTGAATTCTGAGCAGAACTCTGGGTCCTGAGCAGAACTCTGGGTCCTGAGCAGAACTCCGGGTCCACAGCAGAACTCTGGGTCCTGGGCAGAACTCTGGGTCCTGAGCAGAACTCCGGGTCCACAGCAGAACTCTGGATCCTGAGCAGAACTCTGGGTTCTGAGCCACAGTGGTCTGCAGTGACACCTGCTGGAGTTGAGAGGTAATGCCCCACCAACACACGAGCAGAAGCTCCAGCTAAGGGTTCATCACTAAATCTTTCACATGCATAAAGTGTCACAGCATCTGACTGCTGTAGTTTCCAGTCCTGGTTTGGATTCCATACTGAATCTGGATTAAATCCTGAGAGATCCCTGACTCAGCACTAATCCCCCCCCCCAGACTCACAGTGATCTGACACCAGACGCAGTGCAGGCCCGTCAGCCCCTGGTAGCATTTGATGCTTCTGTGACAGCGGTCGCAGTTGGAGGGGCAGTTCCCCTCCATCCACACGTGCAGCATGGCCTACGGAGACACACCGCCGAATGGTCAGCTCTGCAGGACTCCACAAAAAACCGTAGTTTCTGAGTGTAAGAATGTCAGACCCTTTTATTGTTTGCTCAAAGGCTCCTGGTAGGTTTTCTACAGCCCCTCAGGACAACAGGAATATGGAGTCAAACCAGGATCAGCTCACAGGGAAACCCAGATTTAAATGTGAAAACCTAACCCTTGTTCTATCCTAGGCACTTTAACATTGGGAGTGGGGTCATCTTGACCCACTAGACAGACAGAAATCCTCCCACTGTAGATACTCTCTCTTTTAGAGAGTAATATTAGGACCAAGTTTGATTCAATTACATTTTAATTTTATCTATTCTAAAAAAAGAGCAAGAAGAAATAGAATTTAATTTTGATCTCGTCAATCATTCCAAGTCAAATAAACCATGAATAATTAGAACAAAAGTGCAGTTTCGTCAAAATGTTTGGTGTTTCCAGTGACTAAATAGAACATTTATGAAAGCATCAATATTGAGAGGCAGCATCCCAAAATTCAAAGTTCCCACGTTTGCTTTTCCTATTTTTGGTAAATATCTGGTGTCATATTGAAGGGCGTGCTGGTTATCACAAATGAGCCTTTGGCGTAGCCCTTGTGCTATCCTAGGCACTTTAACATTGGGAGTTGGGTCATCTAGACCCACTAGACAGTGCTCTGAACCTTTTTTCTTCAATGATTTGTGATCTTCACTGGTGTCCATGGATTACATGAAATCTTTCCACCTTTATCCACCTTTGTCATGGTAGGGAGAACACATCAATGGAAGGAGGGGGGGTCATAGGATAACACAAGGGGTTAAAACTGTGACCAAACATGTTCATTTGTAGGGATGGTCCAATTTCCAATTATGCGGTCAGGCCCAATAAGGTGGTTTCCAACCCGGAAATCAGATGTAGTCTCCTGATTAGGATCAGATATTTCTTTATTTCATATTTTGATCAGCGCTGTTTATTGAATCATAAATGTTCAATAGTTCTGGAGATACTAACAGTGCAGTCACCAAACTTTCTCTCATGACTAATTATTGTCCATTTTTTCTCACTTATAGTCAACAGTTGTATCTAGCTAGAAGTTGGAGTATTTGTACTTGATATTTATAGTTCAAGTGTGAAATGATAAAAGACGTAGAAGCTAGAGACCAACCTGGATCCCTTTATAATATTGTATTTTTTTTTAATGGTTTACAAAATTGTCCGACTGGGACTATTTGACATGGGGGCGGGGCTTTAAGCCCATTGGCTACGGGACATGATCGGGGTCGGGGGACATCATTTCTGCTCCAGAACCGGCTCCGTCATCAGATGGAGAGCATCATCATCGCTGCATGACAGCAGCAGCTGTTACACAGAAACGTCAGCTTTTCCTTTCCTTTCAGGATTTCACTTTCTTCTAAATTCAAGTTTTCAGAATTTTCTGTTTCAAATGTCTTTCCTTTAAACGTACAACATGTCCCTCAGAGTTTTTCTCTGCTTTTCCTTCACTTCCAGCCGATCCGGACTTTTCTTCACAGGAAATTCTGCAACGTGAACTTTGATCGGGTTCGGTTGGACTTTCACAGGCTGAATGCTCCTCTGTTCATGTCAAAGTCTTCTGCAGCATTCCTGACTTTAAATTTATAGATAATTATAAAAGCTCACATTTCCAGTTGTAATTTAAAAAAATAACTGGACGCTTCAGGAGTTTTAGCTTTAATATTGTGCTTGCAAAGGCTGGACCGGAGGCAGTGTGTGAAGAATGTCTGCTCCACCCAATCTATCAGCACAGGATCTCCACAGTCTCCTCTGCTCTTCTCCCTGGACACCAACCGCTGCACCTCCAGCCACAACTCTGTCAAATTGATCAAGTTTGCAGATGACACCACCCTCATCTGGCTCCTCTCTAACCATGATTCAATTCAATTGTTTATTTCAAATCAAAACAAAAATTACATTAAATAAAATAAGTCAATACAAGACTTTGAAAATTTGATTTGAAAGCGGATTGGATGAAGCTTATGCTTATAGGAATCCAATCCCCCACTCAACACAACTCATAACCGACAACAACAAAATGAAACATTTAACATTATAACGTTAACACACTACATACACAAGACAAAGACAGACAAACATGCCCAAACACTCCGACCCCACCCACGTAAAAGAGAAGATAAAAAGGGAAGAAAGAAACAGAAAACCTCAGCTGAAAAAGAAAAAACAAACCAAAACACACCAACAACACAAGTAAGCATATAAACACATGTTCTTTTGTCTTTTCCTTCTCCCTCCTGCTTCATCATCCCCCCTTCCCCCCCCCTTCTCTTTCTTCCTCCTTTATGCATCTTTTTCCTTTTTCTTCCTTTCACTTTCCCATAGCTTATGGATTTGGATTCAATAGAGAAAATAAATAAATAAATCCACTAACTCATAGATGTGAAACGTATTCCTAAGCCTGTTCATCATTGTTACATTACTTCATGGTACTTCTTCCTTATGTATCTTTTAAAGAAACATTTAAACTGGACAAGACTTTTACAAGTTTTCACATCCTCCAGCAGATCGTTGCATAGGGTGACACCCTTCACTGTGGATTTTAGGGTTGTCCTTACTTTAGGTTGATAACATTTGTTGGTTCCTCTCATGTTGTATTTATTTACCGCATCTCTGCTTTGAAACAAAGTTTGAATATTAGATGGCAGAAAATTTATTGATTCTTTAGACATGATTTGAGCAGTTTTAAAATCAACCAAATCCTGTCATTTTAAATTAAATTTGTTAAGAAAAAGTGAATTGGTGTGCTCATTATATTTAACTTTGTGAACTAATCTGATGGCTCACTTTTGGAGTATAATTAGAGGATGCAAATTTGTTTTGTAAAAATTTCCCCAAACTTCAATACAGTAATTCAAATATGCCATTATGAAGGAGTGATACAAAATAAATAAGGCGTTTTGATTAGGCATCGAGCTACATCTTTTCATCACTCCAACACATTCAGCCACTTTTGAACGTAAATACTGTATGTGAGGTTTCCACATCAATAATTACATGTTTTTGCACTTTCTCAATAGCTGATGAGTCTGCCTACAGGAGGGAGGAGGACCGGCTGGTGTCGAGGTGCAGCATCAACAACCTGGAGCTGAACGCCCAGAAGACAGTGGAGATGATGGTGGACTTCAGGAGAGTCACAGCCCCCTCACCCCCCCCCCCTCATCATGACAGACTCTCCCATCACCATAGTGGACTCTGTCTGTTTCCTCGGCACCACCATCACTCAGGACCTCAAGTGGGGGCCGTCCATCAGCTCTTCGCTCAAAAAGGCCCAGCAGAGGATGTACTTCCTGTGGCAGTTGAAGAAAGCCAAGCTGCCGGCCCAGATGATGTTCAGTTCTACACGGCCATCATAGAATCCATCCTCACCTCCTCCATCACCGTGTGGTACGCTGGAGCCACAGCCAGGGTCATAAACAGACTGCAGCGTATTGTGCGCTCAGCTGACAAGCTGATTGGCTGCAGCCTCCCATCTGTCCAGGACCGCTACGTCTCCAGAACCCGGGGAGGTGCAGGTCGACCCGTCTCCCCCTGGACATGGTCTACTTGAACTATTCTCTTCAGGCAGGAGGCTAAGGTCCATCAGGACCAGAACCTCATGACACAGGAACAGTTTCTTTCCCTCTGCAGTCAGACTCATGAACACCTTTTAACTCCTCCCCCCTAAAATCTTTTCATCTATATGTCCAGTTACCTGTCCACTACCTGCACCTTCTCCATCCTCAGTTTGCACAAATTATTGGTTGAATGCTGTAAAGCATTCAACCCTTTGTTTTCCTGTTTCTCTTTATTTATTATTGGTTGAATGCTGTAAAGCATTCAACCCTTTGTTTTCCTCTTCTGCTATCTTCCGCCGTTTTTCGGCACTTAACTCCTTCTACAATTTTTAACCGATTGTAACCATTCAACTTTTAAAATGTTCAGCTCTTTCAGCTAATTACTGCTATGACTTTTGGTACTTCTAATCCTTGTACTTTTTAAGATATTCCAGGTTTTCCGGGAATTTTTGCTCCATTGAAATACATGGAGAATTTTTCGTGCAGAAGTTCACAGTTAAACTCCTTCTACAATTTTTCACCTATTTTAACCGTTCGACTATGAAAATGTTCAGCTCTTTCATCTTATTCTAGCTATGGCATTTTGTTCTTCAAATCCTTGAACTTTTCCAGATATTCCCGGATATTCCCGGATTTTCCAATTATTTTGCTCCATTGACAATACCTTTGCTTCTTTAAACAATTGTAACGTCAACATGCTTTCAGGTAGAGACACCGTTCAAACATTTAAATGTTCAAAAGGCTTTGGACTTCAACATAAGGCTCAAAATTATTATGGGATGGCAACACCACCTACAGTTTGGCGGCCATTTTGTGCCAAAATGTGAGGCAATTTTAAACTTCTTCAAACTTTCACCTATTTCTACCATTCTACTATTACAATGTTCAACCCTTTCAGCATATTCCTTTCAGCTATGACATTTGGTCCTTCAAATCCTTGAACTTTTCCAGATATTCCCTTATATTCCCAGATTTTCCAATCTTTTTGCTCCATTGGCCACACCTTTGCTTCTTTAAACAATTGTAACTTTAACATTCTTTTGGCTAGAGACACCGTTCAAATATTGAAATGTTCACAAGGTTTTGGACCTCAACATAAAGTTCAAAATTATTATGGGATGGCAACACCACCTACAGTTTGGCGGCCATTTTGTGCCAAAATGTGAGGCAATTTTAAACTTCTTCAAACTTTCACCTATTTCTACCATTCTACTATTACAATGTTCAACCCTTTCAGCTTATTCCTTTCAGCTATGACATTTGGTCCTTCAAATCCTTGAACTTTTCCAGATATTCCCGGATATTCCCAGATTTTCCAATCTTTTTGCTCCACTGGCCACATTTTGCTTCTTTAAACAATTGTAACTTTAACATTCTTTTGGCTAGAGACACCGTTCAAATATTGAAATGTTCACAAGGTTTTGGACTTCAACATAAGGTTCAAAATTATTATGGGATGGCAACACCACCTACAGTTTGGCGGCCATTTTGTGCCAAAATGTGAGGCAATTTTAAACTTCTTCAAACTTTCACCTATTTTTACCATTCTACTATTACAATGTTCAACCCTTTCAGCATATTCCTTTCAGCTATGACATTTGGTCCTTCAAATCCTTGAACTTTTCCAGATATTCCCTTATATTCCCAGATTTTCCAATCTTTTTGCTCCATTGGCCACACCTTTGCTTCTTTAAACAATTGTAACTTTAACATTCTTTTGGCTAGAGACACCGTTCAAATATTGAAATGTTCACAAGGTTTTGGACCTCAACATAAAGTTCAAAATTATTATGGGATGGCAACACCACCTACAGTTTGGCGGCCATTTTGTGCCAAAATGTGAGGCAATTTTAAACTTCTTCAAACTTTCACCTATTTTTACCATTCTACTATTACAATGTTCAACCCTTTCAGCTTATTCCTTTCAGCTATGACATTTGGTCCTTCAAATCCTTGAACTTTTCCAGATATTCCCGGATATTCCCAGATTTTCCAATCTTTTTGCTCCACTGGCCACATTTTGCTTCTTTAAACAATTGTAACTTTAACATTCTTTTGGCTAGAGACACCGTTCAAATAATGAAATGTTCACAAGGTTTTGGATTTCAACATAAGGTTCAAAATTATTATGGGATGGCAACACCACCTACAGTTTGGCAGCCATTTTGTGCCAAAATGTGAGGCAATTTTAAACTTCTTCAAACTTTCACCTATTTCTACCATTCTACTATTACAATGTTCAACCCTTTCAGCATATTCCTTTCAGCTATGACATTTGGTCCTTCAAATCCTTGAACTTTTCCAGATATTCCCTTATATTCCCAGATTTTCCAATCTTTTTGCTCCATTGGCCACACCTTTGCTTCTTTAAACAATTGTAACTTTAACATTCTTTTGGCTAGAGACACCGTTCAAATATTGAAATGTTCACAAGGTTTTGGACCTCAACATAAAGTTCAAAATTATTATGGGATGGCAACACCACCTACAGTTTGGCGGCCATTTTGTGCTAAAATGTGAGGCAATTTTAAACTTCTTCAAACTTTCACCTATTTTTACCATTCTACTATTACAATGTTCAACCCTTTCAGCTTATTCTATTCAGCTACGACTTTTAGTCTTTCAAATGTTTGAACTTTTCAAGATATTCCAAGATTTTCCAGGATTTTCCAAGATTTTTGCTTCATTTAAATACATGGAGAATCCTTGAAAACCTTTGTTGCTTTCAAGCATTATAACTTTAACATGCTTTCAGCTAGAGGCACCGTTCAAACATTGAAATTCTCACAAGGCTTTGGACTTCAACATACGTTTAAAAATTATTATGGGATGGCAACACAACCTACTGTTTGGTGGGCATTTTTTGACAAAATCTGAAGAAAATATTGCAATAAACGTCATCCATGGCTGGAACTGAACATATTGAAATTCACTGGATCTGGACATATAAGGAATGTGGGCGTTGTTAGCAAACAAAGCTCGTTGCTAAGGACGTCCAAAAGTTTACTTTTTCCGATTCATCTGAAACCGACGTTGATTTGTTCCTCATCTCCAGGCGACCCAAACATAAAATGGTTGCTATGGAGATAAAATCAATAGAAAAGCTGCCATTTTGAAAAGACTGGATTTTCTATCAACTTAGAACATGTAGCTTTGACCTATATGATACTCTCAAACAATGTGTTTTTTTGAGTCAGTTGATGATGCTGATTCCAATGCTAGCACTTTTGGCCATTTTAGCAACATCTTCAAATTTTCAACAGTTCAGCCAATTTTTCAACAATTTCAGCTTTCATGCTTAACTCCTACAAATTTTGACCTATTTTAGCCATTCTACTATTACAATGTTCAACTTTTTTAGCTTATTCCCGCTATGACTTTTTTCTCAAATCTTTGAACTTTTAAATATATTCGAGGATTTTTGCTACATTAAAATACATGGGAAATCTTATAGCTTAACTTCTTATACAGTTTTTTACCCACTTTGACCATTCTACGTTTAAAATGTTGAGCTCTTCCAGCTCTGTTCAGCCATTTCTTTAGCATATTCAGCTTTCATTCAGCAATACAGCATTCAACCCTGCATTTTCTTCTGGAAATGCAGCCCCTTCTAGTTGGTTGAATGCTGTAAAGCATTCAACCCTTTGTTTTCCTGTTTCTCTTTATTTATTATTATTATTATTTATACTATCTTCCGCCGTTTTTTGACACTTAACTTCTTCTACAATTTTTAACCTATTTTAACCATTCAACTTTTAAAATGTTCAGCTCCTTCATCTTATTAATGCTATGACTTTTGGTACTTCTAATCCTTGTACTTTTTAAGATATTCCAGTTTTTCAGGGAATTTTTGCCCTATTAAAATGCATTGGGAAGTTATGGTACATGAGGTTCCGGGTTCGACATCCGGTTCGGACCCTTAAATTTTTTTTTACCATTTTACTTTTAAAATGTTGAGCTCTTTCAACTTAATACAGTTATTTCTTTTGGTCATTCAAATCATTGAACTTTTTAAGATATTCCAGGATTTTCCAGGATTTTTTGCTCCATTAAAATACATGGAGAATCCTTGAAACCTTTGTTTATTTCAACCATTGTAACTTCAACATGCCTTTAGCTAGAAACACCGTTCAAACATTAAACTGCTCATAAGACTTTGTATTTCAATATAAGTTTTGAAATTATTATGGGATGGCAACACCAACTACGGTTTTGCGGCCATTTTTTGCCTAAATGTGAGGTGATTTTTAACTTCAGTTTTTACCTATTTTAACCATTTTACTGTTGCAATGTTAAGATTTTTCAGCTTTATCCTTTCAGCTATTACTTTTGATCTTTCAAATCCTTGAACCTTTCAAGATATTCCATGCTTGTACAGGATTTTCCAAGATTTTTGCTCCATTTAAATACATTGAGAATCCTTTTTTACCACCACTTTTGGTCATTCAAATCCTTTGACTTTTCAAAAGTGAAAACTGTCGTTCGTTTTTTCCACGTAAATAACGAACTGTGGCTTGAAATCATTTCAACTCGGCTTTTCCCAATAAGATGATACACGACAAGCCTGATTAATATATACCGGCTGCATCTTGTCATCACAGAAGTGTTGGCTCAATGGCTTAGTAAGTGGTCTTACAATACTGAGGTTCTGAGTTTGATTCCAGCATCTGACTTTTTCTGCATGTTTTTTTTACCTTGCCTTTCTTGATAAAATTCAGTTCCACTAACTCAATTATATTTCGTTACATGGAAACATTTTCTTTCAGGTGGGGTTACTCATAAGCTTTGACTTTTTATCCTTTTACAGTGCCAGGACAGTGCAGCCATTTCATCAGCAAATTCAGCTTTCATTCATTGTTCCTTTATCTTTTCAAGAACCTTTGCTTCTTCCACACAATTTTAGCTAAAGACACCATTCAAACGTTAAAATGATCACAGCAGCTTAAAGCACACACACAAACACTCAATGTATGTTAGAAAAAACAGTGGGAGCAAATCTAAGTTAGTTTTGATGTTTTTTTTTATTTTCCTCCTCGTAGCTGGAAGCTGCAGTTCAAACATGTGCTGCAGCCATCTTGTGGACAAGCGTTGGGACCCGGGCCTTAGCCCCGCCCACGGCCGCTAAGGCTCATGGGAAAGTGTTGATTCCCAAACCATGAGTTAGGTGGCTGTTACGAGAAGTGACTATCATGTTTTCACACCACATGTGATATTGTTAAAATGAAAATATTTTGCTGTGTCATTCAGCTAGCAAGCGGATGATCAACATAACTCACCATTACACATTGATGAGTGTGTTATGACTAATGGCACATACACAGTTGAGAGAATTGATCTTGAGGCTCAACATGTGACAGAATGTCACCTGTTGCAGCAGGTGACTCCACTTTTACTGTCAAATGTTAAGTAGTCATTATGGGATGGAGACTGTTTGGCAGCCATTTTTTGTTATTCAAATCTGAAGCCTTTGTTTCTTTAAACGAATATAACTTCAACATACTTGTCGCTAGAGACACCGTTCAAACATTAAAATGATCACAAGGCTTTGGACTATAAAATACGTTTAGAAATCATTATGGGATGTCGACACAACCTAACGTTGGTGGCCTTTTTATGACAAAATCTGAAGCAAATATTGCAATAAACTTAATCCATGGCTGGAACTGAACATATTGAAATTCACTGGATCTGGACATATAAGGAATGTGGGCGTGGTTAGCCAACAAACTTCGTTGCTAAGGACGTCCAAAGGTTTACTTTTACCGATTTGTCTGAAACTGACGTCGATTTGTTCGTCATCCCATGCCGACCCAAACATAAAATGGTTGCTATGGAGATAAAATCAATAGAAAAGCCGTCATTTTGAAAAAAGTGGATTTTTTTATCAACCAAGAACATGTAGCTTTTACCAATATGATACTCTCAAACAATGTGTTTTTTGAGTCAGTTGATGATGCTGATTCCAATGCTAGCACTTTTAGCCATTTTAGCAACATCTTTAAATTTTCAACAGTTCAGCCATTTTTTAATCAACTTAAGCTTTCATGCTCAACTCCGTCTACAAATTTTGACCTGTTTTGGTCATTCTACTTTTACAATGTTCACCTTTGACTTGTGGTCCTTTAACTTTTCAAAATATTTCAGGATTTTGCAGGACAGTTTAGCCATTTTTTTGAACAATTTCAGCTTTCATGCTTAACTCCTTCTACAATGTTTGACCTATTTTAGACATTCTACTTTTACAATGTTCAGCTTTTTCCTCATATTTCTGCTTTCATTCAGCAATACAGCATTCAACCCTGCATTTTCTTCTGGAAATGCAGCTCCTTATAGTTTCTTTATTATAGTATCTTCCGCCGTTTTTTGGCGTTTAACTACTTCTACAATTTTTAACCTATTTGAACCATTCAACTTTTAAAATGTTCAGCTCTTTCAGCTTATTCCTGCTATGACTTTTGATTTTTCAAATCCTTTTACTTTTTAAGATATTCCAGTTTTTCCGGGAATTTTTGCCCTATTAAAATACATTGGGAAGTTACGGTGCATGAGGTTCCAGGTTCGACACCCGGTTCGGACGCTTCAAAATTTTCTTCCAACCAACTTTTAAAATGTTCAACTCTTTCAACTTATTACAGTTATTACTTTTGGTCATTCAAATCATTGAACTTTTTAAGATATTCCAGGATTTACCAGGAATTTTGCTCCATTAAATTACATAGGGAATTCTTGTGCTTAACCTCTTTTACAGGTTTGCACCTATATTAACCATTTTACTTTTAAAATGTTGAGCTCTTTCAGCTCAGTTCAGCCATTTCTTTTACAAATTAAGCTTTCTTTCAGCAATACAGCATTCAACCCTGCATTTTCTTCTGGAAATGCAGCTCCTTTTAGTGTTACATTTGTTTTCCTCTTATGCTATCTTCCGCCGTTTTTCGGCACTTAACTCCTTCTACAATTTTTAACCGATTATAACCGTTTAACTTTTAAAATGTTCAGCTCTTTCATCTTATTACTGCTATGACTTTTGGTTTTTCAAATCCTTGTACTTTTTAAGATATTTCAGGATATTACAGGATTTTTTGCTTCATTGAAATACATTGAAAAAAATCCTTGCAAACTTTTGTTTCTTTCAACCATTATAACTTCAACATACTTGTAGCTAGAGACACCGTTCAAACATTTAAATGATCACAAGGCTTTGGACTATAAAATAAGTTTAGAAATCATTATGGGATGTTGACACAACGTATATTTTGGTGGCCATTTTATGACAAAATCTGAAGCAAATATTCCAATAAACTTCATCCATGGCTGGAACTGAACATATTGAAATTTACTGGATCTGGACATATAAGGAATGTGGGCGTGGTTAGCAAACAAACTTCGTTGTTAAGGACGTCCAAAGGTTTACTTTTTCCGATTTGTCTGCAACTGACGTCGATTTGTTCGTCATGCCCCGGTGACCCAAACGTAAAATGGTTGCTATGGAGATAAAATTAATAGAAAGCCGCCATTTTGAAAAAAATGGATTTTCTATTAACTTAGAACATGTAGGTTTTACCAATATGATACTCTCAAACAACGTGTTTTTTGGATTCAGTTGATGATGCTGATTCCAATGCTAGCACTTTTAGCCATTTTAGCAACTTCTTCAAATTTTCAACACTTCAGCCATTTTTTCAACAATTTCAGCTTTAATGCTTAACTCCTTCTACAAACTTTGACCTATTTCAGCCATTCTACTATTACAATGTTCAACTTTTTCATCTTATTCCTGCTAGGACTTTTGCACATTTAACTTTTCAAAGTTTTCCCAGTACAGTTAAGCCATTTCTTCAGCTAATTCAGCTTTCATTCAGCAGTACAGCATTCAACCCTGCATTTTCTTCTGGAAATGCAGCTTCTTCTAGTTTATTATAGTATCTTCCGCCGTTTTTTGGCGTTTAACTCCTTCTACAATTTTTAACCGATTTTAACCATTCAACTTTTAAAATGTTCAGCTCTTTCATCTTATTTCTGCTATGACTTTTGGTTTTTCAAATCCTTTTACTTTTTAAGATATTCCAGGTTTTCCGGGAATTTTTGTTCCATTGAAATACATGGAGAATTTTTCGTTCAGAAGTTCACAGTTAAACTCCTTCTACAATTTTTCACCTATTTTAACCGTTCGACTATGAAAATGTTCAGCTCTTTCATCTTATTCTAGCTATGACATTTTGGTCCTTCAAATCTTTGAACTTTTCCAGATATTCCCGGATATTCCCAGATTTTCCAATGTTTTTGCTCCATTGGCCACACCTTTGCTTCTTTAAGCAATTGTAACTTTAACATTCTTTTGGCTAGAGACACCGTTCAAATATTGAAATGTTCACAAGGTTTTGGACTTCAACATAAGGTTCAAAATTATTATGGGATGGCAACACCACCTACAGTTTGGCGGCAATTTTGTGCCAAAATGTGAGGCAATTTTAAACTTCTTCAAACTTTCACGTATTTTAATCCTTCTACTATTACAATGTTCAACCCTTTCAGCTTATTCCTTTCAGCTATGACTTTTGGTCCTTCAAATCATTGAACTTTTCCAGATATTCCCGGATATTCCCAGATTTTCCAATCTTTTTGCTCCATTGGCCACACCTTTGCTTCTTTAAACAATTGTAACTTTAACATTCTTTTGGCTAGAGACACCGTTCAAATATTGAAATGTTCACAAGGTTTTGGACTTCAACATAAGGCTCAAAATTATTATGGGATGGCAACACCACCTACAGTTTGGCGGCCATTTTGTGCCAAAATGTGAGGCAATTTTAAACTTCTTCAAACTTTCACCTATTTTTACCATTCTACTATTACAATGTTCAACCCTTTCAGCTTATTCCTTTCAGCTATGACTTTTGGTCCTTCAAATCTTAGAACTTTTCCACATATTCCCGGATATTCCCGGATTTTCCAACGTTTTTGCTCCATTGGCCACACCTTTGCTTCTTTAAACAATTGTAACTTTAACATTCTTTTGGCTAGAGACACCGTTCAAATATTGAAATGTTCACAAGGTTTTGGACTTCAACATAAGGCTCAAAATTATTATGGGATGGCAACACCACCTACAGTTTGGCGGCCATTTTGTGCCAAAATGTGAGGCAATTTTAAACTTCTTCAAACTTTCACCTATTTTTACCATTCTACTATTACAATGTTCAACCCTTTCATCTTATTCCTTTCAGTTATGACTTTTGGTCCTTCAAATCCCTGAACTTTTCCACATATTCCCGGATATTCCCGAATTTTCCAATCTTTTTGCTCCATTGGCCACACCTTTGCTTCTTTAAACAATTGTAACTTTAACATTCTTTCCAGGATTTTCCAAGATTTTTGCTTCATTTAAATACATGGAGAATCCTTGAAAACCTTTGTTGCTTTCAAGCATTATAACTTTAACATGCTTTCAGCTAGAGGCACCGTTCAAACATTGAAATGCTCACAAGGCTTTGGACTTCAACATACGTTTTGAAATTATTATTCGATGGCAACACAACCTACTGTTTGGTGGGCATTTTTTGACAAAATCTGAAGCAAATGTTGCAATAAATTTCATCCATGGCTGGAACTGAACATATTGAAATTCACTGGATCTGGACATATAAGGAATGTGGGCGTGGTTAGCAAACAAAGCTCGTTGCTAAGGACGTCCAAAAGTTTACTTTTTCCGATTCATCTGAAACCGACGTTGATTTGTTCCTCATCTCCAGGCGACCCAAACATAAAATGGTTGCTATGGAGATAAAATTAATAGAAAAGCCGCCATTTTAAAAAGAGTGGATTTTCTATCAACTTAGAACATGTAGCTTTTACCAATATAATACTCTCAAACAACGTGTTTTTTGGAGTCAGTTGATGATGCTGATTCCAATGCTATTACTTTTAGCCATTTTAGCAACATCTTCAAATTTTCAACAATTCAGCCATTTTTTCAACAGTTTCAGCTTTCATGCTTAAGTCCTACAACTTTTGACCTATTTCAGCCATTCTACTATTACAATGTTCAACTTTTTCATCTTATTCCTGCTAGGACTTTTGCACATTTAACTTTTCAAAGTTTTCCCAGTACAGTTAAGCCATTTCTTCAGCTAATTCAGCTTTCATTCAGCAGTACAGCATTCAACCCTGCATTTTCTTCTGGAAATGCAGCTCCTTCTAGTTATTATTATTTATACTATCTTCCGCCGTTTTTTGACACTTAACTACTTCTACAATTTTTAACCGATTTTTACCATTCAACTTTTAAAATGTTCAGCTTTTTCAGCTTATTATTGCTATGACTTTTGGTACTTCTAATCCTTCTACTTTTTAAGATATTCCAGTTTTTCCGGGAATTTTTGCCCTATTAATATGCATTGGGAAGTTATGATACACGAGGCGCCCGGTTCGACACCCGGTTCGGACGCTTCAAAATTTTTTACCATTTTACTTTTAAAATGTTCAACTCTTTCAACTTATTACAGTTATTACTTTTGGTCATTCAAATCATTGAACTTTTTAAGATAATCCAGGATTTTCCAGGATTTTTGGCTCCATTAAAATACATAGAGAATCCTTGTGCTTAACTTCTTTTACAGGTTTTTACTTACTTTAACCATTGTATGAAACAGTTCAGCTCATTCCTTTCCTTCAAATCTTCAAATTTTCATTAATTCAGCCATTTTTTCAATAATTTCAGGCCTTGTTTAACCCCTTTTACAATTTTTTTACCTCCAAAATTTTTTTTTACCACCACTTTTGGTCCTTTAAATCCTGCGACTTTTCAAAAGTGAAGGCTCATGGGAAAGTGTTGATTCCCAAACCATGAGTTAGGTGGCTGTTACGAGAAGTGACTATCATGTTTTTGCCCCACATAAGTTAGTGGTTTAATGAAAATAAATGCTGTATCACTCAGCTAGCTAGCTAGCTGATGATCAATATATCTCTCCATCACATGGATGTGTGTGCAAAAAGTAATGGCACATGCATAGTTGAGAGAATTGATCTTGAAGCTCTGCATATGCCAGAATATCTCCTGCTGCAGGATGTGGCTACACTTTTACTGTCAAATGATTAGTGCTTTGTATTACAACATCAAGGTTTGAAGTCATTGTGGGATGGAGACTGTTTGGCAGCCATTTTGCGTTTTTCAAATTTGAAACCTCTGTTTCTTTCAACCAATATAACTTCCACATACTTGTCGCTAGAGACACCGTTCAAACATTAAAATGATCACAAGGCTTTGGACTATTAAATACGTTTATAAATCATTATGGGATGTCGACACAACCTACTGTTGGTGGCCTTTTTATGACAAAATCTGAAGCAAATATTGCAATAAACTTCATCCATGGCTAGAACTGAACATATTGAAATTCACTGGGTCTGGACATATAAGGAATGTGGGCGTGGTTAGCCAACAAACTTCGTTGCTAAGGACGTCCAAAGGTTTACTTTTTCCGATTTGTCTGAAACTGACGTCGATTTGTTCGTCATCCCATGCCGACCCAAACGTAAAATGGTTGCTATGGAGATAAAATTAATAGAAAAGCCGCCATTTTGAAAAAATTGGATTTTCTGTCAACTTAAAACATGTAACTTTTACCAATATGATACTCTTAAACAATGTGGTTTTTTGAGTCAGTTGATGATGCTGATGCTAGCACTTTCAGCCATTTTAGCATCATCTTCAAATTTTCAACAGTACATCCATTTTTTCAACAATTTCAGCTTTCATGCTTAACTCCGTCTACAAATTTTGACCTGTTTTGGTCATTCTACTTTTACAATGTTCACCTTTGACTTGTGGTCCTTTAACTTTTCAAAATATTTCAGGATTTTGCAGGCAGTTCAGCCATTTTTTTTGAACAATTTCAGCTTTCATGCTTAACTCCTTCTACAATGTTTGACCTATTTTAGACATTCTACTTTTACAATGTTCAGCTTTTTCATCATATTTCTGCTTTCATTCAGCAATACAGCATTCAACCCTGCATTTTCTTCTGGAAATGCAGCTCCTTCTAGTTTATTTTTTTTATTCTTTACACCTATCTTCCGCCGTTTTTCGCCGCTTAACTCCTTCTACAATTTTTAACCGATTGTAACCATTCAACTTTTAAAATGTTCAGCTCTTTCTGCTTATTTGTGCTATGACTTTTGGTTTTTCAAATCCTTTTACTTTTTAAGATATTCCAGGTTTTCCGGGAATTTTTGCTCCATTGAAATACATGGAGAATTTTTCGTTCAGAAGTTCACAGTTAAACTCCTTCTACAATTTTTCACCTATTTTAACCGTTCGACTATGAAAATGTTCAGCTCTTTCATCTTATTCTAGCTATGACATTTTGGTTCTTCAAATCTTTGAACTTTTCCAGATATTCCCGGATATTCCTGAATTTTCCAATCTTTTTGCTCCATTGGCCACACCTCTGCTTCTTTAAACAATTGTAACTTTAACATTCTTTTGGCTAGAGACACCGTTCAAATATTGAAATGTTCACAAGGTTTTGGACTTCAACATAAGGTTCAAAATTATTATGGGATGGCAACACCACCTACAGTTTGGCGGCCATTTTGTGCCAAAATGTGAGGCAATTTTAAACTTCTTCAAACTTTCACCTATTTCTACCATTCTACTATTACAATGTTCAACCCTTTCAGCTTATTCCTTTCAGCTATGACTTTTGGTCCTTCAAATCTTTGAACTTTTCCAGATATTCCCGGATATTCCCAGATTTTCCAATCTTTTTGCTCCATTGGCCACACCTTTGCTTCTTTAAACAATTGTAACTTTAACATTCTTTTGGCTAGAGAAACCGTTCAAATATTGAAATGTTCACAAGGTTTTGGATTTCAACATAAGGTTTAAAAATTATTATGGGATGGCAACACCACCTACAGTTTGGCGGCCATTTTGTGCCAAAATGTGAGGCAATTTTAAACTTCTTCAAACTTTCACCTATTTCTACCATTCTACTATTACAATGTTCAACCCTTTCAGCTTATTCCTTTCAGCTATGACTTTTGGTCCTTCAAATCTTTGAACTTTTCCAGATATTCCCGGATATTCCCAGATTTTCCAATCTTTTTGCTCCATTGGCCACACCTTTGCTTCTTTAAACAATTGTAACTTTAACATTCTTTTGGCTAGAGAAACCGTTCAAATATTGAAATGTTCACAAGGTTTTGGACTTTAACATAAGGTTCAAAATTATTATGGGATGGCAACACCACCTACAGTTTGGCGGCCATTTTGTGCCAAAATGTGAGGCAATTTTAAACTTCTTCAAACTTTCACGTATTTTAATCCTTCTACTATTACAATGTTCAACCCTTTCAGCTTATTCCTTTCAGCTACGACTTTTAGTCTTTCAAATCTTTGAACTTTTCAAGATATTCCAAGATTTTCCAGGATTTTCCAAGATTTTTGCTTCATTTAAATACATGGAGAATCCTTGAAAACCTTTGTTGCTTTCAAGCATTATAACTTTAACATGCTTTCAGCTATAGGCACTGTTCAAATATAGAAATGTTCACAAGGCTTTGGACTTCAATATACGTTTTGAAATTATTATGGGATGGCAACACAACCTACTGTTTGGCGGCCATTTTGTGCCTAAACGTGAGGCGTTTTTAAACTTCTGTTTTTAACCATTTTACTATTGAAATGTTCAACTCTTATAGCTTATTCCTTTAAGTTATGAATTTTGGTCTTTCATATCCTTGAAATTTTCAAGATATTCCAGGAAATTCCAGGATTTTACAGGAGCTATGCTCCATTTAAATACAAGCATAATCCTTGAAAACCTTTGTTTACTTTAACCATTGTAACTTCAACATGCTTTCAGCTAGAGACACCGTTCAAACATTGAAATTTTCACAAGGCTTTTGATTTCAGCATTGGTTTTGAACTTATTATGGGATGGCAACACAACCTACGGTTTAAATGCCATTTTGTGCCAAAATGTGAAGCAATTTTAAACTCCTTCAAACTTTCACCTATTTTAACCACTCTACTATTTCAATGTTCAACTCTTTCAGCTTTGGGCCATAAAATACGGTTAGAAATCATTATGGGATGTCGACACAACCTACTGTTTGGTGGCCATTTTATGACAAAATATGAAGCAAATATTGCAATAAACTTCATCCATGGCTGGAACAGAACATATTAAAATTCACTGGATCTGGACATATAAGGAATGTGGGCGTGGTTAGCCAACAAACTTCGTTGCTAAGGACGTCCAAAGGTTTACTTTTTCCGATTTGTCTGAAACTGACGTCGATTTGTTCGTCATACCCAGGCGACCCAAACGTAAAATGGTTGCTATGGAGATAAAATTAATAGAAAGCCGCCATTTTGAAAAAAGTGGATTTTCTATCAACTTAGAACATGTAGCTTTTACCAATATGATACTCTCAAACAACGTGTTTTTTGGAGTCAGTTGATAATGCTGATTCCAATGCTAGCACTTTTAGCCATATTAGCATTATCTTTACATTTTCAACAGTTCAGCCATTTTTTAACAATTTCAGATTTAATGCTTAACTCCTTCTACAAACTTTGACCTATTTTAACCATTCTACTATTACAATGTTCAACATTTTCATCTTATTCCTGCTAGGACTTTTGCACCTTTAACTTTTCAAGGTTTTTCCAGAACAGTTAAGCCATTTCTTCAGCTAATTCAGCTTTCATTCAGCAGTACAGCATTCAACCCTGCATTTTCTTCTGGAAATGCAGCTTCTTCTAGTTTCTATTTATTGTTCTGACCATTGTGTCACTTTTTTATTTTGCCTACTGTTGTTCATTTTTTCTATTCTTATGTTTTATGTCACACATTAGCACCGCAGCAAATTCCTATTCTGTGAATCTGCTCTGTTCACAGCAAATGGCAATAAATACTCCTTGAAATGCCAACACAGAAATGTTTTATTAGAATTGATCTATTTTTTGTTTTCTCCTGTGAAAACAAATACACTGCTATCCAAAGCTGGGGGGGTCACGGCCTTTTGTTTTGCTAATTTAACTCCGTTGATGAAGAGGACTTCTTAGGTGTGTTCTGGATCCAAACTTTTCCAACAGTAGTCATAAAGAAACCCTTAAAATCCTCATTTTTTCATTTATTAAAAGACCCAATCCAAGGAAAATGGTGTTTTAACATTGACAAAGCCTTTTGGTTAAGAAGTCCAGATGACAACCTTTAAACCTGCTACTGTGGGGTTTTTAACATGTTTTTGTAGCAGAACATACATGAAGAAAATAGGATTAAAACTGCATTATTGCTTTATTCAAATTGTTGTGAATTAGGAGCAGATGCAAAAATCTGCAAGAATGCAGTTTTGATATTTCTGCCACCACATTGGCAGGAATATATGGCCAAAAAGTGTCACAACTTTGAGATCTAAGTTTCCAAAAACAACACAGACTTTCTGATTTTGCCTAAAAACAGCAAAATCCTAATTAAAAGTCGACTGGGAACACCTTAAAAATAGATCAACAGATGATCGGAGTGGCAGGTCACTCTTTTCCTGACCTTCGTTTGTCCATGGATGGTTCTGGAGGAGCATTTCAGGGCGAGAACGTCAACAGGAGACTACAAAGGTCAGCCTCTGACATGATAACAGACACCAAGGCTCACTTTCCAGGAAGCAGAACGCTGGTACTCACGTTGGTGTGTCTGCGGGACTTGGCATAGGTGCTGATGCAGGCAGCGATGTCTTTGGACACGCAGCGCTCGTGCACTGTGTACTTGCATACTGAAGGAAGTAAGAGGGAAGAAAACAGCAAAAGGTTACATTCAGCTTGATCCACTGAAAGACAACAACATGAAGTAAATGGTAGCCGCTGTGGGAAATGTCTGCTTTTGCTGAAAAGCTGTAATTGAAACACTTTAGCAGAGAAGAACTGACCTGAAAAGGCTAAAGTGTAGGAAAGACACTGAAAATCCCAAAGCTAGACGGCAGAAACAGTTAGACTGCCAAAAATTATTAACAGAAACACCCTTGGCAAAAGCCTGAATGCTCCTAATGCTGATAAATGACACGGCCATGCAGATAGGGGGTGCCGGCAGACGGCGTGGGGGCTCACAGGAGCAGCAGAGGCCCTGCTTGCGGACGCCCAGCAGCACAGTGTGGCAGAAGTTACAGTAGGCCGGTTTGTTGAAGTGCTTCAGGCGCCAGACGTGCTGCCCGTCCTCCTGCACGTTCTGCAAGAACACCCCGAAGACAACCCCCCCACAACAGACATCACCTCTCTCCTTCTTCTGTGAAGACGTTTCACCACACTATGAGGTTCGTATAATAAGAATAATCAAAGCTTTTAGAACACGACATAGAAGGACTGATCAAAGCTGTCTGAAGCCACACCTTTCTTCACATACACTATGTCTAAAACTCCACCCCATGTTTACAGGATCAGGTTCTTGAGAGAAACTCAGCATTGATCCTCCTCCAAACACGGCGAGCGGCGTTCATGACAAAGAGGTTCATTTTGGTTTCACCTGATCACATGACCTTCTCCCAATCCTCCTCTGGATCATCCAGATGGTCTCTGGAGCTCTGCAGGATCTGAATCCTTTATGACGTCACGTGTTACCATGGTAACCGTTGTTACCGATTGTCTCCGTGTTTGTCTGGACTGTATGTTTAACGTTCCCTTGATCATTTGTTCCAACACACACACAACCACACAACCACACATATACACACACATATATACATGCACAGACACACGCACACACACGTGCACACACACACACACACCGTCTCCATGCCCAGCAGCACCAGTAAAGGGATAGTGGTGAGGCCCCCCCGAATCCACTCCTCCAGAGTGACGGTGCCGTCGTGGTCGTAGTCGATCTCCTCCATCATTTCCTTCAGGATCTGAGGAGCAGAAAGGAGGAGTCTGAGCTCCTTCAGTCACAGCAGGTCCACTCATTCCTGTCTTCATAGTATTTTCAGGACCTACACACCAACTAATTATGTTTAAATGCTGTCAGTGAGGAAGAAGCATGAGGCTCCTCCCTTTCTTGTTCTACAGACGTTTATTATGATCAGCTGTTCCACTAAGTCTATTGGCAGTAATCTGATAACCAGGAGTAATCAGACTACTGCCAGTGTGTCCTCTAAGGAGTCTGGTTGCATGCATGGGTCCAGAATGGTGTGAACGCAACGTACCAAGTCTTTCTACTTTTTCCAAGGCCCAAAGCGCCTTAGTGACTGTTCATTCACACTGATGGAGGGAGAGCAGCTGGGTGCTAGCCAGGTGACCCACAGACACTTTGACTCACGGGAAAACCTCTTCAGATCAGAGGTGTTTATGGAGGTGAGACTTCCGTGCTGAATGCTAACTTGCTGTTCCGTGTGTCGTCTACGTGTGATTTTCACGGAGCGGACTTTAAGACGTGGCAGATAAATGCTACAGAATGAATTCATAGGACATTAACCAAAACTGTTTTGATAAATATAATAACAGACACTTTATTAGTAGTGTCTTTGTAACATTACAGAGCCTGTGTTGAGCTGAAAAAA
The DNA here is from genome assembly GCF_053564925.1 of Oryzias latipes. Lineage (NCBI taxonomy): Eukaryota > Metazoa > Chordata > Actinopteri > Beloniformes > Adrianichthyidae > Oryzias > Oryzias latipes. The sequence continues at coordinate 436,149 of NC_136257.1, forward strand.
GCCCCCCCCCTTCGTGAGAAAATCTTTACTATCAATGACAAGATTCCAAAAATGATCCTGTTTTTAGGCAGTTTTTGTTCTGATTTCCTGTCAAAATGAATCAACTGGAGGCAGAATCAGAGGAGGGGGGGGGGGGGGGGGGCTTCTTCTGTCCATCTGCTCCCCTTCAGTGAATCCGTCCCCGTTTTCTCAGCAATTCAATTCAATTTTATTTGTATAGCCCAAAATTACAACAACAGTCGTCTCGATGGACTTTAAAGTAAAACATGAACTCAAAAGGATCACAAATACAAAGAGTTCAATAGGAAAATACTAAAATGAACTAACAAACTGACTAAACTATACTGGCATCCCTGCCCTTAGACCCCCCTTCACGAAGGAAAAACTCCCAAAAAACCGGATTCTGGAAAAAACGAAGAAACCTCAGGGGTGCCCACATGAAGGAGGGATCCTCCCCCAGGACGGACAGGCGATTTACCAGAACTCTTAGAGAAGAATTAACTTATCTAAATCTACAACTACATGTATAAAAGTCCAGCAGACGAGCTTCATCCAGCTGTGGTTGTGAGGACAGTCAAAGGCGCGAGTCGAGCCGGAGACAGGAACCACAGCCAGGTGTAGGAGCAGGAGCAGAGACGAGGTAAACGGTCAGGAACTGGAGCACGGATGAACCAACTGGAGTCTGGAAGCACTCCCACTCCCCAGGAGGGGAGAGGAAAAGAGGGACAATACATGAATCGCACTGCACCAAACAGAGGCATGGAGAACTAAATGATGAATTATGGTCAAGAATAGAGGAGAGGAAGGGTAGAAGTAGAAGAGAAAAGAGGACAGAACCCCAGAGCACCATAGTTACCCCAGCTTCAACTTCTAGCAGCCTTTTAAAACAGTTATTGTTATTAATTTTAATTTAAACTCATTAACATTGAGTTAAATAATCTCTGAATACTAACTAGTCTGACAATAATCCTGTCCACAGAGGAATGTTTTCAGTCTAACTTTGAATGTAGAAACTGAGTCGGCCTCTCTTCCATGAGCTGGGAGTTTATTCCATAAAACAGGGGCTTGGTAGCTAAACGCTCTACCTCCAACTAAGGGTGCTCCGATTGATCGGTCGCCGATCATAATCGGCCGATTATAGCTTTGGGATGTTTGATCGGCCGTCTCTATAAAGGCCGATCCAGAAAAGCCGATCAGATGACGCAAAACTCGCGAGACGATTTTTTTACTGCTGCTAAAAATGGCTTCACCGGTCTGGCAATTCTACGTGGTGTGCGAAAAAGATAATACATTAGCAATCTGCAACGTGTGTACCAAGCAAATCCCACGAGGCGGAAAGCACGCAAAACATTTTAACACCACCAACCTCATCAGACATTTGAAGGTTAGTCACGTAAAGGAATATGAGCAGTTTTCAAAGTTAGCTAGCGCAAAGAGAGAGCGAGACAGTTCAGCAACTCAAGCGCCACTCACTCAGCTGTCAGTAACAGAGACATTTCAAAGAAGCAACCCTACAGCAGGGACAGTAAGAAGCATAAAGAGATATCAGACAAAATAATGGAATTCATTTGCCTAGATCACCAGCCTCTGTCTGTTGTGGAAGACGAAGGGTTCCAGCGACTCATGTCCTATTTAGATTCACGTTACACTCTGCCAGGGCGTAAATATTTCAATAACCAATGTCTGACTGACTTAAAACAATATTTTGGCTATAGCCTTTTTTGTTGCAGTTTTAAAAGTAGCCTAAAGCTAAATTTAAAGACTCAGATGTTATGTCTTATCTTATTTTATTTATATATTCTCCAGGAAAGTTGTATTAGTCAAGTCCTAAGTTGTTCCTAATAACCAAACACATGCTGCTAAGTTAATTTGTTGGAAATGTTGCTTCCAAATAAATACACAGTTGGGATCGGTGATCGGCCCCAAAAATCCTGATCGGAGCACCCCTACCTCCAACCGTTGAATCTTTGGTCCAGACGACAGGTGACGGACTGAAACCCCTCGTCTCATTGTGGCGATTTTCAGCAGGAAAACACAAACGACTCATTTGGGATTGAAAATCCAACATTTCATAGACGGCGTGAAAACGCCAAAAGCAGAAGCAAAGATGGATTAGAAATCAATGCAGGAGTTTCTTAACCCCTTGTGCTAACCTATGACCCCCCCTTCCATTGAGGTGTTCTCCCTACCATGACAAAGGTGGATAAAGGTGGAAAGATTTCATGTAATCCATGGACACCAGTGAAGATCACAAATCATTGAAGAAAAAAGGTTCAGAGCACTGTCTAGTGGGTCTAGATGACCCAACTCCCAACGGTAAAGTGCCTAGGATAGCACAAGGGCTACAAAAACAGTTTTTATTGGATGTTTTCATGATGATGTGACTTCCTCTCTGTCTGCATTTAACATAATATCATTTTAAAATAACACCTATAGTTTTTCTTTGTAAAATATTGGAATCTTTTTGTCGGTAGATTTTTTATCTACCAGTCAACTTGTCTGGTGAATAAAAATTGAGATTTTGGTTTGTGGTTGTTACTTTAAACTTGGAGCATCAAACCACAAACAGGCTTCTGCTCCCAGAAATGTTCTGCTGTCATTTGTCAGCTAATCTCATTTTAATCCAATTGTTGTGTGAAGCGGCTCTCTAAACACAGTGAGAGTGTGAGAATGAGTCAGTGTGTGTGTAACAGGTGTGCGTGTGTCTAACTGTGAGCATGCATGTGTGTGAGTGTGTGTGTAAACGTGTATCTGCTCACCGGCCGCAGCTCTGTTGAATCCCAGTCCAGGTACTCGGCCACGTGGACCATCTGGTTGATGATGCGGTCCAGCTCCTGCAACAGATCAGGAGTGAGAGATCCTCCAGAATGCAGGACGCTGGGAGGAGGCGGGGTCAGAACAGAGAGAGCTCCTCACCGAGCTGTCCAGAAGTCCGTTCCCGTCTGTGTCGTAGAGCCGGAACATGACTGCAAGGAGAACGGAAACTAGTGCCGAGCCTGATGGACCAGCATGTTCTGCTGATGTCAAATATCAGCGACGTAACAGGATGACGGCGTCCGTCAGTGTCTCTGCTTGTTCTTTTGGTGGGTTCATTTTGCTCGTCACAGATGCATTTACAGTTTCAGTTAAAATGTGTCTACAGCGAAAACGGAAGACAGATTTTTTGCAAAAGGTTTTAAAGGCTGAGAGACCCAGAAATGAACGGAACCGCTCTCATCATCACAGGTGGAAGGTGAGGGTTTCAGGACTGTTCATCCTCCAGAAGAACTGCATCCGCCCCCTGTATGTTTGTTAAAACAAGTACATATCAGATCTGCATTCTCAAGATTCTGATGGTGGCTTAAAAGCTGACATGTTCAGTGTTTAGAAGAACCATTCCTCATCATTTCTCTGCACTTCTGCCTCATTTGACCATCTCATTAGATCTCAGATTTGGTTGTTGTTTTGCAGACATCAGTAAATGCAGGCAGATGACGGTCTGATCAGAGCCAGAAGTCTAGAACGTGTTTAAGCTCTGATAAAAAGTTGGGCCATTCAGCTTTTGGTTTTTCTGATTTTCTCCAAAGGTTTTTTTGGAATGACAGACTAATCATTTCTTGAAATGAAAAAAGCGTGCAGTGCTTTCACTCCTTCAACCTGCCTGAGGATGTCAGGACGTAACCAATCAGCTGCAGCTCAGTCGGTGTGTTTTGGAGAAAAGAGCAAGGATGCTGAAAATGAGGAACCAGAAACAGGTCTCCGAATCCTAAGCACATCTGATCTTCAGGCAGATCAGTCGACTTCAACCCAGACGGGACGACTAGTTTCTGCAGCTGTCACTCACATTCCAGCTTGTCCTCCGGCCTCCCCCTCTCCAGCAGTGAAAGGTAGCAGACGATGTCTTTGAGCAGGACCACCTGGGGAGGAGTGTGGGGGCCCTGGGGCGAGGGGCTCCTGCTCAGCGGCAGATGCTTCTCATTGTGGCTCGTTTCTGTCAAAGTGTGACATACATGTTAGAAGTTTCCTTCATGTAGACGGTCCCTGTGTGTGAATGCATGAAGAACAGAGTGTCAGCATCCCGTCCTGAAACAGAACCGGTCAGCAGCGGGGGGGTCACAGGGAAAATCATGGCAACACGGCAGAGTCTGTAAGGAGGATTGTTTTTAGAAAGACTGAAATGTTCTACACATTGGGTGTAAGTGTCACTGAAAAGGTTACAAGATTGGTTGATTTTTGGTTTAAAGGAGGAAATACCTTTGGTTGAAAATTGTGTTATTAAAATGTGTAAATTGTGTTTTATTTGATTTTATGCTGTTTAGTACTAAGTTATATTGCAATGTTATATGAAGTTGTGTATAACGCCAATAACGCGAGAGTTCCTGAGAACTCGCGGGATTTGATATTGGGCTGAGGAGTTTATTCTCACATCATAATCGACTTTGAACCAATGTCCATGCAAAAAGGCAGCTTGGAAAAGGAGTCAACCAGCTGTGAAAAGTTCTATACAGACTGGTAATTCATCGAAGACCTCCCAAGTGACAGGCAGCCACGAGGTGGTTAACTTGTTATATATTTTCTGGTAAAACTGTAAATGTCAAGTCTAACGGTTTTTGTACAACTCTGTTATGTAGTTTTCACGACGTTAAATGAAGTGAAGACCTTAAAATGCGCCTGTTCTCGACAATACCGTGTCCAGCATTGTCATTGAAGAGGAACAGTGAAGAAAACAAGACCCACAACCCAAGAAACACAAAACATTTGATGCTTTCCATCGAACATGCCAGTGTGACGTCTCTCCACAAGGGGGCGCCATCTGACTGTTACTGAGCAGATGCCGTTTCCAGCTTTGGAGAAGCTGTAGCAATCATGTTTATGAGCATGTCCTGCAGTCACAGCCGTCTGACCAGCTGATGCACCCTGACAAGGGCCACGATCACACACCCATACACAAAAGAGGAACCAATGAACCCATGAAGCATGTGTTTGGACGGCGGGAGGAAGCCGGAGAAAACCCACGCATGTACGGGGAGAACATGCATACTCCACACAGTAAGGCCCCCATTGGTGTTCTGGTTCAGGTCCTCCAGCCGGGTCTATGCTAATGATGTAATGCTATCTAAATGCTTCCATACATTCTAGACATTTTTATTACACGTCATCACGTTCTGTGTATTAGTTAATGTTTTTCAAATTGTCTATCATTTATTTAGTGTTCAGATCTAAAGTTTCCATTCAGTTTCAGTTTGCTCTGAGTTTCCTCAGTCTGCTGAGAATGAAACAAAACGGCTACTGTCGGGCATTGCACAATGTAAACAAAGTCACGGAGCAACGATGAGACACAGCAACTTATTGTAATGTGGTCAGATGAATGCAGACTCATTAAAACAGATTTTAACGTGATACACATTGATTCTCATTGTCCTCCACCGCACCCAAGTAAAACTTGTTTCTGATGTTGATACAGAAGTTCAACATTGGTCAGCAAAATTTGAAGTTTGTATCCGTGAACTATCCCAACAAGGACTGTGGGACTTCCATTATTCTTCCTCCCGTTCCGTGTCACAAGCGCACCCTGGATCTTTTTCTAACCCATGGTATAGAGATCAACCAGCTGAGTGTCCTTCCTCTTAACCCCATCATTTCTGATCACTTTCTGATTACCTTCCAGCTTACACTGGAACATCCTTCTGCCCCAATGAATAAGAAACAGCTTAGAAGAACCTTAACTGACCGTTCTGTGTCTGAGTTTAAACACACAGTTCAGCCAGTACTTAGTGATATTCTGAGAAAATACTCTGAGTCCAGCTCCCATAGCATCAGTCCTAGTATAAATGACCACTTTGTTAATGATGCCTTACAAGCCCTCAGGAGTACACTCGATGTTGTTGCCCCCCTGAAACCTAAGTTCGTCAGACAAAACCCAGTAGCACCGTGGTTTAACGCTGAAACTCGTTCTCTTAAATAAGAAACCCGTAAGTTGGAAAGAGAATGGCGCCGCTCCGGTTCAGAGCAGTCTCTGGATATCTGGAAACATAGCCTATTAAATTATAAAAAAGCTCTGCGTAGAGCTAGAAGCCAGTACTATTCAACCTTAATATCAGAGAATGGAAACAATCCAAGATTTCTTTTTAGCACTATAGCTAAATTAACTCGCAGTCAGAGCTCAGTAGAACCACATGTTCCTGTTTCTCTCAGCTCTGATGATTTTCTTACATTTTTCGACAGTAAAATCTCAAATATTAGACATAAGTTAAATCAAGTTATTCCTACTATCAGCCCAGAACAGGCTGAAGCGGTAGAAATGGAGGCATCCATAGAAACCTCTGTAACATTAGACTGCTTCACTGCTGTGGATCAAGCGGAAATAACATCAGTTATTACGTCCTCCAAATCCTCAACTTGTCTGTTAGACCCAATTCCCACTAGACTTTTTAAAGAAACTTTTCCCCTAATTAATGATCCCATATTAACAATGATAAATGCCTCTCTGGAAACGGGTTACGTGCCACAGTCTTTTAAATATGCAGTTGTTAAACCTCTTCTGAAAAAGCCCAGTTTGGATCCTAGCATCTTGGCCAACTATAGACCGATATCAAACCTGCCCTTTATTTCTAAAATCCTAGAAAGAGTTGTAGTTAAGCAGCTTTACTGCCACCTACAGGACAACAGCCACTTTGAAGACTTTCAGTCGGGGTTTAGACCTCACCACAGTACGGAAACTGCACTAGTTAGAGTCTCTAATGACTTGTTATTGGCCTCAGAAAAGGGACTACTTTCTATTCTGGTCCTGTTGGACCTCAGTGCAGCCTTTGACACTATCGACCACGGTATTTTACTCCATAGATTAGAGCAGGACATAGCCCACAGAGGCAATTGAATCCTTTCTTAATCCAATATGAACCTGCTATGTTCATACAAAGATGCTGATATGAAACACCATCAGTAGTTGGTAAATATACTGGGTTCATATGTTTGTAAATCTGACTGTGAAAAAGTCAATGACGTTTTTGTAAATGTGCTAGCAGGGTGCACACACCTGTTAAAGTTTCAAGGTGAAACAACAAGCTCAGCAAAAATGTTTATTTCTGCAAAGAAAAGACTGTTAGTGTCGTTTCTGCACAGGGAACTGTACAAAGACAGCAAGTTAGACATGTCTCTGAAAAAGCAACCAATCAGAAACCACTATGGAAGGCGGGGCATCATCTGCCTCTGCTGATGGACTTGACAGTCAAAGAATTTTGGTGTTGAGTTTCTGCATGCAGACCAGAGGGCGGTTCTCAGGTGTTGAAAGGGAAATCTTTAAATGATTGAATTAAACAGAGCATTGACAGTTCCCCCAGGATCTGTCAGTAGTACACAGACAGCCTCTGTGTACTCTGACTTTGTCAAGTGTATTCCCACAGGAAGTGTGTTGTTGTTTGTCCCTCCATCTGTGTTCTCAGCTGCTCCGCCATGAGAGGGGTTGGTTCCACACCGAGAGCCGTCTGTGCTTTCACTGTGATCGGTCAAGGCCTCCAAAGTTCAGACTTCTCTGACAACTTCTGCCTGTAAGAGTGATTCTTCCCCTGCAGGTTATGTAGGTTTGGTTTGGCTGTTGCTGTGTGACAGAAAAAGCTGTGAGCAGCATTATTCTCTCTATCCTTTTTTCTCACATCCTTGACCACCAGAAGAATCTCTGGCAGCTCTCAATATGTATGCTGTGACGTCACATTCTCCAGGAGAGGAGAAAGATGCAATAGTCCCACATGCTCCAGCTCGTGAGGCCTTCAGATTCAACCAAGATTCCTCATAGTAGTTTAGCCGTCAGGTGGACCAACTGCCGCAGTAACAGAAAAGGCCAGCAGATTAAAATCTGTAAGATTTCATCTGGAATGAGGCGTTTGTGCAATAAAATCTGCTGGTGTTTCAGAGAAGAGCAGGCAATGGTAACCACCCAACACACAGCCATTGGAGGAGCGCATCGGCCCTTATGCTATCTAGCCCAGGGGTCGGCAACCCATGGCTCTGGAGCCACATGTGGCTCTTTCATCCATCTGTTGTGGCTCCCTGTGACTTTGGAAAATAATGAGTCTTTTATAATAATTAAATTTTATTTCAGTTTGTTCATTTTTCATGGCATTTCAAAGCCGCTGATGGCTCCATTCGAAGCGCGAGCCACGTAAAAAACAGCTTCGTAATGAGCTCATATTTATCGGGCGAGACCTGCAGAGCTGATAGCAGGGAGAGGCACACTGGGCGGCTTCAATAAACTCTCCGATCTTCTGCCAGGAACTTGACGTGCCGCGGGGCAGAGACCAACTCGCTGATGACAGACTGAGAGTTCGCGCCAGTGTTGCCAGATACAGACACAGTTTTCCAGCCCAAAAGTCATCTGAAAACCGCCAGACCCAGCCAAAAACCGCCCAACACAGCTTTTGTCGATGGTTTTTTTTCCGTACTGGACTGATTTAGCAAAATAAAAGACTTTTCTAAATAAAAGATAGTTCAGACTAATAATAAAATGTGTACAATATTGAATATTTCTTCAGCGGGCCGCCCTCTTCCATTCATTTTCTTAACCCGCTCTATCCCCGCTATAACCTGCGTCCGGCTCTTTCATCCTTGTGCGGCGCTGGAGCGCCCCGACTACCGTATTTAGCGCTCTCTGTGTAGTCTCAGCTGCAGAGGATATGAACAGGTGAACAGGTAGAGAGGAAAAGCAGGTAGAGAGGCGGAGGAGGGGCTTTGGCTTCAAACTCTGTCAGAGATGCAAACACGGGCGTCAGATTCAGACGCAGCTTTCCCTGCAGGAGTTGAAGCAGAGACTTTCTCTGGGATGATTTTATGAACTCAAACATGGAAACATGATTACCAAGTAGAACTCTTCAAAATAATAAACCTGATCTCTCCACATTCTCCGTGTCTACCATGCATTGAGAAACACATCGCTCCAAGCAGCGATCAGACCAGAACCAGTAGCTCCTCCCACACGCGGTATCATCCTTTAAAGAACACAATGTGCATTCGCAGCGACGTATGCTTCAGACAATGTCCGATTGGCCAATCTACATGTCAATCAAGTCCTGTACTTCTCAGTGAGGATTTTGATTGGCTGGTGGATTTTTAAGAAGTACTTTTTTTATCTTTTCTGGCCCGCGATCTACACTCATGTCCTTGAAGATCGACGTAATGAGCAACCTTGATATAATATATACATGCATAATATATATAATGATGTCAAAACGGGTTGTGGCTCCGGGTGCTTTCTTTTTTATTAGGGGCGGTCCCAAATGGCTCTTTGAGTAAAAAAGGTTGCCGACCCCTGGTCTAGTGGGTCTAGATGACCTAATAATAAAACAATGTAGATTAGAAGACAAGCATGAAGTTTGTTCCTACATGAAAACTAAAACATAAACCAAGTTTTAATTCAATTGAAAATTCAAACATCTCCAGTCACACAGAACAGGACGTCCACATGGACTGTCCCACTGGAGACACTTCAGTTAACATCAGCACACACGAGGAATCAACAAAATGAAGTTTTCTGTTTGGGGGTTTCGATCCCCCAGCAGGATCTGTACATCCAGCTTTATGTTTTTTTAGATTTCCTTCCAAACTCTCATCACTGCTGAGTCGCTACTGAGCTGCAGATGAGGAGCAAACCCAAGTGAGCCGTTTATGACAGAAAGGAATAGAATACTGCATCTATTATTCATTTTTCAGGTGGTAGTTTAACATTGAAAAGAGTTTCATTTGGTCCAATTAGACAGAAAAACGACACCGTTTTCAGTAAAAACCCCAAAAGTTATTTATTTATTTAATTTTTTTTTAACTTGTCCTGTCCAACAGCTGGGCAGACAGATGAGAGCTGAGGGCCTCTTGTGTTGGACATATTTTACTTTAATAAGAGGGGTTATTAATCTTCAGACAAACCAAAGGTATGTCTGAATAAACCCCTTTTGTAATTGAGGCCAAACTTTATTAATTTCAACCATGTTTGAAAATCTTTGGTGTTGGACCGGACGGAAAAGGAAAGAAGGGAAGAAGAGGGAGGGATGTCGGGGGGGGGTAGTGAGAGGGGGGGGGGGGGGGGGGTAAGACCATGAAGCAGCATAGAGCAGGCAGGTTTACTGGTTGTTTATCGTTACGGGACAGTTCAAATGTAGTACAAAAAGGGCGGGGCCTGTTCACACACACTCAAATGTTATCAACACACCTGCTAGCTGCAAAACTGTCCACCTGTCGACATGTACACAAAACAGATAGTGTTCACGAACGCATACCTATGCCTTTAAACCAACTAGTGTGAAATATTTTATTCATTCAATCATGCAAACTATTAGTGCAAAGGTGAGCTAACACCTGTGCTCAAGTGAGTGTTTATGTTCTTCTAAAATGGATGGTGGAACGTGAAAAGAAGGAGGAGGAGCGCCCAGCCACCCCCACACCCAGACCCCCGCAGCAGCGGCAGCCGGAATTCCCCCAACGCCACACGGGAACAGGCAGGGAACAACCGCCCCCCGGGCGACCAAGACCGCCACCCAGGCCAGGGCCAGCAGGACCGCCGCGAGGCCCCCAGAGCCAGAGAGCAGGGAGGCGAGGAGGGAAAGAGAGCGCCGCCCCAGCCCAGCCAGGAAAGCAGCCCCCCCGCCGCGCCGGAAGAGCCCAACGCAGGGCCCCACCGGAGAAGGACGCCCACAGCCCCAGACGAGCACCCCACCACCACCCAGGAGTTCCGGGCATACCCCCGCCCCAACCCCAGGTACGAGCCAGGACCCCCCAAGGGAGACCCGCTCCGCACTCCAGGCAGCCACCCACCCGGCCCACGGTTGGTCCAGGGAGGAGCAAGGCAGGGGCCCGCCGCCCCCGCCCAGGAGGGGGGAACCCCGGGGAAAAAAGGGTGGCCCACAAGGGGTGTTATAAATATGGCCGACGGGGCAGGGGGGGTTGACGGGTCGGGGTCTCCGCTGAGGCCATCGGCGGTTTCCCCGGCCGGTTGGCTGCCTCGGTCCCGTCGAGGCCTGACCAGAGCTCTTCTAGGGCCGGCGTTTGGGGGTGGGGGCCTGGGCTTGCTCCGGGGGGGGGCGGCGCTTTCTGGCTCCCCTCTCTCTGTGTGGGGGTGGTGGTGCTGGGCCTGGGGTGTCTGCGCCTCCGGGGGTGGGGCCCCAGGGCTGGGTGGGCCTGGCCCCCTTGCTGGGGGGGGGGGGGGGGGGGGGGGGACGGCTGTTTGACCACCGGGGGACAGTCTATCATCTGTCCCCAACTTACCCCCTTCCTCATATAACCTCATAATAGGGTGAGGGGGTGGGGGGCTTAGCCTGCGATGAGCCTTGGGGGGGGGGGTTTACTAGGCAGTGGCCCCCCTCCTGTGGTTGCCGTATGGAGTGGGCCCCCCCTCTTTCGGTTTTATTTGCACCTTAGACATGTAGGGCTCTTGGTAGGGGGGGTGCTTGGACATCACTGCCAGCAAGCAGCGGATGTCCTCCTAGCACCCTACCCGCCAATTTTAACCGCACCTTAGACATTTAGGGCCCCTTGGTGGGGAGGATGAGGGGACGTCACTGTGAGTAATCAGGAGATGTCCCCTTAGTGCCCTACCCGCCAATTTTAACCGCACCCCCCTTAGTACACACACCCCTCCCCCCTCAATATATACATCCCAACATAAACACACACACATGCACACACACACTCTCTCAAACACACATACACGCACACACATTTTGCAAGGAAGGTGGGACCTAGGACCATCTGTCCCCTGCCTCTTCCCTGGTGGGGGGTACGGGCCCCTTTGCAACGGCGGCTGTGTCCCCGGGGTGCCGGCTTCCTGGGCCCAGCGGTGCTCTCTCCGCGCGGTGGGGGGGTTCACATTACATCTGAGCTGGGGGTGTTCGTGTCCCTGGGGGGTGGGTTCTGGTCCTTGCTCCTGAGTGCTGGGCCCCGCCAAATTTCCAACTTTGGCCGAGCCTGGTCAGGCCATATTTACAACACCCCTTGTGGGCCCTCTTTTTTCCCCGGGGTTCCCCCCTCCTGGGCGGGGGCGGCGGGCCCCTGCCTCGCTCCTCCCTGGACCAACCGTCGGCCGGGCAGATTGCTGCCTGGAGTGCGGAGTGGGTCTCCCTTGGGGGATCCTGGCTCGTACCTGGGGTTGGGGCGGGGGGATGCCCGGAACTCCTGGGTGGTGGTGGGGTGCTCGTCTGGGGCTGTGGGCGTCCTTCTCCGGTGGGGCCCTGCGTTGGGTTCTCCCGGCGCGGCGGGGGGGCTGCTCTCCTGGTTGGGCTGGGGCGGCGCCCTCTTTCCTCCGTGCCTCCCTGCTCTCTGGCTCTGGGGGCCTTGCGGCGGCCCTGCTGGCCCCGGCCTGGGTGGCGGGCTTGGTCGCCCGGGCGGCGGTTGTTCCCTGCCGGTTCCCGTGTGGCGTTGGGGGGATTCCGGCTGCCGCTGCTGGTGCGGTGGGGGTCTTGGGGTGGGGATGGCTGGGCACTCTCCCTCCTTCTTTTCACGTTCCACCATCCATTTTAGAAGAACATAAACACTCACCTGAGCACAGGTGTTAGCTCAACAGACTGAATGACTGAAATATTTCACACTAGTTGGTTTTAAGGCATAAGTATGCGTGTGAACACTATCTGTTTTGTGTACATGTCGACAGGTGGACATTTTTGCAACTAACAGGTGTGTTTATAACATTTGAGTGTGTGTGTGGACAGGCTCCGCACACACACTCCGCCCTTTTTTTTTTTTTTTTTTTTTTTTTTACATTTAAACCTTACCATAATGATTAACAACCAGTAAACTTGTTGCTTTATGCTGCTTCATGGTCTTATCCCCCTTCCCCTCCTATTATCACCCCCTACCCCCCCTCTCTCTAACGTCCCTCTCTTTTCTTCCCCTCTTTCCTTTTCCGTCCGGTCCAACACCAAAGATTTTCAGACATGTTTGAAATTAATAAAGTTTGGCCTCAATTACAAAAGGGGTTTATTCAGACATACCTTTGGTTTGTCTGAAGATTAATAACCCCTCTTGTTAAAGTAAAATATGTCCAACCCAAGAGGCCCTCAGCTCTCATCTGACTGCCCAGCTGTTGGACAGGACAAGTTAAAAAAATAAATAAATAAATAAATAAATAAATAAATAAATAAATATGGCCCGACCAGGCTCGGCCATGTTGGAAGTTTGGCGGGGCCCAGCGCTCAGGGGCAAGGACAAGGACCCACCCCCCAGGGACACGAACACCCCCGGCTCAGGTGTAATATGAACCCCCCCACCGTGCGGAGAGAGCACCGCCGGGCCCAGGGAGCCGGCACCCAAGGGACACGGCCGCCATCGCCAAGGGGCCCGCACCCCCCACCAGGGAAGGGGTAGGGGACAGATGGACCCAGGTCCCACCTTCCTTGCAAAATGTGTGTGCGTGTATGTGTGTTTGAGAGGGTGTGTGTGTTTATGTTGGAATGTATATATTGAAGGGGGAGGGGTGTGTGTACTATGGGGGGTGCAGTTAAAATTGGCGAGTAAGGCACTAAGGGGACATCTCCTGATTACTTACAGTGATGTCCCCTCACCCTCCCCACCGAGGGGCCCTAAATGTCTAAGGTGCGGTTAAAATTGGCGGGTAGGGTGCTGGGAGGACATCTGTTGCTTGCTTGCAGTGATGTCCAAGCACCCCCCCTACCAAGGACCCTACATGTCTAAGGTGCAAATAAAACCGAAAGAGGGGGGCAACCATAGGAGGAGGGCCACTGCCAAGTAGCCCCCCCCCCAAGGTGCATCGCAGGCTAGACCTCTCCCACCCCCTCACCCTAATATGAGGTTATATGAGGAAGGGGGTAAGTTGGGGACAGCTGGTAGACTGTCCCCCGGTGGTCAAACAGCTGTCCCCCAGCCCCCCCCCCCCCCCCAGCAAAGGGGCCAGGGCCACCCAGCCCAGGGGCCCCACCCCCGGAGGCGCCGACACCCCAGGCCCGGCACCACCCACCCCACACAGAGAGAGAGGAGCCAGAAAGCGTCGCCCCCCCCGGAGCAAGCCCAGGCCCCCACCCCCAGACGCCGGCCCCAGAGGAGCTCTGGTCAGGCCTTGACGGGACCGAGGAGGCCAACCGGCCGAGGCAACCACTGATTGCCTCAGCGGAGACCCCGACCCGTTAGCCCCCCTGACCCATACCAATAATGGGCACCCCCCTCCCCCCCAGAACGCCCCCCCACAGGACAGGGCCCACAAGCCCCCCACCCCACCCCACCCTAGACCCCGCAGCCGAAGCGGATGACACCCAGAGCGACCGGGGGCCCCGAGAGGGTTGTCCCGTCCCGTCCCAGAGCCAGGGAAGGGCCGATCCCAGCCCCAGGTGCAGATGGGCAGCCCATCCGGCGCCGCTGCCCCCCCCCCCCCCCCCCCCCCCCCGAGCAGGGCCCCCCGCCAACCCCCCCCAGCGCAGGCAAAGGGACCACCCCCCCAAGCCAAGCCAGACCACCACCCCACCCCCCCACCACGCCCCCTGCTTGCCAAGCTGGGAAGTGAATCATCTTTTTGTTAATAAGGATGTCCGGGTTGTTCCAGATGGGTGTCATTTTTCATGGTTGAATTGATGATTTTGATATTTTGAGAAATTCCCACCAGGCTGTTAAAGTGGCATTTATATTAATGCTTTTGAAACAATCCTGTTTTTTAACTGTTTGGCTAATAAATGGTAGCTGTGACAGGTTGATCTTTCCACATAGCGCCTGTTCCAAGTCTAACCATGAGTTGGTTTCTGGATTTTTTTAACCATTTTAAGATGTATTGTAATCTATTTGCAAGAAAGTATTTGTGGAAGTTAGGTAATTCTAATCCTCCACAGCTTTTTGCAGATTTTAAAGTTTTTAGACTAATTCTTGCAGGTTTATTGTTCCATAAAAAGCTTGATATGGATGAGTCTAATGTTTTGAACCATTTTATTGCCGGTTGTGTGGGAATCATTGAGAAGAGATAAGCGTGTTAGATCGTCCTGTATGCTTTTCAGTAATTGGGTGTGGTTTAGCTGCACCAGTTCTGATAGTTTGGGGGAAAAGTGGATACCCAGATATTTGATATTTCCTGTTTTAACTGGAATTGTGAGTCTTTGTTCCATATTCCTGTTGAGTGGTAATAAAACAGACTTATTCCAATTAATGGAATAGTCTGATATAGAGGAGAATTCATTAATGATTGTTGCTGTTTCATTTACAGAATGTAAATTACTTAAAAACAGTAATATGTCATCTGCATAAAGACTAATTTTATGATGGCTGTGTTTGGTTTTTATTCCTATAATGCTCTCATTCTGTCTTATTGCTGCAGCTAAAGGCTCAATGAATATAGCAAAAAGAGAAGGAGAGAGTGGGCAGCCCTGTCTGGTTCCTCTTCCAAGAAAAAACCTGTTTGAAGTCTGTTTATTAGTTCTAACTGATGCATTGGGGTTGTGATATTTTGATCCAATTGATGAATGCTTCTCCAAAACCAAACTTATGGAGGGCGGCAATAACGAACTTCCAATTTACTCTGTCAAAGGCTTTTTCAGCATCCAGCGATAGTACCGTCATTTCCTGGTTTTTAATGGTGGCAAAGTCTATTATATTAACTAGTCTACGGACATTATCATCCGAGTGTCTGCCTTTGATGAATCCAGTTTGGTCGAAGTGAATTATGTGAGGAGTGAATTTTCTATTCTCTGTGCTAGTGCTTTGCAGATAATTTTTACATCTGCATTGATTAAAGAAATAGGGCGATAGCTTGAAGGACTAGTGGGATCTTTGTCTGGTTTTAGAAAAAGAATTATGTTGGCTGAGTTCATGTTAGGTGGCATTGATTGGTTCTCATTAATAGATGTGACCGTTTTATAAAATGTTGGTGCCAGTTGTTCCCAGAATTCTTTATAAAACTCAGCAGGAAAGCCGTCAGGCCCTGGTGCTTTACCATTAGGCATAAGTAACAGAGCTTCATGAAGTTCAGACAGCGAGAGCGGAGAATCTAAGTTTGTGATTTGATCCTCATTTAGCCTGGGTAGGTTTACATTATTAAGAAATGAGTCAATACTTTGCTCTGACGGATTGATCTGCGGTGTGTACAGGTTTTTATAAAAGTTTTCAAATGCGTTATTAATCTTGACCGGGTCATGAGTGACATTTCCTGTTTGGTCCGTAATAGAGGTGATTGATGATTTTTCTCTATTAATTTTAAGCTGATTAGACAGAAATTTGCCAGATTTATTAGAGTTTTCAAATCTTTCAAGTCGTAGCCTTTATATTTGAAATTGTGTTCGTTTATTAATGATGTCATTTAACTGCAGCTTTAAATTTTTCAGATCTCCCAGAATGCGTTCCTGTGCTGAAGCAGCATAAGCAGTCTCCAGGGTTTTGATTTTATTTTCTAATTCTAATAAATCTGCTTTCTCTTTGCGTTTTTTGTGCGTTAAATAAGAAATGATTTTCCCTCTCATGACTGCCTTTGCTGCTTCCCAAAGAACGCACGGTGGGATGTCTGGAGTATTGTTGAAGTCTAAGAAGGTTGCCCACTCTTTTTTAAAGAATTCAAGAAATTCCTGGTCCTTTAACAGAGATGTATTAAACCTCCAGGTTGTACCAGAGGGTGTGGATTTTTCCCTAGAAATGTTTACAGAGACTGGTGCATGATCACTGATAATAATTGGATGGATATTGGAGCTTTGAATATTTTTTAAAAGAGAGTTACTGATTAATAAATAGTCTAAACGGGAGTGTGAATAGTGAACTGGAGAAAAAAAGGTGAACCCTTTAGTGTTTGGGTGACATGAGCGCCACGCGTCGCAGAGACCCAAATCATTCATGTAATGCTTAGAATACTTGCAGACTGCCATGTACGCTGATTTGCTGCTGTGCTGAGTCTGTCAAGTTCAGGGTCCAAAACAAGGTTGACGTCTCCTCCTATAATGATTGTGGAGTCAGAGTGAACTGAGAGTGAGGTGAAGAATCTGTGAAAGAAGGAAGAGTCGTCAACATTAGGACCGTATACACTCGCTATACAAAAGTCCTTATTCTGAATGGATATATTAATGATTACAAATCTGCCTTCTGGGTCAGTAACTGTATCCTTATGAGTAAAATTAAGATTTTTATTAATTAAAACAGCAACTCCTCGTTGTTTGGAGTTGTAACTGGCAGAGTATTGAAGGAAATTATATTTTTGGTCCTCACTTTAGAAGGGTTTCTCTGTCTTATTTTATTACGTTTTCTGTTTTACATATATCACCTTTAGTTTATTCCATAGCTAAAGTGTGTGCTTTAACTGAACTCCGTGCATCCTGACCTCACATTCCTGAGATGTGACCTATGGACAGCAGCTGTCACTCATTCCCCTACAGAGGAGGGGGATGCTGACCTCTCGGGGCACTGGCCAGCAGAAATGGAGCCAGCACTCTAATCTAAACCACCTGAGGAATAGAGTATGTCTGTGAGAACCGCTCTGGATGTCCAGTTCTCAAGAAGAACAAAAGACTGAACTTTGACCCAGAACCTCCATGGATTTCCTGCTGTCAATCTGATTTGTTGTGGACAGGAAGGGACGGAGTTTACTGCAACACTAGGTGTCCCTTTGAAGTCATTCCCTGAGGAGAGGAACTGGTCACGGAGAATGACCCTCTACGATTGGCTGAAGGAGGAGACGGATCATCGATCAGCCAATGCGAGTGTTCCAGGGCGGAGATTCGACGTCATGTTTTCCATGGGAGGAGGGAAACCCGAATTGTCTTTAAAAGTCTGAGCAGAGCATAATTTTATTGTCTTCTTCTCTCTTGTGGCCTTTCATGTAAAACGCCTGTAACTTCTTGCGTTTTGAAGGCCTTCTAAAATGAGGACCCAGATCTGTTTTAATTCTGTCTTATAACTTTTGTTAGGGAATAAACCTTCTGTGACTTTATCCGGCTGAATCTTGGTCTTTATATCTCTCCCGACTAATAGAACGCGCATGGAAAAATCTCAAAGCGAAAGATATTTTCCAACAGTATATAACTGGAAATTGTAAGCAGCACATAAGGTGGTTCAAAGAATTCGATAAATGGGTCTCCTGCAGTAGAGCTATATCTGCTTTTAGACCATCCAGGTGATTTAACACTTTCAATCTCTTTGGCTCAGAGCCAAGTCCACGCACATTCCAGCTAACGATGTTAAGACTGTTCATAACTGCTCTGACTGAAAAGGTGTAAAGCTAAGTAGTGCTTGTGTACCAGTCCGTGTGCGCGTGCCCGCATTGAGAAGCGCTGTGCACGTGAACGTTTTCTGGCTATGTGAGCTGCGTGTTGCGTGCGTCCTATGAGAGCCTGTGTGAGGTGATTGCAGTATGTCGGCGTGTGTGCGGGATCGCATGTGCACGCCCCTGTGTGCGCTTGTGTGCGCGCGCGCCCGTTCCGCGCATAAATAAATACTTACCGAGGATGAGTTGCTTCCAGGTGATTTACATATGATGAGGGGGGAGAGGGGGGGGGGGGAGAGTAAAGGAAAGAAAAAAAGAGATAGAAGGGAAAACGAAAACAACAACAAAACAACAATAGAAACATCAGTGGGACTGAGGTGACGAAGAAAAAAAAGACTGTTTTCCTGAGATCGAGGTGTGGATTATTGATGATCCGGTTTTCCATTCATTGAAGTTAGTTTAGTGGGTTTCTTCTGGGCAGCGCAGATGTTCTCAGCGCGGATCTGAAAGCCTTCAGCACAGCCAGGGGGTGATCTCCGGGTCCCGGAACAGCCGGCCGTCCACGTAAAGTTTGTCAACGGCCACAATCGCTCTCGAACCAGCAGCAAGATGCTTCCTCCTCAGCGGGAACAGGATCTTCCTTCTACGGAGGATTTCTGCCGGGAACTGGTCATTCACGCTGTAATGCGTGCCTCTCAGTTCCCGTCCGCGGCCCTTCACCAGCTCCTTCTGTTTGAAATGTTCGAATTTAGCCACAATAGGACGCGGGCGCTGGTGGTCGGACGTTCTTCCTCCGAGGCGGTGAACCCTGTGGAAAGAGATCTTCTGCACCTCCCCTTTGGGGAGCTTCAGGTGGACCTCCAAAAAAGACCTCACGGTGGCCTCGGGGTCTTCTCCTGCCTCCTCTGGAACCCCCGCGACCACTAGATTGTCCCTCATGCTCCTCGACTGAAGATCCAGGAGGGTTTCCTTGATGGATCGGTTCTCCTCGGAGAGACGGGCGGTGTCATTGCCCAGGATCTTGACGGTCTCTCTGAGGGCCTGGTTCTCCGCTGCGAGCTCCCGCACCTGCTGCTGGCTGAATTCCAGAGACTCCCGCAGACCTTGAAATTCTCTATGGAGGATCTCCAGCAAATTGAGGCGGCAATCAAAGCTGGAGAGCTTTTTGTCAATCGAATCCAGGATATCGCTCACGCCGCTGCCTGGAGAGGACACAGCCCCGGGAGAGTCCTCAGGCCGTTCACGCTTGGCGGAGGGGGTGGAGGTGGCGGTTCTGGGCTTCACCATGTTGCAGGTATTAAAACACTCGTCAATGAAATTGTCCAGGTCCTCCAGGCTGACAGAAGCTTAATACTCTTAACAGATTATGTTAGTTTGCAGGAAATATTTTAATATGGCGGAAAAATGAAACAAGATCGAAAATGTTTGTTCAAATGCTTACGCGCCGCCAAGTCGACATACCACACTCATCTCGCTGGGTCTCGCTATACTACAGCATCACGTTCATCTAAAAGTTATTCTTTTTTTAAGCTTCAAAAGAACATTTTGTCTCCTGTACCCAAAGTTTACATAAACAAAACTGTCCTGACCCAAACTTTTTTATTGCCCCATTTATGTGTAATATGGGTACACCAAACTTTCACTGGCATTCTGTAAAGTTGGCTGTAATTCAGTTTAAATAATTTACACCAGGTATTTCCAAAGTCAAGACCAATGCAGCTTCATTGTAATCCAACCTAGGGGGGTATTCCAGAAAGCGGGTTATGCTACTTACCACGGCAAGTTTGAGGCTAAGGAAGTGGATAACCTCAGCTTTCGGTTCCAAAAATGGAGGTATGTTTCAGGGTAGGTCAAGTTGCCATAGCAACTCATAACACGTAGTTATCAGACATTTATTTTACTTTCATTCAAATTAATTAAATGAAGTAGGTGTAACTTTGGTGCTGCTGTTAGATCGGCACCACAAGGGATTGTGGGATACCATTCCCTTTGCCTGTCTGGACGGATTTGGGTTTAAGTGTGGGTTTTTGACCAAATGTGTTTAGTTGTTTAGCTGTTTTACTGTGTTTTGTCTAGTTATTTGTCCTACTATGTTTAATTCTTTCTGCACCATGAGTGAGAGGGAGGGAGAGGAGGATGAGTTTATATAGCACCCTTACTATGAAAGAGTGTTGTGAAAAAGTCAGATATGGTAAATGGCACTCCATTATTTTGAATAATCTGTTTTTTCTTCCATTCATTTTATCGTTATAAAAATGAGAATATCTGCAGGCTCAAACTTAGACATATGTGAGTTTAAGAATTACAATAAATTAAAATGAAAAAGATTTAATTGAATTGGAGTAATATGACATTTAGTTAGATAATATGTAAATTTGAGTTGTATAAAAATATTGAGTTTTATAGGTGTAAGAAATTAGGTTAAAAAAGTTAACTCAATTAACTCCCCTTTATTTCTAAAATCCTAGAAAGAGTTGTAGTTAAGCAGCTTTACTGCCACCTACAGGACAACAGCCACTTTGAAGACTTTCAGTCGGGGTTTAGACCCCACCACAGTACGGAAACTGCACTAGTTAGAGTCTCTAATGACTTGTTATTGGCCTCAGAAAAGGGACTACTTTTTATTCTGGTCCTGTTGGACCTCAGTGCAGCCTTTGACACTATCGACCACGGTATTTTACTCCATAGATTAGAGCAGGACATAGGGATCAGAGGATCTGCTCTCCAGTGGTTTAAATCCTATCTGTCCAATAGGTATCAGTTCGTTAATGTAAATGGCCATTCCTCTCAGTGCACTCGAGTCAACTATGGAGTCCCACAGGGCTCAGTCTTAGGACCGATCCTGTTTACGCTTTATATGCTACCCCTAGGAAACATAATCAGGAAACACAGCATTAATTTTCATTGTTATGCCGACGATACGCAGTTGTATTTATCCATGAAGCCTGACCAGAATGACCAGATAGAGAAACTGAACGCCTGCATCAGTGACATCAAGACCTGGATGACAATTAATTACCTCCTCTTGAACCCAGAAAAAACTGAGGTCATTATACTTGGTCCTAAAAACCTCAGAGATGCTCTGTCTGCTCAGATAGTCTCCCTGGATGGTGTAAGTATAGCCCCCAATTCCACAGTTAGAAACCTTGGGGTTTTATTTGACCAGGATTTATCATTTAAGGCTCACATATCTCAGGCGTGTAGAACTGCCTTTTTTCACCTGCGGAATATTGCTAAGATCAGAAATCTACTTTCCAAGAGTGATGCTGAAAAACTCATCCATGCATTTGTTACGTCGAGGCTGGATTACTGTAACTCCTTGTTAGCAGCGTGTCCTAAGAGTTCCTTAAGAAGTCTCCAGCTTGTTCAGAACGCAGCAGCTAGATTGTTAGCAGGAACTACCAGAAGAGATCACATCACTCCTGTGTTAGTTTCGCTCCATTGGCTCCCAGTTGATTCTAGAATTAAGTTCAAGATCCTCCTGTTAACCTATAAAGCCTTACATGGAATGGCCCCGTCCTATATTAAGGACCTCATAGTCCCTTACCAACCAATCAGAACACTTCGCTCGCAAAATGCAGGACTGCTTGTGGTTCCTAGAATTAGTCAAAGTACGGTTGGAGGTAGAGCGTTTAGCCACCAAGCCCCTGTTTTATGGAATAAACTCCCAGCTCATGGAAGAGAGGCCGACTCAGTTTCTACATTCAAAGTTAGACTGAAAACATTCCTCTTTGGACAGGATTATTGTCAGACTAGTTAGTATTCAGAGATTATTTAACTTAATGTTAATGTGTTTAAATTAAACTTAATAACTTTTTCCTTTAAAAGGCTGCTAGAAGTTGAAGCTGGGGTAACTATGGTGCTCTGGGGTTCTGTCCTCTTTTCTCTTCTACTTCTACCCTTCCTCTCTTCTCTATTCCTGATCATTATTCATCATTTAGTTCTCCATGCCTCTGTTTGGTGCAGTGCGATTCATGTATTGTCCCTCTTTTCCTCTCCCCTCCTGGGAAGTGGGAGTGCTTCCAGACTCCAGTTGGTTCATCCGTGCTCCAGTTCCTGACCGTTTACCTCCCCTCTGCTCCTGCTCCTACACCTGGCTGTGGTTCCTGTCTCCGGCTCGCCTCGCGCCTTTGACTGTCCCGATAACCACGGCTGGATGAAGCTCGTCTGCTGGACTTTTATATATATATATATGTAGTTGTAGATTTAGATAAGTTAATTCTCTCTCAGACTTTTGGTACATCGCCTGTCCGTCCTGGGGGAGGATCCCTCCTTCATGTGGACACCCCTGAGGTTTCTTCGTTTTTTCCGGAATCCGTTTTTTTTGGGAGTTTTTCCTTACCGCGAAGGGGGGTCTAAGGGCAGGGATGCCAGTATAGCTTAGTCAGTTTGTTAGTTCATTTTAGTATTTTCCTATTGAACTCTTTGTATTCGTGATCCTTTTAAGTTCATGTTTTACTTCGAAGCCCATCGAGACGACTGTTGTTGTGATTTTGGGCTATACAAATAAAATTGAATTGAATTGAATTGAATTGAATTACTTGTTACGAATTGAATTAATTCATTTTTAATTAGATAAGGGAATTAATTTAAAAAAAATTAATATCCTTGCATATTTATCATCTGCTTTAAACAATTTAGCGGAGACATATATATATATGCGCATCATAATGAAAATGGAAATGAGACAGAGACTCGTGCGTTTCCTTGGTTCGTTGTTTTTCTCCAAGCTGAAACTCTTTTTGCTGATGATGCAGCCATGTTACGTATGGATGGACGATGACTCCCTCTCACTGAAGTATAGCGCTCTATTTTTTTCTCCACGCGTTTCCATGGTGACTCCGGAAATCGGCGATCCATTGAGAATGTCTTTATGTACCTGCTGTGCACGTGCATTAACCCAGGGTTACCAAGTAGAGCGTAATTACGCCAACTCATAACCGATATAGCCAGAGTAAGCAAGTTCAGGAGGATTTCAGCCAGAGTTCAGGGTTAAAGTCATGGTAGTTTAAACATGCTTCCTGCCCCTGCAGTCTTTTTTCAAATAAAAAAATACACTCACTGGCCACTTTATCAGGTACACCTGTCAAATTGCTCGTTAACACAACATTGTAGTCAGCCAATCACATGGCAGCAACTCAATCGATTTATGCATGTAGCCATGGTTAAGACGATCTGCTGCAGTTCAAACCAGCATCAGAACGGAGAAGAAAAGTGATTAAAGTGACTTTGAATGTGGCTTGGTTGTTGGTGCCAGACAGGGCTGTTCTGAGGATTTCAGAAACTGTTGATCTACTGGGATTTTCACCCACAACCATCTCTAGGGTTTACAGAGAATGGTCCTATAAGGGAAAATATCCAGTGAGCAGCAGTTCTGTGAGTGGAAATGTCTTCTTGATGCCAGAGGTCAGAGGACGGCCAGACTGCATATACAGATAGATATGTACAGATATATACAGATAGCAATATATGCCATCTGTATATATTGCTATGAAGTATACATATATATACTATATTTTGCCAATTCTACTTTAAAGCGTCACTTTTACCAAAGTGATCCAGTTTTTAGACATCAGATCGTCCTTTCGTGTTGTAGAAATATTCAGGAATGTTTTCCTCGATTGTATCATTGAAAGTTTGAAGGATGGCCTCTAAAGCACACAAAGCCACAATTATTGCAAATCCCTAACTTCTTTATGTTATTAGTTTTACCCTATTTAAATAACCCTAACCCTCCTTGGGGAAGATGGCGCCTTCTTAACAACATAGAAGGCACAATGGGACTGCAATGTGATCAGCTGTGGGAAAGTCGTCTGCTAGAGATCTAAACGGCGATGTGCAACACACCTCTGTGTAACCATGTCTATCCGATACATACTGCATTTCTATAGCTGTAAACCTTGAAATAACCATGATTTAGGTCTCTGATAGATGCGTTTGTGCCTAATGGGACAGAAAAAACTCTCTTAACTTTTAACACCAAACATAAATATCAAGCCCTGGCATTTTGCTAGAATATCAAACCCTGATCAGTCCTGATGATAAACTTTTAGGTCCTTCCATGACGTGAGTGTAATGCTGAGGGAGAAAACAAAGAAAAGCAGCCAGCAGCTTACCCAGGAGGCTGGTTCCTGCTGGGGGTTGCTCTGGGGAACCACAGCCTGTCTTGCTTTGAAATGAGGTGAAGAGATGGTGGCACAGCTCTTCTGGGATGTCATTTTCCAGGTAAGTAACCATGAACAGCTTGAAGCCTTCGTAGTCTATTGGCTGCAAGAAGAAGAGGTTGAATTGTTCAGGACACTTTTTAGTGACGTTTGACCAACCAACCAACAGAATGTTGTGTGGGACTACAGAAAGGAGAAGGATGTCCGGCGCAGCTCAGATTTATCAAAGATCATTTCACATCATTAAAGCGGTGACAACACATGAAACAAAAACCCTCTTGAGCCACCAAGAACTGAATGGAGGATTATCACAGTCAAATGTTAGAGTCCTGAGGAATGAAAGAAAATTTGTGAAAACCAAGGAATAGGACTAAAAACACAGACAGAAGGCAACACTTGGGTTGGTCAAACATACTCCTATAGAGCAAGGTTATAATAGTTTCGGATTTTTTATTAGTTTTAGTTTTTATTTAGTTTTGAATTTTTGTTTTTAAATTTATTTAGTTTTAATTAGTTTTTAGAGGCTGCTTTACTAGTTTTTATTAGTTTTTATTTTTTGAAATTGCTTCGTTTTAGTTTAGTTTTTATTAGTTTTAGTGTTAGTTTTAGTTTTTTTTTTGTAAATTAGGATATTTGTCAGGTGCATGATTCAAAATCACCAGAATAAGTATTGTATGATAAAAACGCAATCAAAGATACATTTTGAAACACTTATTATTCAGAGGACACAAGGACAACCATCCTTAAATTAAAATACAACAGCCGACAACAGCATTACGTTATCTGCTCTGGCTTCTTTTTCGGGGGAGGGCGGGCGACAGGCTAGCTTGTCTAGGTACTGTTGATTTGCGTTGTTGTGTGCGCTTTTTAAATGTACTTTTAGATTCGTAGGGTTTTTCCCTTTGAGGAGCGTTCCACAAATTTTGTCTCCTGCTTCGACTACAAGGCACTTACTTTAGTTTTCGACGCTGTTATATTCAAAAAAGTCCCAGATAGGACTCTCCCGCTTTCTCCCAACTTTTACTGCAGCCATCACGCTCATGTAAATGTCTATGACCACGCTAGCCGGCAGTGTCTGACAGACATCATGTGACGTCACAGACTACGTGATGCCGTAAGGTTCAGATTAAGGCCCTGCGCGGGACTATTTTCTTCATCCCGCGCCCGCTGAATTTCTGACCAATCCCGCCCGCTCCCGCAACGTATGCGTTACACTCCCGCCCACACCCGCAATATGTATGTCCACTCCCGCCCGCACCCGCAAAACTCATAGAATTTAGTCCTGCACAGTAATAGAGATGCATTGATTTTGTATTGTATCCCGTCCCGCAGGAAAAAAACACGTATTTGTATTGATATTACTAAAGAGATTCATGTCCCTCCTCCAGCCTCATCTTTTCATGCATTCCTCTTTTGTCTAATTTGCAACTTAATTATTAAATATATTTTCACAAATCCCGTTCGGTTAAAAGTGTGCGTGTGTGCGCGCGCAGACAGACGGCCTGAAGCGCGCTCTTAGTAAGAGGCGGGGCGGGGCGCACCCCCAACAACAGGTTAGATGACAGAGGCCATTGGGCGTCTCTACCTGGTGCTTTCACGGAGCTTCAGTACATAAGACTCCAACAGCCGCACAGCCTAACGTAGTCCGCTAATATATATTCATGAGATATTCATGGCAGCACTGATCCCGCGGGGTTTTTTCTGCCGCCCGCTCCCGCCCGCAGCACAATTCAAACCGCCCAATCCCGCGAGATTTGGGTTGGGTCCCGCGGGACCCGGCGGGACCCGATCCCAATGCAGCCCTCTAGTTCAGATACACAGTAAAACTAGCAGGGTGAAGTAAATAGACTTTATTTCAACCCAAAAGACTTATGTATTAACAAAGACGAAAACAAAGTATTTTTTGGGGTTAATATTATTTAGTTTCAGTTAGTTTTATACACACGACAAACAGTTTTAGTTAGTTTTCGTTTTTTTAAAAACTCTCGTTTTTATTTTTATTTCAGTTAACGAAAATGTTTTTTCAGTTCTAGTTTTAGTTTTTTCGTTCGTTTTCGTTAACTATAATAACCTTGCTATAGAGTTCGTCCCAAAGCCCAACAACCCCAAAGACAGCACGCCAGCGGACATGTATGCATGCAGTCTGCAGACAAACACTCGGCATGCAGGGTCACCCGGCTGCAGCTTACTTGGTTCAGAACGTCCTGCTTCTGTGCAGTGCGGGGTAAGATGGGGGGGGGGGGTTTAGGTCAGGGAGGAATTGGTAAAAGAAAAATGCGGTTATGTTCTTCATGTGTCTACAAACACACAAACGTTTGCTCCAGCAGTTAGAGTCAGAAAATAAGAACACAACAGAAAATGGGAAGCAAATCCCATCATTCCAAATGAAACCAGCTTGTCACTGCAGCCCATCCAGACTGACTTAACCTCTCAAGACCTGCTGTCCACATGCGTGGACATCACAGTTTTGGTTACATTTCTGCACCAATCCATTTTTCATAACTGGGGCCCTGTGACCATGTGTTTAGAGGGTTAGCCCAAAGATGATTAGCTCGAGTCTCAGAAAGCTATAAGAACCAGGCCTTGTGTTCCCCCCACCCCTTTTTTTGTTGGTTTACCATTCACTGACAACTAAGAGGGCTTGTGGGCATCTAAAAAAAGTCTAAAGGTCAATTTTCTATTGCGGTCTGTCTTAAAAGCACATTGTTGTAGTTTGGTTTTCCATTGTTGCTTTACACCATGATTGATGGTCGCTGTGCAGCACTGTGTAACTGAGGACAGAGCTCTGGAGAACTGTACTCCCACTCCGCAGGACAGTCCCTGAACTCTGCTCTGGAGAACCTCCGGAAGCATGAAAGCCCAGTTTGGAACATGAGCTTAATATAAAATGGCTTAAGTGTTTAATTCAATGCTACCATGATTCTTTTCAATAAATTCTTTCACTGCCAGATTTCACCAGATTTTGAAAATTGAGATTGCTTTTCAACAGCTGCTCATTTGGGGGCTGCTATTTTCTGGAATAAGTGTTAAAAAAGATACAAATAAAGTAGGACAAAGAAACGTGGCTAGACCTGTGTCTGTCATGTATGGATAAGCACCGGATTTCTGTCTGTTAAGGGTGTAACACATCTGCAACTGAATGCCAGTGGTGATTCAGAAGAAGCTCTATATGTAAATGAGGAAATTCCAGCTTTTTTATGCTGTCTAAGATTATCAGGACTGCACATGGCAACCCGGTCTTTAGGGTTGCCTATAGATATGTTTATGTTGCTGACCTCACCCGACCCCTCCCACGCGGTCACAAACTGACCAAGCCCCAGCAGACAGTCCTCACCTCCACCACAGCCTGGGACGTTTCTGTCTGATAGGATGTGGGCTCATACTCTCGCCTCACAAGCTGCTGAGTCCAGACTTTTCCTTAAATAGACAAACCAACTGAAGCTCCTCGTGAATCACGTTAAACAGACGGCTCGTGAAAACGGCCACATTTCCTGTGAAGCAGCGGAATGTTGCAGACATTTCAGGCTTTAAGCGGGCGGGAAAACATGTTTACCCCAGAGTGACCCCCCCAGTCCTCTGTGAGGGAGCAGCCACAGCTGTAAACATCTCCTCAGGGCAGCTGTGACACAATTACAAGGTTTATTTCATCTTTCTCATTTTAGCTCGGTGGCAAAACCATTTGACTGAATGTGCTTTAACAGACAGAAGTTCAACAAACATCATGAAGCTCAGCTGAAGGAAAACAGAACCATTGGAGTGTTAAATCCATGCTGAAAATCAGCCAAACATCCAGATAAATCAGCAAACACGGTCTTACGGTCTGTATATTGGTCTGTGGGCCCCTCCCTTTCCTACAGTGGTGGGGGGGGGGCACCCACATTTGTCTTGTTTTTATGTCCATCATTTTCCTTGGAGCTCAACAAAGATGGAAGAGGAGTGAAGAAGGAGAACCTTGAACTGAAGCTGGACATGTCAGTGAAATCCCTGCAGCTGCTGTGATAGAGGGATCAGTTCAGACGAACGCAGCGATGCTCAGCTGTCATGGAGCCGCTTCGTTCAGTGAGCTGTCACAGTGCTAAACGGCCGGTGGAGCCGTTACCCACGTCACCGCGGAAACAGCAGAAAGCAGCGGCTTTTAAAGTTAAAGAGCAGAAGCTGAGGATGGAATCTTCATCTTCATCAGCACCTATGTGCAGACCAGGTCTACAAAACCAACAACTGTGCAAAAGCAGATAAAACAAAGAATGATCTTTCTCTGGGCCAGTGTGTGCATGTCTGTGTGTGTTTATGCCAATGTGTATGTGTGCATTTGCTGGTAAAATATACAGCGTTTAAGCTTTTCTTGTTTAACTTTCTGGCTTAATAACATGAAAATTAGACCAAATTACAAAATTTTAAAGGCAAAAATTTTGAAAAAGGAAAAAAATTAACAAAAAAGACATTTCTCAGGGGGTTGATGGGACGTTTTCTACAAACTGCGTTGTTCTTCATGTTCTCCTCTTATCTTCTATAAGCAGCTGTTGCAGAGAGAACAACTCAACCGATAAGTCAAACTTTGACAAGAATTCTCCACATTGTTCAGTTGTAACACCTACAACACAAACCTGTAGTGTCATTACAGTTCAGCACATTTCACTCAGACTGCTGATTGCTGTAGCTGTGATGCTCCAAAAACCCATCCAATAGTTAACCAAAGTCCCACTGAAACATTTGGACCGACGTTTGAGCGCCGTGTACCACAGAAAATTGGTTCCAAGTCAGTAAATTCAACCAGAGTACAATAACACCAGATAAGACACACTGTCAGTTTTTAAGAACATAACAGGATTCTAAAAGTGCCTCATGATCCAAAACATGATGAAATATTTAGTCAATATTTGCTTATTCTTTAAATAACCAGGATGCAGAGCATCTCCTTAGCCTCATATTTAGCACTATAACCTTGCTAAAGATTTCAATCCAGTTTCTATAAAGTTAGGACTAGGCAATCGTGGTGCAGGGGTAGAGCGGTCGACCTCTGATTGGAAGATTGCAAGTCCCCCCAAACCCATCCCTGTGTTGAAGTGTCCTTGACAAGACACTGAACCCTATGTTGCTCCTGGTGGTTGTAGGTTGGCGCCAGTGTTTGGGAGCGGAGCCGCCATCAGTGTGTGAACGGGACTGAGTTCTCAAGGAAGGTAGAAAAGAGCCATTCAAGTATACGCCATTTTACTATTTACCATTTCTAGTTTCCACAACTCTAAATTTCTCCCTTCTTAAAAATGGAACCAGAACATCTCTTCTATTCCTCAAACATAATCTCACTTGTAAAATTGTGATTTTAATGTTAGAAATTGGTAGAACAAATGGTTTCCCAATAATTACTTTTCCGGTCTTGCTTTAACACCTGTAACAAGTCGCTCACATCCAGCTGTTCACATATGTACTAAAGACTTTAATTGCCCAATGTGGTTTCTATTTCCTGTTTTTATGTTGTCAGTATGACTTTGGTTTTATCACCACACATCTCCAAAAATCTCATTTCAGGCTGGGGCAGAGTCATTTATCAGACATGAGGCAGACAGGAAACAGCCTCAACCAAACAGTCTAATCAGCAGCGACTCACCACTGCCTCTAACTCATATGGAGAGTACGACATATGACTGATCTGAGATCAAGCATCTGCATTTGTGTGAAGGAAAAGAGCTCCACTGACACACCTGCTCTGGGTTGTATTTGGACAGAATCCCGTCACCGCGGAACTCCTCCAGAACATCCTTCAGCTTCTTAGTAGAGTCTGCAGAGGAGAACGGAGGAAAGCCAGTTACCTTGATGTCCAGCTGAGAAAGAAAAACTATCCTGCATGTTTTCCATGATGCCCTGCATGCACAGCTGACTGAGCTCATCATCAGGCTCTGCAGAAGCCAGACAGTGACAGTCATCAAAGGCATGTGTGTTGCAGCAGAGTTGGATTGAACAAATGCAGGCCAGGGTTGGGAAACACTGATCTAGAGGGAAACTGAACTGTGGTGAACATCTCAGTGATCTGCTCCTGTTACTGAGGACAAGAACTGCAGGAGGAAAAGACCATCACTCACCCCTGCACTTCAGAAGACAAGACACACACACGCACACACACACATGTAAACACACGCAGACCCATGCACACGCACTACCACCCACCCCACATACACATGCAAATACATGCACATACATGAACACTGTCAAATACACACAGATCCACCCCTATACTCTCACAGACAGAAGGTTTCTGGCTATGATATAATAGGAATAGGTCAATAACCAGTTTTAAAAAAAAAATCTTTGTTTCTGAGCAGCAGAGAGAAGAAACCCAATGATGGAAACCTCTGTCTAGTGTCCTGCTGAGGTTCCTCAGAGGTCCTGCTGCAGCAGCAGAATGATCTGGTTTGGATTCATCCACTCATAAAATTCAGTTTGCAGAAACTTCACATTAAACTCCACAAGTTTTCCCAAACAGGGAACACTTTTGGATCTCTGAGCTTTAACAAGAACCGCTTGAGGACAAGACTCTCACTTGTGGGACATAATACAGTTAAAACATTAAAACCAGTCTTCAAGCCAGATCTGACGTTTTTGTTGCAATCGAGATCTCAGTAAGACCGTCACATTAGTGCAGAGATGGTATTTGTTCAGTCTTCTGTGGTAAATAAATTCTAAAGTTGCAGTATTTGTGTGTGTGATTAAAACTGTTGTGGGTTGTACTGAATAGAAAACTGTTAGGTTTTCCTGTTTAAATTCAGAAGTTCACAGTGAGCAATTAATGATTGAAATTTAACATTTCATATAAACTCAGTTTTAATGTTGACCAATTATTATATTCCAGAAAGTCTTTCTTCATTTTAAAGTCCAATGTGGAAATCAGTCATTTTGGTTCAAATATATGTAGATAAATACTACAGTAAAAAAACTTTTCATTTGCATTTAATCTCATTAAAATAGTTGAATTCAGGGTGAATTCACATTTTCACCTCACCAAATCTGACCATCTTTGCAAAACGTTTAGACACCCCTGCTCATCATTCAGATCAGAACCCCCCCCCCCTCAGAGGCTCAGGAAAACTTACAATCGCTGTACTGCTGAAGCTGATTGAACTCAGCTGGACTCAGACACACCCAACTCCCATCGTCCATCCTGCCAGAGGCCAGGGAGCCAACCTGATCGATTCCAGATACGAGTCTTCTGAAGCTGAAAACTATCCGCCAGTGGAGTTTAAGATGTCAGAGGAGCAGTGGTTTCTGGAGGTCATCCTCTGTGATCTCACCAGAACGGATACAGAGCCAGGAGCAGCAGAGTTCAGAAGGCGCCATTTTCACGTGATGAGTTATATCTAATGTGACAGAACACAAAAAGGGTTTGCTTGCAGTCAGCCTGTTGTCCTGCCGCTTAAGGATGTGAAGACATCATCATGGAAGCAGGTCTGCTGCAATCCTCTGACCTGCAGAGACGACAAACAAAACATCAACCATCATGAGATGTGAATGACCATGTACCACAATTACTTTAGGAGATGAGGGAGGAGTGACAGACATCACTCAGTCCTCTCCATCTGCAAACAGGGATCCGCTGCTCCTCTGTAACTAAAAAAATCCCTTCAGTGGTTTCCCAGAGTTCAGCTGCTTCATAGAAGCAAAGATTACATCTTAGTGTGTGCACAGACATTGCTGTAGAAACAGACTCAAATATGGATACAGATATACATTCCATGGGAATTTCTTGGAACAGTTCCAAGCAGCACAGAACTGAGTCATTACAGGTGGGAAAAGGTCCCAAAATGGTGAGATTTGTTTAACACTGACACAAATGGAGGCGTGGCTTAAATGACAGCTTAGTGGTCGATGTAAAGCTTGTCCCCACGGTTACGGCTGGAATGACGGAACCCAAGTGCAGAGAGGACTCAGGATGAGCCTCTGGAATACACCATAAAGCAATTTAATAAATAACAGAAAAATGGGAACAGGAAAACAAAACTCCTCATAAGAGGGAAAACTGCAAAAAGACAAAACTATGAACTATGCAAAGTCAAAAAAACCAAACAAAGGACTAGCAGACCTCAGTGTCAGCTGAGCAGGAGAACCACAGACCTAACAGTGACGCATCGACACAGAGGACTGAGAGACTCCAACTTAAAAAAGCTTGATTACGAAGCGCAGGCAGCTTAGCCCCCCTCCCCAGAGAGCAGCAGGTAGAGGAGGGAGGAAGCATCCAGGAGGAGTGACAGCTGACCTGTTAAACACAGAGGCAGTCAGAAACAAAACACCAAACCGTGTCGCCCACTTCACTGAAAAGCTCAAACATGTGTGGTTCAAAGTACGTGGTCTGCTGAATTGCCTTCTATGTGAGCAGGCTAGGATTATTTGATCAGTAATTTTTATTGTATAAAACTGTAAAAATGTTTGATATTTTACCACATTTCATCTAAAAAACTAAAACCTATTAGAAGTCCGATTGTTTTACCACTATGCTTCAGTCGGGAAAAGAAACCTCGTTCTTTCACACAACAGACATATCAAGGACGTGCACATCTCACTGAAACCACAAAGGGGGCGCTAAAGTGCATGAAAATAGGCAAGGGACATGCCAATCAAGCGTACAGCCCCCTCCTCGCCAAGGAAAGAGAGATTCTGTGGTGCCCTGGTGGTTGCCTGGCAACCGTGACGTCAGTAAGGCTCAGGGCAGGAACCACGGAGGAAGAAAGATGATTGCAGTTAACAGGATCAGATGTTACTATAAGACTCTCCTCCATATATGTGTAAATAAACAATAAAAATGTCGTTTATCACTCTAGGTTTGGTTGAAATGTGTGAATGTGAAGGTTTGCTGCCACAAGAACTTTAGTCCTGCTTGTTTTTATTCCGATTCATACAATTTTTTTAGTTTTGTCGTTTTTTGAAGTCCTTTCTAATAAGGACTACAGTCACCTCTTTAGACACACAGAAATGACTATCTTGAAGAATTCAAAACCAAAAAAGGCAAATGTTGTGTGCAAACAAAGATAATTATTATTATTATTATTAGGCAAAGTGCACTAAATCTGCTTGGCTGTCAGTGACAGTTCTATTATCAGAAGGTCGTTTTTAGGTTGCTTAGTACTGATGCTGAGGAGGAACACAAAGTCTGACAACATGATCTGTTTTAAATATAGATATGTGTACTTTAGAAGTTCTTTACCTCAAAGGTTGACCTTCATTTACCTTTTTATAAAGTTTTAAAAGAAAAAATATTGTGTTGTATAGCGGCTGATCCTTTAGTGTTCAGTGTCTTTCAGCAGCTGTTCCTTTAGTGTTCTGTCTTAAAGCTGCTGTTCCTTTAGTGTTGTGTGTCTTTCAGCAGCGGTTCCTTTAGTGTTCTGTGTTGTACAGCGGCTGATCCTTTAGTGTTCTGTGTCTTTCAGCAACTGTTCTTTTAGTGTTCTGTGTTTTTAAGCTGCTGTTCCTTTAGTGTTCAGTGTCTTTCAGCAGCTGTTCCTTTAGTGTTCTGTGTTGTACAGCGGCTGATCCTTTAGTGATGTGTGTCTTTCAGCAGCTGTTCCTTTAGTGTTCTGTGTCTTTCAGCAGCTGTTCCTTTAGTGTTCTGTGTTGTACAGCGGCTGATCCTTTAGTGTTCTGTGTCTTTCAGCAGCTGTTCCTTTAGTGTTCTGTGTCTTAAAGCTGCTGTTCCTTTAGTGTTGTGTGTCTTTCAGCAGCGGTTCCTTTAGTGTTGTGTGTCTTTCAGGAGCTGTTCCTTTAGTGTTCTGTGTCTTTCAGCAACTGTTCTTTTAGTGTTCTGTGTTTTTAAGCTGCTGTTCCTTTAGTGTTCAGTGTCTTTCAGCAGCTGTTCCTTTAGTGTTTTGTGTTGTACAGCGGCTGATCCTTTAGTGTTCTGTGTCTTTCAGCAGCTGTTCCTTTAGTGTTCAGTGTCTTTCAGCAGCTGTTCCTTTAGTGTTCAGTGTCTTTCAGCAGCTGTTCCTTTAGTGTTCAGTGTCTTTCAGCAGCTGTTCCTTTAGTGTTCTGTGTCTTAAAGCTGCTGTTCCTTTAGTGTTGTGTGTCTTTCAGCAGCGGTTCCTTTAGTGTTGTGTGTCTTTCAGGAGCTGTTCTTTTAGTGTTCTGTGTCTTTCAGCAACTGTTCTTTTAGTGTTCTGTGTTTTTAAGCTGCTGTTCCTTTAGTGTTCAGTGTCTTTCAGCAGCTGTTCCTTTAGTGTTCTGTGTTGTACAGCGGCTGATCCTTTAGTGTTGTGTGTCTTTCAGCAGCTGTTCCTTTAGTGTTCTGTGTCTTTCAGCAGCTGTTCCTTTAGTGTTCTGTGTTGTACAGCGGCTGTTCCTTTAGTGTTCTGTGTCTTTCAGCAGCTGTTCCTTTAGTGTTCAGTGTATTTCAGCAGCTGTTCCTTTAGTGTTCAGTGTCTTTCAGCAGCTGTTCCTTTAGTGTTCAGTGTCTTTCAGCAGCTGTTCCTTTAGTGTTCTGTGTCTTAAAGCTGCTGTTCCTTTAGTGTTGTGTGTCTTTCAGCAGCTGTTCCTTTAGTGTTCTGTGTCTTTCAGCAGCTGTTCCTTTAGTGTTCTGTGTTGTACAGCGGCAGTTCCTTTAGTGTTCTGTGTCTTAAAGCTGCTGTTCCTTTAGTGTTGTGTGTCTTTCAGCAGCTGTTCCTTTAGTGTTGTGTGTCTTTCAGCAGCTGTTCCTTTAGTGTTCTGTGTCTTTCAGCAACTGTTCCTTTAGTGTTCAGTGTCTTTCAGCAGCTAATCCTTTAGTGTTCTGTGTCTTTCAGCAGCTGTTCCTTTAGTGTTCTGTGTCTTTCAGCAGCTGTTCCTTTAGTATTCTGTGTCTTTCAGCAGCTGTTCCTTTAGTGTTCTGTGTTGTACAGCGGCTGATCCTTTAGTGTTCTGTGTTGTATAGAGGCTGATCCTTTAGTGTTCTGTGTCTTAAAGCTGCTGTTCCTTTAGTGTTGTGTGTCTTTCAGCAGCTGTTCCTTTAGTGTTCTGTGTCTTTCAGGAGCTGTTCCTTTAGTGTTTTATGTCTTTCAGCAGCTGTTCCTTTAGTGTTCAGTGTCTTTCAGCAGCTGTTCCTTTAGTGTTGTGTGTCTTTCAGCAGCGGTTCCTTTAGTGTTCTGTGTCTTTCAGCAGCTGTTCCTTTAGTGTTCTGTGTCTTAAAGCTGCTGTTCCTTTAGTGTTGTTTGTCTTTCAGCAGCGGTTCCTTTAGTGTTGTGTGTCTTTCAGCAGCTGTTCCTTTAGTGTTCTGTGTCTTTCAGCAACTGTTCCTTTAGTGTTCTGTGTCTTTCAGCAACTGTTCCTTTAGTGTTCTGTGTCTTTAAGCTGCTGTTCCTTTAGTGTTCAGTGTCTTTCAGCAGCTGTTACTTTAGTGTTCTGTGTTGTACAGCGGCTGATCCTTTAGTGTTGTGTGTCTTTCAGCAGCTGTTCCTTTAGTGTTGTGTGTCTTTCAGCAGCTGTTCCTTTAGTGTTCTGTGTCTTTCAGCAGCTGTTCCTTTAGTGTTCTGTGTCTTTCAGGAGCTGTTCTTTTAGTGTTTTGTGTCTTTCAGCAGCTGTTCCTTTAGTGTTCAGTGTCTTTCAGCAGCTGTTCCTTTAGTGTTGTGTGTCTTTCAGCAGCGGTTCCTTTAGTGTTCTGTGTCTTTCAGCAGCTGTTCCTTTAGTGTTCTGTGTCTTAAAGCTGCTGTTCCTTTAGTGTTGTTTGTCTTTCAGCAGCGGTTCCTTTAGTGTTGTGTGTCTTTCAGCAGCTGTTCCTTTAGTGTTCTGTGTCTTTCAGCATCTGTTCCTTTAGTGTTCTGTGTCTTTCAGCAACTGTTCCTTTAGTGTTCTGTGTCTTTAAGCTGCTGTTCCTTTAGTGTTCAGTGTCTTTCAGCAGCTGTTACTTTAGTGTTCTGTGTTGTACAGCGGCTGATCCTTTAGTGTTGTGTGTCGTTCAGCAGCTGTTCCTTTAGTGTTCTGTGTCTTTCAGCAGCTGTTCCTTTAGTGTTCTGTGTTGTACAGCGGCTGTTTCTTTAGTGTTCTGTGTCTTTCAGCAGCTGTTCCTTTAGTGTTCAGTGTCTTTCAGCAGCTGTTCCTTTAGTGTTCAGTGTCTTTCAGCAGCTGTTCCTTTAGTGTTCTGTGTCTTAAAGCTGCTGTTCCTTTAGTGTTGTGTGTCTTTCAGCAGCTGTTCCTTTAGTGTTCTGTGTCTTTCAGCAGCTGTTCCTTTAGTGTTCTGTGTTGTACAGCGGCTGTTCCTTTAGTGTTCTGTGTCTTTCAGCAGCTGTTCCTTTAGTGTTCTGTGTCTTAAAGCTGCTGTTCCTTTAGTGTTGTGTGTCTTTCAGCAGCTGTTCCTTTAGTGTTGTGTGTCTTTCAGCAGCTGTTCCTTTAGTGTTCTGTGTCTTTCAGCAACTGTTCCTTTAGTGTTCAGTGTCTTTCAGCAGCTAATTCTTTAGTGTTCTGTGTCTTTCAGCAGCTTTTCCTTTAGTGTTCTGTGTCTTTCAGCAGCTGTTCCTTTAGTGTTCTGTGTCTTTCAGCAGCTGTTCTTTTAGTGTTCTGTGTTGTACAGCGGCTGATCCTTTAGTGTTTGGTGTTGTACAGGAGCTGTTCCTTTAGTGTTTTATGTCTTTCAGCAGCTGTTCCTTTAGTGTTCTGTGTTGTACAGCGGCTGATCCTTTATTGTTCTGTGTATTTCAGCAGCTGATCCTTTAGTGTTCTATGTTTTACAGCGGCTGATCCTGTAGTGTTCTGTGTTTTATAGCGGCTGATCTTTTTGTGTTCTGTGTCTTTAAGCTACTGTTCCTTTAGCGTTCTGTGTCTTTAAGCTGCTGTTCCTTTAGCGTTCTATGTCTTTAAGCAGCTGTTCCTTTAGTGTTCTATGTTGTACAGCGGCTGATCTTTTAGTGTTCTGTGTCTTTCAACAACTGTTCCTTTAGTGTTCAGTGTCTTTCAGCAGCTGTTCCTTTAGTGTTCAGTGTCTTTCAGCAGCTGTTCCTTTAGTATTCTGTGTTGTACAGCGGCTGATCCTTTAGTGTTCTGTGTCTTTCAACAACTCTTCTTTTAGTGTTCAGTGTCTTTCAGCAGCTGTTCCTTTAGTGTCCTGTGTCTTAAAGCTGCTGTTCCTTTACTGTTCTGTGTTTTTAAGCTGCTGTTCCTTTAGCGTTCTATGTCTTTCAGCAGCTGTTCCTTTAGTGTTCTATGTTGTACAGCGGCTGATCCTTTAGTGTTCTGTGTCTTTCAACAACTGTTCCTTTAGTGTTCAGTGTCTTTCAGCAGCTGTTCCTTTAGTGTTCCTTTGTCTTAAAGCTGCTGTTCCTTTAGTGTTGTGTGTCTTTCAGCAGCTGTTCCTTTAGTGTTCTGTGTCTTTCAGCAGCTGTTCCTTTAGTGTTCTGTGTTGTACAGCGGCTGTTCCTTTAGTGTTCTGTGTCTTTCAGCAGCTGTTCCTTTAGTGTTCTATGTCTTAAAGCTGCTGTTCCTTTAGTGTTGTGTGTCTTTCAGCAGCTGTTCCTTTAGTGTTCTGTGTCTTTCAGCAGCTGTTCCTTTAGTGTTCTGTGTCTTTCAGCAACTGTTCCTTTAGTGTTCAGTGTCTTTCAGCAGCTTATCCTTTAGTGTTCTGTGTCTTGCAGCTGCTGATCCTTTAGTGTTCTGTGTCTTTCAGCAGCTGTTCCTTTAGTGTTCTGTGTCTTAAAGCTGCTGTTCCTTTAGTGTTGTGTGTCTTTCAGCAGCTGTTCCTTTAGTGTTCTGTGTCTTTCAGCAGCTGTTCCTTTAGTGTTTTGTGTCTTTCAGCAACTGTTCCTTTAGTGTTCTGTGTCTTTAAGCTGCTGTTCCTTTAGTGTTCAGTGTCTTTCAGCTGCTGTTCCTTTAGTGTTCTGTGTCTTTCAGCAGCTGTTCCTTTAGTGTTCTGTGTTGTACAGCGGCTGATCCTTTAGTGTTCACTGTCTTTCAGGAGCTGTTCCTTTAGTGTTTTGTGTTGTACAGGAGCTGTTCCTTTAGTGTTTTATGTCTTTCAGCAGCTGTTCCTTTAGTGTTCTGTGTTGTACAGCGGCTGATCCTTTATTGTTCTGTGTATTTCAGCAGCTGATCCTTTAGTGTTCAGTGTCTTTCAGCAGCTGTTCTTTTAGTGTTGTGTGTCTTTCAGCAGCTGTTCCTTTAGTGTTCTGTGTCTTTCAGCAGCTGTTCCTTTAGTGTTCTGTGTTGTACAGTGGCTGATCCTTTAGTGTTCTGTGTTGTATAGAGGCTGATCCTTTATTGTTCACTGTCTTTCAGGAGGTGTTCCTTTATTGTTCTGTGTATTTCAGCAGCTGATCCTTTAGTGTTCTATGTTTTACAGCGGCTGATCCTGTAGTGTTCTGTGTTTTATAGCGGCTGATCTTTTTGTGTTCTGTGTCTTTAAGCTACTGTTCCTTTAGCGTTCTGTGTCTTTAAGCTGCTGTTCCTTTAGCGTTCTATGTCTTTAAGCAGCTGTTCCTTTAGTGTTCTATGTTGTACAGCGGCTGATCTTTTAGTGTTCTGTGTCTTTCAACAACTGTTCCTTTAGTGTTCAGTGTCTTTCAGCAGCTGTTCCTTTAGTGTTCAGTGTCTTTCAGCAGCTGTTCCTTTAGTATTCTGTGTTGTACAGCGGCTGATCCTTTAGTGTTCTGTGTCTTTCAACAACTGTTCCTTTAGTGTTCAGTGTCTTTCAGCAGCTGTTCCTTTAGTGTCCTGTGTCTTAAAGCTGCTGTTCCTTTACTGTTCTGTGTTTTTAAGCTGCTGTTCCTTTAGCGTTCTATGTCTTTAAGCAGCTGTTCCTTTAGTGTTCTATGTTGTACAGCGGCTGATCCTTTAGTGTTCTGTGTCTTTCAACAACTGTTCCTTTAGTGTTCAGTGTCTTTCAGCAGCTGTTCCTTTAGTGTTCCTTTGTCTTAAAGCTGCTGTTCCTTTAGTGTTGTGTGTCTTTCAGCAGCTGTTCCTTTAGTGTTCTGTGTCTTTCAGCAGCTGTTCCTTTAGTGTTCTGTGTTGTACAGCGGCTGTTCCTTTAGTGTTCTGTGTCTTTCAGCAGCTGTTCCTTTAGTGTTCTATGTCTTAAAGCTGCTGTTCCTTTAGTGTTGTGTGTCTTTCAGCAGCTGTTCCTTTAGTGTTCTGTGTCTTTCAGCAGCTGTTCCTTTAGTGTTCTGTGTCTTTCAGCAACTGTTCCTTTAGTGTTCAGTGTCTTTCAGCAGCTTATCCTTTAGTGTTCTGTGTCTTGCAGCTGCTGATCCTTTAGTGTTCTGTGTCTTTCAGCAGCTGTTCCTTTAGTGTTCTGTGTCTTAAAGCTGCTGTTCCTTTAGTGTTGTGTGTCTTTCAGCAGCTGTTCCTTTAGTGTTCTGTGTCTTTCAGCAGCTGTTCCTTTAGTGTTGTGTGTCTTTCAGCAGCTGTTCCTTTAGTGTTCTGTGTCTTTCAGCAGCTGTTCCTTTAGTGTTCTGTGTCTTTCAGCAACTGTTCCTTTAGTGTTCAGTGTCTTTCAGCAGCTTATCCTTTAGTGTTCTGTGTCTTGCAGCTGCTGATCCTTTAGTGTTCTGTGTCTTTCAGCAGCTGTTCCTTTAGTGTTCTGTGTCTTAAAGCTGCTGTTCCTTTAGTGTTGTGTGTCTTTCAGCAGCTGTTCCTTTAGTGTTGTGTGTCTTTCAGCAGCTGTTCCTTTAGTGTTTTGTGTCTTTCAGCAACTGTTCCTTTAGTGTTCTGTGTCTTTCAGCTGCTGTTCCTTTAGTGTTCTGTGTCTTTCAGCAGCTGTTCCTTTAGTGTTCTGTGTTGTACAGCGGCTGATCCTTTAGTGTTCACTGTCTTTCAGGAGCTGTTCCTTTAGTGTTTTGTGTTGTACAGGAGCTGTTCCTTTAGTGTTTTATGTCTTTCAGCAGCTGTTCCTTTAGTGTTCTGTGTTGTACAGCGGCTGATCCTTTATTGTTCTGTGTATTTCAGCAGCTGATCCTTTAGTGGTCAGTGTCTTTCAGCAGCTGTTCTTTTAGTGTTGTGTGTCTTTCAGCAGCTGTTCCTTTAGTGTTCTGTGTCTTTCAGCAGCTGTTCCTTTAGTGTTCTGTGTTGTATAGAGGCTGATCCTTTATTGTTCACTGTCTTCCAGGAGCTGTTCCTTTAGTGTTTTGTGTTGTACAGGAGGTGTTCCTTTAGTGTTTTATGTCTTTCAGCAGCTGTTCCTTTAGTGTTCTATGTTTTACAGCGGCTGATCCTTTAGTGTTCTGTGTTTTATAGCGGCTGATCTTTTTGTGTCTGTGTCTTTAAGCTACTGTTCCTTTACTGTTCATGTGTTTTTAAGCTGCTGTTCCTTTAGCGTTCTATGTCTTTCAGCAGCTGTTCCTTTAGTGTTCTATGTTGTACAGCGGCTGATCCTTTAGTGTTCTGTGTCTTTCAGCAGCTGTTCCTTTAGTGTTCTGTGTTGTACAGCGGTTGTTGCTTTATTGTTCTGTGTATTTCAGCAGCTGATCCTTTAGTGTTCTATGTCTTTCAGCAGCTGTTCTTTCAGTGTTCTATGTTGTACAGCGGCTGATCCTTTAGTGTTCTGAGTTTTATAGTGCCTGATCTTTTAGTGTTTTGTGTCTTTAAGCTGCTGTTCCTTTAGTCATCTATGTCTTTCAACAGCTGTTCCTTAAGGCTTCTGTGTTGTACAGCGGCTGTTGCTTTAGTGTTCAGTGTCTTTCAGCAGCTAATCCTTTAGTGTTTTGTGTCTTTCAGCTGCTGATCCTTTAGTGTTCTGTGTCTTGCAGCTGCTGATCCTTTAGTGTTCTGTGTCTTTCAGCTGCTGTTCCTTTAGTGTTGTGTGTCTTTCAGCAGCTGTTCCTTTAGTGTTCTGTGTCTTTCAGCAGCTGTTCCTTTAGTGTTCTGTGTTGTACAGCGGCTGATCTTTTAGTGTTCTGTGTCTTTCAACAACTGTTCCTTTAGTGTTCAGTGTCTTTCAGCAGCTGTTCCTTTAGTGTTCTGTGTCTTAAAGCTGCTGTTCCTTTAGTGTTGTGTGTCTTTCAGCAGCTGTTCCTTTAGTGTTCTGTGTCTTTCAGCAGCTGTTCCTTTAGTGTTCTGTGTTGTACAGGGGCTGATCCTTTAGTGTTCTGTGTCTTTCAACAACTGTTCCTTTAGTGTTCAGTGTCTTTCAGCAGCTGTTCCTTTAGTGTTCTGTGTCTTTAAGCTACTGTTCCTTTACTGTTCTGTGTTTTTAAGCTGCTGTTCCTTTAGCGTTCTATGTCTTTCAGCAGCTGTTCCTTTAGTGTTTTATGTTGTACAGCGGCTGATCCTTTAGTGTTCTGTGTCTTTCAGCAGCTGTTCCTTTAGTGTTCTGTGTATTTCAGCAGATGATCCTTTAGTGTTCTATGTTGTACAGCGGCTGATCCTTTAGTGTTCACTGTCTTTCAGGAACTGTTCCTTTAGTGTTTTGTGTTGTACAGGATGTGTTCCTTTAGTGTTTTATGTCTTTCAGCAGCTGTTCCTTTAGTGTTCTATGTTTTACAGCGGCTGATCCTTTAGTGTTCTGTGTTTTATAGCGGCTGATCTTTTTGTGTTCTGTGTCTTTAAGCTGCTGTTCCTTTACTGTTCTGTGTTTTTAAGCTGCTGTTCCTTTAGCGTTCTATGTCTTTTAGCAGCTGTTCCTTTAGTGTTCTATGTTGTACAGCGGCTGATCCTTTAGTGTTTTGTGTTTTATAGTGGCTGATCTTTTAGTGTTCTGTGTCTTTAAGCTGCTGCTACTTTACTGTTCTGTATTTTTAAGCTGCTGTTCCTTTAGTCATCTATGTCTTTCAACAGCTGTTCCTTAAGGCTTCTGTGTTGTACAGCGGTTGTTGCTTTATTGTTCAAAGTCTTTCAGCAGCTGTTCCTTTAGTGTTCTGTGTTGT
The DNA here is from genome assembly GCF_053564925.1 of Oryzias latipes. NCBI lineage: Eukaryota > Metazoa > Chordata > Actinopteri > Beloniformes > Adrianichthyidae > Oryzias > Oryzias latipes. Next base: position 478,241 of record NC_136257.1, read on the forward strand.
ACAGCAGCTAATCCTTTAGTGTTCTGTGTCTTGCAGCTGCTGATCCTTTAGTGTTCTGTGTCTTTCAGCAGCTGTTCCTTTAGTGTTCTGTGTCTTAAAGCTGCTGTTCCTTTAGTGTTCTGTGTTTCTCAGCTGCTGATCCTTTAGTGTTCTGTGTTGTATAGCGGCTGATCCTTTAGTGTTCTATGTTGTAATGCGGCTGATCCTTTAGTGTTCTGTGTCTTTCAGCAGCTTTTCCTTTAGTGTTCTGTGTTGTATAGCGGCTGATCCATTAGTGTTCTGTGTTGTAAAGCGGCTGATCCCTTAGTGTTCTGTGTCTTGCAGCTGCTGATCCTTTAGTATTCTGTGTTGTATAGTGGCTGATCCTTTAGTGTTCCTTGTCTTTCTGTAGCTGTTCATTTAGTGTTCAGCGTTTTTCAGCAGCTGTTCCTTTAGTGTTCTGTGTTGTACAGGAGCTGTTCCTTTAGTGTTCTGTGTTGTACAGCGGCTGATCCTTTAATGTTCTAAGATGTACAGCTGCTGTTTCTTTAGTCTTCTGTGTTGTACAGCGGCTGTTGCTTTAGTGTTCAGTGTCTTTCAGCAGCTAATCCTTTAGTGTTCTGTGTCTTTCAGCTGCTGATCCTTTAGTGTTCTGTGTCTTGCAGCTGCTGATCCTTTAGTATTCTGTGTTGTATAGTGGCTGATCCTTTAGTGTTCCTTGTCTTTCTGTAGCTGTTCATTTAGTGTTCAGCGTTTTTCAGCAGCTGTTCCTTTAGTGTTCTATGTTGTACAGCGGCTGATCCTTTAGTGTTCTGTGTCTTTCAACAGCTCTTCCTTAAGGCTTCTGTGTTGTACAGCGGTTGTTGCTTTATTGTTCAAAGTCTTTCAGCAGCTGTTCCTTTAGTGTTCTGTGTTGTACAGCGGCTGATCCTTTAGTGTTCTGTGTATTTCAGCAGCTGATCCTTTAGTGTTCTATGTCTTTCAGCAGCTGTTCTTTCAGTGTTCTATGTTGTACAGCGGCTGATCCTTTAGTGTTCTGTGTTTTATAGTGGCTGATCTTTTAGTGTTCTGTGTCTTTAAGCTGCTGCTACTTTACTGTTCTGTGTTTTTAAGCTGCTGTTCCTTTAGTCATCTATGTCTTTCAACAGCTGTTCCTTAAGGCTTCTGTGTTGTACAGCGGCTGTTGCTTTAGTGTTCAGTGTCTTTCAGCAGCTAATCCTTTAGTGTTTTGTGTCTTTCAGCTGCTGATCCTTTAGTGTTCTGTGTCTTGCAGCTGCTGATCCTTTAGTGTTCTGTGTCTTTCAGCTGCTGTTCCTTTAGTGTTGTGTGTCTTTCAGCAGCTGTTCCTTTAGTGTTCTGTGTCTTTCAGCAGCTGTTCCTTTAGTGTTCTGTGTTGTACAGCGGCTGATCTTTTAGTGTTCTGTGTCTTTCAACAACTGTTCCTTTAGTGTTCAGTGTCTTTCAGCAGCTGTTCCTTTAGTGTTCTGTGTCTTAAAGCTGCTGTTCCTTTAGTGTTGTGTGTCTTTCAGCAGCTGTTCCTTTAGTGTTCTGTGTCTTTCAGCAGCTGTTCCTTTAGTGTTCTGTGTTGTACAGGGGCTGATCCTTTAGTGTTCACTGTCTTTCAGGAACTGTTCCTTTAGTGTTTTGTGTTGTACAGGATGTGTTCCTTTAGTGTTTTATGTCTTTCAGCAGCTGTTCCTTTAGTGTTCTATGTTTTACAGCGGCTGATCCTTTAGTGTTCTGTGTCTTTCAACAACTGTTCCTTTAGTGTTCAGTGTCTTTCAGCAGCTGTTCCTTTAGTGTTCTGTGTCTTTAAGCTACTGTTCCTTTACTGTTCTGTGTTTTTAAGCTGCTGTTCCTTTAGCGTTCTATGTCTTTCAGCAGCTGTTCCTTTAGTGTTTTATGTTGTACAGCGGCTGATCCTTTAGTGTTCTGTGTCTTTCAGCAGCTGTTCCTTTAGTGTTCTGTGTATTTCAGCAGATGATCCTTTAGTGTTCTATGTTGTACAGCGGCTGATCCTTTAGTGTTCACTGTCTTTCAGGAACTGTTCCTTTAGTGTTTTGTGTTGTACAGGATGTGTTCCTTTAGTGTTTTATGTCTTTCAGCAGCTGTTCCTTTAGTGTTCTATGTTTTACAGCGGCTGATCCTTTAGTGTTCTGTGTTTTATAGCGGCTGATCTTTTTGTGTTCTGTGTCTTTAAGCTGCTGTTCCTTTACTGTTCTGTGTTTTTAAGCTGCTGTTCCTTTAGCGTTCTATGTCTTTTAGCAGCTGTTCCTTTAGTGTTCTATGTTGTACAGCGGCTGATCCTTTAGTGTTTTGTGTTTTATAGTGGCTGATCTTTTAGTGTTCTGTGTCTTTAAGCTGCTGCTACTTTACTGTTCTGTATTTTTAAGCTGCTGTTCCTTTAGTCATCTATGTCTTTCAACAGCTGTTCCTTAAGGCTTCTGTGTTGTACAGCGGTTGTTGCTTTATTGTTCAAAGTCTTTCAGCAGCTGTTCCTTTAGTGTTCTGTGTTGTACAGCAGCTAATCCTTTAGTGTTCTGTGTCTTGCAGCTGCTGATCCTTTAGTGTTCTGTGTCTTTCAGCAGCTGTTCCTTTAGTGTTCTGTGTCTTAAAGCTGCTGTTCCTTTAGTGTTCTGTGTTTCTCAGCTGCTGATCCTTTAGTGTTCTGTGTTGTATAGCGGCTGATCCTTTAGTGTTTTATGTTGTAATGCGGCTGATCCTTTAGTGTTCTGTGTCTTTCAGCAGCTTTTCCTTTAGTGTTCTGTGTTGTATAGCGGCTGATCCATTAGTGTTCTGTGTTGTAAAGCGGCTGATCCCTTAGTGTTCTGTGTTGTACAGCGGCTGATATTTTAATGTTCTAAGATGTACAGCTGCTGTTTCTTTAGTCTTCTGTGTTGTACAGCGGCTGTTGCTTTAGTGTTCTGTGTCTTTCAGCTGCTGATCCTTTAGTGTTCTGTGTCTTGCAGCTGCTGATCCTTTAGTATTCTGTGTTGTATAGTGGCTGATCCTTTAGTGTTCCTTGTCTTTCTGTAGCTGTTCATTTAGTGTTCAGCGTTTTTCAGCAGCTGTTCCTTTAGTGTTCTGTGTTGTACAGGAGCTGTTCCTTTAGTGTTCTGTGTTGTACAGCGGCTGATCCTTTAATGTTCTAAGATGTACAGCTGCTGTTTCTTTAGTCTTCTGTGTTGTACAGCGGCTGTTGCTTTAGTGTTCAGTGTCTTTCAGCAGCTAATCCTTTAGTGTTCTGTGTCTTTCAGCTGCTGATCCTTTAGTGTTCTGTGTCTTGCAGCTGCTGATCCTTTAGTATTCTGTGTTGTATAGTGGCTGATCCTTTAGTGTTCCTTGTCTTTCTGTAGCTGTTCATTTAGTGTTCAGCGTTTTTCAGCAGCTGTTCCTTTAGTGTTCTGTGTTGTACAGGAGCTGTTCCTTTAGTGTTCTGTGTTGTACAGCGGCTGATCCTTTAATGTTCTAAGATGTACAGCTGCTGTTTCTTTAGTCTTCTGTGTTGTACAGCGGCTGTTGCTTTAGTGTTCAGTGTCTTTCAGCAGCTAATCCTTTAGTGTTCTGTGTCTTTCAGCTGCTGATCCTTTAGTGTTCTGTGTCTTGCAGCTGCTGATCCTTTAGTATTCTGTGTTGTATAGTGGCTGATCCTTTAGTGTTCCTTGTCTTTCTGTAGCTGTTCATTTAGTGTTCAGCGTTTTTCAGCAGCTGTTCCTTTAGTGTTCTATGTTGTACAGCGGCTGATCCTTTAGTGTTCTGTGTCTTTCAACAGCTCTTCCTTAAGGCTTCTGTGTTGTACAGCGGTTGTTGCTTTATTGTTCAAAGTCTTTCAGCAGCTGTTCCTTTAGTGTTCTGTGTTGTACAGCGGCTGATCCTTTAGTGTTCTGTGTATTTCAGCAGCTGATCCTTTAGTGTTCTATGTCTTTCAGCAGCTGTTCTTTCAGTGTTCTATGTTGTACAGCGGCTGATCCTTTAGTGTTCTGTGTTTTATAGTGGCTGATCTTTTAGTGTTCTGTGTCTTTAAGCTGCTGCTACTTTACTGTTCTGTGTTTTTAAGCTGCTGTTCCTTTAGTCATCTATGTCTTTCAACAGCTGTTCCTTAAGGCTTCTGTGTTGTACAGCGGCTGTTGCTTTAGTGTTCAGTGTCTTTCAGCAGCTAATCCTTTAGTGTTTTGTGTCTTTCAGCTGCTGATCCTTTAGTGTTCTGTGTCTTGCAGCTGCTGATCCTTTAGTGTTCTGTGTCTTTCAGCTGCTGTTCCTTTAGTGTTGTGTGTCTTTCAGCAGCTGTTCCTTTAGTGTTCTGTGTCTTTCAGCAGCTGTTCCTTTAGTGTTCTGTGTTGTACAGCGGCTGATCTTTTAGTGTTCTGTGTCTTTCAACAACTGTTCCTTTAGTGTTCAGTGTCTTTCAGCAGCTGTTCCTTTAGTGTTCTGTGTCTTAAAGCTGCTGTTCCTTTAGTGTTGTGTGTCTTTCAGCAGCTGTTCTTTTAGTGTTCTGTGTCTTTCAGCAGCTGTTCCTTTAGTGTTATGTGTTGTACAGGGGCTGTTCCTGTAGTGTTCTGTGTCTTTCAGCAGCTGTTCCTTTAGTGTTCTGTGTCTTTCAGCAGCTGTTCCTTTAGTGTTCTGTGTTGTACAGCGGCTGATCCTTTAGTGTTCTGTGTCTTTCAACAACTGTTCCTTTAGTGTTCTGTGTCTTACAGCAGCTGTTCCTTTAGTGTTCTGTGTCTTAAAGCTGTTGTTCCTTTAGTGTTGTGTGTCTTTCAGCAGCTGTTCCTTTAGTGTTCTGTGTCTTTCAGCAGCTAATCCTTTAGTGTTTTGTGTCTTGCAGCTGCTGATCCTTTAGTGTTCTGTGTCTTACAGCTGCTGTTCCTTTAGTGTTGTGTGTCTTTCAGCAGCTGTTCCTTTAGTGTTCTGTGTCTTTCAGCTGCTGTTCCTTTAGTGTTCTGTGTCTTTCAGCAGCTGTTCCTTTAGTGTTCTGTGTATTTCAGCAGCTGATCCTTTAGTGTTCTATGTTGTACAGCGGCTGATCCTTTAGTGTTCACTGTCTTTCAGGAGCTGTTCCTTTAGTGTTTTGTGTTGTACAGGATGTGTTCCTTTAGTGTTTTATGTCTTTCAGCAGCTGTTCCTTTAGTGTTCTATGTTTTACAGCGGCTGATCCTTTAGTGTTCTGTGTTTTATAGCGGCTGATCTTTTTGTGTTCTGTGTCTTTAAGCTGCTGTTCCTTTACTGTTCTGTGTTTTTAAGCTGCTGTTCTTTTAGCGTTCTATGTCTTTTAGCAGCTGTTCCTTTAGTGTTCTATGTTGTACAGCGGCTGATCCTTTAGTGTTCTGTGTTTTATAGTGGCTGATCTTTTAGTGTTCTGTGTCTTTAAGCTGCTGCTACTTTACTGTTCTGTATTTTTAAGCTGCTGTTCCTTTAGTCATCTATGTCTTTCAACAGCTGTTCCTTAAGGCTTCTGTGTTGTACAGCGGTTGTTGTTTTATTGTTCAAAGTCTTTCAGCAGCTGTTCCTTTAGTGTTCTGTGTTGTACAGCAGCTAATCCTTTAGTGTTCTGTGTCTTGCAGCTGCTGATCCTTTAGTGTTCTGTGTCTTTCAGCAGCTGTTCCTTTAGTGTTCTGTGTCTTAAAGCTGCTGTTCCTTTAGTGTTCTGTGTTTCTCAGCTGCTGATCCTTTAGTGTTCTGTGTTGTATAGCGGCTGATCCTTTAGTGTTCTATGTTGTAATGCGGCTGATCCTTTAGTGTTCTGTGTCTTTCAGCAGCTTTTCGTTTAGTGTTCTGTGTTGTATACCGGCTGATCCATTAGTGTTCTGTGTTGTAAAGCGGCTGATCCCTTAGTGTTCTGTGTTGTACAGCGGCTGATCCTTTAATGTTCTAAGATGTACAGCTGCTGTTTCTTTAGTCTTCTGTGTTGTACAGCGGCTGTTGCTTTAGTGTTCAGTGTCTTTCAGCAGCTAATCCTTTAGTGTTCTGTGTCTTTCAGCTGCTGATCCTTTAGTGTTCTGTGTCTTGCAGCTGCTGATCCTTTAGTATTCTGTGTTGTATAGTGGCTGATCCTTTAGTGTTCCTTGTCTTTCTGTAGCTGTTCATTTAGTGTTAAGCGTTTTTCAGCAGCTGTTCCTTTAGTGTTCTGTGTTGTACAGCGGCTGATCCTTTAGTGTTCTGTGTCTTTCATCAGCTCTTCCTTAAAGCTTCTGTGTTGTACAGCGGTTGTTGCTTTATTATTCAGTGTCTTTAAGCAGCTGTTCCTTTAGTGTTCTGTGTTGTATAGAGGCTGATCCTTTAGTGTTCTTTGTCTTTCTGTAGCTGATCCTTTAGTAATCTGTGTTGTACAGCGGCTGATCCTTTAGTGTTCTGTGTCTTTAAACTGCTGTTACTTTAGTGTTACATGTCTTTAAGCTGCTGTTCCTTTAGTGTTCTGTGATGTATAGCGGCTTTTCCTTTAGTGTTTTATGTCTTTCAGCGGCTGATCTTTCAGTGTTCTGTGTCTTTAAGGAGCTGTTCCATTAGTGTTATGTGTTGTAAAGCGGCTGATCCTTTAGTGTTTGGTGTTGTACAGCAGCTGTTCCTTTAGTGTTCTGTGTTGTACAGCGGCTTCTCCTTTAGTGTTCTGTGTCTTTCAGCAGCTGTTCCTTTAGTGTTCTTTGTTGTACAGCGGCTGATCCTTTAATGTTTTAAGATGTACAGCTGCTGTTCCTTTAGTGTTCTGTGTTGTACAGCGGCTGATCCTTTAATGTTCTAAGATGTACAGCTGCTGTTCCTTTAGTCTTCTGTGTTGTACAGCGGCTGATCTTTTAGTGTTCTGTGTTGTACAGCGACTGATCCTTTAATGTTCTAAGATGTAGAGCTGGTGTTCCTTTAGTCTTCTGTGTTGTACAGCAGCTGATCTTTTAGTGTTCTGTGTTGTACAGCGGCTGATCCTTTAATGTTCTAAGATGTAAAGCTGCTGTTCCTTTAGTCTTCTGTGTTGTACAGCTGCTGTTCCTTTAGTTTTCTGTGTTGTACAGCGGCTGTTCTTTAGTGTTCTGTGTTGTACAGCACCTTTTCCTTTAGTGTTCTGTGTTGTATAGCGGCTGATCTTTTAGTGTTCTGTGTCTTTCAGCAACTGTTCCTCTGGTGTTCTGTGTTGTACAGCGGTTGATCCTTTAGTGTTCTGTGTTGTACAGGGGTTGACCCTTTAGTGTTCTGTGTTGTACGCCGGCTGATCCTTTAGTGTTCTGTGTTTCTCAGCTGCTGATCCTTTAGTGTTCTATGTTGTAATGCGGCTGATCCTTTAGTGTTCTGTGTCTTTCAGCAGCTTTTCCTTTAGTGTTCTGTGTTGTATAGCGGCTGATCCATTAGTGTTCTGTGTTGTAAAGCGGCTGATCCCTTAGTGTTCTGTGTTGTACAGCGGCTGATCCTTTAATGTTCTAAGATGTACAGCTGCTGTTTCTTTAGTCTTCTGTGTTGTACAGCGGCTGATCTTTTAGTGTTCTGTGTTGTAAAGCGGCTGATCCTTTAGTGTTCTGTGTCTTTCAGCAGCTGTTCCTTTAGTGTTCTGTGTTGTACAGCGGCTGATCCTTTAATGTTCTAAGATGTACAGCTGCTGTTCCTTCAGTCTTCTGTGTTGTACAGCGGCTGATCCTTTAGTGTACTGTGATGTACAGCTGCTGTTCCTTTAATCTTCTGTGTTGTACAGCAGCTGATCCTTTAATGTTCTAAGATGTACAGCTGCTGTTCCTTCAGTCTTCTGTATTGTACAGCGGCTGATCTTTTAGTGTTCTGTGTTGTACAGCGGCTGATCCTCTGGTGTTCTGTTTTGTACAGCTGCTGTTCCGTTAGTGTTCTGTGTTTCTCAGCTGCTGATCCTTTAGTGTTCTGTGTTGTATAGCGGCTGATCTTTTAGTGTTCTGTGTCTTTCAGCAACTGTTCCTCTGGTGTTCTGTTTTGTACAGCTGCTGATGCTTTAGTGTTCTGTGTCTTGCAGCTGCTGATCCTTTAGTGTTCTGTGTTGTATAGTGGCTGATCCTTTAGTGTTCCTTGTCTTTCTGTAGCTGTTCATTTAGTGTTCAGCGTTTTTCAGCAGCTGTTCCTTTAGTGTTCTGTGTTGTACGGGAGCTGTTCCTTTAGTGTTCTATGTCTTTCAGCAGCTGTTCCTTTAGTGTTCTGTGTTGTACAGCGGCTGATCCTTTAGTGTTCTGTGTCTTTCATCAGCTCTTCCTTAAAGCTTCTGTGTTGTACAGCGGTTGTTGCTTTATTATTCAGTGTCTTTAAGCAGCTGTTCCTTTAGTGTTCTGTGTTGTATAGAGGCTGATCCTTTAGTGTTCCTTGTCTTTCTTTAGCTGATCCTTTAGTAATCTGTGTTGTACAGCGGCTGATCCTTTAGTGTTCTGTGTCTTTAAACTGCTGTTCCTTTAGTGTTACATGTCTTTAAGCTGCTGTTCCTTTAGTGTTTTGTGATGTATAGCGGCTTTTCCTTTAGTGTTCTATGTCTTTCAGCGGCTGATCTTTCAGTGTTCTGTGTCTTTAAGGAGCTGTTCCATTAGTGTTATGTGTTGTAAAGCGGCTGATCCTTTAGTGTTTGGTGTTGTACAGCAGCTGTTCCTTTAGTGTTCTGTGTTGTACAGCGGCTTCTCCTTTAGTGTTCTGTGTCTTTCAGCAGCTGTTCCTTTAGTGTTCTGTGTTGTACAGCGGCTGATCCTTTAATGTTCTAAGATGTACAGCTGCTGTTCCTTTAGTGTTCTGTGTTGTACAGCGGCTGATCCTTTAATGTTCTAAGATGTACAGCTGCTGTTCCTTTAGTGTTCTGTGTTGTACAGCGGCTGATCCTTTAATGTTCTAAGATGTACAGCTGCTGTTCCTTTAGTCTTCTGTGTTGTACAGCGGCTGATCTTTTAGTGTTCTGTGTTGTACAGCGACTGATCCTTTAATGTTCTAAGATGTACAGCTGGTGTTCCTTTAGTCTTCTGTGTTGTACAGCGGCTGATCCTTTAGTGTACTGTGATGTACAGCTGCTGTTCCTTTAGTCTTCTGTGTTGTACAGCGGCTGATCTTTTAGTGTTCTGTGTTGTACAGCGGCTGATCCTTTAATGTTCTAAGATGTAGAGCTGCTGTTCCTTTAGTCTTCTGTGTTGTACAGCTGCTGTTCCTTTAGTGTTCTGTGTTGTACAGCGGCTGTTCTTTAGTGTTCTGTGTTGTACAGCACCTTTTCCTTTAGTGTTCTGTGTTGTACAACGGCTGATCCTTTAGTGTTCTGTGTTTCTCAGCTGCTGATCCTTTAGTGTTCTGTGTTGTATAGCGGCTGATCTTTTAGTGTTCTGTGTCTTTCAGCAACTGTTCCTCTGGTGTTCTGTGTTTTACAGCGGTTGATCCTTTAGTGTTCTGTGTTGTACAGGGGTTGACCCTTTAGTGTTCTGTGTTGTACGCCGGCTGATCCTTTAGTGTTCTGTGTTTCTCAGCTGCTGATCCTTTAGTGTTCTGTGTTGTATAGCGGCTGATCCTTTAGTGTTCTATGTTGTAATGCAGCTGATCCTTTAGTGTTCTGTGTCTTTCAGCAGCTTTTCCTTTAGTGTTCTGTGTTGTATAGCGGCTGATCCATTAGTGTTCTGTGTTGTAAAGCGGCTGATCCCTTAGTGTTCTGTGTTGTACAGCGGCTGTTCTTTAGTGTTCTGTGTTGTACAGCGGCTGATCCTTTAGTGTTCTGTGATGTACGGCTGCTGTTCCTTTAGTGTTCTGTGTTGTACAGCGGCTGATCCTTTAATGTTCTAAGATATACAGCTGCTGTTCCTTTAGTCTTCTGTGTTGTACAGCGGCTGATCTTTTAGTGTTCTGTGTTGTACAGCGGCTGATCCTTTAATGTTTTAAGATGTAGAGCTGCTGTTCCTTTAGTCTTCTGTGTTGTACATCGGCTGATCCTTTAGTGTACTGTGATGTACAGCTGCTGTTCCTTTAGTCTTCTGTGTTGTACAGCGGCTGATCTTTTAGTGTTCTGTGTTGTACAGCGGCTGATCCTTTAATGTTCTAAGATGTACAGCTGCTGTTCCTTTAGTCTTCTGTGTTGTACAGCTGCTGTTCCTTTAGTGTTCTGTGTTGTAAAGCGGCTGATCCTTTAGTGTTCTGTGTTGTACAGCAGCTGTTCTTTAGTGTTCTGTGTTGTACAGCAGCTTTTCCTTTAGTGTTCTGTGTTGTATAGCGGCTGATCTTTTAGTGTTCTGTGTTGTACAGCGGTTGTTCCTTAAGTGTTCTGTGTTGTACAGCGGCTGTTCCTTTAGTGTTCTGTGTTGTATAGCGGCTGATCTTTTAGTGTTTTGTGTTGTATAGCGGCTGATCTTTTAGTGTTCTGTGTCTTTCAGCAGCTGTTCCTTTAGTGTTCTGTGTTGTACAGCGGCTGATCCTTTAGTGTTTTGTGTCTTTCAGCAGCTGTTCCTTTAGTGTTCTGTGTTGTATAGCGGCTGATCCTTTAGTGTTCTGTGTTTTACAGCGGCTGATCCTTTAGTGTTCTGTGATGTACAGCTGCTGTTCCTTTAGTATTCTTTGTCTTTCAGCAGCTGATCCTTTAGTGTTCTGTGATGTACAGCGGCTGATCCTTTAGTGTTCTGTCTTGTACAGCTGCTGTTCCTTTTGTGTTCTGTGTTTTACAGCGGCTAATCCTTTGGTGTTCTGTGATGTACAGCTGCTGTTCCTTTAGTGTTCTGTGTCTTTCAGCAGCTGATCCTTTAGTGTTCTGTGTTGTATAGCGGCTGATCTTTTAGTGTTCTGTGTCTTTCAGCAGCTGTTCCTTTGGTGTTCTGTCTTGTACAGCTGCTGTTCCTTTTGTGTTCTGTGTTGTACAGCGGCTAATCCTTTGGTGTTCTGTGTCTTTCAGCAGCTGTTCCTTTAGTGTTCTGTGTCTTTCAGCAGCTGTTCCTTTAGTGTTCTGTGTCTTTCAGCAGCTGTTCCTTTGGTGTTCTGTCTTGTACAGCTGCTGTTCCTTTTGTGTTCTGTGTTGTACAGCGGCTAATCGTTTGGTGTTCTGTGTTGTACAGCGGCTGATCCTTTAGTGTTCTGTGATGTACAGCTGCTGTTCCTTTAGTGTTCTGTGTCTTTCAGCAGCTGATCCTCTAGTGTTCTGTGTTGTATAGCGGCTGATCTTTTAGTGTTCTGTGTCTTTCAGCAGCTGTTCCTTTGGTGTTCTGTCTTGTACAGCTGCTGTTCCTTTTGTGTTCTGTGTCTTTCAGCAGGTGTTCCTTTGGTGTTCTGTGTTGTATAGCGGCTGATCTTTTAGTGTTCTGTGTCTTTCAGCAGCTGTTCCTTTAGTGTTCTGTGTCTTTCAGCAGCTGTTCCTTTGGTGTTCTGTCTTGTACAGCTGCTGTTCCTTTTGTGTTCTGTGTTGTACAGCGGCTAATCCTTTGGTGTTCTGTGTTGTACAGCGGCTGGTCTTTTAGTGTTCTGTGATGTACAGCTGCTGTTCCTTTTGTGTTCTGTGTCTTTCAGCAGCTGATCCTTTAGTGTTCTGTGATGTACAGCGGCTGATCCTTTAGTGTTCTGTGTTGTACAGCGGTTGTTCCTTTAGTGTTCTGTGTTGTACAGCGGCTGATCCTTTATTGTTCTGTGATGTACAGCTGCTGATCTTTTAGTGTTCTGTGTCTTTCAGCAGCTGATCCTTTAGTGTCCTGTGTTGTACAGCGGCTAATCCTTTAGTGTTCTGTGTTGTCCAGCGGCTGATCTTTTAGTGTTCTGTGATGTACAGCTGCTGTTCCTTTAGGGTTCTGTGTTGTACAGCGGCTGATCTTTTAGTGTTCTGTGTTGTATAGCGGCTGATCTTTTAGTGTTCTGTGTCTTTCAGCAACTGTTCCTCTGGTGTTCTGTTTTGTACAGCTGCTGTTCTTTTAGTGTTCTATGTTGTACAGCGGCTGATCCTTTAGTATTCTGTGTTGTATAGCGGCTGATCCTTTAGTTTTCTGTGATGTACAGCTGCTGTTCCTTTAGGGTTCTGTGTTGTACAGCGGCTGATCTTTTAGTGTTTTGTGTTGTATAGCGGCTGATCTTTTAGTGTTCTGTGTCTTTCAGCAGCTGTTCCTTTAGTGTTCTGTGTTGTACAGCGGCTGATCCTTTAGTGTTCTCTGTTTTACAGCGGCTGATCCTTTAGTGTTCTATGTTGTACACCGGTTGATCTTTTAGTGTTCTGTGTCTCTCAGCAGCTGTTCCTTTAGTGTTCTGTGTTGTACAGCGGCTGATCCTTTAGTGTTCTGTGTCTTTCAGCAACTGTTCCTTTAGTGTTCAGTGTTGTACAACGGCTGATCCTTTAGTGTTCTGTGTCTTTCAGCAGCTGTTCCTTTAGTGTTCTGTGTTGTATAGCGGCTGATCCTTTAGTGTTCTGTGTTGTACAGCGGCTGATCTTTACTGTTCTGTTTTGTACAGCGTCTGATCTTTTAGTGTTCTGTGTCTTTCAGCAGCTGATCCTTTAGTGTTCTGTGTTGTAAAGCGGCTGATCCTTTAGTGTTCTGTGTTGTACAGCTGTTGATCCTTTGGTCTTCTGTGTTGTACAGCTGCTGTTCCTTAAGTGTTCTGTGTTGTATAGCGGCTGATCTTTTAGTGTTCTGTGTCTTTCAGCAGCTGTTCCTTTGGTGTTTTGTCTTGTACAGCTGCTGTTCCTTTTGTGTTCTGTGTTGTACAGCGGCTAATCCTTTGGTGTTCTGTGTTGTACAGCAGCTGATCCTTTAGTGTTCTGTGATGTACAGCTCCTGTTCCTTTAGTGTTCTGTGTCTTTCAGCAGCTGATCCTTTAGTGTTCTGTGTTGTATAGCGGCTGATCTTTTAGTGTTCTGTGTCTTTCAGCAGCTGTTCCTTTGGTGTTCTGTCTTGTACAGCTGCTGTTCCTTTTGTGTTCTGTGTTGTACAGCGGCTGATCCTTTAGTGTTCTGTGTCTTTCAGCAGCTGTTCCTTTAGTGTTCTGTGATGTACAGCGGCTGATCCTTTAGTGTTCTGTGTCTTTCAGCAGCTGTTCCTTTAGTGTTCTGTGTTGTACAGCGGCTGATCCTTTAGTGTTCTGTGTCTTTCAGCAGCTGTTCCTTTAGTGTTCTGTGTTGTACAGCGGCTGATCCTTTAGTGTTCTGTGTCTTTCAGCAGCTGTTCCTTTAGTGTTCTGTGTTGTACAGCGGCTGATCCTTTAGTGTTCTGTGTCTTTCAGCAGCTGTTCCTTTAGTGTTCTGTGTTGTATAGCGGCTGATCCTTTAGTGTTCTGTGTTGTAAAGCGGCTGTTCCTTTAGTGTTCTGTGTTGTACAGCGGCTGATCCTTTAGTGTTCTGTATTGTACAGCGGTTGTTCCTTTAGTGTTCTGTGTTGTACAGCGGCTGATCCTTTAGTGTTCTGTGTTGTATAGCGGCTGATCTTTTAGTGTTCTGTGTCTTTCAGCAACTGTTCCTCTGGTGTTCTGTTTTGTACAGCTGCTGTTCCTTTAGTGTTCTATGTTGTACAGCGATTGATCCTTTAGTGTTCTGTGTCTCTCAGCAGCTGTTCCTTTAGTGTTCTGTCTTGTACAGCTGCTGTTCCTTTAGTGTTCTGTGTTGTACAGCGGCTGATCCTTTAGTGTTCTGTGTTGTACAGCGGCTGATCCTTTAGTGTTCTGTGTCCTTCAGCAGCTGTTCCTTTAGTGTTCTGTGTTGTACAGCGGCTGATCCTTTAGTGTTCTGTGTTGTACAGCGGCTGATCCTTAAGTGTTCTGTGTTGTACAGCGGCTGTTCCTTTAGTGTTCTGTGTTGTACAGCGGCTGATCCTTTAGTGTTCTGTGTCTTTCAGGAGCTGTTCCTTTAGTGTTCTGTGTTGTACAGCGGCTGATCCTTTAGTGTTCTGTGTTGTACAGCGGTTGTTCCTTAAGTGTTCTGTGTTGTACAGCGGCTGATCCTTTAGTGTTCTGTGTTGTACAGCGGCTGATCCTTTATTGTTCTGTGATGTACAGCTGCTGATCTTTTAGTGTTCTGTGTTGTACAGCAGCTGATCCTTTAGTGTTCTGTGTTGTACAGCAGCTGATCCTTTAGTGTTCTGTGTTGTCCAGCGGCTGATCTTTTAGTGTTCTGTGATGTACAGCTGCTGTTCCTTTAGGGTTCTGTGTTGTACAGCGGCTGATCTTTTAGTGTTCTGTGTTGTATAGCGGCTGATCTTTTAGTGTTCTGTGTCTTTCAGCAACTGTTCTTCTGGTGTTCTGTTTTGTACAGCTGCTGTTCTTTTAGTGTTCTATGTTGTACAGCGGTTGATCCTTTAGTGTTCTGTGTCTCTCAGCAGCTGTTCCTTTAGTGTTTTGTGTTGTACAGCGGCTGATCCTTTAGTGTTCTGTGTTGTATAGCGGCTGATCCTTTAGTGTTCTTTTTTGTACAGCGGCTGATCCTTTAGTGTTCTGTGTCTTTCAGCAGCTTTTCCTTTAGTGTTCTGTGTTGTATAGCGGCTGATCCTTTAGTGTTCTGTGTTGTAAAGCGGCTGATCCTTTAGTCTTCTGTGTTGTACAGCGGCTGTTCCTTTAGTGTTCTGTGTTGTACAGCGGCTGATCCTTTAGTGTTCTGTGTTGTACAGCGGCAGTTCCTTTTGTGTTCTGTGTCTTTCAGCAGCTGTTCCTTTAGTGTTCTGTGTTGTACAGCGGCTGATCCTTTAGTGTTCTGTGTCTTTCAGCAGCTGTTCCTTTAGTGTTCTGTGTTGTACAGCGGCTGATCCTTTAGTGTTCTGTGTCTTTCAGCAGCTGTTCCTTTAGTGTTCTGTGTTGTATAGCGGCTGATCCTTTAGTGTTCTGTGTTGTAAAGCGGCTGATCCTTTAGTGTTCTGTGTTGTACAGCGGCTGTTCCTTTTGTGTTCTGTGTTTTACAGCGGCTAATCCTTTGGTGTTCTGTGATGTACAGCTGCTGTTCCTTTAGTGTTCTGTGTCTTTCAGCAGCTGATCCTTTAGTGTTCTGTGTTGTATAGCGGCTGATCTTTTAGTGTTCTGTGTCTTTCAGCAGCTGTTCCTTTGGTGTTCTGTCTTGTACAGCTGCTGTTCCTTTTGTGTTCTGTGTTGTACAGCGGCTAATCCTTTGGTGTTCTGTGTCTTTCAGCAGCTGTTCCTTTAGTGTTCTGTGTCTTTCAGCAGCTGTTCCTTTAGTGTTCTGTGTCTTTCAGCAGCTGTTCCTTTGGTGTTCTGTCTTGTACAGCTGCTGTTCCTTTTGTGTTCTGTGTTGTACAGCGGCTAATCCTTTGGTGTTCTGTGTTGTACAGCGGCTGATCCTTTAGTGTTCTGTGATGTACAGCTGCTGTTCCTTTAGTGTTCTGTGTCTTTCAGCAGCTGATCCTCTAGTGTTCTGTGTTGTATAGCGGCTGATCTTTTAGTGTTCTGTGTCTTTCAGCAGCTGTTCCTTTGGTGTTCTGTCTTGTACAGCTGCTGTTCCTTTTGTGTTCTGTGTCTTTCAGCAGGTGTTCCTTTGGTGTTCTGTGTTGTATAGCGGCTGATCTTTTAGTGTTCTGTGTCTTTCAGCAGCTGTTCCTTTAGTGTTCTGTGTCTTTCAGCAGCTGTTCCTTTGGTGTTCTGTCTTGTACAGCTGCTGTTCCTTTTGTGTTCTGTGTTGTACAGCGGCTAATCCTTTGGTGTTCTGTGTTGTACAGCGGCTGGTCTTTTAGTGTTCTGTGATGTACAGCTGCTGTTCCTTTTGTGTTCTGTGTCTTTCAGCAGCTGATCCTTTAGTGTTCTGTGATGTACAGCGGCTGATCCTTTAGTGTTCTGTGTTGTACAGCGGTTGTTCCTTTAGTGTTCTGTGTTGTACAGCGGCTGATCCTTTATTGTTCTGTGATGTACAGCTGCTGATCTTTTAGTGTTCTGTGTCTTTCAGCAGCTGATCCTTTAGTGTCCTGTGTTGTACAGCGGCTAATCCTTTAGTGTTCTGTGTTGTCCAGCGGCTGATCTTTTAGTGTTCTGTGATGTACAGCTGCTGTTCCTTTAGGGTTCTGTGTTGTACAGCGGCTGATCTTTTAGTGTTCTGTGTTGTATAGCGGCTGATCTTTTAGTGTTCTGTGTCTTTCAGCAACTGTTCCTCTGGTGTTCTGTTTTGTACAGCTGCTGTTCTTTTAGTGTTCTATGTTGTACAGCGGCTGATCCTTTAGTATTCTGTGTTGTATAGCGGCTGATCCTTTAGTTTTCTGTGATGTACAGCTGCTGTTCCTTTAGGGTTCTGTGTTGTACAGCGGCTGATCTTTTAGTGTTTTGTGTTGTATAGCGGCTGATCTTTTAGTGTTCTGTGTCTTTCAGCAGCTGTTCCTTTAGTGTTCTGTGTTGTACAGCGGCTGATCCTTTAGTGTTCTCTGTTTTACAGCGGCTGATCCTTTAGTGTTCTATGTTGTACACCGGTTGATCTTTTAGTGTTCTGTGTCTCTCAGCAGCTGTTCCTTTAGTGTTCTGTGTTGTACAGCGGCTGATCCTTTAGTGTTCTGTGTCTTTCAGCAACTGTTCCTTTAGTGTTCAGTGTTGTACAACGGCTGATCCTTTAGTGTTCTGTGTCTTTCAGCAGCTGTTCCTTTAGTGTTCTGTGTTGTATAGCGGCTGATCCTTTAGTGTTCTGTGTTGTACAGCGGCTGATCTTTACTGTTCTGTTTTGTACAGCGTCTGATCTTTTAGTGTTCTGTGTCTTTCAGCAGCTGATCCTTTAGTGTTCTGTGTTGTAAAGCGGCTGATCCTTTAGTGTTCTGTGTTGTACAGCTGTTGATCCTTTGGTCTTCTGTGTTGTACAGCTGCTGTTCCTTAAGTGTTCTGTGTTGTATAGCGGCTGATCTTTTAGTGTTCTGTGTCTTTCAGCAGCTGTTCCTTTGGTGTTCTGTCTTGTACAGCTGCTGTTCCTTTTGTGTTCTGTGTTGTACAGCGGCTAATCCTTTGGTGTTCTGTGTTGTACAGCAGCTGATCCTTTAGTGTTCTGTGATGTACAGCTCCTGTTCCTTTAGTGTTCTGTGTCTTTCAGCAGCTGATCCTTTAGTGTTCTGTGTTGTATAGCGGCTGATCTTTTAGTGTTCTGTGTCTTTCAGCAGCTGTTCCTTTAGTGTTCTGTGTCTTTCAGCAGCTGTTCCTTTGGTGTTCTGTCTTGTACAGCTGCTGTTCCTTTTGTGTTCTGTGTTGTACAGCGGCTGATCCTTTAGTGTTCTGTGTCTTTCAGCAGCTGTTCCTTTAGTGTTCTGTGATGTACAGCGGCTGATCCTTTAGTGTTCTGTGTCTTTCAGCAGCTGTTCCTTTAGTGTTCTGTGTTGTACAGCGGCTGATCCTTTAGTGTTCTGTGTCTTTCAGCAGCTGTTCCTTTAGTGTTCTGTGTTGTACAGCGGCTGATCCTTTAGTGTTCTGTGTCTTTCAGCAGCTGTTCCTTTAGTGTTCTGTGTTGTACAGCGGCTGATCCTTTAGTGTTCTGTGTCTTTCAGCAGCTGTTCCTTTAGTGTTCTGTGTTGTATAGCGGCTGATCCTTTAGTGTTCTGTGTTGTAAAGCGGCTGTTCCTTTAGTGTTCTGTGTTGTACAGCGGCTGATCCTTTAGTGTTCTGTATTGTACAGCGGTTGTTCCTTTAGTGTTCTGTGTTGTACAGCGGCTGATCCTTTAGTGTTCTGTGTTGTATAGCGGCTGATCTTTTAGTGTTCTGTGTCTTTCAGCAACTGTTCCTCTGGTGTTCTGTTTTGTACAGCTGCTGTTCCTTTAGTGTTCTATGTTGTACAGCGATTGATCCTTTAGTGTTCTGTGTCTCTCAGCAGCTGTTCCTTTAGTGTTCTGTGTTGTACAGCGGCTAATCCTTTGGTGTTCTGTGTTGTACAGCGGCTGATCCTTTAGTGTTCTGTGATGTACAGCTGCTGATCCTTTAGTGTTCTGTCTTGTACAGCTGCTGTTCCTTTAGTGTTCTGTGTTGTACAGCGGCTGATCCTTTAGTGTTCTGTGTTGTACAGCGGCTGATCCTTTAGTGTTCTGTGTCCTTCAGCAGCTGTTCCTTTAGTGTTCTGTGTTGTACAGCGGCTGATCCTTTAGTGTTCTGTGTTGTACAGCGGCTGATCCTTAAGTGTTCTGTGTTGTACAGCGGCTGTTCCTTTAGTGTTCTGTGTTGTACAGCGGCTGATCCTTTAGTGTTCTGTGTCTTTCAGGAGCTGTTCCTTTAGTGTTCTGTGTTGTACAGCGGCTGATCCTTTAGTGTTCTGTGTTGTACAGCGGTTGTTCCTTAAGTGTTCTGTGTTGTACAGCGGCTGATCCTTTAGTGTTCTGTGTTGTACAGCGGCTGATCCTTTATTGTTCTGTGATGTACAGCTGCTGATCTTTTAGTGTTCTGTGTTGTACAGCAGCTGATCCTTTAGTGTTCTGTGTTGTACAGCAGCTGATCCTTTAGTGTTCTGTGTTGTCCAGCGGCTGATCTTTTAGTGTTCTGTGATGTACAGCTGCTGTTCCTTTAGGGTTCTGTGTTGTACAGCGGCTGATCTTTTAGTGTTCTGTGTTGTATAGCGGCTGATCTTTTAGTGTTCTGTGTCTTTCAGCAACTGTTCCTCTGGTGTTCTGTTTTGTACAGCTGCTGTTCTTTTAGTGTTCTATGTTGTACAGCGGTTGATCCTTTAGTGTTCTGTGTCTTTCAGCAGCTGTTCCTTTAGTGTTCTGTGTTGTACAGCGGCTGATCCTTTAGTGTTCTGTGTCTTTCAGCAGCTGTTCCTTTAGTGTTCTGTGTTGTACAGCGGCTGATCCTTTAGTGTTCTGTGTCTTTCAGCAGCTGTTCCTTTAGTGTTCTGTGTTGTACAGCGGCTGATCCTTTAGTGTTCTGTGTCTTTCAACAGCTGTTCCTTTAGTGTTCTGTGTTGTATAGCGGCTGATCCTTTAGTGTTCTGTGTTGTAAAGCGGCTGTTCCTTTAGTGTTCTGTGTTGTACAGCGGCTGATCCTTTAGTGTTCTGTATTGTACAGCGGTTGTTCCTTTAGTGTTCTGTGTTGTACAGCGGCTGATCCTTTAGTGTTCTGTGTTGTATAGCGGCTGATCTTTTAGTGTTCTGTGTCTTTCAGCAACTGTTCCTCTGGTGTTCTGTTTTGTACAGCTGCTGTTCCTTTAGTGTTCTATGTTGTACAGCGATTGATCCTTTAGTGTTCTGTGTCTCTCAGCAGCTGTTCCTTTAGTGTTCTGTCTTGTACAGCTGCTGTTCCTTTAGTGTTCTGTGTTGTACAGCGGCTGATCCTTTAGTGTTCTGTGTTGTACAGCGGCTGATCCTTTAGTGTTCTGTGTCCTTCAGCAGCTGTTCCTTTAGTGTTCTGTGTTGTACAGCGGCTGATCCTTTAGTGTTCTGTGTTGTACAGCGGCTGATCCTTAAGTGTTCTGTGTTGTACAGCGGCTGTTCCTTTAGTGTTCTGTGTTGTACAGCGGCTGATCCTTTAGTGTTCTGTGTCTTTCAGGAGCTGTTCCTTTAGTGTTCTGTGTTGTACAGCAGCTGATCCTTTAGTGTTCTGTGTTGTACAGCGGTTGTTCCTTAAGTGTTCTGTGTTGTACAGCGGCTGATCCTTTAGTGTTCTGTGTTGTACAGCGGCTGATCCTTTATTGTTCTGTGATGTACAGCTGCTGATCTTTTAGTGTTCTGTGTTGTACAGCAGCTGATCCTTTAGTGTTCTGTGTTGTACAGCAGCTGATCCTTTAGTGTTCTGTGTTGTCCAGCGGCTGATCTTTTAGTGTTCTGTGATGTACAGCTGCTGTTCCTTTAGGGTTCTGTGTTGTACAGCGGCTGATCTTTTAGTGTTCTGTGTTGTATAGCGGCTGATCTTTTAGTGTTCTGTGTCTTTCAGCAACTGTTCCTCTGGTGTTCTGTTTTGTACAGCTGCTGTTCTTTTAGTGTTCTATGTTGTACAGCGGTTGATCCTTTAGTGTTCTGTGTCTCTCAGCAGCTGTTCCTTTAGTGTTTTGTGTTGTACAGCGGCTGATCCTTTAGTGTTCTGTGTTGTATAGCGGCTGATCCTTTAGTGTTCTTTTTTGTACAGCGGCTGATCCTTTAGTGTTCTGTGTCTTTCAGCAGCTTTTCCTTTAGTGTTCTGTGTTGTATAGCGGCTGATCCTTTAGTGTTCTGTGTTGTAAAGCGGCTGATCCTTTAGTCTTCTGTGTTGTACAGCGGCTGTTCCTTTAGTGTTCTGTGTTGTACAGCGGCTGATCCTTTAGTGTTCTGTGTTGTACAGCGGCAGTTCCTTTTGTGTTCTGTGTCTTTCAGCAGCTGTTCCTTTAGTGTTCTGTGTTGTACAGCGGCTGATCCTTTAGTGTTCTGTGTCTTTCAGCAGCTGTTCCTTTAGTGTTCTGTGTTGTACAGCGGCTGATCCTTTAGTGTTCTGTGTCTTTCAGCAGCTGTTCCTTTAGTGTTCTGTGTTGTATAGCGGCTGATCCTTTAGTGTTCTGTGTTGTAAAGCGGCTGATCCTTTAGTGTTCTGTGTTGTACAGCGGCTGTTCCTTTTGTGTTCTGTGTTTTACAGCGGCTAATCCTTTGGTGTTCTGTGATGTACAGCTGCTGTTCCTTTAGTGTTCTGTGTCTTTCAGCAGCTGATCCTTTAGTGTTCTGTGTTGTATAGCGGCTGATCTTTTAGTGTTCTGTGTCTTTCAGCAGCTGTTCCTTTGGTGTTCTGTCTTGTACAGCTGCTGTTCCTTTTGTGTTCTGTGTTGTACAGCGGCTAATCCTTTGGTGTTCTGTGTCTTTCAGCAGCTGTTCCTTTAGTGTTCTGTGTCTTTCAGCAGCTGTTCCTTTAGTGTTCTGTGTCTTTCAGCAGCTGTTCCTTTGGTGTTCTGTCTTGTACAGCTGCTGTTCCTTTTGTGTTCTGTGTTGTACAGCGGCTAATCCTTTGGTGTTCTGTGTTGTACAGCGGCTGATCCTTTAGTGTTCTGTGATGTACAGCTGCTGTTCCTTTAGTGTTCTGTGTCTTTCAGCAGCTGATCCTCTAGTGTTCTGTGTTGTATAGCGGCTGATCTTTTAGTGTTCTGTGTCTTTCAGCAGCTGTTCCTTTGGTGTTCTGTCTTGTACAGCTGCTGTTCCTTTTGTGTTCTGTGTCTTTCAGCAGGTGTTCCTTTGGTGTTCTGTGTTGTATAGCGGCTGATCTTTTAGTGTTCTGTGTCTTTCAGCAGCTGTTCCTTTAGTGTTCTGTGTCTTTCAGCAGCTTTTCCTTTGGTGTTCTGTCTTGTACAGCTGCTGTTCCTTTTGTGTTCTGTGTTGTACAGCGGCTAATCCTTTGGTGTTCTGTGTTGTACAGCGGCTGGTCTTTTAGTGTTCTGTGATGTACAGCTGCAGTTCCTTTTGTGTTCTGTGTCTTTCAGCAGCTGATCCTTTAGTGTTCTGTGATGTACAGCGGCTGATCCTTTAGTGTTCTGTGTTGTACAGCGGTTGTTCCTTTAGTGTTCTGTGTTGTACAGCGGCTGATCCTTTATTGTTCTGTGATGTACAGCTGCTGATCTTTTAGTGTTCTGTGTCTTTCAGCAGCTGATCCTTTAGTGTCCTGTGTTGTACAGCGGCTAATCCTTTAGTGTTCTGTGTTGTCCAGCGGCTGATCTTTTAGTGTTCTGTGATGTACAGCTGCTGTTCCTTTAGGGTTCTGTGTTGTACAGCGGCTGATCTTTTAGTGTTCTGTGTTGTATAGCGGCTGATCTTTTAGTGTTCTGTGTCTTTCAGCAACTGTTCCTCTGGTGTTCTGTTTTGTACAGCTGCTGTTCTTTTAGTGTTCTATGTTGTACAGCGGCTGATCCTTTAGTATTCTGTGTTGTATAGCGGCTGATCCTTTAGTTTTCTGTGATGTACAGCTGCTGTTCCTTTAGGGTTCTGTGTTGTACAGCGGCTGATCTTTTAGTGTTTTGTGTTGTATAGCGGCTGATCTTTTAGTGTTCTGTGTCTTTCAGCAGCTGTTCCTTTAGTGTTCTGTGTTGTACAGCGGCTGATCCTTTAGTGTTCTCTGTTTTACAGCGGCTGATCCTTTAGTGTTCTATGTTGTACACCGGTTGATCTTTTAGTGTTCTGTGTCTCTCAGCAGCTGTTCCTTTAGTGTTCTGTGTTGTACAGCGGCTGATCCTTTAGTGTTCTGTGTCTTTCAGCAACTGTTCCTTTAGTGTTCAGTGTTGTACAACGGCTGATCCTTTAGTGTTCTGTGTCTTTCAGCAGCTGTTCCTTTAGTGTTCTGTGTTGTATAGCGGCTGATCCTTTAGTGTTCTGTGTTGTACAGCGGCTGATCTTTACTGTTCTGTTTTGTACAGCGTCTGATCTTTTAGTGTTCTGTGTCTTTCAGCAGCTGATCCTTTAGTGTTCTGTGTTGTAAAGCGGCTGATCCTTTAGTGTTCTGTGTTGTACAGCTGTTGATCCTTTGGTCTTCTGTGTTGTACAGCTGCTGTTCCTTAAGTGTTCTGTGTTGTATAGCGGCTGATCTTTTAGTGTTCTGTGTCTTTCAGCAGCTGTTCCTTTGGTGTTCTGTCTTGTACAGCTGCTGTTCCTTTTGTGTTCTGTGTTGTACAGCGGCTAATCCTTTGGTGTTCTGTGTTGTACAGCAGCTGATCCTTTAGTGTTCTGTGATGTACAGCTCCTGTTCCTTTAGTGTTCTGTGTCTTTCAGCAGCTGATCCTTTAGTGTTCTGTGTTGTATAGCGGCTGATCTTTTAGTGTTTTGTGTCTTTCAGCAGCTGTTCCTTTAGTGTTCTGTGTCTTTCAGCAGCTGTTCCTTTGGTGTTCTGTCTTGTACAGCTGCTGTTCCTTTTGTGTTCTGTGTTGTACAGCGGCTGATCCTTTAGTGTTCTGTGTCTTTCAGCAGCTGTTCCTTTAGTGTTCTGTGATGTACAGCGGCTGATCCTTTAGTGTTCTGTGTCTTTCAGCAGCTGTTCCTTTAGTGTTCTGTGTTGTACAGCGGCTGATCCTTTAGTGTTCTGTGTCTTTCAGCAGCTGTTCCTTTAGTGTTCTGTGTTGTACAGCGGCTGATCCTTTAGTGTTCTGTGTCTTTCAGCAGCTGTTTAGTGTTCTGTGTTGTACAGCGGCTGATCCTTTAGTGTTCTGTGTCTTTCAGCAGCTGTTCCTTTAGTGTTCTGTGTTGTATAGCGGCTGATCCTTTAGTGTTCTGTGTTGTAAAGCGGCTGTTCCTTTAGTGTTCTGTGTTGTACAGCGGCTGATCCTTTAGTGTTCTGTATTGTACAGCGGTTGTTCCTTTAGTGTTCTGTGTTGTACGGCGGCTGATCCTTTAGTGTTCTGTGTTGTATAGCGGCTGATCTTTTAGTGTTCTGTGTCTTTCAGCAACTGTTCCTCTGGTGTTCTGTTTTGTACAGCTGCTGTTCCTTTAGTGTTCTATGTTGTACAGCGATTGATCCTTTAGTGTTCTGTGTCTCTCAGCAGCTGTTCCTTTAGTGTTCTGTGTTGTACAGCGGCTAATCCTTTGGTGTTCTGTGTTGTACAGCGGCTGATCCTTTAGTGTTCTGTGATGTACAGCTGCTGATCCTTTAGTGTTCTGTCTTGTACAGCTGCTGTTCCTTTAGTGTTCTGTGTTGTACAGCGGCTGATCCTTTAGTGTTCTGTGTTGTACAGCGGCTGATCCTTTAGTGTTCTGTGTCCTTCAGCAGCTGTTCCTTTAGTGTTCTGTGTTGTACAGCGGCTGATCCTTTAGTGTTCTGTGTTGTACAGCGGCTGATCCTTAAGTGTTCTGTGTTGTACAGCGGCTGTTCCTTTAGTGTTCTGTGTTGTACAGCGGCTGATCCTTTAGTGTTCTGTGTCTTTCAGGAGCTGTTCCTTTAGTGTTCTGTGTTGTACAGCGGCTGATCCTTTAGTGTTCTGTGTTGTACAGCGGTTGTTCCTTAAGTGTTCTGTGTTGTACAGCGGCTGATCCTTTAGTGTTCTGTGTTGTACAGCGGCTGATCCTTTATTGTTCTGTGATGTACAGCTGCTGATCTTTTAGTGTTCTGTGTTGTACAGCAGCTGATCCTTTAGTGTTCTGTGTTGTACAGCAGCTGATCCTTTAGTGTTCTGTGTTGTCCAACGGCTGATCTTTTAGTGTTCTGTGATGTACAGCTGCTGTTCCTTTAGGGTTCTGTGTTGTACAGCGGCTGATCTTTTAGTGTTCTGTGTTGTATAGCGGCTGATCTTTTAGTGTTCTGTGTCTTTCAGCAACTGTTCCTCTGGTGTTCTGTTTTGTACAGCTGCTGTTCTTTTAGTGTTCTATGTTGTACAGCGGTTGATCCTTTAGTGTTCTGTGTCTCTCAGCAGCTGTTCCTTTAGTGTTTTGTGTTGTACAGCGGCTGATCCTTTAGTGTTCTGTGTTGTATAGCGGCTGATCCTTTAGTGTTCTTTGTTGTACAGCGGCTGATCCTTAAGTGTTCTGTGTCTTTCAGCAGCTTTTCCTTTAGTGTTCTGTGTTGTATAGCGGCTGATCCTTTAGTGTTCTGTGTTGTAAAGCGGCTGATCCTTTAGTCTTCTGTGTTGTACAGCGGCTGTTCCTTTAGTGTTCTGTGTTGTACAGCGGCTGATCCTTTAGTGTTCTGTGTTGTACAGCGGCAGTTCCTTTTGTGTTCTGTGTCTTTCAGCAGCTGTTCCTTTAGTGTTCTGTGTTGTACAGCGGCTGATCCTTTAGTGTTCTGTGTCTTTCAGCAGCTGTTCCTTTAGTGTTCTGTGTTGTACAGCGGCTGATCCTTTAGTGTTCTGTGTCTTTCAGCAGCTGTTCCTTTAGTGTTCTGTGTTGTATAGCGGCTGATCCTTTAGTGTTCTGTGTTGTAAAGCGGCTGATCCTTTAGTGTTCTGTGTTGTACAGCGGCTGTTCCTTTAGTGTTCTGTGTTGTATAGCGGCTGATATTTTAGTGTTCTGTGTCTTTCAGCAGCTGTTCCTTTAGTGTTCTGTGTTGTACAGCGGCTGATCCTTTAGTGTTCTGTGTCTTTCAGCAGCTGTTCCTTTAGTGTTCTGTGTTGTACAGCGGCTGATCCTTTAGTGTTCTGTGTCTTTCAGCAGCTGTTCCTTTAGTGTTCTGTGTTGTATAGCGGCTGATCCTTTAGTGTTCTGTGTTGTAAAGCGGCTGATCCTTTAGTGTTCTGTGTTGTACAGCGGCTGTTCCTTTAGTGTTCTGTGTTGTATAGCGGCTGATCTTTTAGTGTTCTGTGTCTTTCAGCAGCTGTTCCTTTGGTGTTCTGTCTTGTACAGCTGCTGTTCCTTTTGTGTTCTGTGTCTTTCAGCAGCTGATCCTTTAGTGTTCTGTGTTGTATAGCGGCTGATCTTTTAGTGTTCTGTGTCTTTCAGCAGCTGTTCCTTTAGTGTTCTGTGTCTTTCAGCAGCTGTTCCTTTGGTGTTCTGTCTTGTACAGCTGCTGTTCCTTTTGTGTTCTGTGTTGTACAGCGGCTAATCCTTTGGTGTTCTGTGTTGTACAGCGGCTGATCCTTTAGTGTTCTGTGATGTACAGCTGCTGTTCCTTTAGTGTTCTGTGTCTTTCAGCAGCTGATCCTTTAGTGTTCTGTGATGTACAGCGGCTGATCCTTTAGTGTTCTGTCTTGTACAGCTGCTGTTCTTTTAGTGTTCTGTGTTGTACAGCGGCTGATCCTTTAGTGTTCTGTGTCTTTCAGCAGCTGTTCCTTTAGTGTTCTGTGTTGTACAGCGGCTGATCCTTTAGTGTTCTGTGTCTTTCAGCAGCTGTTCCTTTAGTGTTCTGTGTTGTATAGCGGCTGATCCTTTAGTGTTCTGTGTTGTAAAGCGGCTGATCCTTTAGTGTTCTGTGTTGTAAAGCGGCTGTTCCTTTAGTGTTCTGTGTTGTACAGCGGCTGATCCTTTAGTGTTCTGTATTGTACAGCGGTTGTTCCTTTAGTGTTCTGTGTTGTACAGCGGCTGATCCTTTAGTGTTCTGTGTTGTACAGCGGCTGATCCTTTATTGTTCTGTGATGTACAGCTGCTGATCTTTTAGTGTTCTGTGTCTTTCAGCAGCTGATCCTTTAGTGTTCTGTGTTGTACAGCGGCTGATCCTTTATTGTTCTGTGATGTACAGCTGCTGATCTTTTAGTGTTCTGTGTCTTTCAGCAGCTGTTCCTTTAGTGTTCTGTGTTGTACAGCAGCTGTTCCTTTAGTGTTCTGTGTTGTATAGCGGCTGATCCTTTAGTGTTCTGTGTTGTAAAGCGGCTGATCCTTTAGTGTTCTGTGTTGTACAGCGGCTGTTCCTTTAGTGTTCTGTGTTGTACAGCGGCTGATCCTTTAGTGTTCTGTATTGTACAGCGGTTGTTCCTTTAGTGTTCTGTGTTGTACAGCGGCTGTTCCTTTAGTGTTCTGTTTTGTACAGCGGCTGATCCTTTAGTGTTCTGTATTGTACAGCGGTTGTTCCTTTAGTGTTCTGTGTTGTACAGCGGCTGATCCTTTAGTGTTCTGTGTTGTACAGCGGCTGATCCTTTATTGTTCTGTGATGTACAGCTGGTGATCTTTTAGTGTTCTGTGTCTTTCAGCAGCTGATCCTTTAGTGTTCTGTGTTGTACAGCAGCTGATCCTTTAGTGTTCTGTGTTGTCCAGCGGCTGATCCTTTAGTGTTCTGTGTTGTACAGCGGCTGATCCTTTATTGTTCTGTGATGTACAGCTGCTGATCTTTTAGTGTTCTGTGTCTTTCAGCAGCTGATCCTTTAGTGTTCTGTGTTGTACAGCAGCTGATCCTTTAGTGTTCTGTGTTGTACAGCAGCTGTTCCTTTAGGGTTCTGTGTTGTACAGCGGCTGATCTTTTAGTGTTCTGTGTTGTATAGCGGCTGATCTTTCAGTGTTCTGTGTCTTTCAGCAACTGTTCCTCTGGTGTTCTGTTTTGTACAGCTGCTGTTCCTTTAGTGTTCTATGTTGTACAGCGGTTGATCCTTTAGTGTTCTGTGTCTCTCAGCAGCTGTTCCTTTAGTGTTTTGTGTTGTACAGCGGCTGATCCTTTAGTGTTCTGTGTTGTATAGCGGCTGATCTTTTAGTGTTCTGTGTCTTTCAGCAGCTGTTCCTTTGGTGTTCTGTCTTGTACAGCTGCTGTTCCTTTTGTGTTCTGTGTCTTTCAGCAGCTGATCCTTTAGTGTTCTGTGTTGTATAGCGGCTGATCTTTTAGTGTTCTGTGTCTTTCAGCAGCTGTTCCTTTAGTGTTCTGTGTCTTTCAGCAGCTGTTCCTTTGGTGTTCTGTCTTGTACAGCTGCTGTTCCTTTTGTGTTCTGTGTTGTACAGCGGCTAATCCTTTGGTGTTCTGTGTTGTACAGCGGCTGATCCTTTAGTGTTCTGTGATGTACAGCTGCTGTTCCTTTAGTGTTCTGTGTCTTTCAGCAGCTGATCCTTTAGTGTTCTGTGATGTACAGCAGCTGATCCTTTAGTGTTCTGTCTTGTACAGCTGCTGTTCTTTTAGTGTTCTGTGTTGTACAGCGGCTAATCCTTTAGTGTTCTGTGTCTTTCAGCAGCTGTTCCTTTAGTGTTCTGTGTTGTACAGCGGCTGATCCTTTAGTGTTCTGTGTCTTTCAGCAGCTGTTCCTTTAGTGTTCTGTGTTGTACAGCGGCTGATCCTTTAGTGTTCTGTGTCTTTCAGCAGCTTTTCCTTTAGTGTTCTGTGTTGTATAGCGGCTGATCCTTTAGTGTTCTGTGTTGTACAGCGGCTGTTCCTTTAGTGTTCTGTGTTGTACAGCGGCTGATCCTTTAGTGTTCTGTATTGTACAGCGGTTGTTCCTTTAGTGTTCTGTGTTGTACAGCGGCTGATCCTTTATTGTTCTGTGATGTACAGCTGCTGATCTTTTAGTGTTCTGTGTCTTTCAGCAGCTGATCCTTTAGTGTTCTGTGTTGTACAGCGGCTGATCCTTTATTGTTCTGTATTGTACAGCGGTTGTTCCTTTAGTGTTCTGTGTTGTACAGCGGCTGATCCTTTAGTGTTCTGTGTTGTACAGCGGCTGATCCTTTATTGTTCTGTGATGTACAGCTGGTGATCTTTTAGTGTTCTGTGTCTTTCAGCAGCTGATCCTTTAGTGTTCTGTGTTGTACAGCAGCTGATCCTTTAGTGTTCTGTGTTGTCCAGCGGCTGATCCTTTATTGTTCTGTGATGTACAGCTGCTGATCTTTTAGTGTTCTGTGTCTTTCAGCAGCTGATCCTTTAGTGTACTGTGTTGTACAGCAGCTGATCCTTTAGTGTTCTGTGTTGTACAGCAGCTGTTCCTTTAGGGTTCTGTGTTGTACAGCGGCTGATCTTTTAATGTTCTGTGTTGTATAGCGGCTGATCTTTTAGTGTTCTGTGTCTTTCAGCAACTGTTCCTCTGGTGTTCTGTTTTGTACAGCTGCTGTTCCTTTAGTGTTTTATGTTGTACAGCGGTTGATCCTTTAGTGTTCTGTGTTGTATAGCGGCTGATCCTTTAGTGTTCTGTGTTGTACAGCGGCTGATCCTTTAGTGTTCTGTGTTGTATAGCGGCTGATCCTTTAGTGTTCTGTGTTGTACAGCGGCTGATCCTTTAGTGTTCTGTGTCTTTCAGCAGCTTTTCCTTTAGTGTTCTGTGTATTATAGCGGCTGATCCTTTAGTGTTCTGTGTTGTAAAGCGGCTGATCCTTTAGTGTTCTGTGTTGTACAGCGGCTGTTCCTTTAGTGTTCTGTGTTGTACAGCGGCTGATCCTTTAGTGTTCTGTGTTGTACAGCGGCTGTTCCTTTTGTGTTCTGTGTCTTTCAGCAGCTGTTCCTTTAGTGTTCTGTGTTGTACAGCGGCTTATCCTTTAGTGTTCTGTGTCTTTCAGCAGCTGTTCCTTTAGTGTTCTGTGTTGTATAGCGGCTGATCCTTTAGTGTTCTGTGTTGTAAAGCGGCTGATCCTTTAGTGTTCTGTGTTGTACAGCGGCTGTTCCTTTAGTGTTCTGTGTTGTACAGCGGCTGATCCTTTAGTGTTCTGTGTTGTACAGCGGCTGTTCCTTTAGTGTTCTGTGTTGTACAGCGGCTGATCCTTTAGTGTTCTGTATTGTACAGCAGCTGTTCCTTTGGTGTTCTGTCTTGTACAGCTGCTGTTCCTTTTGTGTTCTGTGTCTTTCAGCAGCTGATCCTTTAGTGTTCTGTGTTGTATAGCGGCTGATCTTTTAGTGTTCTGTGTCTTTCAGCAGCTGTTCCTTTAGTGTTCTGTGTCTTTCAGCAGCTGTTCCTTTGGTGTTCTGTCTTGTACAGCTGCTGTTCCTTTTGTGTTCTGTGTTGTACAGCGGCTAATCCTTTGGTGTTCTGTGTTGTACAGCGGCTGATCCTTTAGTGTTCTGTGATGTACAGCTGCTGTTCCTTTAGTGTTCTGTGTCTTTCAGCAGCTGATCCTTTAGTGTTCTGTGATGTACAGCGGCTGATCCTTTGGTGTTCTGTGTCTTTCAGCAGCTGTTCCTTTAGTGTTCTGTGTTGTACAGCGGCTGATCCTTTAGTGTTCTGTGTCTTTCAGCAGCTGTTCCTTTAGTGTTCTGTGTTGTACAGCGGCTGATCCTTTAGTGTTCTGTGTCTTTCAGCAGCTGTTCCTTTAGTGTTCTGTGTTGTACAGCGGCTGATCCTTTAGTGTTCTGTGTCTTTCAGCAGCTGTTCCTTTAGTGTTCTGTGTTGTATAGCGGCTGATCCTTTAGTGTTCTGTGTTGTAAAGCGGCTGATCCTTTAGTGTTCTGTGTTGTACAGCGGCTGTTCCTTTAGTGTTCTGTGTTGTACAGCGGCTGATCCTTTAGTGTTCTGTATTATACAGCGGTTGTTCCTTTAGTGTTCTGTGTTGTAAAGCGGCTGATCCTTTAGTGTTCTTTGTTGTACAGCGGCTGATCCTTTATTGTTCTGTGATGTACAGCTGCTGATCTTTTAGTGTTCTGTGTCTTTCAGCAGCTGATCCTTTAGTGTTCTGTGTTGTACAGCAGCTGATCCTTTAGTGTTCTGTGTTGTCCAGCGGCTGATCCTTTAGTGTTCTGTGTTGTCCAGCGGCTGATCCTTTAGTGTTCTGTGATGTACAGCTGCTGATCTTTTAGTGTTCTGTGTCTTTCAGCAGCTGATCCTTTAGTGTTCTGTGTTGTACAGCAGCTGATCCTTTAGTGTTCTGTGTTGTACAGCAGCTGTTCCTTTAGGGTTCTGTGTTGTACAGCGGCTGATCTTTTAGTGTTCTGTGTTGTATAGCGGCTGATCTTTTAGTGTTCTGTGTCTTTCAGCAACTGTTCCTCTGGTGTTCTGTTTTGTACAGCTGCTGTTCCTTTAGTGTTCTATGTTGTACAGCGGTTGATCCTTTAGTGTTCTGTGTCTCTCAGCAGCTGTTCCTTTAGTGTTTTGTGTTGTACAGCGTCTGATCTTTTAGTGTTCTGTGTTGTATAGCGGCTGATCCTTTAGTGTTCTGTGTTGTACAGCGGCTGATCCTTTAGTGTTCTGTGTCTTTCAGCAGCTTTTCCTTTAGTGTTCTGTGTTGTATGGGGGGTTAATCCTTTAGTGTTCTGTGTTGTAAAGCGGCTGATCCTTTAGTGTTCTGTGTTGTACAGCGGCTGTTCCTTTAGTGTTCTGTGTTGTACAGCGGCTGATCCTTTAGTGTTCTGTGTTGTACAGCGGCTGATCCTTAAGTGTTCTGTGTTGTACAGCGGCTGTTCCTTTAGTGTTCTGTGTTGTACAGCGGCTGATCCTTTAGTGTTCTGTGTCTTTCAGCAGCTGTTCCTTTAGTGTTCTGTGTTGTACAGCAGCTGATCCTTTAGTGTTCTGTGTTTTACAGCGGTTGTTCCTTTAGTGTTCTGTGTCTTTCAGCAGCTGATCCTTTAGTGTTCTGTGTTGTACAGCAGCTGATCTTTAGTGTTCTGTCTTGTCCAGCGGCTGATCTTTTAGTGTTCTGTGATGTACAGCTGCTGTTCCTTTAGGGTTCTGTGTTGTACAGCGGCTGATCTTTTAGTGTTCTGTGTCTTTCAGCAACTGTTCCTCTGGTGTTCTGTTTTGTACAGCTGCTGTTCCTTTAGTGTTCTATGTTGTACAGCGGTTGATCCTTTAGTGTTCTGTGTCTCTCAGCAGCTGTTCCTTTAGTGTTCTGTGTTGTACAGCGGCTGTTCCTTTAATGTTCTATGTTGTACAGCGGTTGATCCTTTAGTGTTCTGTGTCTCTCAGCAGCTGTTCCTTTAGGGTTCTGTGTTGTACAGCGGCTGATCCTTTAGTGTTCTGTGTTGTATAGCGGCTGATCTTTTAGTGTTCTGTGTCTTTCAGCAACTGTTCCTCTGGTGTTCTGTTTTGTACAGCTGCTGTTCCTTTAGTGTTCTGTGTTGTACAGCGGCTGATCCTTTAGTATTCTGTGTTGTATAGCGGCTGATCCTTTAGTGTTCTATGTTGTACAACGGCTGATCCTTTAGTATTTCTGTGTCTTTCAAAAGCTTTTCCTTTAGTGTTCTGTGTTGTACAGCTGCTGATCCTTTAGTATTCTGTGTTGTATAGCGGCTGATCCTTTAGTGTTCTATGTTGTACAACGGCTGATCCTTTAGTGTTCTATGTTGTACAACGGCTGATCCTTTAGTATTTCTGTGTCTTTCAAAAGCTTTTCCTTTAGTGTTCTGTGTTGTACAGCGGCTGATCCTTTAGTATTCTGTGTTGTATAGCGGCTGATCCTTTAGTGTTCTATGTTGTACAACGGCTGATCCTTTAGTATTTCTGTGTCTTTCAAAAGCTTTTCCTTTAGTGTTCTGTGATGTACAGCTGCTGTTCCTTTAGTGTTCTCTGTTTTACAGCAGCTGATCTTTTAGTGTTCTGTGATGTCCAGCTGCTGTTCCTTTAGGGTTCTGTGTTGTACAGCGGCTGATCTTTTAGTGTTCTGTGTCTTTCAGCAGCTGTTCCTTTAGTGTTCTGTGTTGTACAGCGGCTGATCCTTTACTGTTCTGTGTTGTACAGCTGCTGTTCCTTTAGTGTTCTCTGTTTTACAGCGGCTGATCCTTTAGTGTTCTATGTTGTACAACGGCTGATCCTTTAGTATTTCTGTGTCTTTCAGCACCTTTTTCTTTAGTGTTCTGTGTTGTACAGCGGCTGATCCTTAGGTGTTCTGTGTTGTACAGCGGCTGATCCTTTAGTGTTCTGTGTCTTTCAGCAGTTTTTCCTTTAGTGTTCTGTGTTGTATAGCGGCTGATCTTTTAGTGTTTTGTGTTGTATAGCGGCTGATCCTTAGGTGTTCTGTGTTGTACAGCGGCTGATCCTTTAGTGTTCTGTGATGTACAGCGGCTGATCTTTTAGTGTTCTGTTTTGTACAGCGGCTGATCCTTTAGTGTTCTGTGTTGTACAGCAGCTGATCCTTTAGTGTTCTGTGATGTACAGCGGCTGATCTTTTAGTGTTCTGTGTTGTACAGCGGCTGATCCTTAGGTGTTCTGTGTTGTACAGCGGCTGATCCTTTAGTGTTCTGTGATGTACAGCGGCTGATCTTTTAGTGTTCTGTGTTGTACAGCGGCTGATCCTTAGGTTTTCTGTGTTGTACAGCAGCTGATCCTTTAGTGTTCTGTGTTGTACAGCGGCTGATCTTTTAGTGTTCTGTGTTGTACAGTGGCTGATCCTTAGGTGTTCTGTGTTGTACAGCTGCTGTTCCTTTAGCGTTCTGTGTTGTACAGCGGCTGATCCTTTAGTGTTCTGTGTTGTACATCAGCTGATCCTTTTGTGTTCTGTGTTTTACAGCTGCTGCTCCTGAAGTGTTCTGTGTTGTACAGCAGCTGATCCTTTAGTGTTCTGTGTTGTACAGCGGCTGATCTTTTAGTGTTCTGTGTTGTACAGCGGCTGATCCTTTAGTGTTCTGTGTTGTATAGCGGCTGATCCTTTAGTGTTCTGTGTTGCACACCTAAGCTTACTCCACTGCAGAAGGCTGAGAGGGAGGCAGGAAGCTAGCGGACTGTGCAAGTATACGATAGGCTGATGGCAGCAGCACCTTTTCGTGTCAGACATCAGACACTTACAGTAGCAGAATCCTCATCATGATCCCAGTACTTCTAAATATAGACATGCTGCCATATCTGGGTCGTAGCTCACTAAACCATAAAACAAAAAAAACATAGCTCCATCTGCCCTACGTCACCTGCTGCAGCTCTGTGGAGGCTCCAGCAGTCTCCAAGGGTCACGCTGGGTTCAGAGTACCATAAAACATTCAGAGAAGAAACCTCCTCGGTATCATCAAAATGTCAGACAGGAAGAAAACACTCTAGGTTTCAGCATGAGGTTCAGAAAGCACACAAAAACATGTTCTGATCCAACCATCAGCCAAAAACAGGGACAGCATCACCATTTCACCCCTTAACCCACACAAAACCCATTCTACGGTTAAGAACTGCTCCAACAGTCTCTGTGACACCGTGAGTAACAAGAAGACCGCTTGTCAACTGGACCTTTAGCCCCAATCCCCCCCTGTCCAACAGAGCAGGTAAGCCAAGGCGAGGCGAAAAAAAACAACATGGTTACAGCAGAAAACGTGATTTACAAAAAACCTACAGGAACACCTTTGCAGAAGCTTAAAGCTGCAGATGTTGAGAAGTTGGAAGCAGAAGGAATCCAGACTGGAATCTGCGAGGCAGTTCTGAGCACAAGATGAGACAGACGGTAACGGCACCCTGGAGGTCAACCGTCTGCTGTGTGTCTGCTGGACATCTACACACAGGTTGTTCCCCTTATGGACTCCAGATCTTGGTCAATGAGTAACAACAGACCTTTCTGTCACACAAAAACTTCCTCTGGTCTCCTTCATTC
The DNA here is from genome assembly GCF_053564925.1 of Oryzias latipes. Classification (NCBI taxonomy): domain Eukaryota; kingdom Metazoa; phylum Chordata; class Actinopteri; order Beloniformes; family Adrianichthyidae; genus Oryzias; species Oryzias latipes. The sequence continues at coordinate 511,777 of NC_136257.1, forward strand.
AGGGCAGCTGAATGTGTCACATCAAATATATACTGTACATATATATATACATATGATCAGAAACTCACGCGTTCTTTTTCTCCAAGCAGAAACTCTTTCTTTTGCTGATGCAGCAGTATTACTGTTTTGATGGGCGTATACTCTTTATACGCCGTCATTAAAACCTTTGACTCCGTTTCAGTTAAGTATGAAGCTCTCTTTTTTTCTCCACGCCTTTCCATGGAAATCGGCAATCCATTGAAAATGCCTTGTTGTACTGCCATGCACGCGCATTAACTCGGGGTTCCCAGGAGGAGGTTAATTAAGCAGACTCATAACCAGTGTTTTGGGACCTACATACGCAAAGTAAGCAAGTTTAGGGTTACTTAAGCGAGAGTTCAGGGTTAATGTCGGGGTAAGTTAACCATGCTTTCTGGAATACCCCATTAAGGTGGCTACGGTGTGTCACTGTTGTGGAAGAAAACTCCTGGCGCACGCGCTGAGGCCGCATTTCCACTGCAGGGTTCAAGTGACCCAATTCCGTTTTTTTCCTCTCATGTGGCACAGATCGGATATGATCGGTGACCGTGGAAGCAGGACAAAAGCGCATGGATTCCGATTTTCTCAGATCGGAATCACATATGCTCACTCATATGTGGAAATAAATCGGATACGAATCGGATACGTGCATTAGCGTGTGCCATGTAAGCAGAAAAATCGGATAATTCCCGGTAAATGCGAGTCGTACGTCAGTGACGTCAACTCAGATCACATGACTCATTAAGGTGCTTTTGTGCTGATGTTGCTGTTGGAGGACAGCTGGAGCCCCATCAGCTGTTACCTTTCAGCCTCAGGCTTCAGACCGTAGGCCGTAGTCGGAAACCGCTGTTATTTCAGGTCCGGTCCCGGTCGGGACGCAAACGGTAACTAATGAAGTGGACACCGTTGCTCTGGAACAGGCTAGAAGCCGTTTATTTCTTTGCTTGGATCACACTGTAAGTACAGCTCAACGTCTGCAAACACTTCCTCATTCAAAACTCAGAGAGAGACCATAAGCTGGCAGAGCAGCCCTGCTTTTTCCTCTCCCGCGCATCCCCTCTAGTGCGCCTGCCGCCCTCTCACTCCCCCACCCTCTCCCTCTCCCCTCCTCCCTCCCTCTCCCCCCCTCTTCCTCTCCCTCCCTCTTCCTCTCCCCCCCTCCCTCTCCCACCCTCTGCTGCGTGCTGCACACACTCTTCCCCCCCTTCCGCTCCCTCCTCCTCCTCCTTCTTACACACGCATGTGGTTTGAGTTCATGCACATCCTCTTTTTGCAACACGTTTCAATGTGGGCACATGCGGCTTATAGACAGGTGAGGCTAATGTATGTACTAAATGGTTTATCCTTTAAAAATGTAATCAGGTGCGCTCTATAGCCCAAAAATTGCGGGTACTAGTTTTAGTCAACCCTTTTATTAGGTAATAGTTTTTCCTAGTTGACATAGTTGCACTATTCTTACTTGATTGAAAATCCTTGACAGAAATGCTCTGTTAAAGTGTAGAATGATAAAGGACGGTTAACAAAAGTAAAACCTGGATGTGTTGATGTAATGTGTTCATTTGGTAAATATGTAACAAAAGTAACGGATCGGGACCCAGGATGGGCAGATCCCCAAACTCTGGACCAAAGAAACTGATCGGGACATCCTTATTTTTCCCTTTTCTTCTTTTCATTCATGTCTGATTGTTTCTAATGTTTGAGGTAAAGCGAGCTACCATTGAGCTCACGCTTGTTTTTGATGGTTGTTAATAAAGTTTAATAAGAGTCCGTTTTTTTTCCGTTTCGCTCTAACTGACAGCAAAACAGTAGATATAATATCATTAATAAAGTTGATAAATAAAGTTGAACATTCAATAAATCGGGAAGAAATAAACAAAGGGTGATTAATTATTTTTTTCCCACAATGGGGAGATTGTTCTCTGCACTTTAGCCCGTCCCCTGGGGGGGAGCAGCGAGCTGCACCCCCCCAGCTAGCTGCACTCAGGGGGTGACAGCTAGCTGGGGAGACTGGGGATTGAACTGCCAACTCTTCGGTTGTTTGACGACCTGCTCTACCGCCTGAGCTAAACTGCCGCCCAATCACTAATTAACAGTAATCACAGCTATCATGGATAATTGATCACTAGTTAACTTTTTTGGGGGGGGGGGGGGGGGGGGGTTCTTATGGGGTCTGGCTGTTTTTAGATAACTTTTAGGCTGAAAAACGGTGACTATCTGGCACCACTGAATGTAAGTCACATCAAGTACAGAGTGGTGCTTTGCATTTATGGATTATCAGACACAAACAGCAGACGCTGATCTCCAGCTCTGGACAGGATTTGTGGCAGCAGAGCGGCCTCAGGAGGCTGCAGACAAACACACAAAGTCCCTCTGGAGCAGCGGCTCACAGCTGAGCCCAGTCTGAACCGCTCCTCACACGGCTCTGCCTTCAGGTCACGGGGCTGTGCACGCTTCACCACAGCCCCAGCTCAGCTTCAGGCTGAAATGTAGCCGTTTTCTTTACCCCTTGTGCTATCTTAGATGACCCCCCCCCTTCCATTGAGGTGTTCTCCCTACCATGACAAAGGTGGATAAAGGTGGAAAGATTTCATGTAATCCATGGACACCAGTGAAGATCACAAATCATTCAAGAAAAAAGGTTCAGAGCTCTGTCTAGTGGGTCTAGATGACCCACCTCCCAATGTTAAAGTGCCTAGGATAGAACAAGGGTTACCAAGCTGCTATCAGACGGAAAGACCAGCTGGAAGCTCAGAGAAAAGACCCGGTCCGGACCCGGACCAGCTGCACTCTCAGTAGCGACTGCTTTCTGCATGAACTCACATGAACAATTAGAGCAGGCCGACGTGACCTCAGTCAGCCAAGAGAAGCAGCTGAAGGCTGCTGCCATCGTTTATCAGAACAGACGGCAGGACACCAGAAAAACCGTGTCGGTTCCTCACAGAGAACCCTGAGGAAGAACACACGCTGAGTCCCAACTTCATTTGCAATGATTCTGCAGATTTAGTTTAGTTCAGAGAACTTCAAAAGCACAAATCCATGAATAAAGTGTTCTTTCATCTTTTCATTCTTTTATGCTTCATTTGGAAACCGCTTCAACTGAACTTGGAAGATAAAAAACTTCAAAGGTGTTAATCGTTTTAAATATTATAGTTTTATTTTTGGGACAAATTGGCAACAAAATGACTTTTTTAAGCATTTCTTAGTTGAACTGTCTTCAGTCCTCATCAAACTCGGCTCTGCTCGGGTCAAAGGTCATGGCTGTGTTTCTCTGGGTCCACATTCTGTCTAGAAAAAGCCCGGAGCGCTGCAGAACTTTCTTTCCCCACATTCACACTGTATGAACCAGGAAGAGAGCGTAGTACCGGACCATTTTAGAACCGGACCACTTTATAACCGGACCAATTTAGAACCGGACCAATTTAGTACCGGACCACTTTAGCACCGGACCACTTTAACACCGGACCACTTTAGAACCTGACCACTTTAGAACCGGACCACTTTATAACCGGACCAATTTAGAACCGGACCACTTTAACACCGGACCACTTTAGAACCGGACCACTTTAGCACCGGACCACTTTAGAACCGGACCACTTTAGCACCGGACCACTTTAACACCGGACCACTTTAACACCGGACCACTTTAGAACCGGACCACTTTAGCACCGGACCACTTTAGAACCGGACCACTTTAGCACCGGACCACTTTAACACCGGACCACTTTAGAACCGGACCACTTTAGCACCGGACCACTTTAGAACCGGACCACTTTATAACCGGACCAATTTAGAACCGGACCAATTTAGAACCGGACCACTTTAGAACCTGACCACTTTAACACCGGACCACTTTAATACCGGACCACTTTAGCACCGGACCAATTTAGTACCGGACCACTTTAGAACCTGACCACTTTAACACCGGACCACTTTAACACCGGACCACTTTAGAACCGGACCACTTTAGCACCGGACCACTTTAGAACCGGACCACTTTAGCACCGGACCACTTTAACACCGGACCACTTTAACACCGGACCACTTTAGAACCGGACCACTTTAGCACCGGACCACTTTAGAACCGGACCACTTTAGCACCGGACCACTTTAACACCGGACCACTTTAGAACCGGACCACTTTAGCACCGGACCACTTTAGAACCGGACCACTTTATAACCGGACCAATTTAGAACCGGACCAATTTAGAACCGGACCACTTTAGAACCTGACCACTTTAGCACCGGACCACTTTAACACCGGACCACTTTAGAACCGGACCACTTTAGCACCGGACCACTTTAGAACCGGACCACTTTAACACCGGACCACTTTATAACCGGACCAATTTAGAACCGGACCAATTTAGCACCGGACCACTTTAGAACCGGACCAATTTAGAACCGGACCAATTTAGTACAGGAGCACTTTAGAACCATACCACTTTACAACCGGACCACTTAAGAACCGGACCACTTTAGCACCGGAACACTTTACAACCGGACCACTTTAGAACCGGACCACTTTAACACCGGACCACTTTATAACCGGACCAATTTAGAACCGGACCAATTTAGTACCGGACCACTTTAGAACCGTACCACTTTACAACCGGACCACTTAAGAACCGGACCACTTTAGCACCGGACCACTTTACAACCGGACCACTTAAGAACCGGACCACTTTAGCACCGGACCACTTTACAACCGGACCACTTAAGAACCGGACCACTTTAGCACCGGAACACTTTACAACCGGACCACTTAAGAACCGGACCACTTTAGAACCGTACCACTTTAGAACCGGACCACTTTAGCACCGGACCACTTTAACACCGGACCACTTTAGAACCGGACCACTTTAACACCGGACCACTTTAGAACCGGACCACTTTAGCACCGGAACACTTTACAACCGGACCACTTTAGAACCGGACCACTTTAACACCGGACCACTTTATAACCGGACCAATTTAGAACCGGACCAATTTAGTACCGGACCACTTTAGAACCTGACCACTTTAGCACCGGAACACTTTACAACCGGACCACTTAAGAACCGGACCACTTTAGCACCGGACCACTTTACAACCGGACCACTTAAGAACCGGACCACTTTAGCACCGGAACACTTTACAACCGGACCACTTAAGAACCGGACCACTTTAGAACCGTACCACTTTAGAACCGGACCACTTTAGCACCGGACCACTTTAACACCGGACCAGATGGAGATGGCAGATGGAGTTTTTATAAGTTCACTCAAAATATCCACAGAGAGAAACAGCGAGGACGTTTTAGTGGCTAGTTTGACAGGAAGTGACCCATTTGAAAAGTGGGGGGCAACACCTGTCCCCCCAGGTGAGAGTCACTAAAGCGCTTACATTTCAAAGGTGAACAGTGTGGTTCATCGGTTTCTGCTGTTTGCCAGCCTGGTGACAGTCTGGACAGGAAGGACGTCGCCGCCATCGCGCTGCAGCACATGAGCGGTCATGTAGTCGTCACTCAGTTCTGGTTCTGGTTTGTTACAGGTCTGGTTCAGCTCGTCCTTGTTCTGGGATGTCTTTACCATGAGCCAAAGCTCTGCCGATGCTCCAGTGTGGATTCAGGTTGGTATCCCAGGACAAACTGCAGGTCCAGGTTCTCCCTTCACCGTCCATCTGACTCCTAAATTCACGGTTGGATTCCAAGAAAACTAGCAGCGTGAACGGATGTAGAAACCTTCTTATCTCACATGACCTGACCACAGGCCACCAGTGGAGCTGGAGGAGACCACCACAGGAGCTGGACTCCTCGGTCTGTGAGGATCTCCCAGAGAAACTCTGAAGGTCATAAACCCAACAGAACCTGCCGTCTGCAGCAGCTGAACAGGTTGCAACCACCAGAACCACTGGACTGACAGATGAATCCTGAGCTGTCCAGCTCCATGTCCTCCTGCCCCCTCCCGCCAGACCAGCCTCCCCAGCCCTGAAGACCTGCAGCGCGTGCGTCAGAGGCGCGTGCACAGACCGAGGAGGGTCTCCATCAGGTGGAGCTGAGCAAACGGGGTCGCTACAGGGAGGGGCTGTCCCCGTCCGCCGCGCTCAGAAACGAAAGCTGGACTGCGGGCGCGAGGAGCCTGGCGCGAGGCGCGGCGGGAGCCGCAAAGGGCGGCTCGGCGGAGCGCGAGCGCAGCGGCGTGACAGAGACAGGAAGTCCTCTCCTACCTGTGGGTGATGCTGCTTTCAAACACGTCCATCATCTGACGCTCAGGGGCGCGCCGAAGCCGACGGGAGCGCGCGGATACCCACACGGCACGCAGGCGGACGGGACGAAGGAGCAGGATGCCCCCGTACCCTGAAGCGAGTTGCGCTGCCCCCCGACGGTCATGTGCCTAGTTAGCTGCGCTCCCCCCTCCCTCCCGCTGCTTGCCTCTCTCCGTTTGATTAGCCCGCTCCCCGTGCCCCTCCTTCTGTAAGACCCCCCATACATTCAGTTTCAGATGGATGGAGGCTGCTGCAGGAATAAGGTAGATCTGCCCCCATCCTGCTTCTGTGACCCCTCAGACTCTCTGCTGTGTGGAACAGCGCCCCCTACCTCACAGAGTTGCAGTTTCAGTTGCAGATGACTGTTGGTTCCCTTCAGTGTGAATGCAGACAGACTTATCATGGACCAAGGAGAGGAGGAGAGCCGTGACAGGACATGGTGGAAGCTGCAGCCGTGGGAGGGGGGCTTTTTCTCAGAGGAAGGACTCTTCTCCTGAAATCTACATCATCATCATCATCATCAGCCTGTCACGCCACTGCTGGCGGGTGGCCTCCACATCTTACTCATCACGGTTTTGGGCACTCTGGGTCCACGTGCTGCCTGCCTTCTCCTTCCATGTCATCTCTCCATCTTTTCTTCGGTCTTCCCCTTCCTCTCTTCCTGTCCCACGGAGTCCATTCTGTTGTTTTCTTAACCCATTCGTGGTTCTTCATTCGGGCTACATGTCCTGCCCACTTGCCTTTGGCTTCAATCACTTTCTCGATGACATCCTTCACCCCTGTTCTTGATCTTAAGTCTTCGTTCCTGACCTTATCTCTCCTCGTAACACCCAGCATTGATCGTTCCATGCTCCTCTGGGTGATTGCTAGTTTCTCTCTTTGGCGGTTGGGAAGTGACCATGTCCAGCTCCATACGTCATTGATGGCAGTATGACAGTGTTCATGATCTTCCTCTTGAGACACATGGGCATTTTTTGATCTCTCAGAAACGTGCTGTACTGTCCGAATCTCTTCCAAGCAGATGTTACTCTCGTCTATCTCTTTCGCCATCTCATTTCCTGGTGTTAGCAGTCTTCCCAAATACTTATACTCATCCACCTCCTCCAGTTGTTCTCCATCCACAATTATTCCTTTCCTTCTCCTTTTCCTTGCTAATTCATTGCACATGAAATCTACATCATGTTGTTGTAATACTGTAATTTCACCATTAGGTGGCAGACCCGGTTTAGTGTAGTTTAGCCAATTCCGGCTGAATTCTCTGACTTTATGTTTTTATGATTTCATGTTTATTTTACAATTAGCGGTATGAAGCCCATTAAGATGACTGTTGTTGTAATACTGGGCCATAGAAATTGAATGGAATTGTGAACAGACCATAACAACATCTGCACACTGGGTTGCACATCAGCTTTGAGGAACTCCCTGTTACTGTGTTAGATGAGCAGCATGGCAGAGGGCCGAGTCCAACCAGATGCCAAGTCTTCCTCCACGATTGCTGTGTCTCAGCAGTTTTTAATTAAAAGGCTCCATTTGTGCAATCTCTTTGGGATCATAAATTGCTGCTTCCTTTCCTGCTGGCTGCGCTTTGCTGCTTCAGCGTGTCCGTTGGTACTGATAAGGCCCTTCAGAGCTACATCAGCATGTCTGATGCAGGAGCACTTTTCAAATTCTTCAAGGTTCATTTGAAACAAAACAGAGCAAAAAGGCTTGTTTTTCACGGCCCCAACAATCTGTTGAAGGGAAGGAAAATGCTCATTGCAGGTATGTCTAACAATGAGAAGAAAAAATCCTCTGATGTCACTCCTCAACAAAATGGCATTCTCTCTTTGTTGGTGTCATTCTGCAACAAAGAGAAAAAACAGGAAATGAGAAGGAGCAAAGCAGAAACTGTTTCTTTGGTTCTCATGGACGTTAGAGCTGCATGCTGCCTTCAGGCCTTTTTGTCAGGCAGAAAGTGTTCTGCACCTTCAGCTGCAGCAGCTCCGTTCAGACTGAGAGCGATGACGAAACCAGGGCTAAAAATAGCCGCCTCCCAGGATCCCCCTGTCCGCCACGTTAAACAACAGAGAGCCGCTCAGAGCCTGCAGCCGTGTGATGCTGAATACGCAGCAGACGTTGCAGACACCGCAGATGTTGCATATGCTGCAGATGCCACAGACGCTGCAGATGTCGCAGACACCGTAGATGCTGCAGACGTTGCAGACACCGCAGATGTCGCATATGCTGCAGATGCCACAGACGCTGCAGATGCAGCAGATGTCGCAGACACCGCAGATGCAGCAGACGTTGCAGACACCGCAGATGTCGCATATGCTGCAGATGCCACAGACGCTGCAGATGCAGCAGATGTCGCAGACACCGCAGATGCTGCAGACGTTGCAGACACCGCAGATGTCGCATATGCTGCAGATGCCACAGACGCTGCAGATGCAGCAGATGTCGCAGACACCGCAGATGCTGCAGACGTTGCAGACACCGCAGATGTCGCATATGCTGCAGATGCCACAGACGCTGCAGATGCAGCAGATGTCGCAGACACCGCAGATGCTGCAGACGTTGCAGACACCGCAGATGTCGCATATGCTGCAGATGCCACAGACGCTGCAGATGCAGCAGATGTCGCAGACACCGCAGATGCTGCAGACGTTGCAGACACCGCAGATGTCGCATATGCTGCAGATGCCACAGACGCTGCAGATGCAGCAGATGTCGCAGACACCGCAGATGCAGCAGACGTTGCAGACACCGCAGATGTCGCATATGCTGCAGATGCCACAGACGCTGCAGATGCAGCAGATGTCGCAGACACCGCAGATGCTGCAGACGTTGCAGACACCGCAGATGTCGCATATGCTGCAGATGCCACAGACGCAGCAGATGTCGCAGACACCGCAGATGCTGCAGACGTTGCAGACACCGCAGATGTCGCATATGCTGCAGATGCCACAGACGCTGCAGATGCAGCAGATGTCGCAGACACCGCAGATGCTGCAGACGTTGCAGACACCGCAGATGTCGCATATGCTGCAGATGCCACAGACGCTGCAGATGCAGCAGATGTCGCAGACACCGCAGATGCTGCAGACGTTGCAGACACCGCAGATGTCGCATATGCTGCAGATGCCACAGACGCTGCAGATGCAGCAGATGTCGCAGACACCGCAGATGCTGCAGACGTTGCAGACACCGCAGATGTCGCATATGCTGCAGATGCCACAGACGCTGCAGATGCAGCAGATGTCGCAGAAACCGCAGATGCTGCAGACGTTGCAGACACCGCAGATGTCGCATATGCTGCAGATGCCACAGACGCTGCAGATGCAGCAGATGTCGCAGACACCGCAGATGCTGCAGACGTTGCAGACACCGCAGATGTCGCATATGCTGCAGATGCCACAGACGCTGCAGATGCAGCAGATGTCGCAGACACCGCAGATGCTGCAGACGTTGCAGACACCGCAGATGTCGCATATGCTGCAGATGCCACAGACGCTGCAGATGCAGCAGATGTCTCAGACACCGCAGATGCAGCAGACGTTGCAGACACCGCAGATGTCGCATATGCTGCAGATGCCACAGACGCTGCAGATGCAGCAGATGTCGCAGACACCGCAGATGCAGCAGACGTTGCAGACACCGCAGATGTCGCATATGCTGCAGATGCCACAGACGCTGCAGATGCAGCAGATGTCGCAGACACCGCAGATGCTGCAGACGTTGCAGACACCGCAGATGTCGCATATGCTGCAGATGCCACAGACGCTGCAGATGCAGCAGATGTCGCAGACACCGCAGATGCCACAGACGCTGCAGATGCAGCAGATGTCGCAGACACCGCAGATGTCGCATATGCTGCAGATGCCACAGACGCTGCAGATGCAGCAGATGTCGCAGACACCGCAGATGTCGCAGACACCGCAGATGTCGCAGACACCGCAGATGCCTTCACCCCCCAGAAAGCCATGTTTGCTTTCTCGTTACTGGAAACTGCGAGACGTCTGTTGGGCGTTTCACCCAAATGAGCAGCTGGAACATTACAGTCATGTCAGTCAAACAAAGCCGTCCCACTGATGGATCTAAGCTCATCCAAACAGTGGTGACGTCAGAACCCCCCCGACACACACATGCACTCTGATAGGGAGGGAGGGACAGCCTCATTGCAGACGGACAGGGCTGGTTTTCTGCATTTTATTGAGGGAGGTGTTGATCCATGCAGGTTTCCCTCCTTTAAAATGTCAGCAAGGAAATGCTTCTCCTTCCAGGAGATGAAACACAGCAACCCCCCCTGCAAAAATGTCTTCCTTCCTGCACTAATTTGACTGAATTTACTGAGTGTGTTTCTAGAACACCCGTTCACAGTCCAGCGTGTCCTAAAGTGCAACACAACAGAACTCATCATTCCTGCTGTTTCAGTCCAGATCATTACATGACAGTGTCATTACTTGAAGGGTATTTGCTTAGGGCGGCACGCTGGTTTGGCGGTTAGCACTCTCACCTCACAGCATGGGGGCCATGCTTCAAATCTCGGTTGTTTCTGTGTGAAGTCTGCATGTTCTCCTGCACGCGTGGGGTTTTCCAGGCATCTTCTCACAGTCCAAAAGCAGGCTTTGGTCTGGCTGTGAGTGTTTTGTGCTGCTGCTGTGTTGCCCCCTTCCCTGTCCTCTGTGCTTCTGCTCACCTGGCAGGTGTGTGCCATAATCTTGCTCAGTTCCTGCTATGTCAGCCAGAGAAGGCCAGAGTAGGCCGTTTGTTGGTGCTGTGCTGGTCGTTTTTACTCTTCTTTTCCCCCTTTTGTCCTCAGCAGTCCTATGCTGCTGGGTTTTTATCATTTTAGTTTGGGTTGGGTCTCGGTAGTCTTGATTTGTTACTTTTAAATTCTAGTCCTTTTATTATTTTTGTTTGAGTTGGAAGCCCTCTCCAGAAACCTCCACTTTAGCCTAGTGGAGGGGTTTGAAAACGTAAGTGATCCCAGGGGCTAAGCTGTCTGGGGCTTTTGTCTCCGGTCGGGTCTGCCATGGCACACAGGTCTTGGGTGACGCGCCAACGGTTAGAAGCCCACCGGAGATTCAGCTACGTCCCCTGGATTGGCGTCACCGGGGCCCCACTCTGGAGCCAGGCCTAGGGTTGGGGCTCGTCACCTGGTGACTGAGGCTCCTCCACGGGCTCTGGTCAGGTCCAGCCCGAAGAAACAACCTGGGGATCACTGTGGTTTTGGTGGCAGTCAAAGGCGGGTGCTCAGCTGCCCAAACTCTGGTCATGGAACTTGGCTTTTGGGACGTGGAACGTCACCTCTCAGGGAGGGAAGGAGCCTGAGCACAAGCTCTGGTTGTGCCCCCCCTTGTGTCAACATATTCACTCGTGCAAGACGCAGAAAGGGGGGATTGAGGGCGGGGCTACTTTGCTCAGCACGAATAGCCACGCCCTTGTGGAGGAGATTTTGGAAACAGAGGCTTCAGATGAACATGAAATGTGACTTTTTAAGAGATTTAGGTTTTTGGATTTTGGTTGAAAACTTCATATTCAGAATTCAAACACCACCTGGAACATTTTTGTATAAAAAATTTAAACTTTAAACATTACTAATGTCTGGTTTAAAGACATAGACATGCAGTAAACTGACGGATACATTTGATGGTTTTATGGTTGCAGGTCTCGAGGTCACGGAAACAAAAACGGAGAAACCTGCTGCTATGGATCTGCAGGAGTTTCTGTTTCTACTTTGCACTCATCACTTCACACACATAAATGTATTAAATATACTATGCTCTGGGTTTTATTGGAATTTTATTTTTTGCACGTTTTCTGTAAAAGAATATAAGATGAAGACCATCAACAAATCTTCAGTGAAGAACAAATTCGGCTCCCCCAGGAACTTTTCAGACTGGATTCTGGATTTTGTTGTTTTTTAAAACGTCCTCTTCAGAAACGCTACTTTTTTGTTTTATTTTTGTGTTTCCATCTTTATACGTTATTGAGAATTCACTCATTTAATTTCTAATATTTTTTTCAGTGAACCATGATCAAATCAAAAAATACACCTTAAACATCACCAGTGAAAGTATCGTGATCCGAAAACGAGACAGACCCAGATGCTGAAAGCCGGAAGGAGGACACAGGTAAGTGGTAAGGTGAGTAATAAGGATTTATTTCGATCCGACGAGATTAGGAGTTTTGGCGTGGCTGGAGGTTCTGGTGAAGTTACGACCGTGGCAAGGCTGAAGGCTCTGATGTAGTTTGGAGTTCGTGACGTGGCTGGAGATTTTGAGGAGGTAGGTTTCCTGAGGAGATTCAGGAAAGTAGCTTCTGCTTGTGGAAGTGTCTGACTCAGGTGACTCTCGTGGCCTGAAGTCCTGAGGCAAAAACAAACAAAGTTATCGAGGGAGCAAGACAAGGGGGCCAGACGTGAGTCTAAGGATAGACTAAGCACTAAGGGGTTACGAACTGGCGAATGCTGGAGCTGGGTCTCCATAACCCTTGTGCTATCTTAGATGACCCCCCCCCCCCCCTCCATTGAGGTGTTCTCCCTACCATGACAAAGGTGGATAAAGGTGGAAAGATTTCATGTAATCCATGGACACCAGTGAAGATCACAAATCATTGAAGAAAAAGGTTCAGAGCACTGTTTAGTGGGTCTAGATGACCCAACTCCCAATGTTAAAGTGCCTAGGATAGAACAAGGGTTACATATAGCAGAGTCTTGATGAGATGAGTAGTCACAGCAGGAGTCAGGACCAGAGCAGAGCAGAGGGGGGGAGGAGAACTGACAGAGGCACCATGACAGAAAGATGAACGTGTCAATTCTTTTCCTTTTTTTAATCTATGTTTTGTGAGCAAGCATGTGTAGAAAGGGAAGCCCCTGGACCGGCTGGAAAGATGTAGTCTTGGAAGGCCTCAGGGAGGAGCTGGAGGACGTGGCGGGGGGGTCTGGGCATCTCTCTTGAGCAGGTCCTGGATGCTATTTACAATACATATAGTGCAGTTTGCAGTTTTCAAAGTAACAATGTGAAAAATGACATAAAATGCTGTTACAATCTATATAGATTTCCCAATTTCATGCAGCACTAAATATCTACTCACTGGTAATTAGATCATTTTTTACAAAAAAAAATTAAAATTCACGGTTTAAGAAATTCCACAAGGGTGAAGATCCTGTTTAGTTCATTTATTCAATATAATCTGGGTTTAAAGAAGTTTTGGAAAGTTGTGTTTTTTGTTGCTGTTGTAGACGTTTCCTGTTGGATAAGGACTAATGCAGCAAGAGCACTGAACATCACAAGGGTGTGATTAAGCATCTATAAATATGGCTGGAACACACTTTAAACACTCGATAAAACATGTTTATGATGCAGCCTCCCATCAGCAGCCCAGAGCTGCAGCCAAAGACATCCCAGGCTGAGGCTGTACAGTGGAATGCTGCCTTTGCAGCTGTGAACAGGGATCTTTTTCCCCTCCTAGTGTACATTTGGACAACACTGCAGCTCATGCTGAAACAGAGAATGGGTTTCCATGGCAATACAGTTTTTTTTCTGTTGCCCGGTTTGACGTCACATCAGGCTCCAGCACAAAGGTGTGGAGGTGCGTGGCAGGGACTCCTGCAGAAACAGCAGATAAGAGGCTAAAAGAATTCACCTGATTACCAAATCTATGAAAGTATAATCGACTGACCATGTCTAATAGAACACAACACACATAAGATCCAAAGAAACCCATCTGTGTCCTCTTTCATCAGGAAAAATCATCTCATTTACAAAGGCGTCATTTCTCCAGAAGAGTCCATTCACTGTTTTGCCTCTGAGCTTCTGTTTTTTTCACGCTTGGGGGCCCCCTGGTGGCAGACTGATGACGGTGCAGAACAAAAAAAAAGATCTAAAAGAAGTTTTGTCAAATCACAGAACAAGGACCGATGTCTGCCCCTTTCACGATGTTATGTGTGCGTGTGTGCACATGTGGGTGTTTGTGTGTGTGCGCATGTGTGTGCACGTGTGTGAGCATGCATGTTTGTGCACCTGTATGTGCACGTTTGTGTGCACGTGTGTTTATGTGTGCGTGTGTGTGCGCATGGGTGGGTGTGTGTGTGGGCATGTGTGAGTGTGTGTGCATTTGCGTGTTCGTGTGTGTGTCCGTAGGCGTGTGTATTGGCAAGAGTCTGACGATACGATACGTATCCCGATATTTTACCGAAACATATTTTCTTTGTGTTTTTTAAATATAACTTTGAATAAAACTCTACCTGAATTTTAACGTCTTCCACTGTAATAAAATGGTCAAATTCAGTTTATCACAGTAATGATCATAATGTTAAGCACTGCAATTGTGTCTCATTTATACATAAGTTGCGTTTACCGAAACAAATTCATAGTGCTTTTATTTTGGTAAGTTAAAATATAGAAAGGGAACAGTCAACATTGTCTGATTTCCACAACAAAATCTTTTTCAGTATAAGAAAAACAAAGAATGAATGAGCCTTAACGAGTAAGTTTCTTTTAGGGAAATAAAATGCTTTTTAATTTCAACATTGCTTAATGTAGCTTCTCCAGTACTTTTCAACGGTTCAAGAGTCTGAATGGTGGTTCTTCCAAAATAAAGGGTGGGGTGTGGGGGGACAAACTAATTCTTTCCAGAAACAAAGTGGGATGATGAGGCAGCAGGAAAGAACGAAGGAAAATTGCTTTAATGTGACAAAAAAGTTGCTTTGTTTACATATCAGTCTGCTTTGCCTCTGCTGCACCTTTGCAGCTACGCTTCTCACACACGGAAGTAAACTAACGCTCCTCGCCACGATGTCGGCCTTTTTTCAGAGCGTTGTACACATCCCTCTGATCCATCAGGTTGCTAAACTAGTAAACTAGAATCCATTGCTGGGAGGTTCTGCAGAACTTTGGCCCGCTTTGCCGATAGCATTTTAGCATATGCTAAGCCTAGCGCATTAGCCTATTAGCTGCTGCCGTGCTCCACTCGTATTTATCTGAGCCGCTAAAAAGCACAGAAATCCTCGTTTTCATATCTTACTGGCAGCAACATGGCTCAGAGTTTCTGTTTGGTATCCATTCAAGTAAAAACTAAGTATTTCATGTCTCATAACAGAACAAGCTGCCTCTGGCTGCAGTCTTCCTGTTGTTTTGTGTGGTGTGGAGCTGCTCAAAGAGGCTCCATGCTCTCTGCTGCCAACTAGCGGTCGGAGGGTGAAGTGGACAACAAGAGTCAGAAGCTGACGTTAAGGATGCTCAGAAATAAATAAATGAATAAATAAATATCGTCCTGGCAGCATTTTGAATTGATACAAGTATTGCCAAATGAACTATCGTGAAATATTGCAGAATCGATTTTTTTGTTACACCCCTATGTGTCCGTGTGTGTTTGTAGGTGTGTGTGCAGATGTGTGTGTGCGCGCATGTGTGCGCGCATGTGTGTGTATGTGGGTGTGTGTCCGTGTGTGTGTTGGGGGGGGCATATTTTCTGAAAAATGACCAAGAAAGTATCATTTCTTCTAGGGAATGTAAGCTATAAATATATATTTCTTTTGTTGGACTTCCTCAGTTTTTCCTCCATTTTTTTTTAACTAAAAGTTCGTTGTCTCTGATGGTGCTTAGTCTGGTCACTAGAGTTTACTCTTTGCTCATGTGCTTTTGCTCTTTGCTAATCTTGTTTTTACGCCTCGCCTACAGGACTTCAAACCATGAGTGTTCACCTGAGTCACATTTCTCCAAGAGCAGCCCTACCCTCACTGAAAATCCCGAGACCTCCAACCAGGTCACGAGTCCAAGCCACACTAAATCCCTCCAGCCACATCGCAACTTCCAGCCAAGGCTTCGGTTCGTCACGCCGTCAATCTCCACGCCTCCAACATCCTCACCCTTGGATCCTCATTCAGGAAAAAATAAACTCAATTACTTATTAAATCAAATCAAATTAAACTTTATTTATAAAATAGTGCTTCTCATGCATTTTGTGCAGCTTGAAGCGCTTTAACATTAAAAACAGAAAACACACAAAATTACAGTAAAAACCCCAGCCCACCCTTCACACTTCCCACTCCCCTCCGTTAAAACATGTGACCCATGGCCCCCACGTACAAAGAATAATGATTATGTAACTTTAATAAAGAAGCAAACAAACAAGTAAGGCTTGGCTCTGCTGTGAGGAAACATTATTTGGGAATCCTTTCATACCAGGCGCCAGCCTGGCCATCGGAGCATCGCCACAGTCCCCACCCAAACCGGGACAACACTGGGGTCCACTTCACAGCCATGAATCTGCAAAGCTAGACCCCAGCTGCCCCAGCAAGGGCAACAACTGCAGCAACAACCGCCGACCAAGCCGATGCCGGCTTACTTACCATCTTACTCATCTGTGTTTTCCTTCCGGGTTCCAGCGCCTGGGTCTGTCCCGCCTAGCAAATCATGACAAATTTGTTTTTTAAAGTTCAACCTCTGGAATTTTCCACATCCAGATTTTGTGCTGTCATTGAAAAGAGACTAAAAGTGTATGGGGATCGCTGTTGTATGTCAGAAACATCTTCAAAAAATGGGCAATGAACTATGATTTGTACATTGAGCCTTCACAGTTGACTGTGGCTGAGATCAACAAAGAATCCCTCTAAATTAGCATAAATGTCAAAACTAATAGAATCAAAACAACCCAGTTCACGAGACTAAAAAGTATAGCATTAATTACAAAAGATTGTTAGCAGACTGTTGAAAAATCACATTTTGTTGTAAATTTAGACTTTCTAGCACGGGATCGATAGAAATTGTAGTTTAAAAACTTGCCTCCTTTGGTTGTTTAAGGAACTACAACGTTGGAGTCTTTTAGCTCGGCGTCAAACTCAGTAACGAAATGGGGGGGGCTGAGACAGCCTTCAGCCAGTCCAGTCTGCAGTACAACATTTCAGACACAAGGGGGGGTCAGCAGCCTGATGTGGTGTGCAGCTCTCCCAGGAGCCCCTTCCCTCCTCTGGGAGCCTCACCTCATGGTAACAAAGAGGCTGCTCTCTTTTGTGCAGCAGCATAGTTGCAAAGCGCTGAGCGTCAGCAGGAACCACAGCAGCGTTCCAGAATGAAATCCCAAACCCTGCTGAGTCATCAGGCTCCTCCTCTTTGTCCTCCGGTTCGGTGAACCCCACAGTCACCAACGGTCCGCTCCGACACTCAAACTTGTGATCCGGTAATTGTCATAATGAGGCATTTTTTTGCGTTTTTAGTCTGGAAGTTATTCAGATGTAATTTAACTATTTGTTTTACTTTCATTGGTTTTGCCACCTGCCATCCCAGCATGTTCAAACTACTTTTTACTCTTTCTTTGAGTTTGTCCTTTGGTTTGTCGTTCAAATACAACCTTAATTGAGACCCCTAATGTTGCATTAGTTACAAAGACTGGGTGTATAACTGCAGCAAAGCTAAGACAGGAGAAAAGAGGGTGAACCTGCTCCTCCACCGGTCGTAACGGTAAATGTGAGATATCACCCAGAGTGTGAAGAACTGGGAATGAATTATAATCTTTTCCTTAAACCTGACTTTTATCCTGGAGTAAATCCTGGACTCCTGACTTTCAGATGGTTCACAAAAGGCTGAGAAAGCAGGGCTTTTTAGCAACAGATATTCCAGGATGTGCTGTTTTTAAGCGTCTTCAGCTAGCAGTAAGTTTCTGATCTTTTTATGTGCCAAAGGTACGTCACCTGTCATAATATGTACCTGTCCCGACTATAGCTAATGCTAACGTAGCCTGTGATTTCTGAACTAAAACACTAGATTTGTTTCATCCAAATGTCAGGGATGCCCACTGGTCCATAGCCTTCTCTTGCAAAGACAAACACTATTCTGGTCCTTTTCTTCTTTATGTGCAAAAGTCATTGAAACCTGCGCTCGAAGCGAATGAGGAACAATCACATGATCATGATCATGAAGCAGAACTTAATATCTGCAGTTTGTACCCAGCTGGAATTAAATGACACTATGATGTACATTTACAGGACCAGAGCTGTGAAAGAAACATCCTGCAGAAAGAGTTACCAGATTTGCATCACTCTGACATCTCACACCAGGACTCTTGCCAACTGTATGTGCTGAAGATCTGGATCTTGGACGTTGCCCTCTCAACATGAACAGCCAACTTTGTGGTACAAAAGGGTTAATTGGGCCAAACCATCGATGCAGGTCCTGGAAGAGTACAGTATGTGTCACTGGCTCAGTAAGCTCGCTGCACCTTGAGCTCCTGTCCATTCAGTTGGTTGAATGATTCTCTGGCGAATCAGCAGCTGAAGGTGCTCCTGTGCGTTAGTTTACGTAGGGTGCAGTTCTTTCTTCACACCACAGAGTCGGGTTGGGTCACGAATCCCTGTTGTTGTGTCTACAGTCTGATTGCTGGAACTTAAGCTGGTCGTCTGCCAACATGCGAGTACAGTGTTTCCATATCGCAGTTCACCTTTCAGGGTTTTGCATGCTTTTTCCCCTCTCTACATGGCACTGTGTTCTGCGTCTGGTCTTATCATCTCGCCCATCCCAAAAAGCTTTTGTCTTCTAGATAAAGTGCATCAACATCTCAGCAAAAAGTTGGATTTCTTTTTGTCCATTTGAGATTGGCTGTGGCTCCTCCCTCCAACCCCTGTAAGCGAATCACTAGCGAGAAGAATACAGTCAGATTCTAAAACAATTCTAGTCTGTTCTTTTCAACGCATTCATTTGTGCAGCCTGTCTTTTTCTGCAGCTCTCATATCCATTTGGTCGTCTTTCCCTGTTGCTGGTTAAACCCTGAAACGTTCATCTTGTATCCATCAGTGTTTAAGATTAAGATAAGCTTTACTGGACAAAAACAGAGAGTTGATTCTTACCATAACCTCACCTGGTGAAATGTTCATGTACATTACTCATGATCAGATCTGGTTTTTTGCATACTGGTGAAATGTTTTTTACTGCTGTCAATCTTTACGACTGTGTGCTTTTGTGTATCATGAGAAAAAAAAATCACTCTCAACTAAAAGTTAGATGGTTTTTAGCCATAATGTCATTTTTGTCCGAACTCCTACATCCCAACAATGAAGTGTTGGTTTACATATTTCCTTCTTCTGTTGACATGTCAGACGTCCTTGGTTGTGCTGACCTCAGTCAGAACGGACCCTCTGCTTCCTACAGCAGACTAATGACCGACAAGTGGTTCCTCAGCAGATGCAGATCCACATGCAGATCAGGTCCTGCCTCCCTGATCTGCAGCAGAACGACACAAATGAAATTAACAGTGATGCAGAGCTGCACATTCATCGGCTTCCAGGACATCTGAATAACAAAACCCTGCTTTAGTATAAAAGGTGCCTGGCACCCGCAGATTGTTGGACAGATTCCCAAAAACTCAGAACATCCAACATGGGCAAAGTGAGTACAGAGCAGAGCAGAAAAGCAACCACGTTTAAGTTCAGAGCAAAGTGCAGAAAAAGATCAAAGTCTAAAGCCTTTACCTTTGCTTTTCTCTGCAGATCATCTTCTACGAGGACAGGAACTTCCAGGGTCGCTCCTATGAGTGCATGAGTGACTGCCCTAACATGTCCTCCTACCTGAGCAGGTGTCACTCCTGCAGGGTGGAGAGCGGTTGCTTCGTGGTCTACGACCGTCCCAACTACATGGGGAACCAGTACTTCATGAGGAGGGGCGAGTACGCTGACCACACGTCTTTTGGCATCAGCGGTTCTGTTCAGTCCTGCCGCTTAGTTCCTCAGGTAACAGACACAGCAAACTATAGCAAACAGCTGCAGCATCTCTGCCATCAGAATCTGTTTCATCACGCGGGTTTGAACATGAAACAATCTCAGAGAAGACCCGAGTTGAGTGTTCTGCCTGCTGAAGTGTCTTCTGCCAACAGCACCGAGGCTCTTACCGGATGAAGATTTTCGAGCGGGAGAACTTCCAGGGTCAGAGCCATGAACTGGTGGACGACTGCGATAGCATCGTGGATCGGTACCAAATCTCTGACTGCCAGTCCTGCCACATCATTGATGGGCACTGGCTGATGTTCGAGCAGCCCCACCACAGAGGCAGGATGCTGTACCTGAGTCCCGGGGAGTACCGGAGCATCAAGGACTTGGGCTACCGCGGAATGAGGATCAGCTCGGTCCGGCGAATCGTGGATTCCTGCTGAAACTGACCAATAAAGTGAAAGGCAGATCAGATGTCCCTGTGTCTTTAATCTTTTAATTTCAGTGATGTAACCGTTTCATTTCTTGTAGAAATGAATATTTCACCTTCCTGCATTTAAAACACAGTTAGGTTAGGTTAGTGTCTGAAAACGGATCTGTCACCGGAGATCAGATTAAAACAGTTCTGCCTTTGAGACTTTTGGTCAGGCACTGAGGTGTGCTCAGAAATCAGTTTACTGCAGTAAGAGATGGGCAGATGGAGATCTCATCAAACTGCTGGTTTTCTGCAGGTTAATTGAAGCCCATCGAGACGACTGTTGTTGTGATTTTGGGCTATACAAATAAAATTGAATTGAATTAATTATGATTATGCTGTGTTCGGGCAAAATAAAAAACCTGTTTCTGCAGAGCGGCAGGAGGTCATTAGGCATTTGCCTCTGAGTTGGTGGCAAATCCCTAATGATCTATAAGGCCTTACATGGTATGACCCCATCCTATATTAAGGACCTCATAGTCCCTTACCATCCAATCAGAACACTTCTCTCCCTAAATGCAGGACTGCTTGTGGTTCCTTGAATTAGTCAAAGTACGGTTGGATGTTAGGGTTGGGCGATGTCCCCTAAATTGGTTGTTGACGATGTTTGCTGTCAACCATCGGGATGGACTATGATATCGTCGGGAGGGGGGGGCTATTTTTACATTTTTACATTTTTCGTTCTTATTTAACTGCTATTCGTTATTTTACTTTATTTATTTTATTTCCCAACTAATGACTCATCTGCGATGATCCAGTATAAACTGAGGGAAGTGACTTTAACAAAAAAAGTAACAAACAAAATAGAAAAGAAGTGGTCCGCTCCCGCACTTAACAAGGCAAGTGGACAGGTTGAGCGCGGACTTACAGCTTTGTGTTTGAGGGGAAGGGGGGGGGGGGTGCTTTGTTACATGAGCGGTATGTGTGGGAGATTTAAGACTGCTATCCGTCCCGCAGCTCTAGGGGTACGAGCTACAGAACTCAGAACCGGGTCTAAAAGTGTGTGTCTGAGCAGAGCTTGCACCGTCAGCACACACACAGCGGCTTTGGGGCTGTTTAAGCTTTAAAGCAGAAATGTGGCTCAGTCCTTAGAAACCGTTCAAACAATCACATGGATTTGTGTTTCCAGTCGTGTCCCGACTAAATAAAAGGCTGATGTTATTCCCACATGTTTACATGCAGTCAGCATGCAGCGCCACCCAAAGCTAATGTTGTTAGCCTGTGTTAGCATACTGCTAATTCCGGCTCCGTTCTTCAACAGAAAAAGCACTGACCACACGGAGTAAAATTCAAATGATGAGCGAACAGGTGCTTCATAATAACCGTAACATTATTAAAAGCACGTTTAGAAGATCGTCTCGTATTTTACCGAGCTAACATGTCAATGTATATAGCCGCTCGGAGCTGTTTAACATCGTTTTGTATTGAATTGTTACATTGAATAAAGTTTTTTAAAAAAGCCGCTCGGCGGAATTTATATCCCCTTCCGGTTTTTCAAACCCTACTGCGCATGTGCGAATGATTTATTCCGACCGAAAGTGTGACCTTAGTGAACGTTTGTTATATTCTGAAAACATTTTTCTGTGCCCATGTACACCGTTGGATTCTAATCCCACCATTGATCCCATCAAGATATTTTTCACATGTAACCGCGGCTTATGGTGTCGACTCGCAGCGTGGTGGGGGCGTGGCATCACGATGGTGTCTCTCCATCGGGATGTCAGTCACCCATCACGATGGACGATGATATCGTCCATCGGCACAACCCTATTGGAGGTAGAGCGTTTAGCTACCAAGCCCCTGTTTTATGAAATAAACTCCCAGCTCATGGAAGAGAGGCCGACACAGTTTCTACATTCAAAGTTAGAGTGAATTTAAAAAAAAAATTAAACTTAACGATAACAATAAAGTTGTTAGTAGTTGCTAGAAGTTGAAGCTGGGGTAACTATGGTGCTCTGGGGTTCTCTCCTCTTTTCTCTTCTACTTCTACCCTTCCTCTCCTCTATTCTTGATCATTATTCATCATTTAGTTTTCCATGCCTCTGTCTGGTGCAGTGATTCATGTATTTTCCCTCTTTCCCCTCCTGGGGAGTGCTTCCAGACTCCAGTTGGTTCATCCGTGCTCCTGTTCCTGACCGGTTACTTCGTCTCTGCTGCTGGTCATACACCTGCCTGTGGATCCTGTCTTAAGCTCGTCTGGCGCCCCCAGCCGCCCCCCAACTTCATCTGGATGAAGCTCGTCTGCTGGACTTTAAATATATAGTTGTAGCGTTAGACACGTTAATTCTTCTCAAGGAGTTCTGGTACATCGCCTGTCCGTCCTGGGGGAGGATCCCTCCTTCATGTGGACCCCCCTGAGGTTTCTTTGTTTTTTTTAGGAGTTTTCCTTACCGCGAAGGGGGGTCTAAGCGCAGTGATGCCAGTTTAGTTTAGTCAGTTTAGTTAAAGTTTATTATTATTCTATTGAATTCTATGCATTTATGATCCTTTTTGATTGTATGTTTACCTTACAATTACTGGCACAAAGCCCACAGATGACTGTTGTTGTGAATTTGGGCTATTTAAAAAAATTGAAATGAATTGACTGTTGGTGCAGCGTGAGCCTGCCTACATTTCCCGCTATCCATGTGTTTACACTTATGGCCCCTCACCCCCCAACCTAACATTAGCAGTGCAACAAAAATGGCAGCAGTATCAGATCCATCCATCCGTCCAGTTCTAATCCAGATTCCAGCTCAGACGAGGAAAACAAAGACGTTCATGGATCTGTTGGTCGGCAGGCAGATGATGAAAAAGGGGCGGAGCAAGGAGACTTTGGCCCGCAGATTGTAGTTTGTACACAAATGACTCGAGGAACCGAACCCAATGTGGTAGACATGATGGTTTGAGCCACAGGGTTCTGTATTAGGACCCCTTCTGTTTGCCACGTATATTAATGATAAAGGTCACAATGGGTCTGATGCAAATATGCCTTTCTATGCTGATGACACAATTATTTATTGCCTTGACCCATCCCTGGCCACTGCTGTTAAATCTCTGCAAAAAGCTTTTGACACGGTCCAGCATGCATTTCTTCAGCTGAAATGACTGGTTAATGCAGACAAAACCAAATTAATGTTGTTTTCTCTACAGTTTCCACTCTGGAGGGAAATTAAATGGTTCATGTGTGTAAATATCTGGGAATCTTGACTGATGATGCTCTCTCATTGCAGCCCCACATTGAGAGTCCTGTGAGGAAACTGAAAATGGTTTTGTTTTTCTATTGGGATTAAACAGCGACTTGTCACAGCAACTTTTTTATCCATAATAGATTATGGAGACCTTTATTTATGAATGCTACTGTCATGTGAGGGGGCTCGAGAGCAGGTAGGACCCAGACGCAGAGGCAGGAGGCAAACGGTTCCAGGGCAAGGGATTTATTAACGTAACAAAAGGCGCTGCAGAGCAGGATCACAAAACCAAACTCACCGTTGGCATGGCATGAAACATGGAACAAGGCATGAAGGGATGACGAGGCATGAAGACGTTAATGGACCAGCCCAAGAGGAAGGAAGAGATGAGACTTAAATACAGGCAGGGCAGACAAGACACAGGTGAACAAGATCAGGACAGATAGGGACCAGGAAGTAAAACTCAGGAACATGACCAAAAAGAACACCTTTCAAAATAAAACAGGAAACAGAACCAAACATGACAGAACAAGAAATAAATCAAAAACCAAGACAAAAGAAACCCAAACCATGACAGTACCCCCCCCCCTCAAGGAACCGCTCCGAGGTTCCAACAGTTCACAAAGGAGGAGGGGGCTCTTGAAACCAACTGTGACCGACAACGAAGTTCAGGGAGGCCGGGCTCGGCACGCCAGCAAGGCCGAGAAGAATCC
Source organism: Oryzias latipes (assembly GCF_053564925.1). NCBI lineage: Eukaryota > Metazoa > Chordata > Actinopteri > Beloniformes > Adrianichthyidae > Oryzias > Oryzias latipes. The sequence continues at coordinate 536,077 of NC_136257.1, forward strand.
GGAGGACGGCCGGGGGGCCGAGCGGTCCGGCGAGGCAGGTCCGGAGGACGGCCGGGGGGCCGAGCGGTCCGGCGAGGCAGGTCCGGAGGACGGCCGGGGGGCCGAGCGGTCCGGCGAGGCAGGTCCGGAGGAAGGCCGGGGGGCCGAGCGGTCCGGCGAGGCATGTCCGGTGTGGAATCTGGCATGGAGTCGGGCCAGCAGTCGGCCGGCGTGTCAGGCGTGGAGTCGTCAGGCGTGGAGTCGTCAGGCGTGGAGTCGTCAGGCGTGGAGTCGGCCAGCGTGTCAGGCGTGGAGTCGGCCGGCGTGTCAGGCGTGGAGTCGGCCGGCGTGTCAGGCGTGGAGTCGGCCGGCGGGTCGGGCCAGCAGTCGAGCTCTGGCGGGTCGGGCCAGCAGTCGAGCTCTGGCGGGTCGGGCCAGCAGTCGAGCTCTGGCGGGTCGGGCCAGCAGTCGAGCTCTGGCGGGTCGGGCCAGCAGTCGAGCTCTGGCGGGTCAGGCGTGGAGCCGAGCTCTGGCGGGTCAGGCGTGGAGCCGAGCTCTGGCGGGTCAGGCGTGGCATTGGAAGCGGGGACCGGTCGGGGGGTGTAGCCGGCACCCCCCTGGGAGCAGGGACGGGTCGGGGTGTAGCCGGCACCGTACTAGGAGCAGGGACGGGTCGGGGTGTAGCCGGCACCCCACTGGGTGCAGGGACGGGTCGGGGTGCAGCCGGCACCCCCCTGGGAGCAGGGACGGGTCGGGGTGCGTCCATGAGCACCACTGGAGCGGGTTGTGGTGCGTCCGGGACCACCACCGGAACAGGATCGGGTTGGGGTGCAGCCGGCACCCTCCTGGGAGCGGGGATGGGTCGGGGTGCATCCAAGACCACCACTGGAGCGAGTTGTGGTGCGTCCGGGACCACCACCGGAACAGGATCGGGTTGGGGTGCAGCTGGCACCCTCCTGGGAGCAGGGATGGGTCGGGGTGCGTCCATGACCACCACTGAAGCGGGTTGTGGTGCGTCCGGGACCACCTCCGGAACAGGAAGGGGATGTTGAAGGGGACGGCGGGGACGACGGCGACGACGATGACCCCCCTTCATGGCAAGACGGCTCCCTCTCCAGTCAAGATGGCTCCCCTCCATAGCAGGAGTGCAAAACTGGAGCATGTCAAAGTCCCAATAGGACCTGGTCCTCTCTGCTTCGAGGCAGTAGGCCTCCAAAAGCCGCATGTCCCGCTCTGCTGGTTCCAGGTAAAAATGGGGCTGGTCCATTCTGTCATGTGAGGGGGCTCGAGAGCAGGTAGGACCCAGACACAGAGGCAGGAGGCAAACGGTTCCAGGGCAAGGGATTTATTAACGTAACAAAAGGCGCTGCAGAGCAGGATCACAAAACCAAACTCACCGTTGGCATGGCATGAAACATGGAACAAGGCATGAAGGGATGACGAGGCATGAAGACGTTAAGAGACGTTACAGACGTTAATGGACCAGCCCAAGAGGAAGGAAGAGACGAGACTTAAATACAGGCAGAGCAGACAAGACACAGGTGAACAAGATCAGGACAGATAGGGACCAGGAAGTAAAACTCAGGAACATGACCAAACAGAACACCTTTCAAAATAAAACAGGAAACAGAACCAAACATGACAGAACAAGAAATAAATCAAAAACCAAGACAAAAGAAACCCAAACCATGACAGCTACAGCTCAATGCCAGTTGGATGCTGAGTATCGCGCTGCTTTGAGGTTTCTAACAAACTATAAGGCCTGGAATCATCACTGAAAACTGTACTCTGGAGTGGGATGGTCGTCTCTGTCCATCTGCAGGGTCACACACTGGTGCATTTTTATTTACAAATCTCTTCTTGGACTTTTACCTTCCTGCATATAAAGCTGATCAAGCTGAGGACTGTAGAATCATATGCACTGCGTTCCAATGACCGTCTGTTGCTCGTAAATTGACAGTAAATGATAACTGAACTGAACAATCCCTCCCCTTGGTGTTCCAAACAGGAAGTACCTGCTGGTCCCAAGAAACTAAGATCCCATGGACTTCTACAGAGAAATAAACCAGGTTCACCCACATTTGGAGTTTTAGAGGAGGCCAGCGCTGGGGGGTTAGGACCAAAACCCGCGCCACAGGGACAAGGACATCCCCTAGCTAAGATGTGATATGATCCCTGGTTCATGGTCCCGCCAGAGAACTGAGGGAAGCCCACCTACCTCGTGGGTGTTGTTTGTTTGTGTGTGTGTTGGAGTGTATTTGTTGAGTTGTAAGGTGTGTGTAATTAAGGGTGCAGTTAAAATTGGTGAGTGGGGCACCGAGAGAACATCGCCTGGTTACTCGCAGTAATGTCCAAACACCCCCCCCCCCCTACCAAGGGTCCTAAATGTCTAAGGTGGAATCAAAAATGACAGGGGAAGGGCCCAATTCCATGTGGCAACCATGGGAGGGGGACCAGTGCCAAGTAGCTCCCCCCTAAAGTGCATCGCAGGCTGACCACCGCCCACCCCAGTCTCCCCACCCCAGGGGCCCCATAGCAACGAAAGCTGATCCCCCATGTCTTGCATGTTCCTAGGGACAAACCCAGGCCCCCGCACCCAAGCGCCGCCTCTCCGAGAGCTTTGGTCAGGCTCTTACAGGACCGAGGCAGCCCAACTAGTCAGTACCCCCACCGATTGCCTCAGTGGAGACCCCAACCCGCCAAACATCCATACCTATGGTGGACCACACGCCCCCCCCCCCCCCCCTCTCACAGACAGCCCCGCAGGAAAGGGCAAGCCTCATCCACCCCCACACCGGCCATGGAAGGTGTCACCCGGAGCAACTGCGGGCCCCAAGAGGGTTGCCCCTACCTGTCCCCGGACCAGAGAAGGAGTGATCCCACCCCCAGGTGCAAATGGGCAGCCATTAGAAGGGGTGTGGCCTTCTAAGGTGCTCGCTGCAGATTGACGAGACTGTTTGCCATAGAAATGTAGACAGACCAGTCATGGCTCACTGGGGACGTCTGGTTCCAGCATGGCGAAGGACATGTTGCGGAAAAATGCCGACTGAATCAACTTCATCTGGATGGAACCGGAAGCAAAGCATTTCTCATGGGTGACATCACGTGCGATTCGTCCAGTTCTATGTTATACAGTCAGTGGTTTTACCCAAACACTGGAATAAAACTGTATTTCTAAAGCATTTTTCACTCAGTTACACGTTACATGGGAGAAATAATACATTTTGTTTTCAGTAACTTGTCATCAGTGTGAAGGCAGCATTTATCGGATGAATGTTGTGGGGCCTTGGCGTGGTCTTCAATCTGGGTCCCTGCTGGAAAAATCTTCCCCACAGTTCCTGCAGATCATCAAAAAACCTGAGTTCATGACCCTCAGAGAAAGAGAACAGCTGTGCTTGTAGCGCTCTGCGAGTCGCAGCTGATAACTCTGCTGCCGTCACCCACAGGACAGCAGTTGGCACTGCACCAGATGCACACACTCTGGAATAATAACCATTAACAAAGTGATTTAACAAACATTTTAGCCCCGTGTGTTACGCTGCTGAGTAAGATATTCAAAACAAAGGCTCCATAGATCATTTAACCATCAGGATGGGTATAAAAGTGTCAGCGTTTGCCAGAACCAGTGCAGTCAGGGAAAGGTTGACCTCCAAAATGGGCAGAGTAAGAGAGAGCATTTTGATGCTTTTGCTTCAGCTAAAATCTGAACAGATCACGAATGAATGTGTTTTGTTTTCAGATCATCTTCTACGAGGACAAAAACTTCCAGGGTCGCTCTTATGAGACCAGCAGCGACTGTGCAGAGCTCACCTCCTACCTGAGCCGCTGCACCTCCTGCAGGGTGGAAAGCGGCTGCTTCATGGTCTACGAGCGGCCAAACTACATGGGCCACCAGATGCTGGTGAGACAAGGGGAGTACCCTGACAACCAGCGGCTCATGGGGATGAGCATGAGTGACTGCATTCGTTCCTGCCGGATGATCCCCATGGTAATGGGAATCCGCAAATCTCTTGAAATGTTACGAAAACTGATATGATATGAATGTAACAAAACTTCATGCATATATTCAAATTTTCATAAAAGTATACTTTTATTTCCAAGACATAGCTTTCAAAACAAATGCGATAGATAAAAAAGACTTTCAGAAACGCTTTCACACTTTGCAGAAAGTGAACATTGTGTTTCCCAACAGCACAGGGGGCAGTTCAGGATGAGGATCTATGAGAGGGAGAACTTCGGAGGTCAGATGCACGAGCTGAGTGACGACTGCAACTCCATCCAGGAGCATTTTCGCATGTCTGACTGCCAGTCTGCTCACGTGATGGACGGCCACTGGCTGATGCACGAGCAGCCCCACTACAGAGGCAGGATGATGTACCTGAGGCCCGGGGAGTACCGGAGCCTCAGGGACATGGGGGTGGGCTCCACTGACATGAGGATAGGCTCCATCAGACGGATCATGGAGTCATGTTAAAACTGAGCTCATTGTAATAAACAAGTGACATACGCTCAGTATTTGTGGAGGTTTTCTGGGAAATAAGTAAAAATTTGTCACAGAAAATCGGTTCCTGCAGTAAATATCAGCATTTCTTTATCAGCATTGCTCTTCTTCCACTCCTGTATCAGAGACAACTTTGCATCTGTTCTCTATAAATGACTTCATTTACAGTAAAACAGTCCCTTTGAAAAAAAACAAGTCCAGTAGACTTTAACACCCAATAATATTCTTATAAAAAACTCTTGAATCCTAAAGTTTTGATTTATTAATTGTCACTAAAAAACCAACTGCTCTCTCAGAACCAGACAGATTCCTGTACTTGAACAATTTTCCACAGATAATCCAATAGTTTCTTGGGTCATTATTGTAGGAACAATAAAAATATAAAAGTGATATTAGACTGAATAATTCATTTTAGTTTATTTATAACTGCTTTGTAAGCAGGTAAAATTTGTAAGAATAATAATTTCTGTATTTTTTGGGATGAAAAAACTTTCTTAGGAAGATCATCCTGTGAAGTTTGAGAATAGAAATGTGGCGGCTTACTCCTTCCCACCCGGCATCATCACATGCTCCAGTATGGTTCAGATGCTGACAGAAAGGACTTTTGGCTAATCGGACACAAACCAAACAAACACAAAGCGACTTTTTCATGAAGACCTTCTGAATTTTGGCCAGAGCTGAGAGTAAGTCACATTCTGAAAACCTCCTCTTTTTGAGGCACTTGGAAGAATTTTAGCAACATTTATAACTTATTAATATTGTTTTTACTAAAAGACCCTGGAAAACAGAAAAAATATGAAGTCTGCCAAAAGAAAAATCTCTATTTTGGTTGAGCTCAATCTTTTGCTCAAAGGGTAATAACCCACATCCTCTACAAGTTACCGAGTTAAAATAGGCGACTGTGCAAAAGTAGATTTTTAAAAGAAAATCTTCTCACTTTGATAAAGGTTTTGCTGTAAGAAATATCCCCAGACTGGAACAAATCATTATATTTCACTGACATTTTACAAGAGCTAATTGTTAATTATACTATAAATTGTTGCCAGGTTTCAATGTAAAATGTGCTTTCTGATATTTCATCTTTAAAATTTGTTGCTGTTAGCCGTTTTCCTGATGAATGTCTCCCTCCGTTCTGACGAATGACGGACCTGTCAGACATCAGAACAGATGTGAGTGAGGAACAGGGATAATTCAGGGTGCAGAGCAGCCTCATTTCTAGATTTATTGACCCCGGTTCTTTGCTTAACTTAGCTCAACAAGCTTAACACGCGTGTTCATTAATCGCTGCAGTCAGCTGAAAGCACGTTTGTTGCCGTTTGAGGACAGATCATTCCAGGCGGACCAATGGACTCTCAGCTGTTTTTTTTTCCTGGAATACTTATTTTCACCACAGACATCAAAGTTAAGACAGACTATTTATTACCATCTTTAAGCAATCAAAACTGACAAAAAAAGGGTGATTCCTGCCCAAACCATGACTCCACCACCTCCTTGCTGGGCAAATAGAAGGTTTATGTAGAACTGCAGGCCTCTGGAGGATCCTACACCTTTATGTTGGTAGGTCTCCAGCAAGAGGACCTGGTTGCAGACTATGGCATGGTGCCTGAACATCATTGATAAATGGCGTATACTTATATAGTGCTTTTCTACCTACAAGGCCCAAAGCACTTTACAGTCACAGTCCCATTCACCCAGTCACACACACAGTCACACACACAGTCACACACACATTCACACACACAGTCACACACACATTCACACACTGATGGCGGCTCCGCTGCTGAACTCTGGCGCGAACCTCTCACCAGAGGCAAGGTGGCTTTCAGTGTCTTGCCCTAGGACATTTTGACTCATGGGCGTGCAAGGCGGGAATCGAACCTGCAACCTTACGATCATGTGTCGACCGCCCTACCGCAGCACCACGGCCGCCCTCATTAGCTGAAAGTGGAAACTCATAATCACAAAAGGAAGTTCACCCCCCCTTTCAAAGGTCAAAAATGACCTTTTCTTTCCAAGAATGATAACAAGAAACTATTGCGATGAAGATTTATGTACCATTGGTTAGCTGCACATGCCGCGTCTCTGTAAAACACAACACGGAACAGATTGATTGGGACAGGGAGAACAGGGAGACAATGAAAGGAGCATTGAGTAAGAATACAATTGTAATAATAGAAAGTGGAAAAAAACATCAAAATAACAAGTTACAATAACAGCAGCGGTTTCAGCAGTCCTAGACCATGCTGTTGTATAGCCTGACTGCTGTTGGGATGAAGGACCTCCGGTATACTTCCTTTTTGCCCTGGGGGTGCAGCAGTCTGCGGCTGAACGAGCTACTCCTAACCGTCACACACAGAAGGTGGGAGGGGTTGTTCCGGATGCTGGACAGCTTGGTCAGCATCCTCCTCTCACCTACAGACTCCACTGAGTCCAGGGGACAGCCCAGGACAGAGCTGGCTCTCTTCACCAGCTTGTCCAGTTTCTTTTTGTGGTCCAGCAGACCACAGCATAGAAAGTTGCTGATGCAACGACAGTCTCATAGAAGGTCTTGAGTAGTGGCCTACACACACCAAAGGACCTCAGTCTCCTCAGGTGGTGGAGGCGACTCTGGCCCTTCTTATGCAGGACCCTAGTGTTGTCTGACCAGTCCAGTTTATTGTTGATGTGAACGCCCAGGTACTTATACACATCCACCCTCTCAATGTCCAGTCCCTGAATGACCACTGGAGGAGACTGAGAAGCCTTTTTGTGGAAGTCCACCACCATCTCCTTTGTTTTGGTGGCATTGATGTGAAGATAAGATAAGATAAGATAAGATAAAGATACTTTATTGATCCCAGCTTGGGAAATTGGTTGTTGCAGCGTCGGCGTTAGGCTCAAGATACAAACATACACACAATAGACGACAACAGAGAACCAGAACAGTCAATCAGAAAGAAACATCAGTGAATTAGAACAGTTGAATTGCGTGCCACATCAGGAGAGAAAAACAGACAGACCATAAATGACTTTATCTATTGCACATGGATGACAAGTTCTAGAGTCCAATGGAGTGAGGTATGAAAGATCTCCTGAAGCGGTTTGTGTGACAGCGAAGCTGCCTTAGCCTGTTGGAGAAGGAGCTCCGCTGACCCAAGGTTATAATAGTTTCGGATTTTTTATTAGGGCCCGAGCACGGAGTGCAAGGACCCTATTGTAATTCGAATGTTTATTATTAGGGCCCGAGCACGGAGTGCAAGGACCCTATTGTATCTGTTAGAGTTATTATTATTATTATTATTATTCTTTTTCTTCCGACGGAAGAGTCGCCTTTTTGAGGCCTTTAACATACCCCAAAACTCACCAAATTTGGCACACACATCAGGAGTCGCGAAAAATTTCGTATTTTACAGGAGATTGGCATGGGCGCACAAAAACGGCTCGACAGCGCCACCTACAGTGACATTTGTCCCGAGCCCCCGCATATGCTTTAACATACAAGCTTGATTTTTTCAGGACATGTTCATCAGATGGAAACCTACAAAAAAGTCTCTTGGTACCAAGCTGTCAGTCGCACAGGAAGTCTGCTATATTGGTGTCAATATGTCATTTTTGCTCTATTTTGGACATTTGTAGGCCTCCTTCTAGAACGAACTCCTCCTAGAGATTTGTGAATAATGACTCCAAACTTTGGTTTTGTAAACTAAACACATGTCCGATGTTAAATTGCGAAGCTTTAAAAGTATTACGGATGTTTGTGACCGTGGCGGCGCGTCGAACTTGGAGGTCATTTCGAAAACACGCCATGAAACGGAAAATGGCCATTACTCAGCCATGTATAATCCAATCTGATCCAAAATTGATATGCATGATTTTAGTCTGACTCTGAACACATCTGCAGTGAAAGAATCTGGAAAAAGTTTAGCGCCACCTGCTGGCAAGAGGAAATGACATGTTTGACTTGGAGCATCACTGCTCCAAGTAGGATGAGCCGACAAACCTCAAAATGATGTCCACCTGTTGAAAAGCCATTGAAGTTTACTCTGATAAAAAGCCATAACTTTCAATGCGGGGGTGTGGTCGTGACAGAGCGGCGAAGGTGGGCGCCTCGCCGTGCACACAAAAGTTGCTCTCACGTGCACATTCCTTGTCCAATCTCACTGAAATTCGATGGAGGTGATGAAGCTTCCATTCTGAACCAATGGATATGACAATCTTGGACGAGCTCTATAGCGCCACCTAGATATTGACAAATACATTTTATGTCACATTCTGACCTGTCTTTTCTCTGTGCTTTGTCCGATGTTCATAAAATTACAACAGGAGATACTCACAAGGGTTTTCTCTCATTGTGTAAAGTTTCATGGGTGTACACCTGACGGTGCCTGCGCAAGCCACCGCCAAACAGGAAGTGGTTGATTGCGTTGCAGTCAGATAATTAAAAATTCATAAAAAATCAGCCGTTTTTCTGACGAGGCTGAGATTTCAGAATGAAATTCCCCTATACATATCTCCAACTTAGATATACAGCACTCGCACGGGTGCACAAAAACGGCTCAATAGCGCCACCTACAATCTTTGTTTTCGCGAGCCCCGCCATGTTCTTTAACATACAAGCTTGATATTTACAGGACATGTTCATCAGATGAAAACCTACAAAAAAGTCTCTTGGTACCAAGCTGTCAGTCGCACAGGAAGTCTGCTATATTGGTGTCAATATGTCATTTTTGCTCTATTTTGGGCATTTGTAGGCCTCCTTCTAGAACGAACTCCTCCTAGAGATTTATGAATAATGACTCCAAACTTTGGTTTTGTAAACTAAACACATGTCCGATGTTAAATTGCGAAGCTTTTAAGTTTTTACGGTTGTTTGTGACCGTGGCTGCGCGTCAAAATTGGAGGTCGTTTCGAAAACACGCCATGAAAAGAAGAATGGCCATAACTCAGCCATGCATAATCTAATCTGATCCAAAATTTATGTGCATGATTGTAGTCTGACTCTGAACAAATCTGCAGTGGAAAAATATGGAATAAGTGTAGCGCCACCTGTTGGCAACAGGAAATGACATGTCTTACTTGGAGCCTCACTGCTCCAAGTAGGATGAGCAAACGCACCTCAAAATGACATCCACCTGTTAAAAATCCATTGAAGTTTACTCTGATAAAAAACCAAATCTTTCAAAGCGGGGGTGTGGTCGTGAAAGAGCGGCGAAGTTGGGCGTCTCGCCATGCACACAAATGTTGCTCTCACGTGCACATTCCTTGTCCGATCTCACTGAAAATAAATGGATATGATGAAGCTTCAATTCTGAACCCATGGATATGACAAGTTTGGACGAGCTCTATAGCGCCACCTAGTTATTGCATGGGGCACATTCTGCCCTGTATTTTCTCAGTGCTTTGTCCGATGTTCATAAAATTACAACAGGAGATACTCAGAAGGCTCTTCTCTCATCGTTTAAAGTTTCATGGGTTTACACCTGACAATGCTTGCGCAAGCCACCACCAAACAGGAAGTGGTTGATTGCGTTGCAGTCAGATAATTAAAAATTCATAAAAAATCAGCCGTTTGTATCACAAGGCTGAGATTTCAGAATGAGATGCCTCCTACATATCTCCAACTTAGTGTCCAGAGCCAATCACTTTTACACTTAAGGCCTACTGGTGAATGAAGCAGCAGTAATGCAGACATTTTGGAAAGTCTGGGTCAGCTTTACAGTGAGTGATGAAACCTGTTTGTCTATTGATCATAGCAGGAGCCCCGTCTGCAGTCACTGCTACCAGCTTTTCTAATGGTACCTTTTTCTGCACAAAAACTCCTTTACCGTGTTATACATTTCAACTCCTCCTATATTTGTTTGTAAGGGCAGTTCTGTCAAGAGTTCTTCTCTTGATGTAAAGAAAAACAAAAAAAACAAACAAACACACAGCTGCGCTGCACTGCTGCTGTCTAGAGAATCTTCAAACTGGATGCAAAACAACATGCGCTTTGCAAGATCCCATTCCACCTGATCAGCCAATTTATCAAACATAGCTGACACATGTCGAGACATTGTAGTGGAAATTAGATCACTTCTATTCTTCACATCTTTAGGTACAGTGTTAGTGATTATCATCATTGCTTGATTGACAACTTTTTAATCTGAAAAGGCCTTCTGGATGAGAAAATGAGCAGGACTAAACAAAGCTTTGTTTGAATTTTTTTTCACAATATATGCAAAAATATCAGTCCTTCAAGGAAACAGATTACACCCCCCCCCCACCCCCACCTTCCGCCGAAAGGCTGCTGTCATGTTAAATGTAGCTTGCAGCGCCAGAATGCAGAAGGAAGAACGACACAAAACGGCTCGAGCAGGGCATTGTTCATTCACTCACTCGTTCACGCTATATGCAAAAGTCTTTGTCCCTTAAGGCAACAGATTACAGTCCCCCCCTCCCACACCCCCCACAGGCTGCTTTCATATTAACATTAGCTTGGAGCTCCAGAATGGACAAGAAAGAACGACGAGAATGGCTCGAGCAGGGCGTTGCTCACGGGGCGGTCGCTCGTGCCAGGCGGTCGCACGTGCTCGGGCCCGCTAAATGCTACTTGTAGCTTTAATTATTATTATTATTATTATTATTATTATTCTACCGGAAGAGTCGCCTTTTTGAGGCCTTTAACATACCCCAAAACTCACCAAATTTGGCACACACATCAGGAGTCGCGAAAAATTTCGTATTTTATAGGAGATTGGCATGGGCGCACAAAAACGGCTCGATAGCGCCACCTACAGTGACTTTTGTCCCGACGCCCCGCATACGCTTTAACGTACAAGCTTGAATTTTACAGGGCATGTTCTTCAGATGGAGACCTACAAAAAAGTCTGAAAGGACCCACCTGTCACTCGCACAGGAAGTCTGATATATTGAGGTCAATATGTCATTTTTGCTTCATTTTGGACATTTGCAGGCCTCGCTCTAGAACGAACTCCTCCTAGAGATTTTGGAGTAATGACTCCAAACTTTGGTTTTGTAAACTAGACACATGTCCGATGTTAAATTGCGAAGCTTTTAAGTTTTTACGGATGTTTGTGACCGTGGCGGCGCGTCGAAAATGGAGGTCATATTGAAAACACGCCATGAAAAGAAAAATGGCCATTACTCAGCCATGCAAAATCCAATCTGATCCAAAATTGATGTGCATGATTTTAGTCTGACCCTGACCACATCAGAAGTGGAAAAATCCAGAACAGGTGTAGCGCCACCTGCTGGCAAAAGGAAATGACATGTTTTACTTGGAGCATCACTGCTCCGAGTAGGATGAGCCGACACACCTCAAAATGATGTCCACCTGTTGAAAAGCCATTGAAGTTTACTCTGATAAAAAGCCATAACTTTCAATGCGGGGGTGTGGTCGTGACAGAGCGGTGAAGTTGGGCGTCTCGCCATGCACACAAAAGTTGCTCTCACGTGCACATTCCTTGTCCAATCTCACTGAAATTCAATAGAGGTGATGAAGCTTTCATTCTGAACCAATGGATATGACAATCTTGGACGAACTCCATAGCGCCACCTAGATATTGATAAATACATTTTATGTCACATTCTGACCTATCTTTTCTCTTTGCTTTGTCCGACATTCATAAAATTACAACAGGAGATACTCATAAGGGTCTTCTCTCATCGTCTAAAGTTTCATGGGTGTACACCTGACGGTGCCTGCGCAAGCCACCACCAAACAGGAAGTGGTTGATTGCGTTGCAGTCAGATAATTAAAAATTCATAAAAAATCAGCCGTTTGTATCACGAGGCTGAGATTTCAGAATGAGATGCCTCATAAATATCTCTAACTTAGATATACAGCACTTGCATGGGTGAACAAAAACGGCTCAATAGCGCCACCTACCATGTTTGTTTTTGAGAGCCCCGCCATGTTCTTTAACATACAAGCTTGATTTTTACAGGACATGTTCATCAGATGAAAACCTACAAAAAAGTCTCCTGGTACCAAGCTGTCAGTTGCACAGGAAGTCTGCTATATTGGTGTCAATATGTCATTTTTGGTGTATTTTGGTCATTTGCAAGCCTCGTTCTAGAACGAACTCCTCCTAGAGATTTTTGAACAATGACTCCAAACTTTGGTTTTGTAAACTAAACACATGTCCAATATTAAATTGCGAAGCTTTTAAGTTTTTACGGTTGTTTGTGACCGTGGCGGCGCGTCAAAATTTGAGGTCGTTTCGAAATCACGCCATGAAAAGAAAAATGGCCATTACTCAGCCATAAATAATCTAATCTGATCCAAATTTGTTGTGCATGATTTTAGTCTGACTTTGAACACATCTGCAGTCGAAAAATCCGAAACAGGTGTAGCGCCACCTGTTGGCAACAGGAAATGACATGTTTTACTTGGAGCATCACTGCTCCAAGTAGGATGAGCCGACACACCTCAAAATGACGTCCACCTGTTGAAAAACCATTGAAGTTTACTCTGATAAAAAGCCATAACTTTCAATGCGGGGTGTGGTCTTGACAGAGCGGCAAAGTTGGGCGTCTCGCCATGCAGACAAATGTTGCTCTCATGTGCACATTCCTTGTCCAATCTCACTGAATTTCAATGGATATGATGAAGCTTCCATTCTGAACCCATGGATATGACAACTTTGGACGAGCTCTATAGCGCCACCTAGTTATTGCATGGGGCACATTCTGCCCTGTATTTTCTATGTGCTTTTTCCGATGTGCATGAAATTAAAACTGGAGATACTCAGAAGGCTCTTCTCTCATCATCTCAAGTTTCATGGCTGCACATCTGACGGTGCCTGCGTAAGGCACTGCCAAACAGGAAGTGGTCGATTCCGTTGCAGTCATATAATCAAGCTTTATAGGAAATCAGCCGTTTGTCTCAGGAAGCTGAGATTTCAGAATTAGATGCGTCCTACAAAGCTCCACGTTTGAAAAGCAGCACTATACGTAGGAGAAACATTTAACCACCTTAATCACCCTATTGTGCTAAAAGCAAATTTTTGGACATTTTGACTCAAGCAAATATTTTTATCATAACTTCTGTTTAGTTTATCAGCACCAAAATAAAAAATATTTACATTTATAAAATGAACTGGTCAACTCTAGGATTTTATTTATTCAATCTTACATCCTCAAGCTTTTCATCAGTCTCCCCTGCTGCAGGAGTGGAGTTAGCCCCCCCCCCAACCCCCGGCTGTGTGCTCACATGTAAATTAGCCAGGAGTGGCAGACAGAAAGTAGAACAGTTAGAAAGCCTAGTTCAACCCTAAAATACAACATTTTCCTTTGTTTTGTTTGTCTTTTATACATCCTTAGCACTAATCATTGCTTTTTTATTCATCCAAAATACAATTAACTTTATATTTTATCTTTTTTTTTTTTTTTTACAAACAAAATATATGAATGTGCTCCAAAACAAAACCCAGCCTCAGTACACTCCTACAGATGTAACATCAGACAGTAAATGTCTCTTTTATGCTTTTTTTAATCAATGCTGCAACTTCTTTTCATTTCCTTTCAATACATCCAATAAAATTAAACTACAATGACAACAAACACAACATATAGCAAATGTCTCTAAGAAGATTGTGTATATACAATATGTACCACCTTTAAACACCAAATAAATAACAAATCTTTCTAATAAAATCACAAAAAATGGAACACAAAATGTAAAACCCAAATTAGAAATTGCAATTTTAAAAAGATACATTTTTCAGCAGCTTTTCAAAATCAATCACATATTTTACTCTTCTGTGGATGAAACAAAGAAGTCCAGAATAATGTAGCCACTTCTCCAAAGTCTCTGTCACCTTCAGTTTTAAACAAAGTCTGTGAAAATCCATTATACATTGGTCACATGTATTCAGAGACCTGCTAAAAGTGCACAATTGTAAAAGCTCTTTTATATAGACAACTGTTTGTTTGCTTAGAGCTCTAAATATAAAAAAATGCTTTTCTATCACCTAGACACAGGTGGAGAACCACATCAACTGGATTAGTAACAGGGAAACATGTTTAGGTTTAAACTTACATCAATAGACAACATGAAGCTGTTCATCACATTTTTGACCTAAACATGTAAACACATCCTTGGCTCTGCGGTTAGGAAATGGTAATTGGGAATCTCTTCATACCAGGAGCCAGCCTGAACATTGGAACATCACCACAGTGCCCACCCAGACTGGGACAGCAACGGGGTCCACTTCACAGCCGTGAGGCTGCTATGTTTAACTCCAGCTGGCCCAGCAAGGGAGACAACTGCAGCAACATCCACTGACCAAGCTGACAAGCCCTGGCAGAAAAGATCCCCACAAGAAAAACACTGGCTCAGGCAGGCTGGTCAATAAAAAAATATAGTTTTGCCAATGTCTTGCAGCTCGCAGATCAAGTGGTTTAGTTTTCCAGTAATGTCAGTCAAGAATACAAGTTCAGATTCACCATATTCATATTCACCATATTCAGCAGATATCTCCACCATTAGCACCTTAAAAATCCTGTTCTGTTTTGCTTTGCAGCTGAGGTTTTTTTTATGATTTTCACAATAGGAATCATTATATGTCCAGAGCCAATCACTTCTGCACATAAGGCCTACTGGTGAATGACGCAGCAGTAATGCAGACATTTTGGAAAGTCTGCGTCAGCTTTACAGCTTACAGTGAGTGATGAAACCTGTCTGCAGTCACTGCTACTGGCTTTTCTAATGGTACCTTTTTCTGCACAAAAACTCCTTCACCGTGTTATACATTTCAACTCCTCTTGTAGTTGTCTGTTAGGGCAGATGTGTCAGGAGTTCTTCTCTTGTGGAAACCAAAAGCTATGCTGTACTGTTGCCGTCCACAGACTCATCACACTGGACGTTAACCACCTGCACTTTGCAAGATCCCGGTCCAGCTAATTGGCCAAGTTATCAGACATAGCTGACACTCATCTAGACATTGTAGTGGAAATTGAATGAGTTCTATTGTTCTCATTCTTAGGAACAGTGATAGCAATTATCATCATTGCTTGTTTCTTAATCTGATAAAAACCTTCTTCTACTTGATGAGAAATTGAGCAGGTCTAAACGAGGCTTAGATTTAAGAATTTTTTTCATGCTATATGCATAAGTCTTTGTCCTTTAAGGAAACAGATTACAGTCCCCCCCCCCCCCCCCCCCCCCAGAGCTGCTGTCATATTAACATTATCTTGGAGCTCCAGAATGGACAAGAAAAAACAACGAGAATGGCTCGAGCAGGGCGTTGCTCACGGGGCGGTCGCTCGTGCCAGGCGGTGGCACGTGCTCGGGCCCGCTAAATGCTACTTGTAGCTTTAATTAGTTTTAGTTTTTATTTAGTTTTGAATTTTTTTTAAAAATTTATTTAGTTTTAATTAGTTTTTAGAGGCTGCTTTACTAGTTTTTATTAGTTTTTATTTTTTGAAATTGCTTCGTTTTAGTTTAGTTTTTATTAGTTTTAGTGTTAGTTTTAGTTTTTTTTTTGTAAATTAGGATATTTGTCAGGTGCATGATTCAAAATCACCAGAATAAGTATTGTATGATAAAAACGCAATCAAAGATACATTTTGAAACACTTATTATTCAGAGGACACAAGGACAACCATCCTTAAATTAAAATACAACAGCCGACAACATCATTACGTTATCTGCTCTGGCTTCTTTTTCGGGGGAGGGCGGGCGACAGGCTAGCTTGTCTAGGTACTGTTGATTTGCGTTGTTGTGTGCGCTTTTTAAATGTACTTTTAGATTCGTAGGGTTTTTCCCTTTGAGGAGCGTTCCACAAATTTTGTCTCCTGCTTCGACTACAAGGCACTTACTTTAGTTTTCGACGCTGTTATATTCAAAAAAGTCCCAGATAGGACTCTCCCGCTTTCTCCCAACTTTTACTGCAGCCATCACGCTCATGTAAATGTCTATGACCACGCTAGCCGGCAGTGTCTGACAGACATCATGTGACGTCACAGACTACGTGATGCCGTAAGGTTCAGATTAAGGCCCTGCGCGGGACTATTTTCTTCATCCCGCGCCCGCTGAATTTCTGACCAATCCCGCCCGCTCCCGCAACGTATGCGTTACACTCCCGCCCACACCCGCAATATGTATGTCCACTCCCGCCCGCACCCGCAAAACTCATAGAATTTAGTCCCGCACAGTAATAGAGATGCATTGATTTTGTATCGTCTCCCGTCCCGCAGGAAAAAAACACGTATTTGTATTGATATTACTAAAGAGATTCATGTCCCTCCTCCAGCCTCATCTTTTCATGCATTCCTCTTTTGTCTAATTTGCAACTTAATTATTAAATATATTTTCACAAATCCCGTTCGGTTAAAAGTGTGCGTGTGTGCGCGCGCAGACAGACGGCCTGAAGCGCGCTCTTAGTAAGAGGCGGGGCGGGGCGCACCCCCAACAACAGGTTAGATGACAGAGGCCATTGGGCGTCTCTACCTGGTGCTTTCACGGAGCTTCAGTACATAAGACTCCAACAGCCGCACAGCCTAACGTAGTCCGCTAATATATATTCATGAGATATTCATGGCAGCACTGATCCCGCGGGTTTTTTCTGCCGCCCGCTCCCGCCCGCAGCACAATTCAAACCGCCCAATCCCGCGAGATTTGGGTTGGGTCCCGCGGGACCCGGCGGGACCCGATCCCAATGCAGCCCTCTAGTTCAGATACACAGTAAAACTAGCAGGGTGAAGTAAATAGACTTTATTTCAACCCAAAAGACTTATGTATTAACAAAGACGAAAACGAAGTATTTTTTGGGGTTAATATTATTTAGTTTCAGTTAGTTTTATACACACGACAAACAGTTTTAGTTAGTTTTCGTTTTTTTAAAAACTCTCGTTTTTATTTTTATTTCAGTTAACGAAAATGTTTTTTCAGTTCTAGTTTTAGTTTTTTCGTTCGTTTTCGTTAACTATAATAACCTTGCGCTGACCATCCAGTACAGGATGGAGAGGATGCTCAGGAAAATCCATGATGGATATGAGCTCATTTAAAGTCCTCCTCTCCATCACAGATTCAAATGTGTCCATTTTACAACCGATTACGGAGCCAGCTCTTCGGATCAGTTTGTTCAGTCTATTACTGTCCCTAGCAGATATGCTGCCCCCCCAGCAGACCACTGAGAAGAACAGAGTGCTGGCCACAACAGACTGGTAAAAGATTTCAAGCATCTTGCTGCACACGTTGAAGGACCTTAGCCTCCTCAGGAAGTGGAGTCTGCTGCTGGCCTTCTTATACACAGCAGTGCTGTTGCTCTTCCAACTCAGTCTGTGGTCGATGGGTACTCCCAAGGTGATTGAGTTCACACCAGTCCACAAAGTCTTGATCACTCTGAGGGCAGACCCCATTGCCCCACAGTTAAGTTAAATTCATTTGTTATATTTCTTTGTTGAATAAACCATTTCATTTTATTTCACACATTACATAGCAAAAGTCGCGTAATGACTGGTGCACAGATGAAGTTAATTTTGTTTTGAGTAATTCTATTCTTTTGAGTTCTGTCTGAGGCCTGATTCTGAGGCAGAGGCAGGAGCTGGAAACTTCCTGATGATGTAGCAGTGGGAGGAGCTGAATAAGTTCCTGATGACGTGGAAAGGGAGGAGCTTGGGTGAACACTTCCATCTGGGGAAGATGGATATGTTGGACTACTGTTTATATTTTTCTGAATATGTAAAACTTGTTTTGAAGTATAAGTTCAGTTTCTTGGTTAAAGCGTTAAATTACTAGTAATTTACTACTTTAGTTAATATTTAGATTTTGAATGTTTTGTGTTTGTGATTCCCTCCCTATTGTGTCATTGGTCTGATCAGGCAGTAGAAAATCTCCCCAATGTTTCCTGTTGGGGGGTCAGTTTGCTTCAGTTGGTTTGAGCATTTGTTATTGATTCTCTCAGTTACATTTTGTTAAGTTGACCCCATTTTAATTTAGGCCCATGTCATTTCTGTGTTGGGTAAAATAAAACCCCTGATTTGAAGATCTTTTTTTGTCCTGTGGCTCAGTCTCTGCCCTGACAATCACCTTCTTATATTCCAGATCATTTCCCTCTGACAGGCGTCCAACGATGGCTGTGTCATGGAGAACTTCTGGATGTGGCAGCTGTTTGAGTCATGGTGGTCATCATGGTGAGGGGGCACATGAACAGACATCGTTCCGGAGCAGAAAAGGCCTCACATTACCATAACCTCAGTGAGAATCATGGGAAAACGTGTCCCAGTAGCCAATTAGCTCAAAGCCCCGCCCCCACGTAAAAAATAGGATCAGCTCTGCAGTGAAAACCTTTAACCTTATCTTTTGGTTTGTGTTCTTTTACTAGGTAAGATTTGGGTTCTTGTTAGGTAGGCCAATTTCTGTTTGTTACTTTGGCCTGGGTCCACTCTGAAGTAAATACTCTAGCTCTCATGGTTCCATCAAAATAAAATCTCTTCACCTGCTTTAAGTGTGCTGGCTTTTGAGACTGGAGGGAGATGGGGCTTCATTTTATGCTGCGTCCTCTTGGGCCACTAGACGGGGGGCGTAACACCAGGGCATCACCTGCCTTCGCCCACAAGTAGCCGGGATAGGCTCCTGCAGCCCCCTGACCCCGAAAGGGAAAAACGGAATAGAAAATATACGAATGAATAGAAAAAAATCCTCACATCCAAATCCAAAATTGAATCCAAATTCCTTTACTGCTTTTCTGAAGTAAAAAAGAAAAACACTCACAAACAAAGATTAATATCCAAACCAACAATACCAACAAAAATATTATGAATTTAGAACAGGCCTTTCTAGGTCAACTAAATCATAATGGGATCCATTATAAAACCAGGAAGTGAAAAGAAAAACTGGTAACAAAGAATGGTAGTGTCACAAGAACAGAAGGCTAGATCTAAACGCAGCAGGTTTATTAGCTAAAAGTCCACAAAGCTAAATCAGGGTCAGGCAGGCAGGGGTGGATAACAGGCGTGAGATCATCAGAGACGGGGTAGTCAGGATCCAGCCGTGTGTCGGGGCAGGTGGCAGAGTATCCTGTCCAGATATAACGCTCAGTAATGAAGGCAGCTTGGCACACTGAATGAGACTCAGTGCAGAGATAAGTAGACTGTGATTGATTGTACATGAGAGTCAGGTGTGTGGCATTCAGGAAGAGCACGCTGGGGATGCTGGGAGTTGTAGTGTGGCTAGTACTCTGGGTACGGCTCCCGCCAGTGACCAGAGGGGGAGACAGAGTTCTGACTTCTGAGAAGTAGGTAATACAAACAAAGGAGGTGTGCTTTTACTGGAATGATGTGGTAAACTTTTAAATGTGTGCGCCCAACTCAACTCAACTCAACTTTATTTATATAGCACTTTCATACAACAGTAGTTGAGACAAAGTGCTGAACACAACAGTAAAAAACATTAAAACATGTTAAGGGGGGGAAAACACAGAGGGAGATAAAACTATAGAAAACAGTAAACAGTTAGAAAAACAGTGGTCTCATATTGGGTTAAAAGCCAGAGCATAAAAATGGGTTTTTAAACGGGTTTTAGGGTTAGGGTTAGGGTTAGGGTTAAAGATCCATTACAATTCCACATGAAAGATTTCAGGAGTTGAACTCTATTACAAGAACTGTATTAACATATGTAATTATGTTCTGTCACAAGACCCCTAAAAGGAGATGCCAAAAGTTGAACAGAAACCTAGTTTGGTGACAGTAAGTCATTAAAGCCAATGATAGGACAATACAGGGGCAAAGACCACAAACACAAACCCCAGCATGGCAATTACTGGTTTTTAGAGCTTTTAGAGATCTGTCTTCTCAAATACTACGCAAGAGGCCTTCAGTTCTTATCTGTTTTATCAGCTGCTAGACTTGACAGAAAACAGATCTGTTTTATCTAAACACAGTAAAGGAATACAATGCACTATTGGTAGAATCATACAGGTCAAAAACTAAAGACATTGTTAATCATCAGAACATCTTATAATTTCCAGATTTTTTATGCTTGATTAGACACATCCAAGATCATATATCGGCAGTTGATGTAGTTTTAAATGCACAGGATCTTTTCTCAATGACAGCTTCTACATGTTTTGCCTGCTGTGCTAAATGCGGTGGAAGAGAGGTTTCCCGTTATTTTCTTTACAACAACAGTGCATGAATGCCAACATACGTTTACACCAGAATAATAACCCCTTAGTGTCTGGACTGCACACTAGGCTTCTATAGCATGTTGCTAGGTCAGGGTTTTAGACAATAGAAGCCCTGCCTTTCTTTCTTTTTGGGTAGGTATAAAAGTACCAGCCTGGCTGCCAGTGAAGCACAGCAGCTGAAGCTCAGTCTTGAGAAACACCTTTGAACTGTCATCATGGGCAAAGTGAGTAAATCATGGAATCATTTCAAAACATTGCCTTGTCCTTGTGCTTTTTTTTAACTAATACATTTATCTTCTTTTGCAGATCATCTTCTACGAGGACAGGAACTTCCAGGGTCGCTCCTATGAGTGCATGAGTGACTGCGCTGACATGTCCTCCTACCTGAGCAGGTGTCACTCCTGCAGGGTGGAGAGCGGTTGCTTCATGGTCTACGACCATCCCAACTACATGGGGAACCAGTACTTCATGAGGAGGGGCGAGTACGCCGACTACATGAGCATGTTCGGATGGAGCGGGGGCATCAGGTCCTGCCGCATGATCCCCATGGTTAGTTTAAAATCTTTTGGGGTTTTTTTCTGCTTTTACTTGAGGGAGATTCTAAAACTTTAACTTTCCAGCACAGGGGATCCTATAGGATGAGGATCTATGAGAGGGAGAACTTCGGAGGTCAGATGTACGAGATGATGGACGACTGCGACTCCATCATGGACCGTTACCGCATGAACAACTGCATGTCCTGCAACGTGATGGACGGCCACTGGCTGATGTACGAGCAGCCCCACTACAGAGGCAGGATGATGTACATGAGGCCCGGGGAGTACCGGAGCTTCAGGGACATGGGCTTCAGCGGCATGAGGTTCATGAGCATGAGGCGCATCATGGACTCCTGGTATTAGTTTCAACTGAACCAGTTGTTTTGATATTGGGGGAAAAGGGCCCACATGAGGCTCTTTACTGTGTATCACAACTTTATCACTGAAAATAAAGTCAATAATTAACACAAATTTTTAAGACTATTCTTTTTTTAAAATACCTCCTAACTGGAATAACATCTTAAATGTGAGTTCCAGAGAAGACAAAGACAACAAACCAGGAAAAAAAACGAAACAAGCAGCATGGACTAAGAACTATAAAGATATACAAAGGATCTCCAGAAGGAATTTTTCAAGGCTTGCCTTTTTTAACTTTTTCAAAGGTGAGAAATTAACATCCTTGCAAATATTATGACTATTAATACTATATTTTGCATAGCGTAAAGTGGCTGGGATGAGGGTCAGCACCGCTAAGTCTGATGCCAAGGTTCATGACCGGACAAAGGTCAAGAATCAGAGAGTTTCTCCTGTCTGTATGGGTGGAGTGTCCTTGCCCCAGGTGGAGGAGTTTAAGTATCTTGGGGTTCTTGTTCACAAGTGTGGGAAGATCAGAGTGTGAGATAGACAGGTGGATTGAAGCGGCGTCCGCCGTTATGCGGTCCCTGTATCGGTCCATTGTGGTGAAGAGATAGCTGAGCCAAAAAGCAAATCTCTCAATTTACCAGTTGATCTTTGTTGCAATACTCACCTATGGTCATGAGCTCTGAGTCATGACCGAAAGGACGAGGTCCTGACTACAAGTGGCTGAAATGAGCTTTCTCCGTAGGGCAGCTGGACACTTCCTTAGAGACAAGAGAAGCTTGGTCACCTGCGGAGAGAGCTCGAAGTATAGCAGCTGCTCCTTCACATCAAGAGGAACCAGTTAAGGTGGCACGGGCAGCTGGTCCAAATGCCTCATAAATGCATTCTTGGGAAAGTCATTCAGGCATGTCTTATTGGGAAAAGACCACCGGCAGACCCAGAACCTGCTGGACTGACTACATCCCTTGACTGGCCCGGGAACACCAGAGGAGCTGGAGGAAGTGGCCCGGGAGAATGAAGTCTGGGAATCTTTAAGATATGAGGTGTGCCTTGGATTTAGGGCAGTGATGGAGAGGAGGTCACTAAACAAGATCCTATCCATTATGGACAACCCAGACCATCCTCTCCACCCTGTTCTGGACAAACAGCAGAGTCCCTTCTCTGGGAGGCTCAGACAGCTCCGCTCCAAAACTGCCAGATACCGGAAATCCTTCATACCCAACACAATACAACTCTACAATGACTCACAATGCAACAGATAACCTGTGCACATCTTTTCTTTATTCTTTCTTTTTTGCACATTTTTTTTCTTACCTGGACTGTCTGTAAACAGCTCTTTAAATTTTACCACATGATTGTTACTTTTTTTTTAGATATTATTCTTATTCTTTTTTCTTCTTATGTTTACAATGCTGTCATTGGCTATGGTAATGAACAAATTTACCACGAGTGGGATCAATAAAGTAATTCTGATTCTGATCTCAGTATTAGTTCTACTAGATCAACAGTAAGTGCTGCTTTTGATCACCTGATCTTTGTAAACGGACTTTTGTTTTTGTTTGTTTGACTTGTCCTGTCCAACAGCTGAGCAAACAGATGAGAGCTAAAGGCCGTGCTTTTCAACATTTACATGCTTCTTCTCTGAAATGTCATCAGAAGCTCATTTCAACATTCCTTATTTTAATGTTTTTTATTTTTTATTGTTGATTGCTTTTGTCAATGTATTATTTTTTTATGAACGTTTTAATGATCATTTTTATTTCCAGTGCTTCCTCAGTTGGCTCCTCCCCCTCTGGGTCAGCTGCTGTTCAGCCACTGCAGCTCTTGGCGGGAACCTGCATCACTACTTCGCTGTGATGAGGCGGGTCCCCGTCTGTGATGCTGCACTTGGCTATGTGGCTGTCCACAGAGGAGGAAAACCAAACTACTAGTGTTTCCAACAGCCAACCTTTCCCATGCTCAGCTGGTTTTCCATGACTGTCCACATCAGTTAAGGGGGTTGGGGGTTTTGTGTGGGTTTATGCGCTTCTGGTTGTGGGGTGGGGTTGAATTTTTATATTATTGTACTTTCTTTTTTACATTTTATTAATTTTTGTGTACTACACCTTGTATTACCAATTGTATGAAAAGTGCTACATAAATAAAATTTGATTTGATTTGATATTTGCTTAGACTGTTGTCCCTGCGACCTGTTCCTAGATCAGCGGGATTAAATGGATGGATGGCATTTAGTGACCCTATTATCTACCAAAACATATGGGATAAAAAGGAGTACACTTTGCTGGAGGGATTTTAAAAATGTGCTATACATTCAAGATAGAAAACTTAATTGGTAAGCTGCTTTATAATGTCTGTTGATCTTTCCCAATGTCAGTCTCCTGAATGTTTTTCTTTCTTTCTTTTCTTATATTATGAGTTCTAATATTCCTCCTTGTACAGAATCTAGCTGCCGTGGCGTTATCTCAGCCGCTTTGTGATGTCTCACACCAGTGTGAAAAGGAGTGACATCATGACGTGCATACAGGGATGGAATGACCAGTTCTCCAGAAGAACATTTGCTTCCAAGTTAGCTTTGGCACTTGATTTGAAATGTTTTTTTCAAGCCATCAAAGCCAGAATAACAATAATAATAACAGTTTCATTAGGGATACTTAAGTGTCAATAAATCAACAACACATGACAACGATGAAGTACTTAATAATTATGTAAAATAGGCATAACTCTATTTTAGAAATCAACATAGCACATACAGATCAGTTATCTAAAATATGTGCAGATTATTTTTCATTAGAACAATCATGACTATGACTAAAAATAACACTACATCAGCAGAAATAGACATAACACTGTTTCCGAAATCATCATAGCATATGCAGATCAATCATCAAAAATATGTGCAGATTACATTTTTATAAGAACAATCATGAATATAATTAGACACAACACTATATCTACGAAATACTCACAGCATATATTGACCAAGAATCAAAAGTAAAAAATATGTGGAATTCATTTTTCATTAGAAAAAATCATGAACCACTTTTTGGGGCAATTGAAGTGATATAATTAAAGATCAATCACTGTAGCCATCTTCAGTTATAAGGTAATGCTGTGAAATTAAAAGGGTCCATATTCTGAGCATTGTCCAAGGTATGGATTCCATCTTCTGCTGATTAACAGCCGTCCTTCTGGTTTTAACAGAGTTTATAAATTCTTTTCGCTGTTATGTCTGCAGACATTAGATGCAGGTCAGAACTCTGCTGAAAATCAGGGTAACTTTAGACTTTTAGAGAGAGCGCAGATCCCAGGCGCCATAGATGTTGAAATGATATTTGGCTCTTTGATTTATTACTGCATGTTGGTTCAGACGTCCGTGATCAAACACTTCTCAAAGTCCTTCATGGTGTTCACAACCAGAACCTTGGACTGGTCTGGTGGACCGAGTGGTGGTCAAATGGTCGTTCAGATAAGCAGCAGATCCCTTCAGGTTCCTCCTTTGATTCATCGGAGCTAGCTTGTGATTTTGATTCACAAACCTGATGAGAATCGCTGGTTTATCCGTCTCCTTCCTCCTGGGGAGTGGGTGGCAGGTCTCTATGGTATTTAGATCCAGGGAAATCCCTTTAGATGTGAGAAATGATTCCACTTGGTGTTCCAGAGTCTCACCCTCGCACCCAGGTTCTGAAGCATTGCACTCCAGCTGCAGTTAGCTTTGCCCGAGGTTTGATCTGTGAGAATTACATTATTCATCCTTGCTTGTTGTTTCACATAGTCCACTTTTTTCTCTAGAATGCTGACCCGGTTTTCTCGTTGCTCGTTTTGAGCTCGGAGTCTTCGGAACTCTTCCAGTAGCTCCATGAAAGGATGCAGCTTAACCTGGATGTCATCAAGGATTTCTTTAATGTTGTCGTTGTCACTTGTTGCTCGGTTTTTCTTGGTCGGCTCTCTTTTATGGAGATAATCAATGGCAAAACGTGTCAGCTCATTAACCCATAACTGGAAGCACTTGGGTCAACGATATTGCCCTGACTATGCAGAAGTTTGTTTCCAACCGGTGCCAGTTTAGGTCCGTTATCAGACTCCCCCTGTGAGACACTAGTTACATTTTAAACAGTGAAAAGTCAACAAGGTGATGGAAAAATATGCCTTATCACCTGCAAATATTAGTGTTGCAAAATACACTTTGCTTAGTCAATAGCAGGAGTTAAAGTGTTGCACAGGGAAATCCAGTGTTGACATTTATCATTATTCACTTGAAAATTAATGTAAATAAACCTGCGGCTTTGAAGTTTGGGTCAGTTTTAAGCGATAATGTTCTCCTACCAATACTGCAACGCAGCAAAATCTGCTGCAAGCCATGAGCCTTTACCTCTACCTAAAAATGGAGGAACATGTGAAATAAACGTACCATGAACAAGTACAAAAACAAAAAAGCACAAAAACAAAGCTTACAAGCAAAATTGGCTATGATATCACCAAAATGTTTTACGAACACCAAAATCTTTCAAGCTTTCAACAGTAACATCTCTAGATCGACATCTTTATCTATGATGGATCTACTGATGTTTCGGGATGTAAGTATTTCCAGCAGATCTTCATAGAACCAGCAGCTACAACGTAAGTCTGCCACCAACAGTCATTTTAAGGTTTTACAGTTCAGTCATTCATAACCAAATAAGCTCTCGAACTTCTCTTTCTCAATAAAAAAAGACATGTTCTGTAAGGAAAATTCTCCCCCGGGGTCATGACCGTTTTACATGAGTGAGTACTCAAAACTCGATAGGCTTCTATAGAAGCATGCTGGGTCAGGACTTTGAACAATGGGGGGGACAAACAGCTTTTGTTTCCTGACAGGTATAAAAGTAAGGTGTTCTGACAGGCAGAGAATCAGTTCAAAAACAGTTCTCCTGGCAAATATGGGCAAGGTGAGAAACGGTCACAATTTAACCCTAACAGTATGGTGCCTTCAAATACAATCGTAATAAATTTGAAGTTCTTACTTCCGCTTAATGTTCTGCATTTCAGATCATCTTCTACGAAGACAGGAACTTCCAGGGTCGCTCCTATGAGTGCATGAGCGACTGCTCCGACATGTCCTCCTACCTGAGCAGGTGTCACTCCTGCAGGGTGGAGAGCGGCTGCTTCATGGTCTACGACCGTCCCAACTACATGGGGAACCAGTACTTCATGAGGAGGGGCGAGTACGCCGACTACATGAGCATGTTCGGATGGAGCGGGGGCATCAGGTCCTGCCGCATGATCCCCATGGTTAGTTTTTGGGAAAATGCACCATCAAGTGGTTCAACATCATCAAAAACATTCAACACTTTTTGTTCTGTCCAAACAGTACCGGGGTCAGTTCAGGATGAGGATCTATGAGAGGGAGAACTTCGAAGGTCAGATGTACGAGATGATGGACGACTGCGACAACATCATGGACCGATACCGCATGAACAACTGCATGTCCTGCAACGTGATGGACGGCCACTGGCTGATGTACGAGCAGCCCCACTACAGAGGCAGGATGATGTACATGAGGCCCGGGGAGTACCGCAGCTTCAGGGACATGGGCTTCAGCGGCATGAGGTTCATGAGCATGAGGCGCATCATGGACATGTGCTAGATCTACATGGAATTGTTTACTTGAAAACAATAAACCACTTAGCTTTTTAAAGTCTGGTGCCTTGCTTGATTTTATCTTTACAGTATTTTTTTAAAGTAGGCTTCTGGAAGTATGCTGCACTGATCGTCTTCTTTAGCCTAATGGTCACTTACTAGACTCAGTTTCTGCACACTTTATCCTCAGTGTTCAACACTGGCTTTAGAAAATGCTGACGCTGCTGGTCTATAAACGTTTTTGCTATTATCAAATCAAAGCTTAACATTTTCCAATAGTTGTCATCTAGCTTTGACAAACTTTACAAAGTTACATAACAGCAAGCCTCCAAACTCGTTCAGAGAAAGAACACAAATGCTGAGAACACGTCACATGCGGCCAACACCAAAGTCCAGTCTTGGACCCACTTAACCCTTGTGCTATCCTAGGCACTTTACCATTGGGAGTTGGGTCATCTAGACCCACTAGACAGTGCTCTGAACCCTTTTTCTTCAATGATTTGTGATCTTCACTGGTGTCCATGGATTACATGAAATCTTTCCACCTTTATCCACCTTTGTCATGGTGGGGAGAACACCTCAATGGAAGGTTGGGATCATAGGATAGCACAAGGGTTAAAATATGTGCAGGGAAGGCAGCAATGTGCATCTTCTCTTCTATTGCACCTGAGCTTGTGCACGGTGGACAGGGCAGATCAGGGAGCATGCGTTACTATACCATGCCATTGTGACATCACAACAGCTCATTAATTCAAACCAAGCATCAAAGACATTCAGTTTTTAAACTTCCAATTTGACGCTTTAGGAATATATAGATAGAACATTGCCCAACATTTCTTTTTTAAATTCAGATCAATCAACTGCTGACATCTTCCACAGCTATTCAGGATATTTTCCAGCCGCTTCTGAGTCAGCTGATGCCATTTCTCCAAACAGGGGCACAAATATCGGTTATGGGGATTCAGGAATAGTGGAACCATCTCTTGGAGGCTGACGGGCCGGTGTGCTCTTCATCTCCGCCCCCCTTCCTTAGAAATGTGTGGAGCACCTACTTCGGATGCAAAAGTCAGAAGGAGTCACATGACTGAAAAAAAATCCATGAATACGTGAAACTGCGAATATCGAAACATGAATACACGGGGGAACATTGTGTGTGTGTGTACGAGCCATTCAAATATGACCAATAGATTTTCCCTTAACTTTTCCTTTCACCGTCAAAGCATCAATAAACAGCTGTACGCCAACTCCAGCCTCATAAAGGTTGGCTTGTGAAACTATTGTCTTACATAAAATGATCCTTTACGCAAAAAAAGTTTTTTTTAGCAGTTGTCTCGCTGATAACAGTCTGTGACACCGTTTGACAGCGCCACTCCTCTCTACACAGAGAAGGATCACCAGTCTGGTTCCTCCAAAACCATCAGGCATTCAAGAGTCCAGCATGGCTGTAATATTTAGCCAGAAACTTCTTCTAACTATCTACCTCGAAACCTACGCAGTGTGAATTGTAAGCAAATATTTTATATTAGTTTATGCAAGTCTGTCTTGTTTTAAAAAAAATGAATTAACCAAATAAAAATATGGTTGATCATATATTTCCTTGTAGTAGTTCCTAGGTTTTTTGGAGAAAAAACCAGTAGCATTCTATCATTTAACTGAGTACCCCACGTGGGTAAAACTGAGACAGTTGCATGGCCAATCCCATGTGACTCCTTTGACCAACTGCAATAGTTTTGAACTGAAGCTCCAAGGCTTTTAGTAGGAGACGCTTGGTGACAGGAGTCAAAATGTGTTGGTGGGGCTGGAAATGACACCTGTTTTACTTATTAAACCTTCACTTGTGGTCTGTGTAAAGATATATTTTTGTGTCACAATTACACAAAGTTTTAAACAAGAAACCGTTTGATCTATTCTATGATTTTTTTTTCATGCTGCTACTGTAGCGCAAAGGTAGAAAACTCAGAGGATCCCAGGTTCGGTTCTGAACAGTAAAGCGTCCTTGAAAAGCACGTTGCTCCTGGTGGTTATATGTTGGCTCCAGTGCTCTGCAGCAGTGTGTGAATGTGTGACTGTAAGCAGTTTGGGCCTTAAAGCAAAGAAAAATACTATACAAGTAGACCGCATTTACCATGAAGCATTTTTAAATAAATACCACCCTTTTTGTACAAGAGATGCATGGTTTCATTTTTGTATTAAGCTTTAAACTGAAGTTTTCTCGTACCCCCATTTATTTGCGTTTCAGTATTCGCAAAAGCTTGACAACTCAAGACGCTTGCATGAGACTTTTGCTGCAGGGGGGGGCAGAGATGAAGATCACACCGGCCTGTAAAGAATATTTCAGAGCTGGTTCCACCGTCCCTGAATCGCTGTAATCGAAGTTTGTGAGCCTGAACGGAGAAATAGCATCAGCTGGCCCGGAAGCGGCTGGAAAATATCCTGAATAGCTGTGGAAGATCTTCTCAGAGAAAAATTATCATCCGGATGAAAGAATGGTGGATGAAACCGGCCTCTTTTGGAGGAAGATGATGTCTCACTTCACTGATGAAGGAGGAAGAACGGACTCCTGGTTTTAAGGCACAGAGAGACCCTCCTAATGTTATAAAAAACGCTATGGTACAGTCTATTGATGTGAAGAGAACAAACTCTTTATGTTGATGTTCTTTAATAAATGTTTCACAAAGCATCAGAAATGTTTCAGAAGAGTTTTGGATGAGGAAGGATCGGTAACGAACATTCTTCAGCTGCAGGGGTGGGGAGTTCTCCCTATTTGTGGATTCTGCATATTTTCAGGAGTCTGGTCCCTAACCCCCACGCATACGGGGGGAATACTGTAAACAGAGTATCCCACAGTAAACCCTTTTTTCATCATCCCCTGATCCTGTTTTAGTGATCAATGACATCATGGTGTGACTGACCTGTTTGATCAAGCAGGACTCTCATCTCTGGTAATTGACCTTTGCCAATAAGAAAGCCGCACAATGTGGCTTGAAACGTTCAATTGAGACCGTGATTCTGTGTTGTCACCAAATAAATAGCTCACTGCATTGTTCCCTGGAACAATCCATTCTAAAGTCTTCTAGGGGACCCAGTCACATGGAACTGTGACAAATGGCTCTCAGTACAGTATAGGCCTAATCATTTTGCTGGGTCAGGGTTTTGCACAATAGGGCCATAGATTCTTTAGGTTTAGTCAGGTATAAAAGTAACAGTAAAGCAGCACAACCAGAAGCATCTCACAACAGAGTTCTCTGAGAACCCAGTAATAACACCACAGCTATGGGCAAGGTAGGCCAGTACAGGTTTTGAAGCATTATTTCTGTTTTCTTACTCGTTATTCTCATTGTTTGTTTGTTTTCTTTTGCAGATCATCTTCTACGAGGACAGGAACTTCATGGGACGTTCCTATGAGACCAGCAGTGACTGCGCTGACATGTCCTCCTACCTGAGCAGGTGTCACTCCTGCAGGGTGGAGAGCGGCTGCTTCATGGTCTACGACCGTCCCAACTACATGGGGAACCAGTACTTCATGAAGAGGGGCGAGTACGCCGACTACATGAGCACAATGGGTATGAAGGACTGCATCAGGTCCTGCCGCATGATCCCCATGGTTAGTGTAAAACCTTTTCGGGTTTTTTCTGCTTTTACTTGAGGTGAATTCTAACACTTTCACTTTGCACTTTCCAGCACAGAGGATCCTTCAGGATGAGGATCTATGAGAGGGAGAACTTCGAAGGTCAGATGTACGAGATGATGGACGACTGCGACAACATCATGGACCGATACCGCATGAACAACTGCATGTCCTGCAACGTGATGGACGGCCACTGGCTGATGTACGAGCAGCCCCACTACAGAGGCAGGATGATTTACATGAGGCCCGGGGAGTACCGCAGCTTCAGGGACATGGGCTTCAGCGGCATGAGGTTCATGAGCATGAGGCGCATCATGGACATGTAAAAATCTGTTTCACCAAACATTAAAGGTTTTGATAAAATAAATCTAAAGATCTTTAGCAGATAAATGTGTCATCATCTGGTTTTTGGTTTTAAAAAGCATACCACAGCATTACTACAGACACTGAAATTTTTATAAAATGTTACTTATGACGGTATTATTAAATACAAAACAGTCTGTTACATCTTTGGCACGTCCATGTTGTGTTGGTTGGCAGGACATTGTGTTTTTTATTGAGTTAGCTCTCTGCAGGCCTCCCTGGGTTGGTTGTTGAGAAAGTGAGATACAAAAACCTGGTTTAGGAAAATAATGCATTTATTAAAAAGTTACTAAAAAGTTTTTATTCAAAGTTGGGTCAAAGTTATACGGAGCTCCAGGTTTCAAGCAGCATGCAATCCTGACCACGTAAGCGCTCCCCACGTAGCTCGCAGCGCTTTAGAAATGCTCCCCCCATTTACAGCAGAGCATGAAATACGATAGTTGCTGCTTTCTGATTTGTAATAAAATGGCTCATCTGTTAGTACTAAAGTATCTCCCTTATATAGGTTTGTGTACTTTTACTGTGTAGTTTTTGAATTATCAGTTCATTTTGTACTAATAGTTCATACTAAAAAAACAGTATTTTAGTCTCAAAATACTACACATATATATAAATACACAGACACACACACATATATATATATATATATGCCAACAAATAATGGCAAGTAATGGTAATGGGACAATTATCATAACAATGGTGAGCAGATAACATCACCCAGTGACGGTCCTTGGGCAAGACCCTTAACGCTACTGCCTGCCTCACAACTTGAGAGACAATGAACCACATGTCATGCCGACTCAGACGTCGCCCCGTCAAACAAGGTCTGCGTCAGGTGCTGGGGGACCAGAGCACCCTGATGGAAAGTGAGCTACTGGAACAAGACGGAAATGGACTAGATGTGACAACAAGGTTCTGTTAGAATGCTACTACTCAAGTAATCCCACCCAGAGGGGTTACATGCAGAGAATGTGGAATGAATGGATGCTTCGAAACCCCCAATCAAGGCTTACTGCCAAACAGCCCAATGTTCTAATATCCACAAACGGCAACTCCTATCACAAATTGAGATTGAAGCGTTACAATCCAATTGCAATACCACGGGAGAGCCAGCACAGCAGGTCAGAGAGGATGCTTTACCACACTCCCACCCTGAGCTTAGGTACACAACCCAACAACCACAGATACGCTGAGGGAGGAAGCAAATGACCTGAAAGACAAGATCATGTCTAGAATGAACACTAGGCCACCCCGTCACCAGCTACAACGGTTAAGTGATGTACCGCCTGAAAGTCTACTGGAAACTGTGAATGAAGCATTGAGGGCAATTCCTACCATCACAGAAACCAATGAACTGGTTTACACTTCAGCAGCAGTGATCCTTGAGATGCTTGGCTACAAGAGCAACCATGGAAGAAAACAGTACCCACCATGGAAGCAACGGTTAGAGGCCAAAATCAAGGCAACTCGGAAGGATGTGAGTAAGCTGACAGAGGCTCAAAGAGGTACAATGAGAAAGCAAGTACCTAAGAGATACAGTCAGATAGATGCCCATACCTGAAGCACTGGAAACTGCCAAACAAAGACTCCTAGCCTTGAGCAGCCGCCTAAAGAGGTACACAAGAGACAATGAAGCCAGACGGATAAACAAGCTGACCCAAGACCCAAGGTGTAAATCTACCACACCAGACAAGACCCAAGGTGTAGATCTACCACACCAGACAAGACCCAAGGTGTAGGCTGTGCAAAGAGGCGCCTGAAACAATCCAGCACATAACTGCAGGATGTAAGATGCTGGCAGGGAAAGCATACATGGAGCGCCACAATCAAGTGGCTGGAATAATATACAGGAACATGTGTGCAGAATATGAACTGGAAACCCCAAGGTCAAAATGGGAAACACCTCCGAAGGTGGTAGAGAATGAGAGGGCAAAGATCCTGTGGGACTTCCAGATCCAGACTGATAGGATGGTAATGGCGAACCAACCAGACATTGTAGTGGTGGATAAAGAACAGAGGAAAGCCGTTGTGGTGGATGTGGCAGTGCCAAGTGATGGAAACATCAGGAAGAAGGAACATGAGAAACTGGAGAAATACCAGGGACTCAGAGAAGAACTGGAGAAAGCCTGGAAAGTGAAGGTGACAGTGGTACCTGTGGTAATTGGAGCACTCGGGGCAGTAACCCCCAAGCTGGAGGAGTGGCTACAACAGATACCTGGAAAGACCTCAGACCTCTCAGTCCAGAAAAGAACAGGAACAGCTAAGATACTGCAGGACCCTCAAGCTCCCAGGCCTCTGATAGGGGACCCCAGCTTGGAGGAGAAACCACCCGCGGTGGGTGTTTATATATATATATATATAGGTAGATCTTTGCGACATTTTCGTCTCAAAAGTAGCTCACATGCCAAAACATTGTGGGCACCTCTGACATAAACAGTATGTATAAAAATGAGAAAAAAGGGGCCCCACATTTTCCCTTTTAAGCTCTCACAAGAGCTCACCACTCAAAAAGTGGAAATCACTACACTAACCCATCACAACTAACCGAGGTCATCCGCCACCACACCAGAGCGCACTGCTGCTAGCAATCACGTCCAGTAGGGAGGAGGGTGTGGTCCCCCTTTTTCAATAAGAGAGTTTTCCAAAGTCCCAGCATCCGCGTCAACCAGGTGTCCAGAGGATTGTCAATACCTGCCACAAATGCTTCACCCACTTCCTTGGCCTCCACCACGAAGCAGGCCCAATCCTTTGTGCTGATGTGGAGCCAGTTGCTGGGGCTGGGCCACTGCTACCTCACAAAAGATACCATCTCAAGGACTAAGGAATGGGAGGGGGCCTACAGATGTAGCTGTGGTGTAATCTGACATCAGCAGACTTGGAAGGAATGCCAAGGATTAGGGGCCAGATCATTCTTGGTGTTAAGGGGAAGGAAAATATAAATATCTTGAAAATTTAGCAGTCTCTGTATTTTTCACTGTCAAAGAACAAAGAGCCGCATTAAAGAAATAGTTTAGGTCAATGTGTGATGGAGCACAGTCTCACCTGCTTCTCCACGGCTTCTGTAGCTCCAGCTATCAATTTTCTGCATTTGTAGGAACACAACACAAAACAGACTTTATTTCAGAGTGATCACACTTTATTAAGTGTGGTTCCACATCCTCTAGCTATTGAGAACAACCAAAATAGCAAACAAAGCAAATCTATCCTTTTCTACTTTGTACTATGTTAAGTATTGAGTCAGTCTTCCTGCAGCTTTCTTCTTATCTTCTGGGTTTGCTTGCTCTCTGCAAAAGCCAACATCTTCTACTTCTACTCTATCTAGCTTCACACAACCTTCACCTGCAGTAATGCCACACACCGTTTGACGAGCAGACGTCCCTGTAATCGTAGGAACGGGCAGCCATTCACTGTCTTCACAAATCTTCAGTCCACAAAAAACAACATTTACAAAAAACAACAAAACACAATTTCCTTCCATGTTTAGGGGGCCATCACCTTCCCACAGGTTACCTCAAACTGAGCAAGCCCTTGTGGGGTGCCAAACCCAAATGGCGGGATATTTTATATTTTTGCAGATTGCCTCAGCTGATGTGTTTAAAGTAAAAAGACATTGTTTAAAGCAGATTAAGATAAAGATCAACTTTATTAATCCCCGTAGGGAAATTCGGATGATAAATATGCAAGGATATCAGCCTGTCAGAGGCTGAACGAGGTCATTCTGCACTCTAACAAATGATTCATGGGGTTGGTATGTAGAACTTAAAAAAAACAAAATTTTAAGCACAAATATTTAAGTTTGCTCGATAAAGTTATAATAGTAAGTTGTTAACTTATTTAAAGAAGTGAGTTGAACTCAAATTGTATTAAAGTGGTGAGAACTTAATTTTGGTGAGAACAATTTTGTGTTCACTCAACAACAACAAAATATTAAGTTGGTGAAACTTGATTTTATGTTTAGCATTCTTGAAAAGCTAGTGCAACAACACCGGAAGGACAGGCCACGCCTTCGAGGAGAAACGGAGCAAGCACGAAGCAGCTCAATGAAGGACTGTCCTCTCTGGTAAGTTCTCATTTTTTAAATTTGTTTTTGGCCAAACTAATTCAAATAAAATATTATCTTTCAACTGTGTCGCGAGAGGTGCAGGAAAAAAACACCTTACTACACCTGCCATGATGTTGTTTTCTTGCTAACGTCGACTTTTAGCTAGCAACTGAATTCATAGGGTACTGGGGGGGGACTATGTTATATTTTAACAAGACTAGAACCAAGTATTCGGTGTCATTTTGATCTCAAGTTCAACTGAATAAACGGCAAGAATAAACTGCCTTCTCGCATAGTTTTTCTGACATGTTGTCTCACTGTTGCAAACACACAACGTTAGCATTTGAATATTACTGGCGGGAGAAACACTAACGGCTTTGTCTGCGTCAGGTGTCGCAAATTGAACGGCTCGGTGGGGTTATTTATCCAGTTCTGGTGTTATTTGCCTGTATGAGAGAGACATTTTGTAAGTTTGAATGTTTTACTTCACTCTGTTAATTAGTTTCCTCTTAAGATTAACTGCATAATGAGTCATATCTGGAACATTGCTTTTCTGTAGGTTAAATATTTGAGTACAGTTTATTTGTTCTCCAACTAAGGCAGCTATATCAGTGATACATTATACATTTTTAGCAGATAGAAAACGTTTATCGAGAAAGTCCAGCTCCTCCCTTATCCGCACCTTTCCTGCAAACCCTAATTTTATCTTAAACATATACGAATATATTTGGCAGGAAAGTTTATGGTCTTAACTCACTTGAAAAAAGGAAAAATAAGGAAGGATCATTCTTGAACAGTTGGAAAATTGTTGTTCTATTTTTACTCTTCACCCCAGCTTTAGTTTGAAATACATTTTTACCTTATAGTTTAGCATTTAAAAAGCTGCTCCAAGTTTTATTTTAAGGTTTTTTTTTTGTTCCTTTGTAAGCCAGTTTACAAAAATAAAAACGGTTAACATTTTATTTAAACAGTTTTCTTATAGTTTTTCAGGTATAACCTGTAAATCCCAATTATCAACAGTGATATTTATGTAAATTAATTTAGGAATAAGAACCACCAGTCAGTAATGTCAGAGACACATGGCATGCTCTTTTTAGTGCTGCTCATGGAAATATTTTACTTAAAGCATTTACTGTGTAGATGAATGTACAAAAGTGAATTGTAAGTTTTCATGTTTTACTTATTTCTAAAGAGATTAATGAAGGATTTAAACACATCACCACTATGGGGGCAACATCCATGTCAAAAGTAGACCATTACCATTAAAATAATGTCCCTGGTTTCCACAAGAGGAGGAGCCACAAAATGGACTTTCAGCGTATTAAGACTATGGTGGAAGAGGTAAAAACACGTTAGTTGCCACTTGACATTGTTGTAAGTTTTAATAAGTTCATACACATTAAGTTTTCCTCTTCTCTCTACAGGATCATTCCATTAAAAGGAAAAGGGGGGCTGCTATTCATTCCTTGGTTGTCTACCTAAATGAAAAAGAAGAAGATCTTTTCAAAGAACTGGTGGTAGGTAGAGGACTTATAAGACACTTGATCCCTTTTTCTTTGGACTTCAAACATTGTTATTATTTTAAAATTATTTTTAGGATGAAGATGCTGATATCACCAGGGAAGTCTTGAAAATTTCCATCGCAAGAGGGACTACACCAGTTCATGCAGGAGTGGTGATCGAGGAAACAGAAGTCCTTGGAGACCTGGATGCACCCAGAGCCTGTGCCTTGCTTATGGGACTGATATATGCCCTGAACATCAGTAAATCAAAAAGTCTAAAGAACACCTTGCAGGTCTTTCAGAAAGTTTTCTTTGAGCTTGATGCCCTGAAAGGGTGAAGAACTACTTGGCAGTAAGTGTTCTAAAACAGTGGTGTAAAACTTCATACCTGGAGGGCCGACGTCCTGCTGGTTTTCCAGATCTTTCTGCATCATGTTCACCTGGTCTTGTGTGTCCAGCAAGAATGAGGAAAAAAAGAGGACATTTGGAGGAAGTGAGAGCCTCAGTTTCTTTGTTTCCACCAACATCCTTTTTTCTGCCTCTGATTGGCTGAACACACGTGACCAGGTGATTAAAAGGAAGTACAACAAGGAAACCTGGAAAACCAGCAGGGCATCAGCCGTTTTGCTTGGAATATTTACACCTGTGCATTGAAATCGGTTATTGTGCTGCTAATTTTTTGTTGCCGATGTGCATGTAGCAGCTACACCTTTAAGCAGTTTCAATTGTAAGCCTAACAAAAATGTTTTATGTTTGACTTTTGAAGGTGTTATTTGTCACTGAAGTATTTCTTTTACTTTGTACATTGTATGCAGGAGATTAAATATTGTTAGAGTCACTACCAATCTTTACATTCTTTTGAATCTTTAATTTTTGAGAAGCAACGAGAAATGAGTATAAAGGCGGATTATCGTTTCTTAATTTTGTGAAGTATTGGATGGTGTATGTTTGAAAAATACTGTTTCTTTTCATAATAAACAATTGAAGCAAAAACGAGAATGGTGGAGTTGTCTCAACTGATTGAATTAAGTTTACAATGCTGAAAAAATTAAGGTAACAATTTGCATGGACTTTTTTGAGTAAAAGTAAAAGAAAACAAATAAGTTGAAGTAGCTTAAATTCAATAACTTGCTAACTTAAATTCACCAGAAGCTTTTACTTAAAAATAAAAAATAATTTGTGTTTGTGGGACTAAATAAAATTAAGTTAATTAAACTCAAAAAGTCAAATTTAATTTACTCAATACTGATTAGAGTTGGGATAACTCAAAAAGATCAATGCAAATTGTTACCTCAATTTGTTTAAGTTGGCCCAGTGTATTTTTCTTTAGAGTGTGCTGCACTGTAGAAAGATACCTAGACTTAACATTTCCTTCAAAAGTCATTACAAGGCACCTATTTTCATCAGTTTGGTTTATCACCACATCCCTTTTTAATGGCTACCACAGCCATTTACTCATTTTAAGGTCTACCCCAGACCGCTGGCTATCACAGCCAGCTATACAACATTTATTTCAACCCTGATCCCTTTAACGTATACAACATTGAACTCAATACATTTGCCATGGAAGTGACCAGTCATGAACCTAAGTTTGGGCTAAATCACTTTATGGCTTCGTGTAGTCTTGGAAGTTCGACTTGAGGTGTCCAATCAAAGATGCCTGCTCGCTGAACAAGGTCATTCTGCTACAATGTGGAAAGATATCAGGACTGTAACAATCCACCCTCCACTCAGTGAGGGGAACGTCACAACACCGTTCTACGGCAGGGGCATTAAGTAAATGATAGGATCATCATCAATAACGATACTAACAATAATAATAATAAACACATATAGTGTAATCACTTGTTTGTGCAAACCAAAAAGACGTACTTTACATTGGTTAAACACCAGGCCAACACTCAAAATACAAACAACCCGATATCCCCAAAGTCCATAACATGTACAAATACCACAGTTCAAACCCAAGTCCTGCAGTCTTGCTAACAAAAAAAAGAAAAGGCTCTGGAAGAAAAGGTAATGTCCAACAATCTCACGCGTTTGGTGGGAGGCCGCCCTGTCTCACTCGCTGGCCACTCGTTAATAAGGCTGCTGCTGATCCTCGTACTGGACGATCCGAGCTCTCTGGAAAAAGGTACTCCACCAATAAAATGATTAGTGGGGTAATCCAAAATTAGCAATCCCAGAATTTGATGTTTCTGCTTATCTTTCAATGGCGCCATTTTACTCAGATCAGCCATGACGTTGGACACTGAATGTTCCTCTCAAAAAGTTTTAAAAAACCACCTGTCAAAAAGACATGGGAAAGGGAACTGGTTTAAACATACCTGAAGATGATTGACTTTAAATTTGGCAACACGCAAGACCCCCACTTTATGAGATATTTTATAACACCCAGAATCATAATCAAGCACGCTTTGAGCCTCAGCCCTGTCGTAGAAAATGTCGAGATATAAATATAGACCCCCCTCCAATATCTTTTGGTCTTGCCCCAAAGTTAGCCCCCCCTGGGAGGATTATAATCAGATTAAAACCAGGATCCTGGGCTACAATATACCAAAGAAAAGCACATTTCATATTTGAGGCAATATATCAAGCAAATGATAAGTCAAAACCTTCCAAGAAAACAAGAAACAGACTCACCAACACAGCAGGAATGGGAAAAAATTGTAAAGGAAATATTCCTAATGCAATTGCTGCATCATAAAATAAGAACTAAGGAAGAACTTTGTCGAAAAACATTGAATAAATTTACTATCTATACGATGACTATATCATAACACGTATATAGAGAACGCTATAAAAACCTGTAGAGCCAAGGAAACCCAACGTGCTCCAATGTGTATTTTTTGGGGTGTCTAATTAAGTTAAACAAAAATAAAACGTGACTTTCAATTATAAAAAGACATTCTGTGACTAAAACTGTGATAAATTTGATGACAGTGAGTGTTACTGGACTTTAATTTTGCAGACTTTGGCAGGTGAAAAATCCACATTTCCCATTTATTGTCATCTCAGTACAACGTTACCAGTCAAGTCCTTTTCTCTTTATCACTTCCAATAAGTTCATTTGAACTGAAATTAGTGGTTAGATTTAATTTTTGCATCAGAAGTCAGAATTTGAACATTTAATTATTGAATATTTTCCTGTAGAGCTACTTATTTGTGTGTTTTAGCACTTTTTTAGTATACCAACAAGACAAACTGTTTTGTTTAGATAAACAATGTGGAAACATGATGTGGCATGCAGCTGTAGTACAAACAGTTCTTAACAGTCACATGGGCCAGCCCATTCACTGAAAGAAACTGTTGAAAATGCTCTGTGTGACCAGAGCAAAGCTTTTCTAAAGACTGAAAAATGACCGTAACCTCTGCATTCTGTGCAGCTCAACGTGAGCTGCCGAGTCAGGGTTTTAATTAAGGGGGTGATGGGAGGTTCAGTAGTTCTTTACATGAAGCAAGGTATAAAAGGGAAAGGGTTAAACCTGGTAGAGCATCAGTTTGCAGGAACAACAGCAACAACTCATCTACAGCCAACATGAGCACCGACATGGGCATGAGAGGAAAGGTACAAAACCCTGACTTCTTCCCCAAAACTTCATTTACGATGTTGGTCTGGGTTTATTCAAGCAAAACTTGTTGCATTTCAGATCATCTTCTACGAAGACAGGAACTTCATGGGACGTTCCTATGAATGCATGAGCGACTTCTCCGACATGTCCTCCTACCTGAGCAGGTGTCACTCCTGCAGGGTGGAGAGCGGCTGCTTCATGGTCTACGACCGTCCCAACTACATGGGGAACCAGTACTTCATGAGGAGGGGCGAGTACGCCGACTACATGAGCATGTTTGGTATGAGTGACTGCATCAGGTCCTGCCGCATGATCCCCATGGTTAGTGTAAAACCTTTGAAGTTCTTTGCTGCTTCTGAGGTTAGAAGTGTGTTGAGTCTAAACACTTTCACTTTGCACTTTCCAGCACAGAGGATCCTACAGGATGAGGATCTATGAGAGGGAGAACTTCGGAGGTCAGATGTACGAGATGATGGACGACTGCGACAACATCATGGACCGATACCGCATGAACAACTGCATGTCCTGCAACGTGATGGACGGCCACTGGCTGATGTACGAGCAGCCCCACTACAGAGGCAGGATGATGTACATGAGGCCCGGGGAGTACCGGAGCTTCATGAATATGGGCTGGAGCGGCATGAGGTTCATGAGCATGAGGCGCATCATGGACTCCTGGTATTAAATGTTGAAATCCTAATGCCAAAAACAATAAAACTGCTCTAATCTACCTTGTTGTGCCTTTGAACTCTTCAATGACACTTGGATAAATACTTATTTAGTTTATGCTAAAAACCTACTTGAAAAATAATTAAAAAGCAATTAATGTACAAAAAAAGCCAATAGCACTGCAGACAAACTTCAAAATGGTGGGGTGGTGCAAAAACATCAGCTGTAGTGCCTTACGTCTTATCTGGGGGGAGTTTAGGAGACTATGACTGTGAAATATAGTATGGCTGAGTGGAGAAAAGACCTGCAGTTGTGGAGAACATCCTTTTGTGCAACACTTCCTCAGTGGAGTCCAGGGGCCTGCTCAGAACAGAACTCTTGGATGGCAGTAAGAACAGTTCTTAAAATGATCAGAAATATAATCCATCAACTTTCTAAACCTGCTGAGTTCCTATTTTGGGTCACCAGAATACCCAGCTACTGAAGGGTGAGGGTGGGGTACACCATGGACAATGTGTTCATCCATTGCAGTAGAGGGTTGCATTGGGATCGCGTCCCGCCGCCCAACCCAAATCTCGCGGGATTGGGCGGTTTGAATTGTGGGAGCGGGCGGCAAAAAAAACCCCGCGGGATCAGTGCTGGCATGAATATCTCATGAATATATATTAGCGGACTACGTTAGGCTGTGCGGCTGTTGGAGTCTTATGTACTGAAGCTCCGTGAAGGCACCAGGTAGAGACGCCCAATGGCCTCTGTCATCTAACCTGTTGTTGGGGGTGCGCCCCGCCCCGCCTCCTACTAAGAGCGCGCTTCAGGCCGTCTGTCTGCGCGCGCACACACGCACACTTTTAACCGAACAGGATTTGTAAAAATATATTTAACAATTAGGTTGCACATTACACCAGAGGAATGCATGAAAAGATGAGGCTGGAGGAGGGACATGAATCTCTTTAATAATATCAATACAAATACGTGTTTTTTTCCTGCGGGACGGGAGACGATACAAAATCAATCCATCTCTATTACTGTGCGGGAATAAATTCTATGAGTTTTGCGGGTGCGGGCGGGATTGGTCAGAAATTCAGCGGGCGCGGGCCGGAGCGGGATGAAGAAAATAGTCCCGCGCAGGGCTCTACATTGCAGAGCAACTTTAACACAAACAACTCCACACACTCACATTCACACCTGATGAATAATTTAGAACCACCAGATAACCTCTGAAGCATGTTTTAGGACTGTCAGAGGAAGAAAATCCACACGCAGAAAGGATCTGGCTGGGATTCAAACCAGAGCCAACAAATACACCACAAAGCAGCCCCCCCCCCCCAACCAAATTTTTTACAAAGCTATTTTATATCTTTTTATTTTCCATTGTTCCAAGAAAAAAGGTTAAAGGCTTACAAATTGAAGTTCTTGTTTAGCTTTATTGTCATTTTGCTACAGAGAAATGAGACAGGACCACAGTGCACTTCAAAGAGAATACAGACATCTTGTGACATCTTCATTTTCATTACACATTTATCAATTTACACTCAGATGAGAAGTTGTTTTTACATACTAATTACAGTTTCAAAATCATCACAGTCATCTTGTTCTCCTTTTAATAACAAGTTGTATTCTTTCCTCGTTAGTTATTCTTCTTGAAGGTGGATAAGGATTCCAAAAGAACCAAATCCAGGTGGTGGCTCCTGCCAGGAGTAGCAGGAACATTAGACAAAAGTAGCTGTTTCTTAGCCCAGTTGGACACGCGCATGGTGGCAGTGTACCCATCTTCAGGAGGGAGAGGTTACTAGCACGTCACCTCCTCAAGTCCTTTAACAGTGTAGGATCCGTGTAGTGCCACAGAGACCTGGTGTGCTTTCTTCCCTAAAACTAGCTGGATCTCCCTGTTTCACTGACGTTGAGACAAACAGCTTCTATCCAGCTGCCTCCCTTTGCAGTCAGACTTCCCCATCTAGCAGTTGGAATTAGCCTCACCCAGATGCTTTTTCTTGCAGTGTGATAGGTGGATCCAAGACGTCCTTTCAGCAACCTTTACAGCTGTTGGTGTAGTCAGCAGGACTTGGAATGGCCCCTCCCCCCGTGGGCTGGACCAACACTTCGTTTTTATGGCCTTCACAAACACCCAGTAACTGACCTGCACTGGTGAAGTGTCCTGTGGAGATAAAAGGAATTCTGGCGCTTTTTTTTCCTTTGCACATCTTTAGTGGTAAACATTTTTATCAAAAGTCCACTAAATTTGCATCATCATATGGAGAATGTTGCTGTGTAGGATCAAGGTCTGGTAACCTATAAGAACCAACATTTCAAAAGGCGTTAATTTCATTTCAATTTTATTTGTATAGCCCAAAATCACAACAACAGTCGTCTCGATGGGCTTCTAAGTCAAACATGAACTCAAAAGGATCATGAATACAAAGAGTTCAATAGGAAAATACTAAAATGAACTAACAAACTGACTATGCTATACTGGCATCCCTGCCCTTAGACCCCCCTTCGCGGTAAGGACAAACTCCTAAAAAACCGGATTCCGGAAAAAACTAAGAAAGCTCAGGGGTGCCCACATGAAGGAGGGATCCTCCCCCAGGACGGACAGGCGATTTACCAGAACTCTTAGAGAAGAATTAACTTATCTAAATCTACAACTACATATATAAAAGTCCAGCAGACGAGCTTCATCCAGCCGTGGTTATCGGGACAGTCAAAGGCGCGAGTCGAGCCGGAGACAGGAACCACAGCCAGGTGTAGGAGCAGGAGCAGAGACGAGGTACTCGGTCAGGCACAGAGCAGAGACGAGCCAGAGATGAGCCAGAGGCAGGATCCACAGCCAGGTGTAGGAGCAGGAGCAAAGGCGAGGTAAACGGTCAGGAACTGGAGCACGGATGAGCCAACTGGAGTCTGGAAGCACTCCCACTCCCCAGGAGGGGAGAGGAAAAGAGGGACAATACATGAATCGCACTGCACCAAACAGAGGCATGGAGAACTAAATGATAAATTATGATCAAGAATAGAGGAGAGGAAGGGTAGAAGTAAAAAAGGAAAGAGGACAGAACCCCAGTGCACCATAGTTACCCCAGCTTCAACTTCTAGCAGCCTTTTAAAACAGTTATTGTTATTAATTTTAATTTAAACTCATTAACATTGAGTTAAATAATCTCTGAATACTAACTAGTCTAATAATAATCCTGTCCAAAGAGGAATGTTTTCAGTCTAACTTTGAATGTAGAAACTGAGTCGGCCTCTCTTCCATGAGCTGGGAGTTTATTCCATAAAACAGGGGCTTGGTGGCTAAACGCTCTACCTCCAACCGTACTTTTACTAATTCTAGGAAGGTTAAAGGTTGACCAGCTGTGCGTGTGATACGCATGCTTAGTTGAACTAAGTCTATGCAGTCAGGCCACTGTCTGTTTGTCTCTTCCATGCATTTCTTTAACTTTGATTTGATAGTACCATTAGTTCTTCCAACTAATCCTGCACTTTGTGGGTGATAACGACAATGTCTCTTTAGATCAATACAAAGATGTTGAGTCTTTTTTTCTGTCACTTGATTTACAACATGGGTACCATTATCACTTCCTATCACTTGTGGTATGCCAAAGGTTGGGATTATTCTTTTACAAGTAGTTTTAGCCACTGTGATAGCATCCTGTGTTGCACATGAAAAAATTTCTACCCATTTAGAAAAAACATCAATAGTTACTAAACAATATTTAGTCGGTTGCTTTTATTTAATTCAATAAAATCCATATAGATTGCATGGAAAGGAAAAGGTAGTTCAGGAAATTTTCCCATTTTAGGTCTAACATTGCCTTGGGGATTATGGCGCACACATGAAAGACATTGTTTACAAAAAGTTTTGAATAGAAAAATTTGATTAGAGAATAAATCCATAAGTTTCATGAGAAAGTGAGTACTTGCTCCTTTACTGACCTCAAACAAAAGCCGCACACACATGGTATGCAGGTGATATGTAAGTGTCCATAGGATGTCCACACACATTTCTAACAGTCAGGCTGCAAACAAGGAGCACACTTGTGATGTGAACAGCACTAACGGGCTCCTTGCACAGTCGGCAGGATTTTGGGGG
Organism: Oryzias latipes; assembly: GCF_053564925.1. NCBI lineage: Eukaryota > Metazoa > Chordata > Actinopteri > Beloniformes > Adrianichthyidae > Oryzias > Oryzias latipes. The sequence goes on from NC_136257.1 coordinate 581,044, forward strand.
GTTGAAGAAATGAAAAATCTGAAGAAGCACCTGCGTTTCACCTACTTCACTCTGACTTTACCCTTGCGTGTTGCAAAAGTACTTACTACAACCTTTCGCTTGCAACATGCTCAAAGAAAAAATGTTTATGAAAATCTTCGCTCTACAGGCTCACCGAGAGGTCTACGACCTTGCTATTGTGTGCCGGCCACTTGGCATAAGCAATAAGCTTAAAAGGGAAGCTGTGTCTAAAGGCCCGTTCACACCGGGACGAATTTCGCGCGCGATTTTCGCCGATGTTTAACGCTTCGTGACTAAACAAAGGGCACCAATGAGAGTGTGCACACCGACTCAAAAAAACGCCACGCGTCAAAGCGTCAAAAAAAAAACCCGCCACGCGTTTGTTTGTTTTTTTTGACGCGTCGAAATCTATTCGACCAATGAGAGTTGCGCTTTTGCACACGTGTCTGGAGCCTCTGAAGTTACAGTAAAACACAACTTGGGGGCGCTCAAACACAAAACTGCCTTGCTGAGCACACATACCAGCGAAGAAGATAGACGCCAAGTAGCGTCTACACTGCCGCGAAGAAATAATGACGGGCATTCTAAAATATCCCCGAACCAAGCACCAGTTGGAGCTACTGATGCTGGAAATATTCATGTTTTCTTTGTATGATTCTGACAAGCGCGTAAATACTTGCTTTCTTCTTCTGAGGGAAAAGCGACTTTAAGAAGCCTAAAGTTGCGCAGCGCCACCTTGTGTACAGGAGTATTTCTGTTTACATTAAGCGCCATCTAATGTCAGGGAATGAAATTGCATGTTCGCTCGGCTCATCGTCAGCGAAAATCGCCTGGGTGTGAACACAAAAAACGTGGCGAAAAACGCTGGCGAATAACGCCTGGCGAATATATTCGTCCCGGTGTGTACGGGCCTTAAGGCTTTATCTCATGACCCATGAACAGGAGTCACAAGATCAATTCAGCAATGCAGCAGGAAATTCTTGAAAGGAGGTACATGTCTCAGATTTTTGTTCCCACTGCAGTTTCCCATTATGCTGCCTTTTGCTGTGGGTAGAAGCCACCTTGGTCATTTCTGAAGGAAATGAGAAGAGTTGGAACTAAATCTCCTATTGCAAAAGTAACACACTGCATACTGTAACAGAGAAACTCCCTGAAGTAGAAGGATTGGAAAGAGGAAACTGAGCCCCTCCACTAGAGCAAGTGCTGGACTCCAGTTATTTTATCTTTGAATTTTGTCATTCATTCCAAAGGAAATCATAGAGCAGCCCTCTTCAAACTGCGTCAAGGCTTCATCTACTCAAGGCTTCCATTCAATGTTCGTTCTGTGGTCCATGTTGGCCAGGTCACTCTATAGTGAACCAGATGGACGGGACAGAATGACAACCAGAAGAGACAGTCTTTAGTCTTTGTAACAGGGTTAGTAACAGGAAGGACCACCTTGATGCTTGGAGTCAGAAAGTAGAGGATCTGTGAGGTGTACATCAAAGTCAAGACAAGTGATAGTTAAGAATTTGAGAGGAGAGGAAGACAAGAAGGGCATTGGTCAGGAAAACAGGAAGGCAAATTGGCGTAGAGCAGGTGAGGGTCAAGATACCAGCCGAAGAACTTATGGTCAGGAGGAAAACAGAGGTTGTCACTGTAACTTAGCATACATAAAGCACTGGAACGAGTAGCAAATACTACTTTGATCTGGCACAGATGTGAAGTCTGTGTGCAGAAGGATCCAGGTGTAGATGATGAGCTTAATTGTGATGACATGGAACAAAGAGAAAAAAGATAAGAGCTGTGGCATCGTCGGAGCATGACTGTCCCACTTCCTATCTGTAGAGTGTCTCGTTGTTGCTCGAGAGACCTACCAATGTTGTGTCATCAGCAAACTTGATCAATTTTGTTCACAAAAACGGTGGCATGCAGTGAGGTTTGAGGCTGGTGAGGCACTGACTCTTTCAGTCAGATTAACAAACATAAAAAAACAATATATTTACTAACTGCCGATTGTGTTTCATGTTTCATCACACTCATAAATAGAAAATTAAACAACAGGACCTAAAACTGAGCCTTGAGTCACTACTTTAGACCCCTCAGGAAAAGAAGAACAGGACCCAGCCACTTGAACAAACTGCATCTTATTCAACAGATGCCGTGTTCCTTTAAATTTTCAAGCAAAAACGTCTATCCAGTGCCTATGCCAAATCCATCGTTCTTCTGGGCGCATGTACACAGTTCAATTCTAATCCGACGTTTGATCTGATCAAAGACACTTTGCACATGTAACCACAGCTAGGGTCTTCAAAGCAATGAACTTCAGGGAGTGTATGAGTGAAGGCCTACATCCTTTCAAAGGCGTGTTTTCTCATGACTCACACTTGATTCTTGATCATTTCTCCAGTGTTGCCGACCATTTTGGATCTTCCATGATCTCATAAATACTGAATGGAGAGAGTGCTCTCTGCCTATTTTTACTCCATGCTGCCAATGCTATTCTTTAAGCATTCGAAGGATTCAGTGGTTTGGTTTGGTTCTTAGTTTTCTTGTTGTCAGTCACTCCACTTTCAGGTTCCACAGCTGTCTTCAGTTCAGTTAATGACCCTCAGCCTATTTAAGTGTCTTGTTTTCTGTTCATCCTTGTCAGGTCATCTGCTCTGTTGTGTCACCGTTTGATTTGTCCCCATAGTTTTGTCATGATTTAGTTTGTTAATTTAATGTTTTATTTCCTGTCACCAAGCCTGGTCTCCTGCATTTTGGGTCCTCCACCACCATTTCATGACAAGCATGTTCTCTGTCTAAAAATGATGGTCTGAAAATTGTGAATGGTTTGGTCCAGTCAGGTATTTTTCCATGATCCTTCTAGGCTGCAGGTGTTTCTGAAGAAAAGCAGTCTGGATTCGTCTATTTCTAGCACTTCCCTCTGCTGTTCAGTCTACACGTGCTCATTTTGGGATAGATAATAAATACTGTTTGATACCACAGTTATGAAGATGACCTTCAGCTTTATGTACAGGAGCTCCGTCACTAAACCATCACGGTCCATCTGACTCCCTGCTGCTGCTTAGAGCAGCAAAACTCTTGCATCCAGTCAAACAGACAGTTTTTGCTTTTGAAACAAGAAGGTAAGAGTGACTGTAAAAAACTAATTTTAGAGGAATAAAGGAGATCTACTAAACTCTGAATTGAGTTTCAATTCTCACATTAAATCATCTTCTTAGCCTCTCAATGCTATTTTCCTCATGAGGATAAAGAGTAACTGTTCTCCACTTTGAACTCATGTCTGACAAAAATTCTAACTACTTTGAATAATAAAATTTCTTGGACACATTGTTTTGCAGTTAATTGCCTTAAATCATTCTTAAAATTAAATATAAGAAGTGAAATCAATTTACTGCTATTTTTTTAACTTAACATTCAGTGAGGATGCTCAAGTTCATGACCTTATCAGTGTGTGAACACTCCAAGTACTAGAACATACGTTAATGCAGTAATGTAGTGTGTGTGTTAGCAACATCACACGTATACAAAAGAGGTCCCTTCATTCTGTGCAACATGAAGACCACACAATAGAAGGGATTACACTGAGCCACAGTTTACTGTGTTTGTTTTTCAGCTTATGTTGCACTTAAGTCATTGAATGTACATTAGATCTTAATCAATGCAAAACAAATACATATACAAAACAGTTTCCTCTCAAGGCATAAAGAAATGTTGAGACTGTGTCATTCTGCCTAAAAAAGTAATTCCTCATGTTGTAACATTAAATACATGGTGGGAAATGGAAAGTAGTACTATAACAGAGACGATACCTGACCAGCTGAGAAAACAAGCTTTGTGTTAGCTGTCGAAAGGGTGAACTTCTCAAATCTTCGAGCATGTGATTACATGAAACAGAGGTTCAGACCGGCGCACGGCTCTATACATTGTTGCTGGGTCAGTGGTTTAAACAAAAGGGGCCCACTGTCAGTATAGGTTGCAGTCAAGTATAAAAGCAAGAGTAAATCCAGTTGGGACAGCAGTGCAGCAGTGGAACAAACCACAGCAGTAGCTCAATTAAGAGTATGTCTACCACCGATATGAACATGGGCAAGGTAAGCTTCAGCCAATACTCCTTTAAATCAGATAAAAAGGGTTATGCAGTACAGACAGTAAAGGGTGTTTAGGAAGCCTAAATGTAAATAGATGTGCTCTGATGCATTTCAGATCATCTTCTACGAAGACAGGAACTTCCAGGGTCGCTCCTATGAGTGCATGAGCGACTGCTCCGACATGTCCTCCTACCTGAGCAGGTGTCACTCCTGCAGGGTGGAGAGCGGCTGCTTCATGGTCTACGACCGTCCCAACTACATGGGGAACCAGTACTTCATGAGGAGGGGCGAGTACGCCGACTACATGAGCATGTTCGGATGGAGCGGGGGCATCAGGTCCTGCCGCATGATCCCCATGGTTAGTTTTTGGGAAAATGCACCATCAAGTGGTTCAACATCATCAAAAACATTCAACACTTTTTGTTCTGTCCAAACAGTACCGGGGTCAGTTCAGGATGAGGATCTATGAGAGGGAGAACTTCGAAGGTCAGATGTACGAGATGATGGACGACTGCGACAACATCATGGACCGATACCGCATGAACAACTGCATGTCCTGCAACGTGATGGACGGCCACTGGCTGATGTACGAGCAGCCCCACTACAGAGGCAGGATGATTTACATGAGGCCCGGGGAGTACCGCAGCTTCAGGGACATGGGCTTCAGCGGCATGAGGTTCATGAGCATGAGGCGCATCATGGACATGTGCTAGATGTCTTCATTCTGAAATAAAAAACGGGGATTTATAAAAAAAAACTTTAAGGCTGTTTTTCTGATCTTTAGTTCATACTCATCTATTGATCTGTTTTGGCAAAATGCAAGTTTTATGAAAAACATCACAGATTATACTCGGTACATCGAAGACAATGCAAACACAGTTTAAAAGTATGAAAAACTCAACAATCGTAGACCAGTGTCCCAAACCCCAGGCCGCAGACCGGTACTGGTCCGTGTGCCACAAGGTACCGGGTCGCCGACAGAAAAAAATATCCACACTGACTTTTTTATGTTTTCCATTTGGTTTATTTTATGATGCTGAAGGAAGTTTTATTTTGACAAACTACCTGATTCTGTTCACCATCTGTCTGTCTTGATATGTCACGTGACTTTAAACTGCTGCTTGGACCGCTAAGTTAGGAACTCAACGCTCGAAGGCTAATGAAAACCAAACATTAAAATGGAGAGAAAAGTTTGAGTGAGGAAATAAAAGATTCAGTCTGAAATAAAAGTCTTTAACTTCACAGAAACATGAAGCTGCTGTTTACAGACAAAACTCTGAGTTTTCCTCCAAATATGATTTTTTCAGACAGTTGTTCTCACGCAGCAGAAGCTGCTCTGCCTTGATTTACAGAGACTGATTCTAGAAAGTTTTGTTATTTATAGTTATGTACAGAAAATATCAGCTTTATGGACGCATATAAAGCTAGTGTCCAGTTGTTAGCATTCATTTTAATGTGTCACAAAGTTTACATTTAAACTAGCCACAAACATTTTACAGAGAATGAAAATTCAATCAAATAAAGTATTCACTTACAGATCCAAATGATCAGAATCAGGTGTTCTAATCACTTTACCTGACACAGGTGTATAAAATCATCAGTCAGACATGCATGTTTCTACAAACATGTGTGACAGAATGTGCGGCTCTAACTGTCAGGACCCCCCCTGTGCATCAAATCCAGAGGTGAACTGTCCTAAATCCTCCACAGTCAGCTGTCAGCTCCATCAGAGTTTGGGAACAACAGCAGCTCAGCCTCCATGTGGTCGACCCCTAAACTGATGGAGAGGGGTCACGGATGCTGAAGGTCAAAGAGGTCTCTGACTTTCTGCAGTCAGTTGCTGCAGACCTCCAGACGTCATGCGACCTTCAGGTCAGTCCAGGTCCAGCACGCACAGAGCTTCATGGAATGGTTTCCATGGCGAGCAGCTGCATCCAAACACACATCACCAAGTGAATGCAAAGCGTCGATGCAGCGGTGGAAAGCACGCCGCCACTGGACTCTAGAGCAGTGACACGCCTTCTCTGGAGAGATGGATCACACTTTTCCATCTGGAAATCTGATGGAGGAGTCTGGGTTTGGAGGTTTCCAGGACAACGGTACATTTGGGACTGCATTGTTGTGAGTGTGGAGGAGGAATCATGGTGTGGGCTTGTTGGTCAGGACTTTGGCTTTGCCCCTCAGTTCCAGTGAAAGGAACTCTGAATGCTTCAGGATACCAAAACATTCTGGACAGTTCCATGATCCCAACCTTGTGGGAACAGTTTGGAGCGGCCCCTTCCTCTTCCAACATGACTGTGCAGCAGAGCACAAAGCAAGGTCTTTTGGAAAAACGGTCCAAAATTTCAAAAACACTCCTCAACCTTGTGGACAGTTGAAGCTGTGATCGCTGCAAAAGGTGGACCCACATCCTATTGAACTCTAGGGGTTAGGAATGGGACGGCCCCTTAGTTCATATGTGAGTCATGACGGTGAGCCAATAGTTTTGGTGATATAGTGAATGTTGTATCGTGACATGTATCGTATTGCCAGACTCTTGCCAATCCCCAGCCCTACATGTATAGATCAACGTAAAGAACAGGTTTTGTTTTTTTTAGGGTAGGGCACTGAGAGGACACTTCCTGATTACTGGCAGTGATGTCCAAGCACCCCCCCCCCCCCGTACCAAGGGTCCTACATGTATAAGGTGCAATTAAAACCGAGGGGGGGGGGGGGGGGCCCTATTCCATACGGCAACCATGGGAGGGGAACCACTGCCAAGTATCTCCTCCCCCCAAGGTGCATCGCAGGTTGACCCCCCGTCCCCCCATCACCCTAATAAGAGATTATATGAGGAAGTGGGAAAGTCGGGACAGCTGGTAATAATAATAATAATAATAATAATCCATTTTATTTAAAGCGCCTTTCAAGAAACCCAAGGACACTTTACAAAACAAAGGTTAAAAATAGACATTAAAAGCACAATAAAAATAGTAGAAAAAATAAAAAGTGAATCAGGATGGGAAGGCAGAAATGAACAGATGGGTTTTGAGTTTAGATCTGAAAGTAGGCAGAGAGTCTATGTTACGGAGGTCAGGAGGGAGGGAATTCCAGAGTTTGGGAGCAGAGCAGCTGAAGGCTCTGCTTCCCATTGTGAAGAGTCGGGCGGGAGGGACAGAGAGCTGAACAGAGGAGGAGGATCGAAGATAACGAGAGGGGGTTTGATATGAAGGAGGTCGGAGAGATAAGGAGGAGCCAGGTTATGGAGGGCCTTAAAGGTGAACAGGGGGAGTTTGAATTGGATTCTGGAGGTTATGGGGAGCCAGTGTAGCTGGTGGAGAATTGGAGTGATGTGACTGAAGGAGGGGGTTCTGGAGATGATGCGGGCAGCTGAGTTCTGGACCAGTTGGAGCTTATTGAGGGTTTTTTGTGGGAGACCAAAGAGGAGAGAATTACAATAATCTAAACGGGAAGTGACCAGACTGTGGACCAGGATAGAAGCAGAGGGGACAGTGAGGGAGGGGTGTAGACGATTAATGTTGCGTAGATGGAAATGTGCTGACCGAGTAATGTTATTGATGTGGGACTGAAAAGATAAGGTGCTATCTAGGATGACACCCAGACTCTTTACCTGAGGGGAGGGGGAGACAGAAGATGAATCAATGGAAAGAGTTAGACTTGTGGCTTTGGAGAGGGTGGATTTGGAACCAACTAGAAGTAGCTCGGTTTTATCGCTATTGAGTTTGAGAAGGTTTAAGGTGAACCATTTTTTTATTTCAGACAGACAGGAGTGGAGAGAGGAGGGTGGAAGAGAGGAGTCAGGTTTACTGGATACATAGAGCTGGGTGTCATCCGTAAAACAGTGAAAATTAACATTAAATTTACGGAAGATATTGCCAAGGGGAAGAAGATAAGTAATGAAAAGAAGAGGACCAAGGACAGAACCTTGGGGGACACCAGAAGAGACAGAGGAAGGCTGAGATTTAAATGATTTAAGATGAATGAATTGGGTTCGGTCTGAGAGGTAGGATTGAAACCAACGGAGGGGGTGGAGGTGATGCCGAGGGAGGAGAGCCTTTGGAGGAGGATGGAATGAGAAATGGTATCAAAGGCTGCACTCAGGTCAAGGAGGATGAGGATGGTGAGGAGGCCAGAATCAGCTGCAATGAGAAGATCATTGGTGATCTTGAGCAGAGCAGTCTCAGTGCTGTGGGAGGGGCGGAAGCCAGACTGAAAAGGTTCCAGAAGATTATTGTGTTTCAGATGATCATAGAGTTGAGAGGCGACTATTTTCTCTAGAATTTTGGAAATGAAGGGAAGGTTGGAAATTGGACGGAGATTATTGAATACGTTGGGATCTGAACCGGGTTTTTTCAGGATGGGTTTAACAGCTGCCGTTTTAAAAAGTGATGGGACAGTACCAGATGAGAGTGACCAGTGAATAATGGCAGTAATGAGCGGAAGGAGAGATGGGAGGCAGGCTATAACTAAAGATGTTGGGAGGGGATCAAGAGAACAGGTGGTCGGTTTGGATTTTAGGATGAGAGAGGAAATTTCCTCGTGGTCAGGCAGTTGAAAGGAGGAAAACATGTGATTGAGAGAGAAAGAGTCAGGGATGGGAGGGAGGAGAGAAGAGCTAAGCTGTTGATGGATGACTTGAATTTTCTTGTTAAAGAACGACATGAAGGAGTTACAGGTTTCAATGGAAAAGAAATGGGGAGGGAGAGAGTCAGGGGTAGACTGTCCCCCGCTGGTCAAACAGCGGTCAGCTGGATTTTAAAAGACCTATGATGAGATTTTCTCCTGACATCTTCAGTTCTGCATAACATAAAAGACGTGTAAGAAAGCAAAGTGAGAACACAAAAACCAACTGTTATGTCAGGGCAGAATTGGAATAATAGATTACAAATTTGACTCAAATGTGTTGTCATTCAGCATAACCATATTTTTCCTATTATTTAACCTTTTGATTCAGTCCATTAACTAAATAAACTTTAACCTTCAATGCAATTTTTGTCTGTTTAAAAAAACTTTAAGTGCTTGTCTGCTCTGAAGCCGGTTCATACTTTAAAGCGATATGTAATCGCTCGGGTCGCATTGGCTGCAGGGCCATTGGAACAGAATCCTCCCAACCGCTGGGAAATGCCCGTAGTGCAATTACATGCAAATCGCATCATTTAACCTGAATTTATTTTTGAGTAATTAGACAATGGAGCCACTCTGTCCAGTAAAATGTCTTTTTTCTTTTTTACATTAACCCTTGTGCTATCCTAGGCACTTTACCATTGGGAGTTCAAAATAAAGATTACAATTCAATCTTAAAATCTGAATAAATTGCATTTTAAATGGTGATGGCTTTTCATGTCATTTAAATGAAAATGCAGCTTGAAATTTACGATTCATTAAAAAAAAGACATTTCAATACATGGTTTGCTTTAAATTCATTTTAAAGTAACTGAAAATCTATTGCATTTCAATTTCTACTGTTACAAGGATGCTACTAATAAAGATGCATTTACCGTGGATTTGCATTTATCATATGTAGAAAATACCACTTTTTAGAAGGATTTTATTTCATTGTAAAGTATTTATTCACCACACAGTAACCCTTGTGCTATCTTAGGCACTTTAACATTGGGAGTGGGGTCATCTAGACCCACTAGACAGTGCTCTGAACCTTTTTTCTTCAATGATTTGTGATCTTCACTGGTGTCCATGGATTACATGAAATCTTTCCACCTTTATCCACCTTTGTCATGGTAGGGGGAACACCTCAATGGAAGGGGGGGGGTCATCTAAGATAACACACGGGATAAGGCAGCGGTGTCGAACTCTTTTTCACTGGGGGCCACATCAGCATAGTGTCTGTCCTCAAAGTGCCAGATATAACTTATACATGTAACTAAATGTAATGAAAAATAAATGTAACTACTCCTTAATGGTAAATTACTCATTATTTATTTATTATAACTTTTTAAAGTGACAATTCCAGCTGCATAGAAAACACATGTTGCTTGTTATTCTAACATAAATCCTTTTACATTTGATTCTGTCAGGTTAGGTTATGTGGACAGTGTTTAAGTCCTGATGTATAGATGACCAATCCAACATTTAAAGTCTGATTCCCCCTAGATATGAATAAATACACACCAATGTTTATTTTTATTTTAAGAACTTAAAAACCTTTATGCTCTCGTGGGCCACATGAAATGACATGGAGGGCCACATTTGGCCCCCGGGCCTTGAGGTTGACACATCTGACATAAAGTCTTTTTATTTAGTTTTACATTATACAAGTTTTGCATTATACAATACACAATCCAGATGCATTACAGAGTTTTGAAAGTCTGAAAAACAAATTACTAACACATGTATTTATAATATTGTATGGCTAAAATAGACATAGCTAGAAAGATGAATAAAATAAACAAAATACCCAGTACCCCCCTCCCTGTCACTGCCACAGCCATGTCATCACTCCTTTGATATTGTAAGGTTATTGTAATGATATTGCAATGTTTTTTTTCTTATTGTGATGCTTTGCCAACACAACATAATTGAAGAAAAGTCATAATTTGGTGAAATCTTGAGAAATGTGTTTGTTATGAAGACTGACAGACAGATGGAAAATAATTTAAACTGTTGTGAGATTTTCATTCATAATTTTCTTCATAACTGAATTACGGGGTTATCAGTGCTGGTGGTTGAACTGTGAGACAAAAGTACTGCCAGCGATAAAAAACATCTAGAGTGACCTACTATCTGACGTCTGTCTGTAGTTTGTCAGATATTTTGCTAGTATGATTACAAACAGTCAGTTTCTATATTTTGGTGTTGAACATTTTAAATGATGTAAGATGAAATTAAAATTAAGCATTAAAGGTTGAGTTTTAATAATAGGAACATCTGTGAAAACACCATCATTCAGCAACATAAACAATAGAAAGTGGGGCCTATTCTCACAAATGCAACCATCGCAAATCACTATCTGTTAAATGTCCCTTTGAAGTGAACCGTATATGGTGGGCCTCTGCCCCATGTTGCTCTGTCAGGAGTTTGAACAATGGGGTCATGAATCATTTGGGTGTGAGGCCAGGTATAAAAGCAGTACATCAATAAAACCGTGCCACACTTTGAGTCAGACTGTTGGAACTGTAGCCATGACCATGGGCAAGGTAGGAGCAGCATCAGATCCCGACTGAGCTGCTAATCTAACGCCTATTCTAAGTTATTCCTATTTTCTTCCAGATCATCTTCTACGAGGACAGGAACTTCCAGGGTCGTTCCTATGAGACCAGCAGCGACTGCGCTGACATGACCTCCTACCTGACCAGGTGTCACTCCTGCCGGGTGGAGAGCGGCTGCTTCATGGTTTATGACCGAGCCAACTACATGGGGAACCAGTTCTTCGTCAGGAGAGGGGAATACTCTGACTACCAGCGTATGGGCATGAGTGACTGCATCAGGTCCTGCAGAATGATCCCCATGGTACGACAGAAGTCAGCGGCTGATGGTTACAGGGATGCAAAGGGGTGATCGACTTTACTCATTTCTCTTTGCAGCACAAGGGTCAGTTCAGGATGAGGATCTATGAGAGGGAGAACTTCGGAGGTCAGATGTACGAGATGATGGACGACTGCGACAACATCATGGACCGATACCGCATGAACAACTGCATGTCCTGCAACGTGATGGACGGCCACTGGCTGATGTACGAGCAGCCCCACTACAGAGGCAGGATGATTTACATGAGGCCCGGGGAGTACCGCAGCTTCAGGGACATGGGCTTCAGCGGCATGAGGTTCATGAGCATGAGGCGCATCATGGACTCCTTTTACTAGACTGTTCCTGTCAGAATGCAGACCTCTAAATAAAACTGTCTAATTCTCCTTTACAGTAATTCTGCTTTTTATTTCAATACAAACTGTGTTCTGTACTTTGGTGCCTAAAAGCAAATTCATAATCTCACAACATGAAAAACAAAATAAGCTAAAACACCATTTTGTTACCTGCTCTACAGGTTCAAAGGTCATGCTGTTCTTGGACACATTTTATGTTTGACATCCAGATAAACAATTATTTAGTGTTTGCTTCAAACCATACAAAACACAGATTATTCGCTCCAACTGAAGTAGGGCACCAAGGAAAATGTTTTTCTTCTCAGTCATGTGAAACCGTTTTCCATGTTTGCCGGTTTAGACCATGTCATGAGAAGGACAGAGACATATATATGTATATATATTTATGTATGTATGTATATACATACATAAATATATATACATATATACTTCTACTTCTAAGTTTAAACATGGAATTGGAGTCAGGGTTCCTCCGGGGTCTTAAAAAGTCTTAAAAACACTGAATTTATGATTTTGGAATTACAGTAAAACATTAAAAAGGTCTTGAATTTTGATATCTGAGCTTTAAAAATTGTGCTTTTTGAAACAAATTTCTCATCCAACTTTTTAATTTTCAGGCATTTTTTTATTATTTATTTTTTTACCTTGTCCTGTCCAACAGCTGGACAGACAGAGGAGAATTGAACGCCTCTTGTGTTGGAAATATTTTACTTTCAATATATTTTACTTTCAATTTTCGGCCTTGATCTAATGTCTGCAGACATGACATCGAAGAAACCTATAAACAGAAAAACGGCTGTTAACCAGCAGAAGAAGGAATACCAACCTTGGTCATTGGACTGATTATGGACCCTTTTTTATTTCACAGCATTACCTTGTCATAAAAAATAAATAAATAAATAAATGCTTAATCAATTATTGAAAATGCTTAAATTGATTGATTTCTAATGATATTACTTCACTTGCTCCAAAAAATGGAAAAATTGATTCATGATTTTTCCTAATGTAACATAATTCTGCACATGTTTTAACTTTTGATACTTGATCAAGTTTTGCTATGAAGATTTTTGAAACTGTGTTATGTCTATTTTATTGATATAGTATTTTTTAATCATATACATGACTTTTATAAGAAACATAACCTGCATATATTTTGGATAACTGATCTGCATTTGTCACGTTGATTTCTAAAAGTTATTTTTTACATAATAATTTAAGTATTTCATCTTTGTCATGTGCTTTATTGAAACTTCAGGATTCTTAATTCTGTCTGATAAAAGCTAGGAACCGGATATTGATCAATCATGTCATAAAATGGTTACGGTAGAACAGGGGTGGGATTATATAGGTTTGCTTCCTTCACTCCCTTTCAAATGATTCGTCATTGTATGAATGTATAACTGATGATTGTATTGTTTTTGTGTATTATTCTTATTTGATTGCTTGAAATAACCATTTTACATCAAATCGAAAGCTATGTGATTATTTTGATCAAATAATGCAAATAACGAGCGGCAAAACTAAACGTTATGCATCAAAATGCAGGAGCCCCACCGCCAGACAAAAAAATATATAAACATTTGGTGAAAGATACCTGCCAATAAGAAACGTATTCATGAAAAGACAAAGTTGTGCACAAATTAATACTTAACACCAAATTTCCAAAGAAAATATTAATACAAAATGTTGCTTTGTGTTTGACGTATCTGTTTTGAAAAAGACTTTTCCTTGTCTTGAATACGAAATGTCAAAATTACGTCACACCTTCTCAAAGAGTTTTCTTTATTTTCATGACTATGAAAATTGTAGATTCACACTGAAGGCATCAAAACTATGAATGAACACATATGGAATTATATACATAACTAAAAAGAGTGAAACAACTGTAAATATGTCATATTGTAGGTTCTTCATAGTAGCCATCTTCTGCTTTGATTACTGCTTTGCACACTCTTGGCATTCTCTGGATGAGCTTCAACAGGTAGTCACCTGAAATGTTTTTCACTCCTCAGGTGTGTCCTGTCAGGTTTAATAAGTGTGATTTCTTGCCTTATTAATGGGGTTGGGACCATCAGTTGTGTTGTGCAGAAGTCAGGTGGACACACAGCTGATAGTCCTACTGATTAGACTGTTAGAATTTGGATTATGGGAAGAAAAAAGCAGCTAAGTACAGAAAAACGAGTAAATGGTAAATGGCGTATACTTATATAGTGCTTTCTAACTTCTTTCGAAGGCCCAAAGCACTTTACAGTCACAGACCCATTCACCCAGTCACACACACAGTCACACACACAGTCACACACACATTCACACACTGATGGCGGCTCCGCTGCCGAACACTGGCACCAACCTCCCACCAGAGGCAAGGTGGGGTTCAGTGTCTTGCCCAAGGACACTTCGACACATGGGCGTGCAAGGCGGGAATCGAACCTGCAGTATTACGATCATGGGTCGACCCCCTACCGCTGCACCACGGCCGCCCGAGTAGCCATCATTACTTTTAAGAACTGTGGCCGAGCCTGGTCGGGCCATATTTACAACACCCCTTGTGGGCCCTCTTTTTTTCCCCGGGGTTCCCCCCTCCTGGGCGGGGGCGGCGGGCCCCCTGCCTCACTCCTCCCTGGACCAACCGTGGGCCGGGCGGATGGCTGCCTGGAGTGCGGAGCGGGTCTCCCTTGGGGGGTCCTGGCTCGTACCTGGGGTTGGGGCGGGGGGATGCCCGGAACTCCTGGGTGGTGGTGGGGTGCTCGTTTGGGGCTGTGGGCGTCCTTCTCCGGTGGGGCTCTGCGTTGGGTTCTCCCGGCGCGGCGGGGGGTCTGCTCTCCTGGTTGGGCTGGGGCGGCGCTCTCTTTCCCTCCGTGCTTCCCTGGCCTCTGGCTCTGGGGGCCTTGCGGCGGCCCTGCTGGCCCTCGCCCGGGCGGCGGTTGTTCCCTGCCGGTTCCCGTGTGGCGTTGGGGGGATTCCGGCTGCCGCTGCTGCTGCGGTGGGGGTCTTGGGGTGGGGGTGGCTGGGCACTCTCCCTCCTTCTTTTCACGTTCCACCATCCATTTTAGAAGAACATAAACACTCACCTGAGCACAGGTGTTAGCTCACCTTTCCACTAATAGCTTGCATGACTGAATGACTGAAATATTTCACACTAGTTGGTTTTAAGGCATAAGTATGCGTGTGAACACTATCTGTTTTGTGTACATGTTGACATGTGGACATTTTTGCAGCTAGCAGGTGTGTTTATAACATTTGAGTGTGTGTGTGGACGGGCCCCGCCCTTTTTGTACTGCATTTGAACCTTACCATAATGATTAACAACCAGTAAACTTGTTGCTTTATGCTGCTTCATGGTCTTACCCCCCTTCCCCTCCTATTATCACCCCCTACCCCCCCTCTCTCTAACGTCCCTCTCTTTTCTTCCCCTCTTTCCTTTTCCGTCCGGTCCAACACCAAAGATTTTCAGACATGGTTGAAATTAATAAAGTTTGGCCTCAATTACAAAATGGGTTTATTCAGACATACCTTTGGTTTGTCTGAAGATTAATAACCCCTCTTGTTAAAGCAAAATATGTCCAACACAAGAGGCCCTCAGCTGCCCAGCTGTTGGACAGGACAAGTTAAAAAATAAATAAATAAATAAATAAGAACTGAAGGTCATCCATGATGCTGTAGCCTCAGCTTTATGAACATGTTTCTGTACCAGCGTGCAGCAGCAAATTTGCTGAGCGTTACAACAGAGGCGAAGGAAGCTAATTGGCTGTGCACATTGTGTTTGATCACAGTATAAGGTGTTTATCTGGTACTGTGACTTCTTTGGTACAGATCCTTCTTTTTTTGTTTCTTGATGAAGGCAGTTCATGGTGAAGGATTCATTCATCTTCGAATCCTTTTTTCCCTTTCGGATTCACGGGGCTGCTGGAGCCTATCCCGGCCACTTGTTGGCGACGGCAGGGGGACACCCTGGACAGGTCACCAGTCTGTCTCAGGGTACAGTGTCCACAATCACACATCCATTCACTCTCACACTCACACTTAGGGCCAATTTAGAGAACCCAATTAACCTATGAAGCATGTTTTTGGACGGTGGGAGGAAGCCGGAGACACATGCACAGGGAGAACATGCAAACTCCACACAGACAAGTCCCCCATTGGTGTTATTTGGTCCAGGTCCCCAGCCGGGACTTGAACCAGGGGCCTTCTTGCTGTGAGGCAAGTGCGCTAACCACTGCGACACCGTGCAGCCTGGTGATGGATTGTACCTTTAAATTTGTAAAAGAGCAAATAAAGTTGAACACAAAGTGGTTACACATTTTTTGATTTATTAATATTAAACACAGACATCTAGCACACGTCCATGATGCGCCTCATGCTCATGAACCTCATGCCGCTGAAGCCCATGTCCCTGAAGCTCCGGTACTCCCCGGGCCTCATGTACATCATCCTGCCTCTGTAGTGGGGCTGCTCGTACATCAGCCAGTGGCCGTCCATCACGTTGCAGGACATGCAGTTGTTCATGCGGTATCGGTCCATGATGTTGTCGCAGTCGTCCATCATCTCGTACATCTGACCTTCGAAGTTCTCCCTCTCATAGATCCTCATCCTGAACTGACCCTTGTGCTGCAAAATAATATGAGAATTGGGTTTTTGTATTACCACCAGAAAACGGATAAAACTCCAAATAACTACAGTGGTGTGCAGTAATATTTACATGGGGAATCATTCTGCAGGATCTGATGGAATCAAACGTCATTCCAACGCTCATCATCCGCTGCATGTCACGGTACTCGCCCCTCCTCATGAAGTACTGGTTCCCCATGTAGTTGGGACGTTCATAGACCATGAAGCAGCCGCTCTCCACCCTGCAGGATTGGCACCTGCTCAGGTAGGAGGTTATGTCGGCACAGTCGCTCATGCACTCATAGGAGCGACCCTGGAAGTTCCTCTCATCATAGAAAATAATCTAAAAAAGCAGAGGACAAAGGTCTTTGCTCAGCAGTCAGATATCTAACATTTGCATTACTGTTGGATAAAAAACCATAATGAGATGTTAAATGTTTTATCCCATTACCTTGCCCATGATGGTGGATAAGGTGGTTCCTGGTGGATAGTTCAACTTACTGTGCCAACTCCATGATTCCAGTGGCTTTTTATGCAAGATCCCAGGGGCCACGATGTGTTGTCATTTAAATGTGCAAAGCTGATGAATTAGCAGTATGACTTTTGCTGAATGGGGCCTATAAATGTGTAACAATGCCTCTCCATCCATACATTTCTGGCATCAGTCATCTGCATTGTTCAGTATACACATAAGCTTTGCCTCTATTACACAGATGGTCAGAGGGTTGTCCACACATTGTCAGATCAATGGTGGCAACGGGCCACATCTCAGGCAAAATCCTGATAGACCCAGAAAACGAGGTTCAGTTGGTAGAAACATAGCAAGTTGTTTTTGTCGAGCATGCACTTTAAGTTCTGCCAGCTAACATGATGTCGCCAATCCACAACGTACCATTTAATCCAGAACTGCACCTTGAACGAAAAAAACACTTAAGATGTTTTTTATGAGATTGGAAATACATTCAGGCATGAAGGGGTTAAATCTAGTTTTGTTAATACAAAACAGCAGATAGTTCATGTAATCGGATGCTTAAATGAGAAAATACAATTTGTGGTTTCATTTAAAGAGTAAATATTGGGGAGCCGGTTTAGATCGTGCTGGTTTGCAGCGCCTTCCGTCCGTGAAATCCAGGTTCAAATCCGGGCTGCTCCCTGTTCCCTTCTCTACCTTTGTGCCGGTCCCAAGCCCAGTTGCTTTGAGAGGGTTGCATCAGGAAGGGCATCCGGCGTAAAACATTGCCAAGTTTACCATGCAACTAGTTCGCTGTGGCGACCCCTGATGGGAAAAGCCGAAAGGGAAACGTTTAAGGAGTAAATATTAAATTGATCTGGTATTAAAAACAGTGTTAGACGTCCCACAGAGACAGAAAAGCCTAATCAACTACAACCATCACCAAGAGGCATATCTGGTTATTGAAAATCTCAGAATTTATCAAGGCCCCCAAATTGGACCATATCACCAAGAATATGCTTCATTAAAGATACAATAAAAAGCAAGATCATCTATTTCTATAAAGAACTTTGTCAACCTCTGAAGTGTTAGTCATGCAACTAACTTAAAAAAGACTCATATTTAAAGGAGAGGCAACATATGTAATAAACATATGAGAGAAATGAGAACAAATGGAACTCCTCAATGAAAGACTTTTGAAAGACATGATGCCGCAGTTGTGAAGTCCAAACTGTTTAATATATCTTTCTATGTATTTCTTTAACCCTTGTTCTATCCTAGGCACTTTACCATTGGGAGTTGGGTCATCTAGACCCACTAGACAGAGCTCTGAACCTTTTTTCTTCAATGATTTGTGATCTTCACTGGTGTCCATGGATTACATGAAATCTTTCCACCTTTATCCACCTTTGTCATGGTAGGGAGAACACCTCAATGCAAGGGGGGGGGGGTCATCTAAGATAGCACAAGGGTTAAGCACACTAAATCAACAAACTGAACCTTTTTCTTTTGTTTATGTGTGAGAGTTTATTTTCTTTGGAGCAGTTCTTCTTTAGTCATGGCAGTTTTTTGCAATACCAATAAAAATCCTACTTATTTGCCTACATTTGGAAAAACACGTGTACTGCATTGTTAGCTGAGTTTTGGTCACTCTTCCCGCTTACCCAATAACTATAGATCAAAGAAACATTGAAAATGTCAATAAAATATCACAAAACAGATTAAAAATTCAAAATCTTTAATTGACTAAATGTTTGGTATTTACAGAAAAGACTGCAATTGAAGGCTAGAATTCAGTGACCCTCCTGAAGGACCCAACAATGGCGCAGGTGGCGCACCAGTCGCGGTACCGCCTGTACTCCCCAGGTCTCAAGAAGTACTGTCTGCCTCGGTAGTTTGGGTACTCGTAGAAAATCCAGTAGCCATTCATAACGTTGCTAGAGTAGACGTGGCGGTGGTGGAAACGGTCAGACACACAGGGACAGTCATCCATGAACTCCATCATGTGACCGCTGAAGTCTGGCTTCTCATAGATTCGCAATCTGTAGGAACCTCGGTACTGTAGGACAGGAGGAAGATCCACAGAGCGTCACACCACTGATCAACACCTGACAGTAGGCTCATACAAATCACCACAGACGGCAGTCCTAGAAGCATGAACCTTACCGCTGGAATCACCCGACATGAACGAATGCTGCTGCTGAAACCCATCCACCTCTGGTAGTCAGGGTACTCCCCCTTTCTCATGAAATACTGGTGCCCCATGAAATTGGGTCGCTCGTAAATCATGAAACAGCCGCTCTCCACACGAATGGAGTTGCAGCGGCTGAAGTACAGGTGTAGATCCGTGCAGTCGTTGCTGCACTCATAGCTCCGGCCCTGGAAATTTTTGTCCTCGTAAAAAATAATCTGATAAGGAAAGCATGAAGAGCTGGAGTCAGACTTGACTTGGAGATGCCCATCAGCCAGCGGCAGCACAGGTGGGTCGCTATGCTGACGACAAACGGTACCTACCTTGCCCATGGTCTCCGTTGGAGAGATTACCCATTTTTTCCAGGCTTTTTATACTAGCTCTCCACAAACAAAGCATTGTTATTCAAATTGTCCCTGGGTTATAACTGAAGGCTACTGGCACATGTTTAGCTTTTTGTCACAGCACAACATGGGTCTGAAATACGGATTTGTGTACGGAAAAGGGGATAAATAATTAACTTGTTTGGTGTTTTGACATGCTTGGTCAAAGGAAAAGACTAGTACGGTATCCACACATCTGGGGACAATGGCAGCAGAACAATATGGAAAGACCTTTTTGGGATTAAATATGTTGTGTAACGGAGCAGGAAGCCATTCAGCCTCTCTTCAGCTGTGTGTTCAAGCCCACTCCTTTCAAACAGGTGGATGTGTTGCAGGTCAGTGCTGTTGCCCTGAAGACAGTCAGCTCTCTTAATGGACATTTACTGCAGGATTTTGTCCTTACTTGTCCTTTTTAATCTATCTTGCCTGTTTTCATGTTTCAAACCCAACTTTGATGTTTAGGAAAATCCTTTACTGATTTTTCACTCCATAATTAAAATGTAGCCTCATTTTGTGAGCCGAATATGGCTTCACGTTACTCTGACATGTTCAGTGAACACGGTTCACTCATCATTATTGAGACACCAGTAGAAAACACCTTTTTCAAGACTGCAAACGTTTTACTTAAAAATGTAATTTTGAAAGCCAACTGTGATTTTAAGGTTGCGACAAAGGTATTAACAGCACGAATGGCTTTACATTTGTTCTGAGTGAAGGCCTTTGATCATGGAGGAAGCATTTATATGACTTTACTATATCTATAAACACATTCTTGCATGTTGTCTCCCTTCCATTCTTCCAAAATCTCAGGCCACAAACGAGCAGAAAAAGTATGTTTGCCTTCCTTAATTGGTGTAAAAGTTAAATATATTCTACATCTGACCGCATATTTTGGTCAGTGTTCTTGTGCAATTACTTTTAGTACTCAACAGACTGACTCAACGGGTGATGTTTCACTCAAGTTAAAACCCCCCTTGTATAAAATATAGCTCCTTTTTTATTTGGTAAAACTGAGGAATCCTGTGATTCTATCTCTTGATGCTGTGCATTCATGTGAGTAGAAATCAGAAAATTAGATGGTTATAAATCGGTACCAGCCTGTTATCTGGTATTGTCTCCTCTCCGTAGGTAGTACTGGTTCCCCATGTAGTTGGGGCGCTCGTAAACCATGAAGCAGCCGCTCTCCACCCTGATGCACCTCTTGAAATAGGTGTGAAGGTCTGCACAATTTTCTATTTTAGTGCAGCCCTCCAGGTCAAATTCACATCTATTTTGCTTTGGACTCAGAAAAAGAGAGCCTCACAAAGACCAGCACAAACTGGGGCAGGGCACCTCTGCTGCTCAGTGTGGCCTGCCTAAGATCACACTGGGTAGTGAAAGGAAGCAGCATTTATAGAAGCTTTGTTTGGCTGTCAGCTGTTTTAGGCGCTCTAACATACCAGGTGTGTTTTGATGGGAACACGGAGTAGGAGAAAGGGGACACAGTCAAATGTGGAAGTGATTTTAGATGGTTTTTAATGTGGACACAGACAGATGAACTTTGGATCAGTTGGCGTCGGTGATTCTTCTGATGGAGCCCACTTTGGGGCTGACTCCTCCCCAGTCGCTGTAGCGGCGGTACTCTCCAGGGCGCAGGTAGTGCACTCGGCCTTTGTAGTTGGGCTGCTCGTAGAGGAGCCAGTGGCCGTCCATCACACTGCAGGAGTTGAAGTCTGAGGTGCTGAACTGCTCCTGGATGTTGGGACAGTCGTCCTCCAGCTCGTGCATCTGGCCAGACATGTCGAAGCGCTCGTACAGTCTGACCCTGTACAAGCCCTTATGCTGCCAGCAGATAAACACTGTTATTGACGGAAGTCATTCACTGCTGAACACATTGAAACCTGCATTTCAAATGAAATACAGAAAGTCTTTGTGCAGCTCCTTTGCACCAGTTACCCATCATTCCCTCTCATTTCCACAGCAGGTTTGGATTACGTACCTGTGGAATCATGCGGCACGATCGGACGCAGTCATTGATGCCGATGACTCGCTGGTTGTCAGAGTAGTCTCCTCTCCGTAGGTAGTACTGGTTCCCCATGTAGTTGGGGCGCTCGTAAACCATGAAGCAGCCGCTCTCCACCCTGATGGAGTTGCACCTCTTGAAAAAGGTGTGAAGGTCTGCACAGTCGCTGCTGCTCTCATGAGAGCGCCCTTGAAAGTTTCTGTCTTCATAAAATATGATCTGTCGAGACGAAGCATGCAGGTTTTCACACAAACACGGATGAAGCTCAGGAGCAACTGCTCTTTACCTTTCCCATGGCTGTGCTGGGCTCAGATGGTTCCACCGCTCGGTGCTCTCCACAGCCTGCCACCGCGCTTTATAAAAAAAGAAGAATGGGAAGCTGCGTGATTGCACAGCATAAAGTATTGTCATTCAAATATATCCCTCAGTGTGATGTTGAATCTGAGCTGGGGGGCTGTTCCAGTTCTGTTTATATACACATCACTCTTTTTTTGTGTTGAGGCATTGTTCCTTCCCTCATGTTAAGCACCTCCAGAAAAATCCACTGGCCCACAAACAGATAATGATCTGATCATCGCTGTGCATCAAATGAAGCTGCTGTGACAGGCTGGGAAGTCTGTGGTTCCTCATGCAGCTTGTGGATCCAAAGAGCCCCACTTTGAGGAGATCGCCGCTTGGTTCAAAGCTGAAGCTCAGACTTTTCTTCCTCCCAAAAGTGTCAAGAGTAAAATGTTCCTCCTGTAAATCCGATCATTCTCATTTAATGCATTTTGTGGCTGTTTTTTGCATCACAATGGGTGATGCAGAAAACAGCAAGCTCAGCTTTGCAGAAATAAAACAGGTAAACTTTAATTACAGGACAGGACTGTTGTTAATGGCTTAGTTTCACCTTTAATTCTTGTTGTCATGAACTGGTGGTGGAGGACCCAAATTGCAGGAGACCAGGATTGACAACAGGAAAGAAAACATTTAATTAACAAACTGAAACATGACAAAAATAAGGGGAGAAACAAACTGGTGACACAGAGCAGAGACCTGAAACCAAGACACTTAAATGGGCTGAGGGTCATCAACTGAACTGAAGACAGCTGTGGATCAGGAACCTGAAAGTGGAGTGACTGACCAAAAACCAAACCAAACCACTGAATGCTTACAGTTGTGTCTCTGTGGTTTTATGCTCTTTCTATTTGTTTTCAGTTTAATGAGGTTCAGCCTCTGAAACTTCAGATGTCTGCACCTCATGGACTCTGCTGAGTCGTGGGTTAGGGTTAGGTTATGGTTAGGTTATGGTTTTGTACCATTTTAACAGTCGTTTCCTCGTTCAAGTGCAGCCTGTTCACACCAAATCTGACCTCTGGTGAGCTGCTCTTTAGAATCCTTCCTTAAATGTATTTTCTCCATTTGTCAGACTGCAAAAGCCTTCTAGGATCTAGTTTATTTTAATCCACTGTAATGATTGACATGTTTTGCAAAATGGATTTGATGAGGTTTACTTTTTTAATACTGTCAGAAACCCTGATTGACAGGGAACGTGTGATCAATCAGACGTTGGTGTTCTGTGAGCTGTGGCCGCATTTCCCGCCTGGTGCTTGTATGAGGGCAGAAGAAGCCGTGATGAGGTTTTTAATGGATTCTCAGGACACAGAGACAAACAGGGTTCAACAACACACAGCACTGAAACCTCAGAGCTGGCTGTTCTATCCCACGCAGCCGCTCAGTAATCTGTGATGCGCTGGATGGAGCCGACCCTGGCACTCCTGCCGCCCCACTCGCTGAAGCGCTTGTACTCCCCCGGCCTGATCAGGTACATCCTGCCCCGGTAGTTTGGGTGCTCATAGAACAGCCAGTTGCCCTTTTTCACATTGCAGGAGAAGATATCGTTCCTGTGGAAGCGGTCCATGACGCTGGGACAGTCGTCCATCAGATCCATCACTTGGCCTCCGAATTCGATCCGCTCATAGAGACGCATGTCGAACGGCCCCCTCTCCTGTTTGAATCACAGACACGTTAGTGAGCCTCAGAGAGGTCAGCCGCTACCACACAGCCCCCCCAGTATAAGTGCATGAGACTAAAGCTTTAGCTTTTTCAGTGTCAAAGGGGCTACACCATGCAAAATCAACTTTTTAATCACTATTAACAAACCCAAAGTGGTATTTTGATCCTTTGACACATTTCAGAGTTTTCCTCTAAAAACCTTTTCTCTGAGCACCAGCCCCTCCCAATCCATTAAAACAAATGGGACCTCACATTGTGACATCACAAAGTGAGGACCCGCCCCTTCCAGGAAGAGTCTGCATGACCAGCTCTGCCTCCGGGCTAACAGACACGCCCACTTTCTCCACGTAGCTAGCAGTGTTTGGCGGTGTAAATTATACATAAGGTGTTTCTTTGCTATATCGCAGCTATAGCCCCCCACACCCCAACCTAACATTAGCGGTGCAACAGAAATGGCAGCTATCCCGCCGTTCAGTTCTGATTCCAGCTCAGACCAGGAAAACAAAGACGTTCATGGATCTGTTTGTCTACAGGTGGATGATCAGAAAGGGGCGGAGCCAGGAAGCTGGAAAAATTCCCAGAAATGCAGTTTTAACCTGAATTTTCTTATCTGTTCTCCATCATGACAAAAATGTTACAAATACATGTTAGGCTGGATTCAGACTGGACACATCTGATCTGCTTTGAGTGACCCAGACTTCGTTTCCACAATAAGCTGGAACAAGTTTTCAGTCTGAAACACCCAAGCAGACCCTAGCTCCCGGACCAGGAACCGCTCTTGGGCCCGTCTTTGGTGGTGGTGGTGTCGGTTCGTTTCCAGTCAGACGGAGCTTTGGTTCCCTCTGAGATTCCTCAGTATGAATACAATCCATTCTCGGAGCGGAACAGCTGAACCCAAACGGCCACCGAAGCGATGTAAACAGAGTAGAAATGTAGCAGCAGACAAATATAAAGCAACGATTGTTGTCATCAGACAGAAAAAAGAGTCTGACGTTTATTTTAACACGTCTTTCATGCGTATCTGTGTCTCATCACGCACGAGCACAGCGCTGCTGTGACGTCATCTTAAAAGCTACCTATAGTTTCCTTAACAGAATTCTGTTCAGGTGTTGGGTCATCTAGACCCACTAGACAGTGCTCTGAACCTTTTTTCTTCTATGATTTGTGATCTTCACTGGTGTCCATGGATTACATGAAATCTTTCCACCTTTGTCATGGTAGGGAGAACACCTCAATGCAAGGGGGGGTCATAGGATAGCACAAGGGTTAATAACATGTTCCTGATAATCCTCTTTTTTCGTGACATTTTTTCTGTAGTCATCTCATAAACTGACCAATCAGATGCCTTCATGAAAGTAGGTGGAGCCTGCTGGCCCCCACATCCAACATTCACAATGTTTGTTCTACAGATTTAGCAGGCTTTCAAGTGGTAAGGGTGGGGTCTTCCAACACACTCATGGGGGGTTATCATAAACTGTTATTTGTGTGTTCTGGTCCTAAAATGTTGCATCTATAACTGCTCTAGAGGAGATCTGCATGGAGGAATGGACACAAACACCACTGTTCTAGAGGAAATCTGCATGGAGGAATGGACCAAAACACCACTGTTCTAGAGGAGATCTGCACGGAGGAATGGACCAAAACATCACTGCTGTAGAGGAGATCTGCATGGAGGAATGGACCAAAACGTCACTGCTGTAGAGGAGATCTACATGGAGGAATGGGCCAAAACATCACTGCTGTAGAGGAGATCTACATGGAGGAATGGACCAAAACATCACTGCTGTAGAGGAGATCTGCATGGAGGAATGGACCAAAACGTCACTGCTGTAGAGGAGATCTACATGGAGGAATGGGCCAAAACATCACTGCTGTAGAGGAGATCTACATGGAGGAATGGACCAAAACACCACTGTTCTAGAGGAGATCTGCACGGAGGAATGGACCAAAACATCACTGCTGTAGAGGAGATCTGCACGGAGGAATGGACCAAAACACCACTGTTCTAGAGGAGATCTGCATGGAGGAATGGACCAAAACGTCACTGCTGTAGAGGAGATCTACATGGAGGAATGGGCCAAAACATCACTGCTGTAGAGGAGATCTACATGGAGGAATGGGCCAAAACATCACTGCTCTATAGGAGATCTACATGGAGGAATGGGCCAAAACATCACTGCTGTAGAGGAGATCTACATGGAGGAATGGGCCAAAACATCACTGCTGTAGAGGAGATCTACATGGAGGAATGGACCAAAACATCACTGCTCTATAGGAGATCTACATGGAGGAATGGGCCAAAACATCACTGCTGTAGAGGAGATCTGCAAGGAGGAATGGGCCAAAACATCACTGCTCTATAGGAGATCTACATGGAGGAATGGGCCAAAACATCACTGCTGTAGAGGAGATCTGCAAGGAGGAATGGGCCAAAACATCACTGCTCTATATGAGATCTACATGGAGGAATGGGCCAAAACATCACTGCTGTAGAGGAGATCTGCATGGAGGAATGGGCCAAAACATCACTGCTCTAGAGGAGAACTCTATGGAGGAATGGACCAAAACATCACTGCTGTAGAGGAGATCTGCATGGAGGAATGGACCAAGACGTCACTGCTCTAGAGGAGATCTGCAAGGAGGAATGGGCAAAAAACATCACTGCTCTAGAGGAGATCTGCAAGGAGGAATGGGCCAAAACATCACTGCTCTAGAGGATATCTGCATGGAGGAATGGGCCAAAACATCACTGC
Source organism: Oryzias latipes (assembly GCF_053564925.1). NCBI lineage: Eukaryota > Metazoa > Chordata > Actinopteri > Beloniformes > Adrianichthyidae > Oryzias > Oryzias latipes. The sequence goes on from NC_136257.1 coordinate 607,341, forward strand.
TCTAGAGGAGATCTGCATGGAGGAATGGACTAAAACATCACTGCTGTAGAGGAGATCTGCATGGAGGAATGGACCAAAACACCACTGCTCTACAGGAGATCTGCATGGAGGAATGGACCAAAACATCACTGCTGTAGAGGAGATCTGCATGGAGGAATAGACCAAAACATCACTGCTCTAGAGGAGATCTGCATAGAGCAGGGGTGGGCAATTCCAGGCCTCGAGGGCCGGCGTGTCTGCATGATTTCCAGATAGTCTTGCCCTACTCATGGCTGATTATCTGGTTCAGGTGTGTCCAGCCAATTAGAACATGCCAGAGCAGGGTATGCTGGAAAACATGCAGGAATGCGGCCCTCAATGCCCACCTCTGGCATAGAGGAATGGGCCAAAACATCACTGCTCTAGAGGAGATCTGCATGGAGGAATGGACCAAAACATCACTGCTGTAGAGGAGATATGCATGGAAGAATGGACCAAAACATCACTGCTGTAGAGGAGATCTGCATGGAGGAATGGGCCAAAACATCACTGCTCTAGAGGAGATCTGCATGGAGGAATGGACCAAAACACCACTGCTGTAGAGGAGATCTGCATGGAGGAATGGACCAAAACACCACTGTTCTAGAGGAGATCTGCATGGAGGAATGGACCAAAACGTCACTGCTGTAGAGGAGATCTACATGGAGGAATGGACCAAAACATCACTGCTGTAGAGGAGATCTGCATGGAGGAATGGACCAAAACATCACTGCTGTAGAGGAGATCTACATGGAGGAATGGGCCAAAACATCACTGCTGTAGAGGAGATCTACATGGAGGAATGGACCAAAACATCACTGCTCTATAGGAGATCTACATGGAGGAATGGGCCAAAACATCACTGCTGTAGAGGAGATCTGCAAGGAGGAATGGGCCAAAACATCACTGCTCTATAGGAGATCTACATGGAGGAATGGGCCAAAACATCACTGCTGTAGAGGAGATCTACATGGAGGAATGGGCCAAAACATCACTGCTGTAGAGGAGATCTACATGGAGGAATGGACCAAAACATCACTGCTCTATAGGAAATCTACATGGAGGAATGGGCCAAAACATCACTGCTGTAGAGGAGATCTGCAAGGAGGAATGGGCCAAAACATCACTGCTCTATAGGAGATCTACATGGAGGAATGGGCCAAAACATCACTGCTGTAGAGGAGATCTGCAAGGAGGAATGGGCCAAAACATCACTGCTCTATATGAGATCTACATGGAGGAATGGGCCAAAACATCACTGCTGTAGAGGAGATCTGCATGGAGGAATGGGCCAAAACATCACTGCTCTAGAGGAGAACTCTATGGAGGAATGGACCAAAACATCACTGCTGTAGAGGAGATCTGCATGGAGGAATGGACCAAGACGTCACTGCTCTAGAGGAGATCTGCAAGGAGGAATGGGCAAAAAACATCACTGCTCTAGAGGAGATCTGCAAGGAGGAATGGGCCAAAACATCACTGCTCTAGAGGATATCTGCATGGAGGAATGGGCCAAAACATCACTGCTCTAGAGGAGATCTGCATGGAGGAATGGACTAAAACATCACTGCTGTAGAGGAGATCTGCATGGAGGAATGGACCAAAACACCACTGCTCTACAGGAGATCTGCATGGAGGAATGGACCAAAACATCACTGCTGTAGAGGAGATCTGCATGGAGGAATAGACCAAAACATCACTGCTCTAGAGGAGATCTGCATAGAGCAGGGGTGGGCAATTCCAGGCCTCGAGGGCCGGCGTGTCTGCATGATTTCCAGATAGTCTTGCCCTACTCATGGCTGATTATCTGGTTCAGGTGTGTCCAGCCAATTAGAACATGCCAGAGCAGGGTATGCTGGAAAACATGCAGGAATGCGGCCCTCAATGCCCACCTCTGGCATAGAGGAATGGGCCAAAACATCACTGCTCTAGAGGAGATCTGCATGGAGGAATGGACCAAAACATCACTGCTGTAGAGGAGATATGCATGGAAGAATGGACCAAAACATCACTGCTGTAGAGGAGATCTGCATGGAGGAATGGGCCAAAACATCACTGCTCTAGAGGAGATCTGCATGGAGGAATGGACCAAAACACCACTGCTGTAGAGGAGATCTGCATGGAGGAATGGACCAAAACACCACTGTTCTAGAGGAGATCTGCATGGAGGAATGGACCAAAACGTCACTGCTGTAGAGGAGATCTACATGGAGGAATGGACCAAAACATCACTGCTGTAGAGGAGATCTGCATGGAGGAATGGACCAAAACATCACTGCTGTAGAGGAGATCTACATGGAGGAATGGGCCAAAACATCACTGCTGTAGAGGAGATCTACATGGAGGAATGGACCAAAACATCACTGCTCTATAGGAGATCTACATGGAGGAATGGGCCAAAACATCACTGCTGTAGAGGAGATCTGCAAGGAGGAATGGGCCAAAACATCACTGCTCTATAGGAGATCTACATGGAGGAATGGGCCAAAACATCACTGCTGTAGAGGAGATCTGCAAGGAGGAATGGGCCAAAACATCACTGCTCTATATGAGATCTACATGGAGGAATGGGCCAAAACATCACTGCTGTAGAGGAGATCTGCATGGAGGAATGGGCCAAAACATCACTGCTCTATAGGAGATCTACATGGAGGAATGGGCCAAAACATCACTGCTGTAGAGGAGATCTGCAAGGAGGAATGGGCCAAAACATCACTGCTCTATATGAGATCTACATGGAGGAATGGGCCAAAACATCACTGCTGTAGAGGAGATCTGCATGGAGGAATGGGCCAAAACATCACTGCTCTAGAGGAGAACTCTATGGAGGAATGGACCAAAACATCACTGCTGTAGAGGAGATCTACATGGAGGAATGGACCAAAACACCAGCAACAGTTTGTGAAAACCTTGTGAAGACTTACAGACAACGTTTGACTGCTGTCATTACAGACAGACGGTATATAATAAGGTATTGAGTTGAACTTTTTTCTTTTTTTTTTACCAAATGTGTTTTACATCATAATTTACAAATAAATACCTATATTTATATTTATATATTATATTAAATAAAAACAATCAATCAAAACAAATTTTCTGGATTTTGTTCTCATTTTCTCTCTCATAGTTGAGGTTTATTGATGATGTAAATTACAGGGCTCTCCTCTTTTTAGGGGGGAGAACTTGCTCGATTGTTGGCTGACTGAATACTTTTTTTTGCTCCTCTGTATAAATGACATGAAGATTAAAACAAAGTTTCTGAGTATTTTTTATTTAAATCATTGAGAATCAGGAGCACATAGAGAATTGCAGTTTCAAAAGAGTATAGAAGCTGTAAGCTCCCTGCTCTGAACCCCTCCCGGGGGTGGGGTTGCTCCGGAACAACAGTCCCGCCCACAACTTAGAGGTGTATTTCTGCTGAACCCCCTAAAACGATGTCTTAGAACAGTGTTTTTCAACCTTTTTTGAGCCACGGCACACTTTAACTTTGACAAAAATCCCGCGGCACACCAGCATCCCAAAAAAAAAAAGCAGAAATTCATGGTCTATATTGATCGACAGCCCCCCCCCCCCCCCCCCCCCCCCCCCCCCCGCAATCTCACGTGCATTTTTGTGATAATTGTGGCCGGAAAAGCAGGAAGTTGCGGCTGTTTTTTCTAAGAGATGAAATGAAAGTTAAATTAGAAAATTTAGAAACTGTTTTGTTTGTTGTGGTTTCAAGGCGTTTCTCAAGGACAACTCATTGTGCGCTGGGACACTGGCCCTTTAAGCCAATGCATCATGGGAGATGTAGTGTGAAAACTGCCGAAAAAACTTGCAGAAAGACTCGCGTCTCTGAGCTTCATTGTATTGTCCACTTGTTCCACGGTCTGACAACGGACTCTGTGGAAAGCTACACCGCTAAAGAAGAGCTTTAGCTGGTATTTTTGTTAGAACTGAGCGACTTTATCAGCAGAATTAAGAACAAGGAAGTGAAGACTTTAACCACTTCTGATTGGTCAGACTGATGACATGTGATTAAGCCTTCAAGAATGATTGGTGGAGACAGTTAAAGGGGCGGGACTTTTCCGCAAACTGTCATAGCTGCAGGTAAATCACGGTAACATCATTCTTATCAAAATGTCTTTAATAGAATTAAATAAACCCAAAGAAAAAGTAATTTTAAGATCTTTTATATTCCTAATTACTCAGTGTTTTATCAGGGCCAGTTTGGATGAACACAGAGCTGATTTCCTGGAGATGGGAAATGTTTTTAGATCAGTTAATGATTAATGAGGGCAATTTCCCACGGCACACTTGACCATCTCCCACGGCACACTAGTGTGCCGCGGCACACTGGTTGAAAAACACTGTCTTAGAAAACCACACAGGTTGGTGGATTTCGTCTTAAAACGGCATCATCATCATTAAAAGATGACTGGGAAGACTTTGAAAGATGATCAGAGTGGGGCTTTACCACCAACAGCCTGCTTCTAATGGTCCTTCAAGGAGTTGCTGAACCTTAAACCTCAAGATTTGCTTTAAAACTGTAAATGTTTGTTACACCAACAGGCAAGCTCACTTTTTACTATGTGATGACGTCTACAGTCACATCCACGGCTGAGTCTTTGCTCCAGTGCTGGAAAGTCCACTTTTACACTGAAAATCAATGTTTTAAAAACAAAACTGTTTAAATCTCTATTGTTGGATTTTCTGGTTGCAGCTGTTAAACCAAGAAAACAGCATCATTGACCAACAAAGACCAGGAGGCTCTGCGAGGGACTAGCGATCCGTCCCCCCGGGGGGGGGGGGGGGGGGGGGGGGGGGGGGGGGGGGTCAACTGTCCATGAAAAGAAGAACTGGTGGACCAGACTTAGAAAATGGAGAAATATGGCGAACGGCTGAGATTTAAGATGATTGAGCAATTAAGGCAACTCGTTTGCTATTTTACTTTGACCCATGATAGAAATCTGTTTCAATTATTTTAACAAATAAATACAAAGTTAAAGTGAATATCATGTTTTGTTGACAATAATGATAACCGTCTTTTTAAAATCACATCTTTTCTCATTTGTTCACACGAGAAGTTAGTCTGTTCTTTAACAGAACATGCATATCAGAGATTTCTGTTCTGTCTGGGAAATGGCTTTCCTTCAAAGTGCTTACAGAACCCCTCCCACAGGCACTGCAGCACAAAGGCAAAGGGGGAACTGAACCTGCAACCTTCTGAGGTCATAATCCTTCCAATTCACCAGCCATTGCTGCTCTGGTGGATTTAATGTTTTTCGCAAAAAAATCAAGAAAAAGCATTTCAACAAAACCTGTAGAAATGCCTTCTGTTTTTGAACTTATTGTTGGATTTTTCCCATAAAACCACGGCTCAGGGAAATGAAAATGTGCTCCGAGCTTTGAAATGAAAGAAAGTTGCCTCAGAGGGTCGACTCCCGCTGACCTGGAGGAGAACTCTCCGGACCGCAGGGAGCATTTCTGCTTCTGTGGTTCTTGACTGAGAACATGGAAAAGCGTTTGGTTCTGCTTGTAGAACGCGGAAAAGCGTTTGGTTCTGCTTGTAGAACATGGAAAAGCGTTTGGTTCTGCTTGGAGAACGTGGAAAAGCGTTTGGTTCTGCTTGTAGAACATGGAAAAGCGTTTGGTTCTGCTTGGAGAACATGGAAAAGCGTTTGGTTCTGCTTGTAGAACATGGAAAAGCGTTTGGTTCTGCTTGTAGAACGTGGAAAAGCGTTTGGTTCTGCTTGTAGAACGTGGAAAAGCGTTTGGTTCTGCTTGTAGAACATGGAAAAGCGTTTGGTTCTGCTTGTAGAACATGGAAAAGCGTTTGGTTCTGCTTGTAGAACGCGGAAAAGCGTTTGGTTCTGCTTGTAGAACATGGAAAAGCGTTTGGTTCTGCTTGGAGAACGTGGAAAAGCGTTTGGTTCTGCTTGTAGAACATGGAAAAGCGTTTGGTTCTGCTTGTAGAACATGGAAAAGCGTTTGGTTCTGCTTGGAGAACGTGGAAAAGCGTTTGGTTCTGCTTGTAGAACATGGAAAAGCGTTTGGTTCTGCTTGTAGAACATTGAAAAGCGTTTGGTTCTGCTTGTAGAACATGGAAAAGCGTTTGGTTCTGCTTGTAGAACATGGAAAAGCGTTTGGTTCTGCTTGAAGAACGCGGAAAAGCGTTTGGTTCTGCTTGTAGAACATGGAAAAGCGTTTGGTTCTGCTTGGAGAACGTGGAAAAGCGTTTGGTTCTGCTTGTAGAACATGGAAAAGCGTTTGGTTCTGCTTGTAGAACATGGAAAAGCATTTCGTTCTGCTTGGAGTACGTGGAAAAGCGTTTGGTTCTGCTTGTAGAACATGGAAAAGCGTTTGGTTCTGCTTGTAGAACATTGAAAAGCGTTTGGTTCTGCTTGTAGAACATGGAAAAGCGTTTGGTTCTGCTTGTAGAACGCGGAAAAGCGTTTGGTTCTGCTTGTAGAACATGGAAAAGCGTTTGGTTCTGCTTGGAGAACGTGGAAAAGCGTTTGGTTCTGCTTGTAGAACATGGAAAAGCGTTTGGTTCTGCTTGGAGAACATGGAAAAGCGTTTGGTTCTGCTTGTAGAACATGGAAAAGCGTTTGGTTCTGCTTGTAGAACGTGGAAAAGCGTTTGGTTCTGCTTGTAGAACGTGGAAAAGCGTTTGGTTCTGCTTGTAGAACATGGAAAAGCGTTTGGTTCTGCTTGTAGAACATGGAAAAGCGTTTGGTTCTGCTTGTAGAACGCGGAAAAGCGTTTGGTTCTGCTTGTAGAACATGGAAAAGCGTTTGGTTCTGCTTGGAGAACGTGGAAAAGCGTTTGGTTCTGCTTGTAGAACATGGAAAAGCGTTTGGTTCTGCTTGTAGAACATGGAAAAGCGTTTGGTTCTGCTTGGAGAACGTGGAAAAGCGTTTGGTTCTGCTTGTAGAACATGGAAAAGCGTTTGGTTCTGCTTGTAGAACATTGAAAAGCGTTTGGTTCTGCTTGTAGAACATGGAAAAGCGTTTGGTTCTGCTTGTAGAACATGGAAAAGCGTTTGGTTCTGCTTGAAGAACGCGGAAAAGCGTTTGGTTCTGCTTGTAGAACATGGAAAAGCGTTTGGTTCTGCTTGGAGAACGTGGAAAAGCGTTTGGTTCTGCTTGTAGAACATGGAAAAGCGTTTGGTTCTGCTTGTAGAACATGGAAAAGCATTTCGTTCTGCTTGGAGTACGTGGAAAAGCGTTTGGTTCTGCTTGTAGAACATGGAAAAGCGTTTGGTTCTGCTTGTAGAACATTGAAAAGCGTTTGGTTCTGCTTGTAGAACATGGAAAAGCGTTTGGTTCTGCTTGTAGAACGTGGAAAAGCGTTTGGTTCTGCTTGTAGAACGTGGAAAAGCGTTTGGTTCTGCTTGGAGAACATGGAAAAGCGTTTGGTTCTGCTTGGAAAACATGGAAAAGCGTTTGGTTCTGCTTGTAGAACATGGAAAAGCGTTTGGTTCTGCTTGTAGAAAATGGAAAAGCGTTTGGTTCTGCTTGGAGAACGTGGAAAAGCGTTTGGTTCTGCTTGTAGAACGTGGAAAAGCATTTGGTTCTGCTTGTAGAACATGGAAAAGCGTTTGGTTCTGCTTGGAGAACATGGAAAAGCGTTTGGTTCTGCTTGTAGAACATGGAAAAGCGTTTGGTTCTGCTTGTAGAACGTGGAAAAGCGTTTGGTTCTGCTTGGAGAACATGGAAAAGCGTTTGGTTCTGCTTGGAGAACATGGAAAAGCGTTTGGTTCTGCTTGTAGAACATGGAAAAGCGTTTGGTTCTGCTTGTAGAAAATGGAAAAGCGTTTGGTTCTGCTTGGAGAACGTGGAAAAGCGTTTGGTTCTGCTTGTAGAACGTGGAAAAGCGTTTGGTTCTGCTTGTAGAACATGGAAAAGCGTTTGGTTCTGCTTGGAGAACATGGGAAAGCGTTTGGTTCTGCTTGTAGAACATGGAAAAGCGTTTGGTTCTGCTTGTAGAACGTGGAAAAGCGTTTGGTTCTGCTTGGAGAAAATGGAAAAGCGTTTGGTTCTGCTTGGAGAACATGGAAAAGCGTTTGGTTCTGCTTGTAGAACATGGAAAAGCGTTTGGTTCTGCTTGGAGAACGTGGAAAAGCGTTTGGTTCTGCTTGGAGAACGTGGAAAAGCGTTTGGTTCTGCTTGGAAACGTGGAAAAGCGTTTGGTTCTGCTTGGAGAACATGGAAAAGCGTTTGGTTCTGCTTGTAGAACGCGGAAAAGCGTTTGGTTCTGCTTGTAGAACATGGAAAAGCGTTTGGTTCTGCTTGGAGAACGTGGAAAAGCGTTTGGTTCTGCTTGTAGAACATGGAAAAGCGTTTGGTTCTGCTTGTAGAACATGGAAAAGCGTTTGGTTCTGCTTGTAGAACGTGGAAAAGCGTTTGGTTCTGCTTGGAGAACATGGAAAAGCGTTTGGTTCTGCTTGGAGAACATGGAAAAGCGTTTGGTTCTGCTTAGAGAACGTGGAAAAGCATTTGGTTCTGCTTGGAGAACGTGGAAAAGCGTTTGGTTCTGCTTGGAAACGTGGAAAAGCGTTTGGTTCTGCTTGGAGAACGTGGAAAAGCGTTTGGTTCTGCTTGGAAACGTGGAAAAGCGTTTGGTTCTGCTTGGAGAACATGGAAAAGCGTTTGGTTCTGCTTGGAGAACATGGAAAAGCGTTTGGTTCTGCTTGTAGAACATGGAAATTGTTTGGTTCTGCTTTTAGAACGTGGAAAAGCGTTTGGTTCTGCTTGGAGAACATGGAAAAGCGTTTGGTTCTGCTTGTAGAACGTGGAAAAGCATTTGGTTCTGCTTGTAGAACATGGAAAAGCGTTTGGTTCTGCTTGGAGAACATGGAAAAAGCGTTTGGTTCTGCTTGTAAAACATGGAAAAGTGTTTGGTTCTGCTTTTAGAACGTGGAAAAGCGTTTGGTTCTGCTTGGAGAACATGGAAAAGCGTTTGGTTCTGCCAGAAGAAAATGGAAAAGCGTTTGGTTCTGCTTGTAGAACATGGAAAAGCGTTTGGTTCTGCTTTTAGAACGTGGAAAAGCGTTTGGTTCTGCTTGGAGAACATGGAAAAGCGTTTGGTTCTGCCAGAAGAAAATGGAAAAGCGTTTGGTTCTGCTTGGAGAACATGGAAAAGCGTTTGGTTCTGCTTGGAGAACATGGAAAAGCGTTTGGTTCTGCTTGTAGAACATGGAAAAGCGTTTGGTTCTGCTTTTAGAACGTGGAAAAGCGTTTGGTTTTGCTTGGAGAACATGGAAAAGCGTTTGGTTCTGCTTGTAGAACATGGAAAAGCGTTTGGTTCTGCTTGGAGAACATGGAAAAAGCGTTTGGTTCTGCTTGTAAAACATGGAAAAGTGTTTGGTTCTGCTTTTAGAACGTGGAAAAGCGTTTGGTTCTGCTTGGAGAACATGGAAAAGCGTTTGGTTCTGCTTGTAGAACATGGAAAAGCGTTTGGTTCTGCTTGTAGAACGTGGAAAAGTGTTTGGTTCTGCTTGTAGAACGTGGAAAAGCGTTTGGTTCTGCTTGTAGAACATGGAAAAGCGTTTGGTTCTGCTTGTAGAACGTGGAAAAGCGTTTGGTTCTGCTTGGAGAACATGGAAAAGCGTTTGGTTCTGCTTGGAGAACGTGGAAAAGCGTTTGGTTCTGCTTTTAGAACGTGGAAAAGCGTTTGGTTCTGCTTGGAGAACATGGAAAAGCGTTTGGTTCTGCTTGTAGAACGTGGAAAAGCGTTTGGTTCTGCTTGGAGAACATGGAAAAGCATTTGGTTCTGCTTTGAGAACGTGGAAAAGCGTTTTGTTCTGCTTGTAAAACATGGAAAAGCGTTTGGGTCTGCTTTTAGAACGTGAAAAGCGTTTGGTTCTGCTTGTAGAACATGGAAAAGCGTTTGGTTCTGCTTTTAGAACGTGGAAAAGCGTTTGGTTCTGCTTGTAGAACATGGAAAAGCGTTTGGTTCTGCTTTTAGAACGTGGAAAAGCGTTTGGTTCTGCTTGTAGAACATGGAAAAGCGTTTGGTTCTGCTTTTAGAATGTGGAAAAGCGTTTGGTTCTGCTTGAAGAACGTGGAAAAGCATTTGGTTCTGCTTGTAGAACGTGGAAAAGCGTTTGGTTCTGCTTGGAGAACGTGGAAAAGCGTTTGGTTCTGCTTGGAGAACATGGAAAAGCGTTTGGTTCTGCTTGGAGAACGTGGAAAAGCGTTTGGTTCTGCTTGTAGAACGTGGAAAAGCGTTTGGTTCTGCTTGGAGAACGTGGAAAAGCGTTTGGTTCTGCCAGAACAAAATGGAAAAGCGTTTGGTTCTGCTTGGAGAACATGGAAAAGCGTTTGGTTCTGCTTTTAGAACATGGAAAAGCGTTTGGTTCTGCTTTTAGAACGTGGAAAAGCGTTTGGTTCTGCTTGGAGAACGTGGAAAAGCGTTTGGTTCTGCTTTTAGAACATGGAAAAGCGTTTGGTTCTGCTTTTAGAACGTGGAAAAGCGTTTGGTTCTGCTTGGAGAACATGGAAAAGCGTTTGGTTCTGCTTTTAGAACATGGAAAAGCGTTTGGTTCTGCTTGGAGAACGTGGAAAAGCGTTTGGTTCTGCTTGTAGAACGTGGAAAAGCGTTTGGTTCTGCTTTTAGAACATGGAAAAGCGTTTGGTTCTGCTTGTAGAACATGGAAAAGCGTTTGGTTCTGCTTGTAGAACATGGAAAAGCGTTTGGTTCTGCTTTTAGAACGGGGAAAAGCGTTTGGTTCTGCTTTTAGAACGTGGAAAAGCGTTTTGTTCTGCTTGTAAAACATGGAAAAGCGTTTGGTTCTGCTTTTAGAACGGGGAAAAGCGTTTGGTTCTGCTTGTAGAACATGGAAAAGCGTTTGGTTCTGCTTGTAGAACGTGGAAAAGCGTTTGGTTCTGCTTGTAGAACATGGAAAAGCGTTTGGTTCTGCTTTTAGAATGTGGAAAAGCGTTTGGTTCTGCTTGGAGAACGTGGAAAAGCATTTGGTTCTGCTTGTAGAACGTGGAAAAGCGTTTGGTTCTGCTTGGAGAACGTGGAAAAGCGTTTGGTTCTGCTTGGAGAACATGGAAAAGCGTTTGGTTCTGCTTGGAGAACGTGGAAAAGCGTTTGGTTCTGCTTGTAGAACGTGGAAAAGCGTTTGGTTCTGCCAGAAGAAAATGGAAAAGCGTTTGGTTCTGCTTGGAGAACATGGAAAAGCGTTTGGTTCTGCTTTTAGAACATGGAAAAGCGTTTGGTTCTGCTTTTAGAACGTGGAAAAGCGTTTGGTTCTGCTTGGAGAACGTGGAAAAGCGTTTGGTTCTGCTTTTAGAACATGGAAAAGCGTTTGGTTCTGCTTTTAGAACGTGGAAAAGCGTTTGGTTCTGCTTGGAGAACATGGAAAAGCGTTTGGTTCTGCTTTTAGAACGTGGAAAAGCGTTTGGTTCTGCTTGGAGAACGTGGAAAAGCGTTTGGTTCTGCTTGTAGAACGTGGAAAAGCGTTTGGTTCTGCTTTTAGAACATGGAAAAGCGTTTGGTTCTGCTTGTAGAACATGGAAAAGCGTTTGGTTCTGCTTGTAGAACATGGAAAAGCGTTTGGTTCTGCTTTTAGAACGTGGAAAAGCGTTTGGTTCTGCTTGGAGAACATGGAAAAGCGTTTGGTTCTGCCAGAAGAAAATGGAAAAGCGTTTGGTTCTGCTTGGAGAACTTGGAAAAGCGTTTGGTTCTGCTTGGAGATTATGGAAAAGCGTTTGGTTCTGCTTGTAGAACATGGAAAAGCGTTTGGTTCTGCTTGGAGAACTTGGAAAAGCGTTTGGTTCTGCTTGGAGATTATGGAAAAGCGTTTGGTTCTGCTTGTAGAACATGGAAAAGCGTTTGGTTCTGCCAGAAGAAAATGGAAAAGCGTTTGGATCTGCCAGAAGAAAATGGAAAAGCGTTTGGTTCTGCTTGGAGAACATGGAAAAGCGTTTGGTTCTGCTTGTAGAACATGGAAAAGCATTTGGTTCTGCTTGTAGAACGTGGAAAAGTGTTTGGTTCTGCTTGTAGAACGCGGAAAAGCGTTTGGTTCTGCTTGTAGAACATGGAAAAGCGTTTGGTTCTGCTTGGAGAACGTGGAAAAGCGTTTGGTTCTGCTTGTAGAACATGGAAAAGCGTTTGGTTCTGCTTGTAGAACATGGAAAAGCGTTTGGTTCTGCTTGTAGAACGTGGAAAAGCGTTTGGTTCTGCTTGGAGAACGTGGAAAAGCGTTTGGTTCTGCTTGTAGAACATGGAAAAGCGTTTGGTTCTGCTTGTAGAACATGGAAAAGCGTTTGGTTCTGCTTGTAGAACGTGGAAAAGCGTTTGGTTCTGCTTGGAGAACATGGAAAAGCGTTTGGTTCTGCTTGTAGAACATGGAAATTGTTTGGTTCTGCTTGTAGAACATGGAAAAAGCGTTTGGTTCTGCTTGGAGAACATGGAAAAGCGTTTGGTTCTGCTTGGAGAACATGGAAAAGCGTTTGGTTCTGCTTAGAGAACGTGGAAAAGCATTTGGTTCTGCTTGGAGAACGTGGAAAAGCGTTTGGTTCTGCTTGGAAACGTGGAAAAGCGTTTGGTTCTGCTTGGAGAACGTGGAAAAGCGTTTGGTTCTGCTTGGAAACGTGGAAAAGCGTTTGGTTCTGCTTGGAGAACATGGAAAAGCGTTTGGTTCTGCTTGGAGAACATGGAAAAGCGTTTGGTTCTGCTTGTAGAACATGGAAATTGTTTGGTTCTGCTTTTAGAACGTGGAAAAGCGTTTGGTTCTGCTTGGAGAACATGGAAAAGCGTTTGGTTCTGCTTGTAGAACATGGAAAAGCGTTTGGTTCTGCTTGGAGAACATGGAAAAAGCGTTTGGTTCTGCTTGTAAAACATGGAAAAGTGTTTGGTTCTGCTTTTAGAACGTGGAAAAGCGTTTGGTTCTGCTTGGAGAACATGGAAAAGCGTTTGGTTCTACCAGAAGAAAATGGAAAAGCGTTTGGTTCTGCTTGTAGAACATGGAAAAGCGTTTGGTTCTGCTTTTAGAACGTGGAAAAGCGTTTGGTTCTGCTTGGAGAACATGGAAAAGCATTTGGTTCTGCCAGAAGAAAATGGAAAAGCTTTTGGTTCTGCTTGGAGAACATGGAAAAGCGTTTGGTTCTGCTTGGAGAACATGGAAAAGCGTTTGGTTCTGCTTGTAGAACATGGAAAAGCGTTTGGTTCTGCTTTTAGAACGTGGAAAAGCGTTTGGTTCTGCTTGGAGAACATGGAAAAGCGTTTGGTTCTGCTTGTAGAACATGGAAAAGCGTTTGGTTCTGCTTGGAGAACATGGAAAAAGCGTTTGGTTCTGCTTGTAAAACATGGAAAAGTGTTTGGTTCTGCTTTTAGAACGTGGAAAAGCGTTTGGTTCTGCTTGGAGAACATGGAAAAGCGTTTGGTTTTGCTTGTAGAACATGGAAAAGCGTTTGGTTCTGCTTGTAGAACGTGGAAAAGTGTTTGGTTCTGCTTGTAGAACGTGGAAAAGCGTTTGGTTCTGCTTGTAGAACATGGAAATTGTTTGGTTCTGCTTTTAGAACGTGGAAAAGCGTTTGGTTCTGCTTGGAGAACATGGAAAAGCGTTTGGTTCTGCTTGGAGAACGTGGAAAAGCGTTTGGTTCTGCTTTTAGAACGTGGAAAAGCGTTTGGTTCTGCTTGGAGAACATGGAAAAGCGTTTGGTTCTGCTTGTAGAACGTGGAAAAGCGTTTGGTTCTGCTTGGAGAACATGGAAAAGCATTTGGTTCTGCTTGTAGAACATGGAAAAGCGTTTGGTTCTGCTTTTAGAACGTGGAAAAGCGTTTGGTTCTGCTTGTAGAACATGGAAAAGCGTTTGGTTCTGCTTTTAGAATGTGGAAAAGCGTTTGGTTCTGCTTGGAGAACGTGGAAAAGCATTTGGTTCTGCTTGTAGAACGTGGAAAAGCGTTTGGTTCTGCTTGGAGAACGTGGAAAAGCGTTTGGTTCTGCTTGGAGAACATGGAAAAGCGTTTGGTTCTGCTTGGAGAACGTGGAAAAGCGTTTGGTTCTGCTTGTAGAACGTGGAAAAGCGTTTGGTTCTGCTTGGAGAACGTGGAAAAGCGTTTGGTTCTGCCAGAACAAAATGGAAAAGCGTTTGGTTCTGCTTGGAGAACATGGAAAAGCGTTTGGTTCTGCTTTTAGAACATGGAAAAGCGTTTGGTTCTGCTTTTAGAACGTGGAAAAGCGTTTGGTTCTGCTTGGAGAACGTGGAAAAGCGTTTGGTTCTGCTTTTAGAACATGGAAAAGCGTTTGGTTCTGCTTTTAGAACGTGGAAAAGCGTTTGGTTCTGCTTGGAGAACATGGAAAAGCGTTTGGTTCTGCTTTTAGAACGTGGAAAAGCGTTTGGTTCTGCTTGGAGAACGTGGAAAAAAGTTTGGTTCTGCTTGTAGAACGTGGAAAAGCGTTTGGTTCTGCTTTTAGAACATGGAAAAGCGTTTGGTTCTGCTTGTAAAACATGGAAAAGCGTTTGGTTCTGCTTGTAGAACATGGAAAAGCGTTTGGTTCTGCTTTTAGAACGGGGAAAAGCGTTTGGTTCTGCTTTTAGAACGTGGAAAAGCGTTTTGTTCTGCTTGTAGAACATGGAAAAGCGTTTGGTTCTGCTTTTAGAACGGGGAAAAGCGTTTGGTTCTGCTTGTAGAACATGGAAAAGCGTTTGGTTCTGCTTGTAGAACGTGGAAAAGCGTTTGGTTCTGCTTGTAGAACATGGAAAAGCGTTTGGTTCTGCTTTTAGAATGTGGAAAAGCGTTTGGTTCTGCTTGGAGAACGTGGAAAAGCATTTGGTTCTGCTTGTAGAACGTGGAAAAGCGTTTGGTTCTGCTTGGAGAACGTGGAAAAGCGTTTGGTTCTGCTTGGAGAACATGGAAAAGCGTTTGGTTCTGCTTGGAGAACGTGGAAAAGCGTTTGGTTCTGCTTGTAGAACGTGGAAAAGCGTTTGGTTCTGCCAGAAGAAAATGGAAAAGCGTTTGGTTCTGCTTGGAGAACATGGAAAAGCGTTTGGTTCTGCTTTTAGAACATGGAAAAGCGTTTGGTTCTGCTTTTAGAACGTGGAAAAGCGTTTGGTTCTGCTTGGAGAACGTGGAAAAGCGTTTGGTTCTGCTTTTAGAACATGGAAAAGCGTTTGGTTCTGCTTTTAGAACGTGGAAAAGCGTTTGGTTCTGCTTGGAGAACATGGAAAAGCGTTTGGTTCTGCTTTTAGAACGTGGAAAAGCGTTTGGTTCTGCTTGGAGAACGTGGAAAAGCGTTTGGTTCTGCTTGTAGAACGTGGAAAAGCGTTTGGTTCTGCTTTTAGAACATGGAAAAGCGTTTGGTTCTGCTTGTAGAACATGGAAAAGCGTTTGGTTCTGCTTGTAGAACATGGAAAAGCGTTTGGTTCTGCTTTTAGAACGTGGAAAAGCGTTTGGTTCTGCTTGGAGAACATGGAAAAGCGTTTGGTTCTGCCAGAAGAAAATGGAAAAGCGTTTGGTTCTGCTTGGAGAACTTGGAAAAGCGTTTGGTTCTGCTTGGAGATTATGGAAAAGCGTTTGGTTCTGCTTGTAGAACATGGAAAAGCGTTTGGTTCTGCCAGAAGAAAATGGGAAAGCGTTTGGATCTGCCAGAAGAAAATGGAAAAGCGTTTGGTTCTGCTTGGAGAACATGGAAAAGCGTTTGGTTCTGCTTGTAGAACATGGAAAAGCATTTGGTTCTGCTTGTAGAACGTGGAAAAGTGTTTGGTTCTGCTTGTAGAACGTGGAAAAGCGTTTGGTTCCTCTTGTAGAACATGGAAAAGCGTTTGGTTCTGCTTGGAGAACGTGGAAAAGCGTTTGGTTCTGCTTTTAGAACGTGGAAAAGCGTTTGGTTCTGCTTGGAGAACATGGAAAAGCGTTTGGTTCTGCTTGTAGAACGTGGAAAAGCGTTTGGTTCTGCTTGGAGAACGTGGAAAAGCGTTTGGTTCTGCTTTCAGAACGTGGAAAAGCGTTTTGTTCTGCTTGTAGAACATGGAAAAGCGTTTGGTTCTGCTTTTAGAACGTGGAAAAGCGTTTGGTTCTGCTTGTAGAACATGGAAAAGCGTTTGGTTCTGCTTTTAGAACGTGGAAAAGCGTTTGGTTCTGCTTGTAGAACATGGAAAAGCGTTTGGTTCTGCTTTTAGAACGTGGAAAAGCGTTTGGTTCTGCTTGTAGAACATGGAAAAGCGTTTGGTTCTGCTTTTAGAATGTGGAAAAGCGTTTGGTTCTGCTTGGAGAACGTGGAAAAGCATTTGGTTCTGCTTGTAGAACGTGGAAAAGCGTTTGGTTCTGCTTGGAGAACGTGGAAAAGCGTTTGGTTCTGCTTGGAGAACATGGAAAAGCGTTTGGTTCTGCTTGGAGAACGTGGAAAAGCGTTTGGTTCTGCTTGTAGAACGTGGAAAAGCGTTTGGTTCTGCTTGGAGAACGTGGAAAAGCGTTTGGTTCTGCCAGAAGAAAATGGAAAAGCATTTGGTTCTGCTTGGAGAACATGGAAAAGCGTTTGGTTCTGCTTTTAGAACATGGAAAAGCGTTTGGTTCTGCTTTTAGAACGTGGAAAAGCGTTTGGTTCTGCTTGGAGAACGTAGAAAAGCGTTTGGTTCTGCTTTTAGAACATGGAAAAGCGTTTGGTTCTGCTTTTAGAACGTGGAAAAGCGTTTGGTTCTGCTTGGAGAACATGGAAAAGCATTTGGTTCTGCTTGTAGAACGTGGAAAAGCGTTTGGTTCTGCTTGGAGAACGTGGAAAAGCGTTTGGTTCTGCTTGGAGAACATGGAAAAGCGTTTGGTTCTGCTTGTAGAACGTGGAAAAGCGTTTGGTTCTGCTTGGAGAACGTGGAAAAGCGTTTGGTTCTGCTTTCAGAACGTGGAAAAGCGTTTTGTTCTGCTTGTAGAACATGGAAAAGCGTTTGGTTCTGCTTTTAGAACGTGGAAAAGCGTTTGGTTCTGCTTGTAGAACATGGAAAAGCGTTTGGTTCTGCTTTTAGAACGTGGAAAAGCGTTTGGTTCTGCTTGTAGAACATGGAAAAGCGTTTGGTTCTGCTTTTAGAACGTGGAAAAGCGTTTGGTTCTGCTTGTAGAACATGGAAAAGCGTTTGGTTCTGCTTTTAGAATGTGGAAAAGCGTTTGGTTCTGCTTGGAGAACGTGGAAAAGCATTTGGTTCTGCTTGTAGAACGTGGAAAAGCGTTTGGTTCTGCTTGGAGAACGTGGAAAAGCGTTTGGTTCTGCTTGGAGAACATGGAAAAGCGTTTGGTTCTGCTTGGAGAACGTGGAAAAGCGTTTGGTTCTGCTTGTAGAACGTGGAAAAGCGTTTGGTTCTGCTTGGAGAACGTGGAAAAGCGTTTGGTTCTGCCAGAAGAAAATGGAAAAGCATTTGGTTCTGCTTGGAGAACATGGAAAAGCGTTTGGTTCTGCTTTTAGAACATGGAAAAGCGTTTGGTTCTGCTTTTAGAACGTGGAAAAGCGTTTGGTTCTGCTTGGAGAACGTAGAAAAGCGTTTGGTTCTGCTTTTAGAACATGGAAAAGCGTTTGGTTCTGCTTTTAGAACGTGGAAAAGCGTTTGGTTCTGCTTGGAGAACATGGAAAAGCGTTTGGTTCTGCTTTTAGAACGTGGAAAAGCGTTTGGTTCTGCTTGGAGAACGTGGAAAAGCGTTTGGTTCTGCTTGTAGAACGTGGAAAAGCGTTTGGTTCTGCTTTTAGAACATGGAAAAGCGTTTGGTTCTGCTTGTAGAACGTGGAAAAGCGTTTGGTTCTGCTTTCAGAACGTGGAAAAGCGTTTTGTTCTGCTTTTAGAACGGGGAAAAGCGTTTGGTTCTGCTTTTAGAACGTGGAAAAGCGTTTTGTTCTGCTTGTAAAACATAGAAAAGCGTTTGGTTCTGCTTTTAGAACGGGGAAAAGCGTTTGGTTCTGCTTGTAGAACATGGAAAAGCGTTTGGTTCTGCTTGTAGAACGTGGAAAAGCGTTTGGTTCTGCTTGTAGAACATGGAAAAGCGTTTGGTTCTGCTTTTAGAATGTGGAAAAGCGTTTGGTTCTGCTTGGAGAACGTGGAAAAGCATTTGGTTCTGCTTGTAGAACGTGGAAAAGCGTTTGGTTCTGCTTGGAAAATGTGGAAAAGCGTTTGGTTCTGCTTGGAGAACATGGAAAAGCGTTTGGTTCTGCTTGGAGAACGTGGAAAAGCGTTTGGTTCTGCTTGGAGAACGTGGAAAAGCGTTTGGTTCTGCCAGAAGAAAATGGAAAAGCGTTTGGTTCTGCTTGGAGAACATGGAAAAGCGTTTGGTTCTGCTTTTAGAACATGGAAAAGCGTTTGGTTCTGCTTTTAGAACGTGGAAAAGCGTTTGGTTCTGCTTGGAGAACGTGGAAAAGCGTTTGGTTCTGCTTTTAGAACATGGAAAAGCGTTTGGTTCTGCTTTTAGAACGTGGAAAAGCGTTTGGTTCTGCTTGGAGAACATGGAAAAGCGTTTGGTTCTGCTTTTAGAACGTGGAAAAGCGTTTGGTTCTGCTTGGAGAACGTGGAAAAGCGTTTGGTTCTGCTTGTAGAACGTGGAAAAGCGTTTGGTTCTGCTTTTAGAACATGGAAAAGCGTTTGGTTCTGCTTGTAAAACATGGAAAAGCGTTTGGTTCTGCTTGTAGAACATGGAAAAGCGTTTGGTTCTGCTTTTAGAACGGGGAAAAGCGTTTGGTTCTGCTTTTAGAACGTGGAAAAGCGTTTTGTTCTGCTTGTAGAACATGGAAAAGCGTTTGGTTCTGCTTTTAGAACGGGGAAAAGCGTTTGGTTCTGCTTGTAGAACGTGGAAAAGCGTTTGGTTCTGCTTGTAGAACGTGGAAAAGCGTTTGGTTCTGCTTGTAGAACATGGAAAAGCGTTTGGTTCTGCTTTTAGAACGTGGAAAAGCGTTTGGTTCTGCTTGTAGAACATGGAAAAGCGTTTGGTTCTGCTTGTAGAACATGGAAAAGCGTTTGGTTCTGCTTTTAGAATGTGGAAAAGTGTTTGGTTCTGCTTGTAGAACGTGGAAAAGCGTTTGGTTCTGCTTGTAGAACATGGAAAAGCGTTTGGTTCTGCTTGGAGAACATGGGAAAGCGTTTGGTTCTGCTTGTAGAACATGGAAAAGCGTTTGGTTCTGCTTGTAGAACGTGGAAAAGCGTTTGGTTCTGCTTGGAGAACATGGAAAAGCGTTTGGTTCTGCTTGGAGAAAATGGAAAAGCGTTTGGTTCTGCTTGGAGAACATGGAAAAGCGTTTGGTTCTGCTTGGAGAACATGGGAAAGCGTTTGGTTCTGCTTGTAGAACATGGAAAAGCGTTTGGTTCTGCTTGTAGAACGTGGAAAAGCATTTGGTTCTGCTTGTAGAACGTGGAAAAGCGTTTGGTTCTGCTTGGAGAATGTGGAAAAGCGTTTGGTTCTGCTTGTAGAACATGGAAAAGCGTTTGGTTCTGCTTGGAGATCGTGGAAAAGCGTTTGGTTCTGCTTGTAGAACGTGGAAAAGCGTTTGGTTCTGCTTGGAGAATGTGGAAAAGCGTTTGGTTCTGCTTGGAGAACATGGGAAAGCGTTTGGTTCTGCTTGTAGAACATGGAAAAGCGTTTGGTTCTGCTTTTAGAACGTGGAAAAGCGTTTGGTTCTGCTTGTAGAACATGGAAAAGCGTTTGGTTCTGCTTGGAGAAAATGGAAAAGCGTTTGGTTCTGCTTGGAGAACATGGAAAAGCGTTTGGTTCTGCTTGGAGAACATGGGAAAGCGTTTGGTTCTGCTTGTAGAACATGGAAAAGCGTTTGGTTCTGCTTGTAGAACGTGGAAAAGCATTTGGTTCTGCTTGTAGAACGTGGAAAAGCGTTTGGTTCTGCTTGGAGAATGTGGAAAAGCGTTTGGTTCTGCTTGTAGAACATGGAAAAGCGTTTGGTTCTGCTTGGAGATCGTGGAAAAGCGATTGGTTCTGCTTGGAGAACGTGGAAAAGCGTTTGGTTCTGCTTGTAGAACATGGAAAAGCGTTTGGTTCTGCTTGGAGAACGTGGAAAAGCGTTTGGTTCTGCTTGTAGAACATGGAAAAGCATTTGGTTCTGCTTGTAGAACGTGGAAAAGCGTTTGGTTCTGCTTGGAGAATGTGGAAAAGCGTTTGGTTCTGCTTGTAGAACATGGAAAAGCGTTTGGTTCTGCTTGGAGATCGTGAAAAAGCGATTGGTTCTGCTTGGAGAACGTGGAAAAGCGTTTGGTTCTGCTTGGAGAACGTGGAAAAGCGTTTGGTTCTGCTTGGAGAACGTGGAAAAGCGTTTGGTTCTGCCAGAAGAAAATGGAAAAGCGTTTGGTTCTGCTTGGAGAACATGGAAAAGCGTTTGGTTCTGCTTTTAGAACATGGAAAAGCGTTTGGTTCTGCTTTTAGAACGTGGAAAAGCGTTTGGTTCTGCTTGGCGAACATGGAAAAGCGTTTGGTTCTGCTTGGAGAACGTGGAAAAGCGTTTGGTTCTGCTTGGAGAACGTGGAAAAGCGTTTGGTTCTGCTTGTAGAACGTGGAAAAGCGTTTGGTTCTGCTTGGAGAACATGGAAAAGCGTTTGGTTCTGCTTGTAGAACATGGAAAAGCGTTTGGTTCTGCTTGTAGAACATGGAAAAGCGTTTGGTTCTGCTTGTAGAACGTGGAAAAGCGTTTGGTTCTGCTTTTAGAACGTGGAAAAGCGTTTGGTTCTGCTTGGAGAACATGGAAAAGCGTTTGGTTCTGCTTTTAGAACGTGGAAAAGCGTTTGGTTCTGCTTGGAGAACGTGGAAAAGCGTTTGGTTCTGCTTTTAGAACGGGGAAAAGCGTTTGGTTCTGCTTGTAGAACATGGAAAAGCGTTTGGTTCTGCTTGTAGAACGTGGAAAAGCGTTTGGTTCTGCTTGGAGAACGTGGAAAAGCGTTTGGTTCTGCTTTTAGAACATGGAAAAGCGTTTGGTTCTGCTTTTAGAACGTGGAAAAGCGTTTGGTTCTGCTTGGAGAACATGGAAAAGCGTTTGGTTCTGCTTGGAGAACATGGGAAAGCGTTTGGTTCTGCTTGTAGAACATGGAAAAGCATTTGGTTCTGCTTGTAGAACGTGGAAAAGCATTTGGTTCTGCTTGTATAACGTGGAAAAGCGTTTGGTTCTGCTTGGAGAATGTGGAAAAGCGTTTGGTTCTGCTTGTAGAACATGGAAAAGCGTTTGGTTCTGCTTGGAGATCGTGGAAAAGCGTTTGGTTCTGCTTGTAGAACGTGGAAAAGCGTTTGGTTCTGCTTGGAGAATGTGGAAAAGCGTTTGGTTCTGCTTGGAGAACATGGGAAAGCGTTTGGTTCTGCTTGTAGAACATGGAAAAGCGTTTGGTTCTGCTTTTAGAACGTGGAAAAGCGTTTGGTTCTGCTTGTAGAACATGGAAAAGCGTTTGGTTCTGCTTGGAGAAAATGGAAAAGCGTTTGGTTCTGCTTGGAGAACATGGAAAAGCGTTTGGTTCTGCTTGGAGAACATGGGAAAGCGTTTGGTTCTGCTTGTAGAACATGGAAAAGCGTTTGGTTCTGCTTGTAGAACGTGGAAAAGCATTTGGTTCTGCTTGTAGAACGTGGAAAAGCGTTTGGTTCTGCTTGGAGAATGTGGAAAAGCGTTTGGTTCTGCTTGTAGAACATGGAAAAGCGTTTGGTTCTGCTTGGAGATCGTGGAAAAGCGATTGGTTCTGCTTGGAGAACGTGGAAAAGCGTTTGGTTCTGCTTGTAGAACATGGAAAAGCGTTTGGTTCTGCTTGGAGAACGTGGAAAAGCGTTTGGTTCTGCTTGTAGAACATGGAAAAGCATTTGGTTCTGCTTGTAGAACGTGGAAAAGCGTTTGGTTCTGCTTGGAGAATGTGGAAAAGCGTTTGGTTCTGCTTGTAGAACATGGAAAAGCGTTTGGTTCTGCTTGGAGATCGTGGAAAAGCGATTGGTTCTGCTTGGAGAACGTGGAAAAGCGTTTGGTTCTGCTTGGAGAACGTGGAAAAGCGTTTGGTTCTGCTTGGAGAACGTGGAAAAGCGTTTGGTTCTGCCAGAAGAAAATGGAAAAGCGTTTGGTTCTGCTTGGAAAACATGGAAAAGCGTTTGGTTCTGCTTTTAGAACATGGAAAAGCGTTTGGTTCTGCTTTTAGAACGTGGAAAAGCGTTTGGTTCTGCTTGGAGAACATGGAAAAGCGTTTGGTTCTGCTTGGAGAACGTGGAAAAGCGTTTGGTTCTGCTTGGAGAACGTGGAAAAGCGTTTGGTTCTGCTTGTAGAACGTGGAAAAGCGTTTGGTTCTGCTTGGAGAACATGGAAAAGCGTTTGGTTCTGCTTGTAGAACATGGAAAAGCGTTTGGTTCTGCTTGTAGAACATGGAAAAGCGTTTGGTTCTGCTTGTAGAACGTGGAAAAGAGTTTGGTTCTGCTTTTAGAACGTGGAAAAGCGTTTGGTTCTGCTTGGAGAACATGGAAAAGCGTTTGGTTCTGCTTTTAGAACGTGGAAAAGCGTTTGGTTCTGCTTGGAGAACGTGGAAAAGCGTTTGGTTCTGCTTTTAGAACGGGGAAAAGCGTTTGGTTCTGCTTGTAGAACGTGGAAAAGCGTTTGGTTCTGCTTGGAGAACGTGGAAAAGCGTTTGGTTCTGCTTTTAGAACATGGAAAAGCGTTTGGTTCTGCTTTTAGAACGTGGAAAAGCGTTTGGTTCTGCTTGGAGAACATGGAAAAGCGTTTGGTTCTGCTTTTAGAACATGGAAAAGCGTTTGGTCGTGCTTGGAGAACATGGAAAAGCGTTTGGTTCTGCTTTTAGAACGGGGAAAAGCGTTTGGTTCTGCTTGTAGAACATGGAAAAGCGTTTGGTTCTGCTTGTAGAACATGGAAAAGCGTTTGGTTCTGCTTTTAGAACGTGGAAAAGCGTTTGGTTCTGCTTGGAGAACATGGAAAAGCGTTTGGTTCTGCTTTTAGAACATGGAAAAGCGTTTGGTTCTGCTTTTAGAACGTGGAAAAGCGTTTGGTTCTGCTTGGAGAACATGGAAAAGCGTTTGGTTCTGCTTTTAGAACATGGAAAAGCGTTTGGTTCTGCTTGGAGAATGTGGAAAAGCGTTCTGCCTGAGCGGGCTCACCGTAGGGATGCAGCGGCAGGAGCTGACCGAGTCGTTTGCCCCCGTCCAGTGATGGAAGTCTGGATACTCCCCCCTCTTCAGGTAGTACTGGTCTCCGGTGAAGTTGCGTTTCTCGTAGATCATGAAGCAACCGCTCCGAACCTTAATG
This sequence comes from Oryzias latipes, assembly GCF_053564925.1. NCBI lineage: Eukaryota > Metazoa > Chordata > Actinopteri > Beloniformes > Adrianichthyidae > Oryzias > Oryzias latipes. The sequence continues at coordinate 630,541 of NC_136257.1, forward strand.
GAGCTGCAGCGGCTCAGCTTGCTCAGCAGATCCGCACAGTCGTTGGAGCACTCAAAGTGTTTCCCAGAGAAGTTCTTGTCCTCATAGAAGACGATCTGCATGGAAATGGACCACATTCATGTCGTTAGGCAGCAAATGGCTCACATAAAAAAAATGCAGACGTATTTCAAAGAGGAAGCATGCTTCTTTCTTATTTTGCAGTAAATATGATGATCATGTCCACCTCCATTTTGCCTGCTCCTCCTGGCCGAGGTCCTTTCCATCTGATCCAACCCAGTCATGAAGAGACTCGCTCCTGTCATATAGTCAATGTGAAATGCTGACTCTGCAGGTGTCATTCACGGGCAGGTTTTTCTGGACGTGTGGTCCTGAAGAGACGTTTGCACAGGTGAGAGCTGACAGGCCAGCTGATGTTTCACTCCAACGTTTACGTTCTCATCAAATTCACTTCAGGGCTTCAGCGTTCCCTTTTTCAAACTTCTTTCATATTCAGACACAGAAAGTTTCACTGTTCTGTTGAGAAGCCAGAGGCCACGTTTTCATTGGTGATATAATGTAAAGATGAAAAAGATGTTTCCCTCTGGAAGCTCTGGTCTTTCTGTCAGACTTTTTCTAATCTCAGATTCTGTTGCACCACTGCCCCCTGCTGGAGACGCTCCAACTTTTATCAGGATTCATAAAGGAATAAAACATCAACAAAACAGAAGGTCGCTAACTTGTGTGGAAGTTATTTTGTAACCCTTGTGCTATCCTAGGCACTTTACCATTGGGAGTTGGGTCATCTAGACCCACTAGACAGTGCTCTGAACCTTTTTTCTTCAATGATTTGTGATCTTCACTGGTGTCCATGATTAACTGAAATCTTTTCACCTTTTTTCCACCTTTGTCATGGTAGGGAGAACACGTCAATGGAAGGGGGGGGGGTCATCTAAGATAGCACGAGGGCTAGATGAGCAGAGGTTGGCATTGTACCGACACCAACATTATTCTGATTGATGGACTTTCTGCAGTAACCTCCTGCAAAGATCCATAACATCCAACCCGACACCAAATAGATGATGGGACAGTTTCTCCGTGAGTTTCTCTCTATGAAAATAAAACCTCTTTCATCTTGGAGCTCGATTTATTTTGGATGTCTCCCAATAAAAAATCAGCTAATAGAAGGTGCACAACAGACAACAGCTCAGACAAAAATCAGTGTTTTCAGTGTTTTATTCAGCCCTTGACTGTGGATGAGCAGGCGACACCCCACTGCAGGAACTGAACTGCAGAAGCTTCTGTTCAGACTTCAGGGTTCTGAGAGCCGCCGGATGGAGCCGATCCTGGAGCTCATGGCACTCCACTCATTGTAGCTGCTGTACCAGCCGGGCTTCAGATAGAAGTGGCGCCCCCTGTAGTGAGGCTGCTCAAACAGCAGCCAGTGGCCGTCAATCACATTGCAGGAGTTGAAGTGGAACAAGCGAAAGCGGTCCATGAGGTTGGGGCAGTCTTCTGTCAGCTCCACCATCTCACCTCTCATGTCAAAGTGCTCGTAAAGCCTCATCCTGAAGCTGCCGATGTACTGAAGGAGAGCAGAGGAAGACAGTAAGAAGATCTTCATTATAACAGCTGCCAGCAGTTTTACCGACAGTTCAAGTCTTATGCAGCCCAGCCATCATCTGGTTTCTGTAATGTGGTGTAAACCAACATCAATTTTTTTCTGCAGCCACAGGGGCAGGTGCAGGGCGTGCACGGGATTTCAGAGGGTCAGGGGCGTGCACGGGATTTCAGAGGGTCAGGGGCTCAAAGCCGGAATAGGGCACCTAAAACAAGTTTTTGTTCTTTAAACAACTAATAGATCAGACAATAGATTCAGTTCTTCAGTGGTGGTTTTGGTCTTGCTTTGTGCTGTCAATCACTACAGGTTCATGTTGATCATCACAGCAGTCTTATTTTCTGCTCATTGTCCTCAGAAGTGTCTGGGTTTCATCTGTTTTTTTGTTCCTCCATGGATATTGTCCAATTAAAGTTTATTTATTAAATGTTTCCAGCATTTTGGCTCCTCCAATTCCTGACAGCTGGATCCGATGTGACTCTGGTTCTAGATTCGGATTCACAGCTCAATTCTCTTTTGGATCAGATCCTCCAAACACACATACAAAAAGATGGTGAAACTGAATGATACAGAGTTTAAAGAAGACAAATCCAATCAGAAAATATTCTGTCAAACAGATACATTTACATCAGACACGTATTTTGAAAATCCCCTGGTGTTTTATTTTGTACTGAGTACCAGCTTCCTGCCCTGCATGATCTGCTCTGTTCTGAATTCATACATCTGGTTAAAGAAAAAGAGACTCCTGGACTAATATAGAGCGTTTTTCTAAAATATGAACAATCTGCCGGCTCTGAGTTTGAGCCGCAAACAGAAGTCGCAGCTCACCCGCTGAATGCCCGCTGTATGCCCACTGTACGCACACTTTATGCCCGCTGTACATCCAACTTTACGCCCGCTGTGTGCCCACTGTACGCCCACTTTACGCCTGCTGTACGCCCACTTTACGGTAGATGTACACCCGCTGTACGCACACTGTACGCCCGCTGTACACCCGCTGTACACCCGCTGAATGCCCGCTGTATGCCCACTTAACGCCCGCTGTACACCCACTTTACAGGCCGCTGTACACCTGCTGTAAGCACACTGTGCACACACTGTACGCCCACTGTACACCCGCTGAATACCCGCTGTGAATCCCACTTTACGCACACTATACTCCCACTTTACGGCCCCTGTACACCCGCTGAATGCCCGCTGTATGCCCACTGTGCGCCCACTTTACGCCCGCTGTACACCCACTTCACACCCGCTGTATGCCCACTTTACGCCCGCTGTACACCCACTTTACGCCCGCAGTACACCCGCTGTACGCACACTGTGCACACACTTTACTGCACCTGTACACCAGCTGAATGCCCGCTGTATGCCGACTGTGCGCCCACTTTACGCCCGCTATATGCCCACTTTACGTCCGCTGTATGTCCACTGTACGCCCACTTTACGCCCGCTGTACACCCGCTGTACGCCCGCTGTACACCCACTTTACGCCCGCTGTACACCCGCTGTACACCCACTTTACGCACACTGTACGACCACTGTACACCCGCTGAATACCCGCTGTACACCCACTTTACGCACACTGTACTCCCACTTTACGCCTGCTGTATGCCCACTTTACGCCCGCTGTATGTCGCTGAATGCCCGCTGTACGTCCGCTGTATGTCCACTGTACGCCCACTTTACGCCACTGATGCCCGCTGTATGCCGACTGTGCGCCCACTTTACGCCCGCTGTACACCCACTTTACGCCTGCTGTATGCCCACTTTACGCCCGCTGTATGTCGCTGAATGCCCGCTGTACGTCCGCTGTATGTCCACTGTACGCCCACTTTGCGCCTTCTGAACACCCACTTTACACCCGCTGTACACCCGCTGTACGCACACTGAACGCCCGCTGAATGCCCGTTGAATGCCCGCTGTACACCCACTTTACACCCGCTGTACGCACACTGTACACCCACTTTACGCCCACTATACACACACTGTGCGCCCGCTGTACACCTGCTGAATGCCCGCTGTACACCAGCTGTACGCACACTGTACGCCCGCTATACACCTGCTGAATGCCCGCTGTACGCACACTGTACGCCTGCTGTATGCCCACTTTACGCCCGCTGTACACCCACTTTACACCCGCTGTACGCACACTATACACCCGCTGTACACCCGCTGAATGACTGCTGTACACCCGCTGTATGCCCACTGTACGCCCACTTTACGCCCGCTGTACACCCACTTTACGCCCGCTGTACACCCGCTGTTTGCCCACTTTACGGCCGCTGTTAACCCACTTTACAGCCGCTGTACACACACTGTACGCACACTCTAGACCCACTTTACGGCCGCTGTACGCACACTGTACGCCTGCTGTACACCCACTTTACACATGCTGGATGCCCACTTTACGCCCGCTGTAGACCCGCTAAATGCCTGCTGTACGCCCGCTGTATGCCCACTTTACGCCCGCTGAATGCCCGCTGTACGCCCGCTGTATGCCCACTGTACGCCCACTTTACACCCGCTGTACACCCACTTTACGCCCGCTGTATGCCCACTTTACGCCCGCTCTACTCCCGCTGGATGCCCGCTGTATGCCCACTGTACGCCCGCTGTACACCCACTTTACGCCCGCTGTACACCCGCTGTTTGCCCACTTTACGGCCGCTGTTAACCCACTTTACAGCCGCTGTACACACACTGTATGCACACTGTACACTCACTTTACGGCCGCTGTACGCACACTGTACGCCTGCTGTACACCCACTTTACACCTGCTGGATGCCCACTTTACACCTACTTTACGGCCGCTGTGCACCCGCTGTACGCACACTTTACACCCGCTGTACACCCACTGTACGCACACTGTGCGCACACTGTATGCCCACTGTACACCCGCTGAATGCCCGCTGTACACCCACTTTACGCCCGCTGTACGCACACTGTACACCCACTTTAGGGCCGCTGTACACCCGCTGATTGCCCGCTGTATGCCCACTGTACGCCTGCTGTACGCCCACTGTACGGCCACTGTACACCCGCTGTATGCCCACTTTACGCCCGCTGTATGCACGCTGAATGCCAGCATTATGCCCGCTGTATGCCCACTGTACGCCCACCATACACCCACTTTACACCCGCTGTATGCCCACTTTACGCCCGCTGTACGCCCACTTTACAGCCACTGTACACCCGCTGTACGCACACTGTACGCCCACTGTACACCCGCTGAATGCCCCGCGTACACCCACTTTACACCCGCTGTACGCACACTATACACCCGCTGTACACCCGCTGAATGACTGCTGTACACCCGCTGTATGCCCACTGTACGCCCACTTTACGCCCGCTGTACACCCACTTTACGCCCGCTGTACACCCGCTGTTTGCCCACTTTACAGCCGCTGTTAACCCACTTTACAGCTGCTGTACACACACTGTACGCACACTGTACACCCACTTTACGGCCGCTGTACGCACACTGTACGCCTGCTGTACACCCACTTTACACCTGCTGGATGCCCACTTTACACCTACTTTACGGCCACTGTGAACCCGCTGTACGCATACTTTACGCCCGCTGTACACCCGCTGTACGCACACTGTGCGCACACTGTATGCCCACTGTACACCCGCTGAATGCCCGCTGTACACCCACTTTACGCCCGCTGTACGCACACTGTACACCCACTTTAGGGCCGCTGTACACCCGCTGATTGCCCGCTGTATGCCCACTGTACGCCTGCTGTACGCCCACTGTAAGCCCACTGTACACCCGCTGTATGCCCACTTTACGCCCGCTGTATGCACGCTGAATGCCAGCTGTATGCCCGCTGTATGCCCACTGTACGCCCACTATACACCCACTTTACCCCCGCTGTATGCCCACTTTACGCCCGCTGTACGCCCACTTTACAGCCACTGTACACCCGCTGTACACACACTGTACGCCCACTGTACACCCGCTGAATGCCCCGCGTACACCCACTTTACACCCGCTGTACGCACACTATACACGCGCTGTACACCCGCTGAATGACTGCTGTACACCCGCTGTATGCCCACTGTACGCCCACTTTACGCCCGCTGTACACCCACTTTACGCCCGCTGTACACCCGCTGTTTGCCCACTTTACGGCCGCTGTTAACCCACTTTACAGCCGCTGTACACCCGCTGATTGCCCGCTGTATGCCCACTGAACGCCCGCTGTACGCCCACTTTACGCCCGCTGCAGACCCGCTGAATGCCTGCTGTACGCCCGGTGTTTGCCCACTGTACGCCCACTTTACGCCCGCTATATGCCCGCTGTACGCCCGCTGTACACCCGGTGAATGCCCCGCGTACAACCACTTTACAGCCGCTGTACACACTCTGTACACCCACTTTACGGCCGCTGTACGCACACTGTACGCCGGCTGTACACCAACTGTACGCACACTGTACACCGGCTGTATGCCCAGTTTAAGCCTGCTGTACACCCATTTCAGACCCGCTGTACACCCGCTAAATGCCTGCTGTACACCCACTTTACGCCCGCTGTACGCACACTGTACACCCACTTTAGGGCCGCTGTACACCCGCTGAATGCCCGCTGTATGCCCACTGTACCTCCGCTGTACAGCCAATTTACGCCCGCTGTAGACCCGCTGAATTCCTTCTGCACACCCGCTGTATGCCCACTGTACGCCCACTAAACGCCCGCTGTACGCCCACTTTACGCCCGCTGCAGACCCGCTGAATGCCTGCTGTACGCCCGGTGTCTGCCCACTGTACGCCCACTTTACGCCCGCTGTATGCCCGCTGTACGCCCGCTGTACACCCGGTGAATGCCCCGCGTACAACCACTTTACGGCCGCTGTACACACTCTGTACACCCACTTTACGGCCGCTGTACGCACACTGTACGCCGGCTGTACACCAACTGTACGCACACTGTACACCGGCTGTATGCCCAGTTTAAGCCTGCTGTACACCAATTTCAGACCCGCTGTACACCCGCTAAATGCCTGCTGTACACCCACTTTACGCCCGCTGTAGGCACACTGTACACCCACTTTAGGGCCGCTGTACACCCGCTGAATGCCCGCTGTATGCCCACTGTACCTCCGCTGTACACCCATTTTACGCCCGCTGTAGACCCGCTGAATTCCTTCTGTACGCCCGCTGTATGCCCACTGTACGCCCACTTTACGCCCGCTGTACACCCACTTTATGCCTGCTGTACACCCGCTGAATGCTCGCTATATGCCCACTGTACGCCCACTTTACGCCCACTGTAGACCCGCTGAATGCCTGCTGTACGCCCACTTTACGCCCTGTGAATGCCCGCTGTACCCCCGCTGTACGCACACTGTACGCACAGTGTATGCCCACTGTACACCCGCGGAATGCCCCGCGTACACCCACTTTACACCTGCTGTACGCACACTGTACACCCACTTTACGCCCGCTGTACGCCCGCTGTACACCAGCTGTACTCACACTGTACACCCGCTGTATGCCCACTTTACGCCCGCTGTATCCCGCTGTGTGCCCACTTTACGCCCACTTTACACACGCTTTACGGCCGCTGTACACCCGCTGTAAGCACACTGTACGCACACTGTACACCCGCTGAATGCCAGCTGTACACCCACTGAATGCCCCGCGTACACCCACTTTAAACCTGCTGTACGCACACTGTACACCCACTTTACGGCCGCTGTACGCACACTGTACGCCCGCTGTACACCAGCTGTATGCACACTGTACACCCGCTGTATGCCCACTTTACGCCCGCTGTACACCCACTTTACGCCCACTGTATCCCGCTGTGTGCCCACTTTACGCCCACTGTACACCCGCTTTACGGCCGCTGTACACCCGCTGTAAGCACACTGTACACCCGCTGAATGCCCGCTGTACACCCACTTTACGCCCGCTGTACGCACACTCTACAGCCCACTGTACAGCCCACCTGAAAGATTTGAGCTCAGCTGACATAAAGAAGGTTCTCCATCCAGGCCCTTCACCCCCATCCACCTCATTTTCTCTCACCGCCCAGCTGAAACTCTGCAGTGAAAGGACGCCGTGTCGCAGCAGCTCTGCCTTGATCCAGAAACCCTGGTGTCTCAGGATCTCAGTCCACAGTCCCTTCACGTCTCTGGTGTTTGCTTCCAAACCAGGACTTACAGAAGGAAGGAAATATACCAACACGCAATAAGAAAACTCTGACTGTGTTCTCCAAACGATCTGATCCATCAGTCAGATTAGTACATGTTCATGTCAGACGTGTCCAAATCCAGCCCCACTGTCAGACCGCTTCTCCAATGTAGCTTTTTGTTGGTGCTTTACAATCACATCATGAAAACAGTTTTGCTTTGGCAACCTCAGCAGCCCCCCACTTCAGCTTAACTAACCGCCTCCCAGCAGTCTAACTGGGGCAACAGTCCTTCAGGATTTCCTGTGTCAGCCTTCTACGAAGAAGTGCTGCTCTTCTGGCAGAAGAGTGAATGGAGAAGATGACTGCTGCTACTGCTGGGATGCATCCTGGCAGACCAAGGGCGCCATCTTTGGCCCTGCTCCTGCACACGTATGACAAGAGCTCAGAACGTTCTTCTTGTGTAATTAAGTAAACTGTGATTTTCATTTCAGCCATTTCCTTTAGGGGGCGCCACAGCCTCTATCTAACCTCTGAATCCTCCTGCCTCTCTCCATCCGTGACCTCCTCTTTGGTCTTCCTCTGCTTCCTTTGACCAACATCATCACTGTTCCTCCAAACGTCTCCATCTGCTCCGCTGCATTCATGTGCCTGACACCTTAAACACCTTCGTTGCACACTTTGACCCTCCTGGCAGCAGAGACACTAGTCATCTCTTACAGCCGGAGGAACAGTCCCAGCCTCTCGTCCTGCAGCTTCATCAGGTTAGCTCTACTCTGAGGAGGATTGAAACCAGCAAAGCAGCAGGAACAGATAAGGTGTCAGGTCGGGTTCTGAAGCTGTGTGCACATCAGCTGGCTGGAGTTTTTCTGGACATCTTCAATTCGCCCCTGCAGCTCACCTCAGTTCCTGTGTGCCTCAAGTCCTCCATCATGGTGCCAAAAAAATCATCTGTCATGTTCCTCAATGATTACCGGCCGGTCGCTCTGACACCGGTGATCATGAAGTGCTTTGAGAAGATCATCCTGAGCCACATCAAGGACATCATCCCTGCTATTCTGGACAGTCATCGGTTCACCTACAGGGAGAACCGATCGACAGAGGACGCAGTCTCGTTAGCCCTGCATGCCGCCATGTCCCACCTGGAGCACACCAACACGTACGTCAGGATGCTGTTTGTAGACTTCAGCTCAGCCTTCAACACTGTGATCCCAGACAAGCTGACGCTGAAGCTTCACAACCTGGGACTGCCTGCCTCTCTGTGCCTCTGGATCAGGGACTTTCTCACCAACAGACCTCAAGTGGTGAGAATTGGGGACTCAACATCATCCACACTGATCCTGAGCACAGGAACACCACAGGGGTAAGTCCTCAGCCCCGCCCTCTTCACTCTGTTCACCCATTACTGGTCTGTTATTCATCCCACAAACATGGTTGTGAAGTTTGCTGATGACACCACTGTAGTGGGTCTCACATAGAACAACGATGAGACCCACTACAGAGAGGAGGTCCAGCATCTAACAGGATGGTGTGTCGACAACAACCTCATCCTGAACACCTCCAAGACCAAGGAGGTCATTGTGAAGGTGGTACACCCCCCTCCTCATTCATGGGGAGGAGGTGGAGCGTGTGAACCACATCAAGTTCCTGGGGATCCACATCACATCCGACCTCACCTAGTCGCTGACAAGTCCCACCTGATGAAGAAGGCTCAACAGAGACTCTTCTTCCTCAGGAAGCTAAAGAGGACTGGACTCTCATCTCAACTTCTGGGGAACTTCTACAGAGCAACCATAGAGAGCATCCTCTGTCTGAGTGCTACAGTGTGGTACCGGAGCTGCACCGCTCAAGACAGGAAGGACTTGGCCCAGATGGTGAGAACCTCTCCCACAACTCCACCCCGCCCACTGAGAAGGCTGGTCGTATAGCTGCAGACCCCGCCCACCCGGAAGGCGGGTCGTATAGCTGCAGACCCCGCCCACGCGGAAGGCTGGTCGTATAGCTGCAGACCCCGCCCACCTAGACAGCTGGTCGTATAGATGCAGACCCCGCCCACCCGGAAGGCTGGTCGTATAGATGCAGACCCCGCCCACCTAGACAGCTGGTCGTTTAGCTGCAGACCCCGCCCACCTAGACAGCTGGTCGTATAGCTGCAGACCCCGCCCACCCGGAAGGCTGGTCGTATAGCTGCAGACCCCGCCCACCTAGACAGCTGGTCGTTTAGCTGCAGACCCCGCCCACCTAGACAGCTGGTCGTATAGATGCAGACCCCGCCCACCCAGGACACCAACATTTTGTAGCTCTTCCCTCAGGAAAGAGATACAGGTCAGAACCCACACCAGCAGACTGACAAACAGCTTCTTCCCCAGAGCTGTTAGCCCCCCCCCCACAATCTTAACATAATCCACTAATTCCCTGTCACTACACATGAGTGTGCAATACTCATTCCTTGTGTGCAATATTCATCTTTTTTTACTGACCAGTTTTTGGTATTATCTATTTTTAATATTTATTAGAAATGAGCTGCTAGAAACAATTTCATTGTGCACTGCATAATGAACAAAAAAATATTCTCATGTGTTTGGTTGAACTGACTAATCGGAATTCTAAAATAAAAACTTACGGCAGGGATCGCACGACAGGATCGGATGCAGGGGTTCATGCCGGTCATACCCGTGAAGTCGGGATACTCTCCTGTCCTCATGAAGTACTGGTTCCCCGTGAAGCCCGGCTTGTCGTAGACCATGAACAGGCCGCTCTCCACTCTGACGGAGTGGCAGTGGTCAAACATGGCGAGCAGGTCAAAGCAGTCGCTTATGCACTCGTGAGTTCGACCTCCAAAGTTTCTGTTCTCGTAGAAGATGATCTAAGGGAGAAAAAGGAGCAGATCAGAAAGGATGACTCACAAGAGAAAAGCTTCGCAGTAGAAAGCTGTAAAGGAAAAGTGAGCTCAAACCTTTCCCATGATGCTCTCTGACAGCAAAAGCGCTTTCTGTCACCCCACAACCTCTTCGTGGGCATGAGCTGGACTGGCCTGACGCTGCTGTGCTGACATTCACGTCATGTCAGCAAAGCGGCAGGCGGCTTCCAGCATGAGCCAGAGCACACGCGTGACGGGAACAATGACTTCCTGTTTGTTCACACAGGCTTCTGCCAAACACTCTTTTGGCTTCAGTGTTGATGGAGCCTAAAGAAAAACAATGTGGCTATGAACCGAAACCTGTAGATTTTGTCGACTTAGTCATCTATCAAACTTTATTTATATAACTTTTCATGTTAAAGCTCAACACAAAGGGCTTGAAAAGTGTGACTGAAAGATTTGTCATTTCAGCACAAAATGTCAATTTCTTTCATTAGTTTTCATTGCTAAATTACCATAAACCTTTGACTGAATCACTGTTCCCAGAATGCACTTGGTGTAGTGATGTATTGTGCCCCCCCCTCTTGATCGTTCCACTATAGGGAGAGCTGTAGAAAACGCTCTCTCTCCAACAGCCGTCTCCACCCGTCAGGACATTTGGGGCTGAAGCTGCGTTCACATCCAGTTTCAACGTTAAGTCAATGGTACAGACGTGATCTGAGGTCTTGTGGCGTGATTTGAGCGACGGGCGTGGCAGGTTGGCAGCAGGTGTTGTTTCTTATGTTTCCTCTCTGGGGTCAATGCAGGACAGCAAGTCGTCAAAATGGGTCAAAGAGGGACGGAAATGCCGCGGAAGTGGCCGTCATTCAGACGCAGTTGTCGCAGAGTGAAGCTCACGGTGAGCGTCTCTGGATGATGTCATGAACCTGGACATGGAGACGGGAGCTCTAATGCTTTAGTAGAGTTCTGCAAAACCAATAAACCTGAACTCTAAACATCTGTGTCTTCCATGCGTGCGCGTCGGACATTTCTGATAATGCACACTTTGTCGGCCATTATCCCTAACATGGTAGCGCTCCGTGCAGCGATCAGGCTAAAAACATTTGGCAGTAGCTCCTCCCACATTTGTCTGGAGCGTCAAGCTCCAGCACCTTTTTCTGGACAGGCGTCGAGCAGCAAATGTGCCGCGCGGCGAAAGAGAGGGGGCGGCGTGAATGGTGTTTGGTGAGAAGGCAGCTCAGATGAATGATGTAGAGACGTAACCCTTGTGCTATCCTAGGCACTTTACCGTTGGGAGGTGGGTCATCTAGACCCACTAGACAGTGCTATTAACCTTTTTTCTTCAATGATTTGTGATCTTCACTGGTGTCCATGAAATCTTTCCACCTTTATCCACCTTTGTCATGGTAGGGAGAACACCTCAATAGAAGGGGGGGTCATCTAAGATAGAACAAGTGTTAAAAGGACAGAAAATAAAACAAAACAAAAAAGTCACTTAAATCCCATTTGCTTAATTAAATCCAGTGATCATTAACTAAAGTCATGTAGAGCTTGATTTATTGCTTGAAAATGAGCGGGAAGAAGCGAACTTATATAACCCCCCCCCCCCCCCCCCCCCTACTGAGTTCATTCATTTTTATGATCCGGTTCTGATCAGATAGATTCTTTTCAAGTTACAAAATCCAGTGCTTATTGATGATTGATTATCTTCAGAAAACATTCATTCATGATTTTCTTTCTACATTTTCTGGAATATTTGAACATTTTTTGAGCTCATTACTGAACCCGTTCCAGAGTTTAGTGCCACACACCGACACACAGAAACCTTTCTTTGTGGTTCTGATCAATTTGATCTTGAAGTTCCTACATCCCCTCAGTCTGTAGCCTCCTTCATTTTCTAAGAACTGTTTTTGGATATTGAATGGTAACGATTTCCCACTGGCTCTGGATAGAAGTTGTTGGTGTAAAAATCCACAAGGTCATGCAGTTTTAAAAGTCTAGATTGATAAAATAAATTGTTTGTATGATCAAGATATCTGGCTTTATGTACAATTCTGATAAACAGAGAGGATGTAGTGAACTCTTAGAATTATTCCCCCAAATTTCTATACAGTTGGTGAAATATGGTAGTATTAAGGAGCAGTACAATAAATATCAACTGTTGTATTCTAATATATGTTTAGATTTATTTATGATTGATACTTTTTGAGACTTTAGTTTGTGTGTTTCTGATGTGTGGCTTCCATCTTTGTTTGTCATTGATAAAAACCCCTAAGAATTTGATTTCTGTAACACTTTCAATTAAGACATTATTTATTTTAATTGAGAGCTCTTTATTTGCGTTGTAGTTTCCAAAAAACATCACTTTGGTTTTATCTAGGTTCAAAGATCATTTGCTGTAATCCATGCATGATTTTATTTTGTTTAACTCTGTGTTCACCACATTGATAAGTTCCCTATGATTGCCTGTACAATAGAATATGTTTGTGTCATCAGCAAAAATATGAGTTTCATCAGCTTTGAAACATTGAATATTGAAGAGCAGCGGGCCCAGAATTGATCCTTGTGGGACACCACAACTTATCTCTATGGTTCTGATGTAAATTCATTTTCTCCCTCTGGAAATCTGAGAGCAGCTAAACTAGGGATTTGGAGCTTGATCTGCAAAACACTTTGGTTTTTCCATGAGTTCAGACACTGTGGAATATTATGGGATGTCAACTGATTGGATGTATGTGTAAATGAGAGGGAATACATATTCTCTGTGTGTACATGTTAGTGTTTTTATATGCAGATGTGGTTGTGTGTAAAGTACTTTGTTATCCCTGTCCTTGTTACACTTTAAGCTTGATACTCTGAACATTTTAACAAGATTTCCCCCCAAACCAACAAATAGATGTTAGTGCAGCTGACGCCAGCAGCAGCTGGAGGTTTGAACGCTGTGTGCAGCTAGACGGGGCTACAGGTAGCAGCTTGAATGCGTTTATGCTAAATGCGAGTCACCCGCTTTGCTGTTTGCTGCCTCAAAACATGCAAGTGTGAAACAAAACGTCTTTTGTGAAGCAGCAGTTGGAAACCTTTATTCAGAGGAAGTACGTTCATCAGGTCTGGTTATTGAGTCCTCTGGCATTTTACAGGATCAACCTGAGATGTCTGGAAGCTGATTAAAAATCGGTGATTCTGCGGAAGGAGCCGGTGGCGGCACAGGCGGCCCCCCAGTCACCAAACTTGCGGTACTCGCCGGGCCTCAGGAAGTACTGGCGGCCCCGGTAGTTGGGGTGCTCATGGAGGGTCCAATAGCCATCCAGGACGTTGCAGGAGTAGATGTCGCGGCTTCGGAAGTGGTCCTGAGTGGACTCGCAGTCCTCGCTGAACTCCATCATCTGACCCTGGAAGTTGGGGCGCTCGTAGATGCGGATGCAGTACGGCCCCTCACTGGTCTGGAAGCGGAGATGGGAGGGTGACAGCGACAAAGGGGTGTGGTTTGAGACAACAGTCACACACACAAACAGCAAACCAAAAGCGGATAAAACGACTAACAATGAATCCTGAAGACTGCTTCCATCTGCACATTTACTTTATTCATGTGTCAGCAGCAAAAAGGAAGTCACGATTTGGGGCCCCGAATAGCAAGAAGCGACTTTCTACCCTCATTTTTCCAACACTGAAGCATTCCAGGTCAGAGGAACGTCTGCTTGTGTTTTCACAAAGGAAGGACTCACGTAGGAGAAGGTACGGCAAGACCGGATGGTGTCGTTGTAGCCCATCCAGCGCTGGTAGTCCGGGTACTCCCCTCGGGTCAGGACATACTGGTAGCCGGTGTAGTTGGGCTTTTCATACAGAACCCAGCAGCCACTCTCCACTTTGATGGAGTTGCAGCGGCTGAAGTGGGGGTGCATGTCGGGGCAGTCGGCGTCGCACTCATACGAGCTGCCCTGGAAGTTCCTGTCTTCGTAGAAGATGATCTGAACCCGCAGAGAACAAGGAAGTCAGAACATCAAACAGGTTTTTCAGTGAAAAGAAAACGGTGTGTGAAAGCTCCGTCACCTTGCTGCTCATCCTGGGAAAGTCCTGCAGCCTGGCACAGATGAAAGCAGGACCACAGCTCCGCTATATAAACCTCAATCAAAGCGCTAGCCGATCCCACTGCAGCTGTTTTCTCATTGAGGGGGGATTTAACGTGCCAGCATGGCTGCCAAGAGTCCTGATCCAGGGCATAGAGTGGAAACCCCTGAATCATCACGATAAAGTCCTACAGTGCAAATAACTGACCTACTGTGCCCTCTATTGATGTGTGCACGAGACACGCTTTGATCCACTCATCCAGCATCAAGAAGACTCATCTCTGCAGGCAGAAAGCAGCAAAGACATGTGGAGAAACCTCCAACAGGCCTGGGGGGCAGCCAAAAACCTATTACTCAGCTGGAGCGCTTTTCGCTTTTCTGTGAAGACTCACGATTGGCTGAAGGTTCTCCTTCATCCAGATCTTCATGAAGCGTTTCAGGGAACAAGATTTTAGTGCAGCTGCTGCAATCAACCTTCAAGATACCTTCAGGATCCTATGAGAGTCTGGATTTCATTCATCCTCCAAAGAGAAAATTGGACACTTTTGACTCCTTCTCCTCACTGCTCCTGCAGCTCCTACTGCTCCTGCAGCTCCTACTGCTCCTGCAGCTCCTCACTGCTCCTCACTGCTCCTGCAGCCCCTGAAGCTCCTCACTGCTCCTGCAGCTTCTCACTGCTCCTGCAGCTCCTCACTGCTCCTACAGCTCCTCACTGCTCCTGCAGCTTCTCACTGCTCCTGCAGCTCCTGAAGCTCCTCACTGCTCCTGCAGCTCCTCACTGCTCCTGCAGCTTCTCACTGCTCCTGCAGCTCCTGAAGCTCCTCACTGCTCCTGCAGATCCTCACTGCTCCTGCAGCTCCTTACTGCTCCTGCAGCTCCTACTGCTCCAGCAGCTACTCACTGCTCCTGCAGCTCCTGAAGCTCCTCACTGCTCCTGCAGCTTCTCACTGCTCCTGCAGCTCCTCACTGCTCCTGCAGCTCCTCACTGCTCCTGCAGCTAATGAAGCTCATCACTGCTCCTGCAGCTCCTACTGCTCCTGCAGCTCCTCACTGCTCCTGCAGCTCCTGAAGCTCCTCACTGCTCCTGCAGCTCCTCACTGCTCCTGCAGCTCATGCAGCTTCTCACTGCTCCTGCAGCTCCTGCAGCTCCTCACTGCTCCTGCAGCTTCTCGCTGCTCCTGCAGCTCCTGCAGCTCCTCACTGCTCCTGCAGCTCCTCACTGCTCCTCCAGCTTCTCACTGCTCCTGCAGCTCCTACTGCTCCTCCAGCTCCTCACTGATCCTGCAGCTCCTCACTGCTCCTGCAGCTACTCACTGCTCCTGCAGCTCCTGAAGCTCCTCACTGCTCCTGCAGCTTCTCACTGCTCCTGCAGCTCCTCACTGCTCCTGCAGCTCCTCACTGCTCCTGCAGCTAATGAAGCTCATCACTGCTCCTGCAGCTCCTACTGCTCCTGCAGCTCCTCACTGCTCCTGCAGCTCCTCACTGCTCCTGCAGCTCCTGCAGCTTCTCACTGCTCCTGCAGCTCCTGCAGCTCCTCTCTGCTCCTGCAGCTCCTCACTGCTCCTGCAGCTTCTCACTGCTCCTGCAGCTCCTGCAGCTCCTCACTGCTCCTGCAGCTCCTCACTGCTCCTCCAGCTTCTCACTGTTCCTGCAGCTCCTACTGCTCCTCCAGCTCCTCACTGATCCTGCAGCTCCTCACTGCTCCTGCAGCTCCTCACTGCTCCTGCAGCTCCTGCAGCTCCTCACTGCTCCTGCAGCTCCTCACTGCTCCTGCAGCTCCTGAAGCTTCTCACTGCTCCTGCAGCTCCTCACTGCTCCTACAGCTCCTCACTGCTCCTGCAGCTTCTCACTGCTCCTGCAGCTCCTGAAGCTCCTCACTGCTCCTGCAGCTCCTCACTGCTCCTGCAGCTCCTGAAGCTTCTCACTGCTCCTGCAGCTCCTCACTGCTCCTACAGCTCCTCACTGCTCCTGCAGCTTCTCAATGCTCCTGCAGCTCCTGAAGCTCCTCACTGCTCCTGCAGCTCCTACTGCTCCTCCAGCTCCTCACTGATCCTGCAGCTCCTCACTGCTCCTGCAGCTCCTACTGCTCCTGCAGCTCCTACTGCTCCTGCAGCTCCTCACTGCTCCTGCAGCTCCTGCAGCTCCTCACTGTTCCTGCAGCTCCTCACTGCCCCTGCAGCTCCTCACTGCTCCTGCAGCTCCTGAAGCTCCTCACTGCTCTTGCAGCTCCTCACTGCTCCTGCAGCTCCTGCAGCTCCTCACTGCTCCGGCAGCTCCTCACTGCCCCTGCAGCTCCTCACTGCTCCTGCAGCTCCTGAAGCTCCTCACTGCTCCTGCAGCTTCTCACTGCTCCTGCAGCTCCTGAAGCTCCTCACTGCTCCTGCAGCTCCTCACTGCTCCTGCAGCTCCTGAAGCTTCTCACTGCTCCTGCAGCTCGTCACTGCTCCTACAGCTCCTCACTGCTCCTGCAGCTTCTCAATGCTCCTGCAGCTCCTGAAGCTCCTCACTGCTCCTGCAGCTCCTACTGCTCCTCCAGCTCCTCACTGATCCTGCAGCTCCTCACTGCTCCTGCAGCTCCTACTGCTCCTGCAGCTCCTACTGCTCCTGCAGCTCCTACTGCTCCTGCAGCTCCTCACTGCTCCTGCAGCTCCTCACTGCCCCTGCAGCTCCTCACTGCTCCTGCAGCTCCTGAAGCTCCTCACTGCTCCTGCAGCTTCTCACTGCTCCTGCAGCTCCTCACTGCTCCTGCAGCTCCTACTGCTCCTGCAGCTCCTACTGCCTCTGCAGCTCCTCACTGCTCCTGCAGCTCCTGCAGCTCCTCACTGCTCCTGCAGCTCCTCACTGCTCCTGCAGCTCCTCACTGTTCCTGCAGCTCCTGAAGCTCCTCACTGCTCCTGCAGCTTCTCACTGCTCCTGCAGCTCCTACTGCTCTTCCAGCTCCTCACTGATCCTGCAGCTCCTCACTGCTCCTGCAGCTCCTACTGCTCCTGCAGCTCCTACTGCTCCTGCAGCTCCTCACTGCTCCTGCAGCTCCTCACTGCTCCTGCAGCTCCTGCAGCTCCTGCAGCTCCTCACTGCTCCTGCAGCTCCTGCAGCTCCTCACTGCTCCTGCAGCTCCTACTGCTCCTCCAGCTCCTCACTGATCCTGCAGCTCCTCACTGCTCCTGCAGCTCCTACTGCTCCTGCAGCTCCTACTGCTCCTGCAGATCCTGCAGCTCCTCACTGCTCCTGCAGCTCCTACTGCTCCTGCAGCTCCTACTGCTACTGCAGCTCCTGCAGCTCCTGCAGTTCCTCACTACTCCTGCAGCTCCTACTGCTCCTGCAGCTCCTCACTGCTCCTGCAGCTCCTACTGCTCCTGCAGCTCATACTGCTCCTGCAGCTTCTCACTGCTCCTGCAGCTCCTACTGCTCCTACAGCTCCTCACTGCTCCTGCAGCTTCTCACTGCTCCTGCAGCTCCTCACTGCTCCTGCAGCTCCTCACTGCTCATGCAGCTCCTCACTGCTCCTGCAGCTCCTCAGTGCTCCTGCAGCTCCTCCCTGCTCCTGCAGCTCCTGAAGCTCCTCACTGCTCCTGCAGCTCCTCACTGCTCCTGCAGCTCCTGAAGCTCCTCACTGCTCCTGCAGCTTCTTACTGCTCCTGCAGCTCCTCACTGCTCCTACAGCTCCTCACTGCTCCTGCAGCTTCTCACTGCTCCTGCAGCTCCTGAAGCTCCTCACTGCTCCTGCAGCTCCTCACTGCTCCTGCAGCTCCTCACTGCTCCTGCAGCTCCTGAAAATCCTCACTGCTCCTGCAACTTCTCACTGCTCCTGCAGCTCCTCACTGCTCCTACAGCTCCTCACTGCTCCTGCAGCTTCAAATTCAAATCAAATCAAATTCAAATCAAATTCAAATCAAATTCAAATTTTATTTGTCACACACACAATCATACAGCGTACAATGTGCAGTGAAATGCTTAGGCGACCGCCCGCGACCTCAAACAAGAAACAAGAAAGAATATCAATAGGAATAGGAAGATAGATATAAAATATAGTAATATACAATATAAAAACATAAAAACATAAAAATAGAATGTCCGAATCTGTGCAAATATGCTCTAAAGTGACATATGTGAAAGTGGCTTGTGTGTATAGTGTCCATGATTACTGGTTAAGAGTCCGTATCGCCTGCGGGAAGAAGCTCCTCCTCAGTCTCTCTGTGTTGGCCTTCAGAGAGCGGAAGCGCTTTCCTGACCGCAACAGCGAGAACAGTCCGTTGTCGGGGTGGCTGAGGTCCTTTGTTATCTTCCTGGCCCTGGTCCAGCACCGCCTGCTGTAGATTGAGTGCAGGTCAGGGAGCTCGGTGTGGATGATGCGCTCAGCTGAACGCACCACCCTTTGGAGAGCTCGTCTGTCCTGCATGGTGCTGTTCCCGAACCAGGTTGTAATGTTTCCCGTCAGGATGCTCTCTATGGTGCAAGAGTAAAAGTTCCTAAGCACCACAGAGGGCAGTCTAAAGTCTCTCAGACGTTTAAGATGGTAAAGACGCTGCCGGGCCTTTTTCACCACGGTGTTGATGTGACAGGACCATGACAGGTCCTGCGTGATGTGGACACCGAGGTATCGGAAGCTGTTCACTCTCTCCACTGGGCTCTTGTCGATGACGGGGGTCTGGTAGTTCCTCTTCTGCTTTGTGGCGAAGTCCACTATCAACTCCTTTGTCTTGCTGACGTTTAGGAGGAGATTGTTCCTCTCACACCAGTTTTCCAGATGTCCAATCTCCTTCAGGTAGGCCGTCTCATCATTATCAGTGATCAGGCCCACCACAACGGTGTCGTCAGCGAATTTGATGATGGTGGTGGAGTTGGTGGACGCCACGCAGTCGTACGTGTACAGTGAGTACAGTAGAGGGCTCAGAACACAACCCTGCGGGGCTCCAGTGTTGAGAGTGATGGAAGCTGAGACAAATCCGCCCATCCTTACTGCCTGTGGTCTGCCAGTTAGGAAATTGGAGATCCACTGACACAGAGATGGGCTGAGTCCCAGGTGCTCCAACTTGGTGGTGAGTGTGGAGGGAATTATGGTGTTAAATGCTGAGCTGTAATCAACAAAGAGCATTTTAACATAATTTCCCCTTCCAGTGTCCAGATGAGTGAGAGAAGTATGAAGTAGATGAGAGATAGCGTCGTCCGTTGAGCGGTTCGAACGGTAAGCAAACTGTAGTGGATCCAATGTGTCAGGTAGTGAGGAGATAATGAAGTCTTTGATCAGTCGCTCGAAGCACTTCATCACTACTGAGGTGAGGGCTACAGGTCGATAGTCATTGAGGGAAGTAGGATGGGGTTTCTTTGGGACTGGAACAATAACAGACTCCTTAAAGCATGTAGGGATCACCGACTGAGATAAAGAAGTGTTGAATATCTCTGTGAACACAGGTGCTAGCTGGTCTGCACAGGCTCTGAGGACTCTACCTGAGATGCCATCTGGACCTGCTGCTTTCCTGGTGTTTACTCTCCTGAAGGCTCTCCTCACGTCATGCTCGGAGATGATGAACGTGTTACTGGTACTGGTAGTGACTTCCTGTCTGCAGCCGTTAGTACCGCTAGCATTAGCGGTGCTAGCATTAGCATCGCTAGCGTCCTTGGCTGCAGCCTCGAAACGAGCATAGAAGGTGTTCAGTTCGTCTGCCAGAGTCCTGTCCGCGTTCGTCACACCGGATGTTGGTGCTCTATAGTCCGTTATTGTTCTTAGTCCCTGCCACAGGCTCCTGGAGTCACTCTGTTGGAGTTGTGACTCTAGTTTCCTCCCGTAGCGCTTCTTCGCCTCTTTCACCGCCTTCCGGACGTTGTATGACGCAGCCTTATACAGCTCCATGTCCCCGGACGCGAGTCCCGCGTTATAGGCAGCGGTGCGAGATCTCAGAGCGTCACGGATGGTTTTATCCACCCACGGCTTCTGATTGGGAAACGTTCTGATCTTCGTTTTCTGTACGGTGTCATCCGCTAGTTTCCCCACAAATCCCACAACCGCTTCCGTAAACACGTTGATGTCATCGGAGCTGTTTCGAAACATGCCCCAATCAGCGTCCTCGAGTGCGTCCTGTAAGGCGGCCACCGATTGGCCCGTCCAGCGCGCGACCTCTCTCTGAACCGGAACTTCCTGTTTGAGCCTTTGTTTATATTTTGGCATGAGGAAGATGGCGGCGTGGTCAGATTTCCCAAACGGTGGATGAGATTGTGCCTTGTAGCCATCCTTAACTGTTGTGTAACAGTGGTCCTGCAGCTCCTGCAGCTTCTCACTGCTCCTGCAGCTCCTACTGCTCCTGCAATTCCTACTGCTCCTGCAGCTCCTCACTGCTCCTGCAGCTCCTCACTGCTCCTGCAGCTCCTGCAGCTCCTCACTGCTCCTACAGCTCCTCACTGCTCCTCTAGCTCCTCACTGATCCTGCAGCTCCTCACTGCTCCTGCAGCTCCTACTGCTCCTGCAGTTCCTACTGCTCCTTCAGCTTCTCACTGCTCCCGCAGCTCCTACTGCTCCTCCAGCTCCTCACTGATCCTGCAGCTCCTCACTGCTCCTGCAGCTCCTACTGCTCCTGCAGCTCCTACTGCTCCTGCAGCTCCTCACTGCTCCTGCAGCTCCTCACTGCTCCTGCAGCTCCTGCAGCTCCTGCAGCTCCTCACTGCTCTTGCAGCTCCTGCAGCTCCTCACTGCTCCTGCAGCTCCTACTGCTCCTCCAGCTCCTCACTGATCCTGCAGTTCCTCACTGCTCCTGCAGCTCCTACTGCTCCTGCAGCTCCTACTGCTCCTGTAGCTCCTCACTGCTCCTGCAGCTCCTACTGCTCCTGCAGCTCCTACTGCTCCTGCAGATCCTGCAGCTCCTCACTGCTCCTGCAGCTCATACTGCTCCTGCAGCTCCTACTGCTACTGCAGCTCCTGCAGCTCCTACTGCTCCTGCAGCTCCTCACTGCTCCTGCAGCTCCTACTGCTCCTGCAGCTCCTCACTGCTCCTGCAGCTCCTACTGCTCCTGCAGCTTCTCACTGCTCCTGCAGCTCCTACTGCTCCTACAGCTCCTCACTGCTCCTGCAGCTTCTCACTGCTCCTGCAGCTCCTCACTGCTCCTGCAGCTCCTCACTGCTCCTGCAGCTCCTACTGCTCCTGCAGCTCCTCAGTGCTCCTGCAGCTCCTCCCTGCTCCTGCAGCTCCTGAAGCTCCTCACTGCTCCTGCAGCTCCTCACTGCTCCTGCAGCTCCTGAAGCTCCTCACTGCTCCTGCAGCTTCTTACTTCTCCTACAGCTCCTCACTGCTCCTGCAGCTCCTTACTGCTCCTGCAGCTCCTACTGCTCCTGCAGCTCCTCACTGCTCCTGCAGCTCCTGAAGCTCCTCACTGCTCCTGCAGCTTCTCACTGCTCCTGCAGCTCCTCACTGCTCCTGCAGCTCCTCACTGCTCCTGCAGCTAATGAAGCTCATCACTGCTCCTGCAGCTCCTACTGCTCCTGCAGCTCCTCACTGCTCCTGCAGCTCCTGAAGCTCCTCACTGCTCCTGCAGCTCCTCACTGCTCCTGCAGCTCCTGAAGCTTCTCACTGCTCCTGCAGCTCGTCACTGCTCCTACAGCTCCTCACTGCTCCTGCAGCTTCTCAATGCTCCTGCAGCTCCTGAAGCTCCTCACTGCTCCTGCAGCTCCTACTGCTCCTCCAGCTCCTCACTGATCCTGCAGCTCCTCACTGCTCCTGCAGCTCCTACTGCTCCTGCAGCTCCTACTGCTCCTGCAGCTCCTACTGCTCCTGCAGCTCCTCACTGCTCCTGCAGCTCCTCACTGCCCCTGCAGCTCCTCACTGCTCCTGCAGCTCCTGAAGCTCCTCACTGCTCCTGCAGCTTCTCACTGCTCCTGCAGCTCCTCACTGCTCCTGCAGCTCCTACTGCTCCTGCAGCTCCTACTGCCTCTGCAGCTCCTCACTGCTCCTGCCGCTCCTGCAGCTCCTCACTGCTCCTGCAGCTCCTCACTGCTCCTGCAGCTCCTCACTGTTCCTGCAGCTCCTGAAGCTCCTCACTGCTCCTGCAGCTTCTCACTGCTCCTGCAGCTCCTACTGCTCTTCCAGCTCCTCACTGATCCTGCAGCTCCTCACTGCTCCTGCAGCTCCTACTGCTCCTGCAGCTCCTACTGCTCCTGCAGCTCCTCACTGCTCCTGCAGCTCCTCACTGCTCCTGCAGCTCCTGCAGCTCCTGCAGCTCCTCACTGCTCCTGCAGCTCCTGCAGCTCCTCACTGCTCCTGCAGCTCCTACTGCTCCTCCAGCTCCTCACTGATCCTGCAGCTCCTCACTGCTCCTGCAGCTCCTACTGCTCCTGCAGCTCCTACTGCTCCTGCAGATCCTGCAGCTCCTCACTGCTCCTGCAGCTCCTACTGCTCCTGCAGCTCCTACTGCTACTGCAGCTCCTGCAGCTCCTGCAGTTCCTCACTACTCCTGCAGCTCCTACTGCTCCTGCAGCTCCTCACTGCTCCTGCAGCTCCTACTGCTCCTGCAGCTCATACTGCTCCTGCAGCTTCTCACTGCTCCTGCAGCTCCTACTGCTCCTACAGCTCCTCACTGCTCCTGCAGCTTCTCACTGCTCCTGCAGCTCCTCACTGCTCCTGCAGCTCCTCACTGCTCATGCAGCTCCTCACTGCTCCTGCAGCTCCTCAGTGCTCCTGCAGCTCCTCCCTGCTCCTGCAGCTCCTGAAGCTCCTCACTGCTCCTGCAGCTCCTCACTGCTCCTGCAGCTCCTGAAGCTCCTCACTGCTCCTGCAGCTTCTTACTGCTCCTGCAGCTCCTCACTGCTCCTACAGCTCCTCACTGCTCCTGCAGCTTCTCACTGCTCCTGCAGCTCCTGAAGCTCCTCACTGCTCCTGCAGCTCCTCACTGCTCCTGCAGCTCCTCACTGCTCCTGCAGCTCCTGAAAATCCTCACTGCTCCTGCAACTTCTCACTGCTCCTGCAGCTCCTCACTGCTCCTACAGCTCCTCACTGCTCCTGCAGCTTCAAATTCAAATCAAATCAAATTCAAATCAAATTCAAATCAAATTCAAATTTTATTTGTCACACACACAATCATACAGCGTACAATGTGCAGTGAAATGCTTAGGCGACCGCCCGCGACCTCAAACAAGAAACAAGAAAGAATATCAATAGGAATAGGAAGATAGATATAAAATATAGTAATATACAATATAAAAACATAAAAACATAAAAATAGAATGTCCGAATCTGTGCAAATATGCTCTAAAGTGACATATGTGAAAGTGGCTTGTGTGTATAGTGTCCATGATTACTGGTTAAGAGTCCGTATCGCCTGCGGGAAGAAGCTCCTCCTCAGTCTCTCTGTGTTGGCCTTCAGAGAGCGGAAGCGCTTTCCTGACCGCAACAGCGAGAACAGTCCGTTGTCGGGGTGGCTGAGGTCCTTTGTTATCTTCCTGGCCCTGGTCCAGCACCGCCTGCTGTAGATTGAGTGCAGGTCAGGGAGCTCGGTGTGGATGATGCGCTCAGCTGAACGCACCACCCTTTGGAGAGCTCGTCTGTCCTGCATGGTGCTGTTCCCGAACCAGGTTGTAATGTTTCCCGTCAGGATGCTCTCTATGGTGCAAGAGTAAAAGTTCCTAAGCACCACAGAGGGCAGTCTAAAGTCTCTCAGACGTTTAAGATGGTAAAGACGCTGCCGGGCCTTTTTCACCACGGTGTTGATGTGACAGGACCATGACAGGTCCTGCGTGATGTGGACACCGAGGTATCGGAAGCTGTTCACTCTCTCCACTGGGCTCTTGTCGATGACGGGGGTCTGGTAGTTCCTCTTCTGCTTTGTGGCGAAGTCCACTATCAACTCCTTTGTCTTGCTGACGTTTAGGAGGAGATTGTTCCTCTCACACCAGTTTTCCAGATGTCCAATCTCCTTCAGGTAGGCCGTCTCATCATTATCAGTGATCAGGCCCACCACAACGGTGTCGTCAGCGAATTTGATGATGGTGGTGGAGTTGGTGGACGCCACGCAGTCGTACGTGTACAGTGAGTACAGTAGAGGGCTCAGAACACAACCCTGCGGGGCTCCAGTGTTGAGAGTGATGGAAGCTGAGACAAATCCGCCCATCCTTACTGCCTGTGGTCTGCCAGTTAGGAAATTGGAGATCCACTGACACAGAGATGGGCTGAGTCCCAGGTGCTCCAACTTGGTGGTGAGTGTGGAGGGAATTATGGTGTTAAATGCTGAGCTGTAATCAACAAAGAGCATTTTAACATAATTTCCCCTTCCAGTGTCCAGATGAGTGAGAGAAGTATGAAGTAGATGAGAGATAGCGTCGTCCGTTGAGCGGTTCGAACGGTAAGCAAACTGTAGTGGATCCAATGTGTCAGGTAGTGAGGAGATAATGAAGTCTTTGATCAGTCGCTCGAAGCACTTCATCACTACTGAGGTGAGGGCTACAGGTCGATAGTCATTGAGGGAAGTAGGATGGGGTTTCTTTGGGACTGGAACAATAACAGACTCCTTAAAGCATGTAGGGATCACCGACTGAGATAAAGAAGTGTTGAATATCTCTGTGAACACAGGTGCTAGCTGGTCTGCACAGGCTCTGAGGACTCTACCTGAGATGCCATCTGGACCTGCTGCTTTCCTGGTGTTTACTCTCCTGAAGGCTCTCCTCACGTCATGCTCGGAGATGATGAACGTGTTACTGGTACTGGTAGTGACTTCCTGTCTGCAGCCGTTAGTACCGCTAGCATTAGCGGTGCTAGCATTAGCATCGCTAGCGTCCTTGGCTGCAGCCTCGAAACGAGCATAGAAGGTGTTCAGTTCGTCTGCCAGAGTCCTGTCCGCGTTCGTCACACCGGATGTTGGTGCTCTATAGTCCGTTATTGTTCTTAGTCCCTGCCACAGGCTCCTGGAGTCACTCT
Organism: Oryzias latipes; assembly: GCF_053564925.1. NCBI lineage: Eukaryota > Metazoa > Chordata > Actinopteri > Beloniformes > Adrianichthyidae > Oryzias > Oryzias latipes. Next base: position 656,094 of record NC_136257.1, read on the forward strand.
GTTGGAGTTGTGACTCTAGTTTCCTCCCGTAGCGCTTCTTCGCCTCTTTCACCGCCTTCCGGACGTTGTATGACGCAGCCTTATACAGCTCCATGTCCCCGGACGCGAGTCCCGCGTTATAGGCAGCGGTGCGAGATCTCAGAGCGTCACGGATGGTTTTATCCACCCACGGCTTCTGATTGGGAAACGTTCTGATCTTCGTTTTCTGTACGGTGTCATCCGCTAGTTTCCCCACAAATCCCACAACCGCTTCCGTAAACACGTTGATGTCATCGGAGCTGTTTCGAAACATGCCCCAATCAGCGTCCTCGAGTGCGTCCTGTAAGGCGGCCACCGATTGGCCCGTCCAGCGCGCGACCTCTCTCTGAACCGGAACTTCCTGTTTGAGCCTTTGTTTATATTTTGGCATGAGGAAGATGGCGGCGTGGTCAGATTTCCCAAACGGTGGATGAGATTGTGCCTTGTAGCCATCCTTAACTGTTGTGTAACAGTGGTCCTGCAGCTCCTGCAGCTTCTCACTGCTCCTGCAGCTCCTACTGCTCCTGCAATTCCTACTGCTCCTGCAGCTCCTCACTGCTCCTGCAGCTCCTCACTGCTCCTGCAGCTCCTGCAGCTCCTCACTGCTCCTACAGCTCCTCACTGCTCCTCTAGCTCCTCACTGATCCTGCAGCTCCTCACTGCTCCTGCAGCTCCTACTGCTCCTGCAGTTCCTACTGCTCCTTCAGCTTCTCACTGCTCCCGCAGCTCCTACTGCTCCTCCAGCTCCTCACTGATCCTGCAGCTCCTCACTGCTCCTGCAGCTCCTACTGCTCCTGCAGCTCCTACTGCTCCTGCAGCTCCTCACTGCTCCTGCAGCTCCTCACTGCTCCTGCAGCTCCTGCAGCTCCTGCAGCTCCTCACTGCTCTTGCAGCTCCTGCAGCTCCTCACTGCTCCTGCAGCTCCTACTGCTCCTCCAGCTCCTCACTGATCCTGCAGTTCCTCACTGCTCCTGCAGCTCCTACTGCTCCTGCAGCTCCTACTGCTCCTGTAGCTCCTCACTGCTCCTGCAGCTCCTACTGCTCCTGCAGCTCCTACTGCTCCTGCAGATCCTGCAGCTCCTCATTGCTCCTGCAGCTCATACTGCTCCTGCAGCTCCTACTGCTACTGCAGCTCCTGCAGCTCCTACTGCTCCTGCAGCTCCTCACTACTCCTGCAGCTCCTACTGCTCCTGCAGCTCCTCACTGCTCCTGCAGCTCCTACTGCTCCTGCAGCTTCTCACTGCTCCTGCAGCTCCTACTGCTCCTACAGCTCCTCACTGCTCCTGCAGCTTCTCACTGCTCCTGCAGCTCCTCACTGCTCCTGTAGCTCCTCACTGCTCCTGCAGCTCCTACTGCTCCTGCAGCTCCTCAGTGCTCCTGCAGCTCCTCCCTGCTCCAGCAGCTCCTGAAGCTCCTCACTGCTCCTGCAGCTCCTCACTGCTCCTGCAGCTCCTGAAGCTCCTCACTGCTCCTGCAGCTTCTTACTTCTCCTACAGCTCCTCACTGCTCCTGCAGCTCCTTACTGCTCCTGCAGCTCCTACTGCTCCTGCAGCTCCTCACTGCTCCTGCAGCTCCTGAAGCTCCTCACTGCTCCTGCAGCTTCTCACTGCTCCTGCAGCTCCTCACTGCTCCTGCAGCTCCTCACTGCTCCTGCAGCTAATGAAGCTCATCACTGCTCCTGCAGCTCCTACTGCTCCTGCAGCTCCTCACTGCTCCTGCAGCTCCTGAAGCTCCTCACTGCTCCTGCAGCTCCTCACTGCTCCTGCAGCTCCTACTGCTCCTGCAGCTCCTACTGCTCCTGCAGCTCCTACTGCTCCTGCAGCTCCTCACTGCTCCTGCAGCTCCTGCAGCTCCTCACTGCTCCTGCAGCTCCTCACTGCCCCTGCAGCTCCTCACTGCTCCTGCAGCTCCTGAAGCTCCTCACTGCTCCTGCAGCTTCTCACTGCTCCTGCAGCTCCTCACTGCTCCTGCAGCTCCTACTGCTCCTGCAGCTCCTACTGCTCCTGCAGCTCCTCACTGCTCCTGCAGCTCCTGCAGCTCCTCACTGCTCCTGCAGCTCCTCACTGCTCCTGCAGCTCCTCAGTGTTCCTGCAGCTCCTGAAGCTCCTCACTGCTCCTGCAGCTTCTCACTGCTCCTGCAGCTCCTACTGCTCTTCCAGCTCCTCACTGATCCTGCAGCTCCTCACTGCTCCTGCAGCTCCTACTGCTCCTGCAGCTCCTACTGCTCCTGCAGCTCCTCACTGCTCCTGCAGCTCCTCACTGCTCCTGCAGCTCCTGCAGCTCCTGCAGCTCCTCACTGCTCCTGCAGCTCCTGCAGCTCCTCACTGCTCCTGCAGCTCCTACTGCTCCTCCAGCTCCTCACTGATCCTGCAGCTCCTCACTGCTCCTGCAGCTCCTACTGCTCCTGCAGCTCCTACTGCTCCTGCAGCTCCTACTGCTACTGCAGCTCCTGCAGCTCCTACTGCTCCTGCAGTTCCTCACTACTCCTGCAGCTCCTACTGCTCCTGCAGCTCCTCACTGCTCCTGCAGCTCCTATTGCTCCTGCAGCTCATACTGCTCCTGCAGCTTCTCACTGCTCCTGCAGCTCCTACTGCTCCTACAGCTCCTCACTGCTCCTGCAGCTTCTCACTGCTCCTGCAGCTCCTCACTGCTCCTGCAGCTCCTCACTGCTCCTGCAGCTCCTCACTGCTCCTGCAGCTCCTCAGTGCTCCTGCAGCTCCTCCCTGCTCCTGCAGCTCCTGAAGCTCCTCACTGCTCCTGCAGCTCCTCACTGCTCCTGCAGCTCCTGAAGCTCCTCACTGCTCCTGCAGCTTCTTACTGCTCCTGCAGCTCCTCACTGCTCCTACAGCTCCTCACTGCTCCTGCAGCTTCTCACTGCTCCTGCAGCTCCTGAAGCTCCTCACTGCTCCTGCAGCTCCTCACTGCTCCTGCAGCTCCTCACTGCTCCTGCAGCTCCTGAAAATCCTCACTGCTCCTGCAACTTCTCACTGCTCCTGCAGCTCCTCACTGCTCCTACAGCTCCTCACTGCTCCTGCAGCTCCTCAGTGCTCCTGCAGCTCCTCCCTGCTCCTGCAGCTCCTGAAGCTCCTCACTGCTCCTGCAGCTCCTCACTGCTCCTGCAGCTCCTGAAGCTCCTCACTGCTCCTGCAGCTTCTTACTGCTCCTGCAGCTCCTCACTGCTCCTACAGCTCCTCACTGCTCCTGCAGCTTCTCACTGCTCCTGCAGCTCCTGCAGCTCCTCACTGATCCTGCAGCTCCTCACTGCTCCTGCAGCTCCTACTGCTCCTGCAGTTCCTACTGCTCCTGCAGCTTCTCACTGATCCTGCAGCTCCTCACTGCTCCTGCAGTTCCTACTGCTCCTGCAGCTCCTCACTGCTCCCGCAGCTCCTACTGCTCCTCCAGCTCCTCACTGATCCTGCAGCTCCTCACTGCTCCTGCAGTTCCTACTGCTCCTGCAGCTCCTACTGCTCCTGCAGCTCCTCACTGCTCCTGCAGCTCCTCACTGCTCCTGCAGCTCCTGCAGCTCCTGCAGCTCCTCACTGCTCTTGCAGCTCCTGCAGCTCCTCACTGCTCCTGCAGCTCCTCACTGCTCCTGCAGCTCCTACTGCTCCTGCAGCTCCTACTGCTCCTGTAGCTCCTCACTGCTCCTGCAGCTCCTACTGCTCCTGCAGCTCCTACTGCTCCTGCAGATCCTGCAGCTCCTCACTGCTCCTGCAGCTCCTACTGCTCCTGCAGCTCCTACTGCTACTGCAGCTCCTGCAGCTCCTACTGCTCCTGCAGCTCCTCACTACTCCTGCAGCTCCTACTGCTCCTGCAGCTCCTCACTGCTCCTGCAGCTCCTACTGCTCCTGCAGCTTCTCACTGCTCCTGCAGCTCCTACTGCTCCTACAGCTCCTCACTGCTCCTGCAGCTTCTCACTGCTCCTGCAGCTCCTCACTGCTCCTGAAGCTCCTCACTGCTCCTGCAGCTCCTACTGCTCCTGCAGCTCCTCAGTGCTCCTGCAGCTCCTCCCTGCTCCTGCAGCTCCTGAAGCTCCTCACTGCTCCTGCAGCTCCTCACTGCTCCTGCAGCTCCTGAAGCTCCTCACTGCTCTTGCAGCTTCTTACTGCTCCTACAGCTCCTCACTGCTCCTGCAGCTTCTCACTGCTCCTGCAGCTTCTCACTGCTCCTGCAGCTCCTGAAGCTCCTCACTGCTCCTGCAGCTCCTCACTGCTCCTCCAGCTTCTCACTGCTCCTGCAGCTCCTACTGCTCCTCTAGCTCCTCACTGATCCTGCAGCTCCTCACTGCTCCTGCAGCTCCTACTGCTCCTGCAGTTCCTACTGCTCCTGCAGCTCCTCACTGCTCCTGCAGCTCCTCACTGCTCCTGCAGCTCCTGCAGCTCCTCACTGCTCCTGCAGCTCCTCACTGCCCCTGCAGCTCCTCACTGCTCCTGCAGCTCCTGAAGCTCCTCACTGCTCCTTCAGCTTCTCACTGCTCCTGCAGCTCCTCACTGCTCCTGCAGCTCCTCACTGCTCCTGCAGCTCCTCACTGCTCCTGCAGCTCCTCACTGCTCCTGCAGCTCCTCACTGCTCCTGCAGCTCCTGAAGCTCCTCACTGCTCCTGCAGCTTCTCACTGCTCCTGCAGCTCCTACTGTTCCTCCAGCTCCTCACTGATCCTGCAGATCCTCACTGCTCCTGCAGCTCCTACTGCTCCTGCAGCTCCTACTGCTCCTGCAGCTCCTCACTGCTCCTGCAGCTCCTCACTGTTCCTGCAGCTCCTGCAGCTCCTGCAGCTCCTCACTGCTCCTGCAGCTCCTGCAGCTCCTCAATGCTCCTGCAGCTCCTACTGCTCCTCCAGCTCCTCACTGATCCTGCAGCTCCTCACTGCTCCTGCAGCTCCTACTGCTCCTGCAGCTCCTACTGCTCCTGCTGATCCTCACTGCTCCTGCAACTCCTACTGCTCCTGCAGCTCCTACTGCTCCTGCAGATCCTGCAGCTCCTCACTGCTCCTGCAGCTCCTACTGCTCCTGCAGCTCCTACTGCTACTGCAGCTCCTGCAGCACCTACTGCTCCTGCAGCTCCTCACTACTCCTGCAGCTCCTACTGCTCCTGCAGATCCTGCAGCTCCTCACTGCTCCTGCAGCTCCTACTGCTCCTGCAGCTCCTACTGCTACTGCAGCTCCTGCAGCTCCTACTGCTCCTGCAGCTCCTCACTACTCCTGCAGCTCCTACTGCTCCTGCAGCTCCTCACTGCTCCTGCAGCTCCTACTGCTCCTGCAGCTTCTCACTGCTCCTGCAGCTCCTACTGCTCCTGCAGCTCCTCACTGCTCCTGCAGCTCCTACTGCTCCTGCAGCTTCTCACTGCTCCTGCAGCTCCTACTGCTCCTACAGCTCCTCACTGCTCCTGCAGCTTCTCACTGCTCCTGCTGCTCCTCACTGCTCCTGCAGCTCCTCACTGCTCCTGCAGCTCCTACTGCTCCTGCAGCTCCTCCCTACTCCTGCAGCTCCTGAAGCTCCTCACTGCTCCTGCAGCTCCTCACTGCTCCTGCAGCTTCTTACTGCTCCTGCAGCTCCTCACTGCTCCTACAGCTCCTCACTGCTCCTGCAGCTTCTCACTGCTCCTGCAGCTCCTGAAGCTCCTCACTGTTCCTGCAGCTCCTCACTGCTCCTGCAGCTCCTCACTGTTCCTGCAGCTCCTGAAAATCCTCACTGCTCCTGCAACTTCTCACTGCTCCTGCAGCTCCTCACTGCTCCTACAGCTCCTCACTGCTCCTGCAGCTTCTCACTGCTCCTGCAGCTTCTCACTGCTCCTGCAGCTCCTGAAGCTCGTCACTGCTCCTGAAGCTCTACACTGCTCCTGCAGCTTCTCACTGCTCCTGCAGCTCCTACTGCTCCTGCAGCTCCTCACTGCTCCTGCAGCTTCTCACTGCTCCTGCAGCTCCTGAAGCTCCTCACTGCTCCTGCAGCTCCTACTGCTCCTGCAGCTCCTCACTGCTCCTGCAGCTCCTGAAGCTCCTCACTGCTCCTGCAGCTTCTCACTGCTCCTGCAGCTCCTGAAGCTCCTCACTGCTCCTGCAGCTCCTCACTGCTCCTGCAGCTCCTCACTGCTCCTGCAGCTCCTACTGCTCCTGCAGCTCCTCAGTGCTCCTGCAGCTCCTCACTGCTCCTGCAGCTCCTCACTGCTCCTGCAGCTCCTGAAGCTCCTCACTGCTCCTGCAGCTTCTTACTGCTCCTGCAGCTCCTCACTGCTCCTACAGCTCCTCACTGCTCCTGCAGCTTCTCACTGCTCCTGCAGCTCCTGAAGCTCCTCACTGCTCCTGCAGCTCTTCACTGCTCCTGCAGCTCCTCACTGCTCCTGCAGCTCCTGAAAATCCTCACTGCTCCTGCAACTTCTCACTGCTCCTGCAGCTCCTCACTGCTCCTGCAGCTTCTCACTGCTCCTGCAGCTCCTGAAGCTCCTCACTGCTCCTGAAGCTCTACACTGCTCCTGCAGCTTCTCACTGCTCCTGCAGCTCCTTCTGCTCCTGCAGCTCCTCACTGCTCCTGCAGCTTCTCACTGCTCCTGCAGCTCCTGAAGCTCCTCACTGCTCCTGCAGCTCCTCACTGCTCATGCAGCTCCTCACTGCTCCTGCAGCTCCTACTGCTCCTGCAGCTCCTCACTGCTCCTGCAGCTCCTGAAGCTCCTCACTGCTCCTGCAGCTTCTCACTGCTCCTATAGTTCCTCACTGCTCCTGCAGCTCCTCACTGCTCCTGCAGCTCCTGAAGCTCCTCACTGCTCATGCAGCTCCTACTGCTCCTGCAGCTCCTCACTGCTCCTGCAGCTCCTGAAGCTCCTCACTGCTCCTGCAGCTCCTGAAGCTCCTCACTGCTCCTGCAGCTTCTCACTGCTCCTATAGTTCCTCACTGCTCCTGCAGCTCCTCACTGCTCCTGCAGCTCCTGCAGCTTCTCACTGCTCCTGCAGCTCCTACAGCTTCTCACTGCTCCTGCAGCTCCTGCAGCTCCTCACTGCTCCTGCAGCTCCTCACTGCTCCTGCAGCTCCTGCAGCTCCTCACTGCTCCTGCAGCTCCTCACTGCTCCTGCAGCTCCTCACTGCTCCTGCAGCTCCTCACTGCTCCTGCAGCTCCTACAGCTTCTCACTGCTCTTGCAGCTCCTGCAGCTCCTCACTGCTCCTGCAGTTCCTACTGCTCCTGCAGATCCTCACTGCTCCTGCAGCTCCTACTGCTCTTGCAGCTCCTACTGCTCCTGCAGATCCTGCAGCTCCTCACTGCTCCTGCAGCTCCTACTGCTCCTGCAGCTCCTACTGCTACTGCAGCTCCTGCAGCACCTACTGCTCCTGCAGCTCCTGAAAATCCTCACTGCTCCTGCAACTTCTCACTGCTCCTGCAGCTCCTCACTGCTCCTGCAGCTTCTCACTGCTCCTGCAGCTCCTGAAGCTCCTCACTGCTCCTGAAGCTCTACACTGCTCCTGCAGCTTCTCACTGCTCCTGCAGCTCCTACTGCTCCTGCAGCTCCTCACTGCTCCTGCAGCTTCTCACTGCTCCTGCAGCTCCTGAAGCTCCTCACTGTTCCTGCAGCTCCTCATTGCTCATGCAGCTCCTCACTGCTCCTGCAGCTCCTACTGCTCCTGCAGCTCCTCACTGCTCCTGCAGCTCCTGAAGCTCCTCACTGCTCCTGCAGCTTCTCACTGCTCCTATAGTTCCTCACTGCTCCTGCAGCTCCTCACTGCTCCTGCAGCTCCTGAAGCTCCTCACTGCTCATGCAGCTCCTACTGCTCCTGCAGCTCCTCACTGCTCCTGCAGCTCCTGAAGCTCCTCACTGCTCCTGCAGCTCCTGCTGCTCCTTCAGCTCCTCACTGCTCCTGCATCTCCTGAAGCTCCTCACTGCTCCTGCAGCTCCTCACTTCTCCTGAAGCTCCTGCAGCTTCTCACTGCTCCTGCAGCTCCTACAGCTTCTCACTGCTCCTGCAGCTCCTGCAGCTCCTCACTGCTCCTGCAGCTCCTCACTGCTCCTGCAGCTCCTGCAGCTCCTCACTGCTCCTGCAGCTCCTCACTGCTCCTGCAGCTCCTCACTGCTCCTGCAGCTCCTCACTGCTCCTGCAGCTCCTACAGCTTCTCACTGCTCCTGCAGCTCCTGCAGCTCCTCACTGCTCCTGCAGTTCCTACTGCTCCTGCAGATCCTCACTGCTCCTGCAGCTCCTACTGCTCCTGCAGTTCCTACTGCTCCTGCAGATCCTGCAGCTCCTCACTGCTCCTGCAGCTCCTACTGCTCCTGGAGCTCCTACTGCTACTGCAGCTCCTGCAGCACCTACTGCTCCTGCAGCTCCTCACTACTCCTGCAGCTCCTACTGCTCCTGCAGATCCTGCAGCTCCTCACTGCTCCTGCAGCTCCTACTGCTCCTGCAGCTCCTACTGCTACTGCAGCTCCTGCAGCTCCTACTGCTCCTGCAGCTCCTCACTACTCCTGCAGCTCCTACTGCTCCTGCAGCTCCTCACTGCTCCTGCAGCTCCTACTGCTCCTGCAGCTTCTCACTGCTCCTGCAGCTCCTACTGCTCCTGCAGCTCCTCACTGCTCCTGCAGCTCCTACTGCTCCTGCAGCTTCTCACTGCTCCTGCAGCTCCTACTGCTCCTACAGCTCCTCACTGCTCCTGAAGCTTCTCACTGCTCCTGCAGCTCCTCATTGCTCCTGCAGCTCCTCACTGCTCCTGCAGCTCCTACTGCTCCTGCAGCTCCTCAGTGCTCCTGCAGCTCCTCCCTACTCCTGCAGCTCCTGAAGCTCCTCACTGCTCCTGCAGCTCCTCACTGCTCCTGCAGCTTCTTACTGCTCCTGCAGCTCCTCACTGCTCCTACAGCTCCTCACTGCTCCTGCAGCTTCTCACTGCTCCTGCAGCTCCTGAAGCTCCTCACTGTTCCTGCAGCTCCTCACTGCTCCTGCAGCTCCTGAAAATCCTCACTGCTCCTGCAGCTTCTCACTGCTCCTGCAGCTCCTACTGCTCCTGCAGCTCCTCACTGCTCCTGCAGCCTCTCACTGTTCCTGCAGCTCCTGAAGCTCCTCACTGCTCCTGCAGCTCCTACTGCTCCTGCAGCTCCTCACTGCTCCTGCAGCTCCTGAAGCTCCTCACTGCTCCTGCAGCTTCTCACTGCTCCTGCAGCTCCTGAAGCTCCTCACTGCTCCTGCAGCTCCTCACTGCTCCTGCAGCTCCTACTGCTCCTGCAGCTCCTCACTGCTCCTGCAGCTCCTGAAGCTCCTCACTGCTCCTGCAGCTTCTCACTGCTCCTGCAGCTCCTGAAGCTCCTCACTGCTCCTGCAGCTCCTCACTGCTCCTGCAGCTCCTCACTGCTCCTGCAGCTCCTACTGCTCCTGCAGCTCCTCAGTGCTCCTGCAGCTCCTCACTGCTCCTGCAGCTCCTCACTGCTCCTGCAGCTCCTGAAGCTCCTCACTGCTCCTACAGCTCCTCACTGCTCCTGCAGCTTCTCATTGTTCCTGCAGCTCCTGAAGCTCCTCACTGCTCCTGCAGCTCCTCACTGCTCCTGCAGCTCCTCACTGCTCCTGCAGCTTCTCACTGCTCCTGCAGCTCCTGAAGCTCCTCACTGCTCCTGAAGCTCTACACTGCTCCTGCAGCTTCTCACTGCTCCTGCAGCTCCTACTGCTCCTGCAGCTCCTCACTGCTCCTGCAGCTTCTCACTGCTCCTGCAGCTCCTCACTGCTCCTGCAGCTCCTACTGCTCCTGCAGCTCCTCACTGCTCCTGCAGCTCCTGAAGCTCCTCACTGCTCCTGCAGCTTCTCACTGCTCCTATAGTTCCTCACTGCTCCTGCAGCTCCTCACTGCTCCTATAGTTCCTCACTGCTCCTGCAGCTCCTCACTGCTCCTGCAGCTCCAGCAGCTCCTCACTGCTCATGCAGCTCCTACTGCTCCTGCAGCTCCTCACTGCTCCTGCAGCTCCTGAAGCTCCTCACTGCTCCTGCAGCTCCTACTGCTCCTGCAGCTCCTCACTGCTCCTGCAGCTCCTGAAGCTCCTCCCTGCTCCTGCAGCTCCTGAAGCTCCTCACTGCTCCTGCAGCTCCTCACTGCTCCTGCAGCTCCTGAAGCTCCTCACTGCTCTTGCAGCTTCTTACTGCTCCTACAGCTCCTCACTGCTCCTGCAGCTTCTCACTGCTCCTGCAGCTTCTCACTGCTCCTGCAGCTCCTGAAGCTCCTCACTGCTCCTGCAGCTCCTCACTGCTCCTCCAGCTTCTCACTGCTCCTGCAGCTCCTACTGCTCCTCTAGCTCCTCACTGATCCTGCAGCTCCTCACTGCTCCTGCAGCTCCTACTGCTCCTGCAGTTCCTACTGCTCCTGCAGCTCCTCACTGCTCCTGCAGCTCCTCACTGCTCCTGCAGCTCCTGCAGCTCCTCACTGCTCCTGCAGCTCCTCACTGCCCCTGCAGCTCCTCACTGCTCCTGCAGCTCCTGAAGCTCCTCACTGCTCCTTCAGCTTCTCACTGCTCCTGCAGCTCCTCACTGCTCCTGCAGCTCCTCACTGCTCCTGCAGCTCCTCACTGCTCCTGCAGCTCCTCACTGCTCCTGCAGCTCCTCACTGCTCCTGCAGCTCCTGAAGCTCCTCACTGCTCCTGCAGCTTCTCACTGCTCCTGCAGCTCCTACTGTTCCTCCAGCTCCTCACTGCTCATGCAGCTCCTACTGCTCCTGCAGCTCCTCACTGCTCCTGCAGCTCCTGAAGCTCCTCACTGCTCCTGCAGCTCCTACTGCTCCTGCAGCTCCTGCAGCTCCTCACTGCTCCTGCAGCTCCTGCAGCTCCTGAAGCTCCTCACTGCTCCTGCAGCTCCTACTGCTCCTGCAGCTCCTCACTGCTCCTGCAGCTCCTGAAGCTCCTCACTGCTCCTGCAGCTTCTCACTGCTCCTGCAGCTCCTGAAGCTCCTCACTGCTCCTGCAGCTCCTCACTGCTCCTGCAGCTCCTCACTGCTCCTGCAGCTCCTACTGCTCCTGCAGCTCCTCAGTGCTCCTGCAGCTCCTCACTGCTCCTGCAGCTCCTCACTGCTCCTGCAGCTCCTGAAGCTCCTCACTGCTCCTGCAGCTTCTTACTGCTCCTGCAGCTCCTCACTGCTCCTACAGCTCCTCACTGCTCCTGCAGCTTCTCACTGCTCCTGCAGCTCCTGAAGCTCCTCACTGCTCCTGCAGCTCTTCACTGCTCCTGCAGCTCCTCACTGCTCCTGCAGCTCCTGAAAATCCTCACTGCTCCTGCAACTTCTCACTGCTCCTGCAGCTCCTCACTGCTCCTGCAGCTTCTCACTGCTCCTGCAGCTCCTGAAGCTCCTCGCTGCTCCTGAAGCTCTACACTGCTCCTGCAGCTTCTCACTGCTCCTGCAGCTCCTACTGCTCCTGCAGCTCCTCACTGCTCCTGCAGCTTCTCACTGCTCCTGCAGCTCCTGAAGCTCCTCACTGCTCCTGCAGCTCCTCACTGCTCATGCAGCTCCTCACTGCTCCTGCAGCTCCTACTGCTCCTGCAGCTCCTCACTGCTCCTGCAGCTCCTGAAGCTCCTCACTGCTCCTGCAGCTTCTCACTGCTCCTATAGTTCCTCACTGCTCCTGCAGCTCCTCACTGCTCCTGCAGCTCCTGAAGCTCCTCACTGCTCATGCAGCTCCTACTGCTCCTGCAGCTCCTCACTGCTCCTGCAGCTCCTGAAGCTCCTCACTGCTCCTGCAGCTCCTGCTGCTCCTTCAGCTCCTCACTGCTCCTGCAGCTCCTGAAGCTCCTCACTGCTCCTGCAGCTCCTCACTTCTCCTGCAGCTCCTGCAGCTTCTCACTGCTCCTGCAGCTCCTACAGCTTCTCACTGCTCCTGCAGCTCTTGCAGCTCCTCACTGCTCCTGCAGCTCCTCACTGCTCCTGCAGCTCCTGCAGCTCCTCACTGCTCCTGCAGCTCCTCACTGCTCCTGCAGCTCCTCACTGCTCCTGCAGCTCCTCACTGCTCCTGCAGCTCCTACAGCTTCTCACTGCTCCTGCAGCTCCTGCAGCTCCTCACTGCTCCTGCAGTTCCTACTGCTCCTGCAGATCCTCACTGCTCCTGCAGCTCCTACTGCTCCTGCAGCTCCTACTGCTCCTGCAGATCCTGCAGCTCCTCACTGCTCCTGCAGCTCCTACTGCTCCTGCAGCTCCTACTGCTACTGCAGCTCCTGCAGCACCTACTGCTCCTGCAGCTCCTGAAAATCCTCACTTCTCCTGCAACTTCTCACTGCTCCTGCAGCTCCTCACTGCTCCTGCAGCTTCTCACTGCTCCTGCAGCTCCTGAAGCTCCTCACTGCTCCTGAAGCTCTACACTGCTCCTGCAGCTTCTCACTGCTCCTGCAGCTCCTACTGCTCCTGCAGCTCCTCACTGCTCCTGCAGCTTCTCACTGCTCCTGCAGCTCCTGAAGCTCCTCACTGTTCCTGCAGCTCCTCATTGCTCATGCAGCTCCTCACTGCTCCTGCAGCTCCTACTGCTCCTGCAGCTCCTCACTGCTCCTGCAGCTCCTGAAGCTCCTCACTGCTCCTGCAGCTTCTCACTGCTCCTATAGTTCCTCACTGCTCCTGCAGCTCCTCACTGCTCCTGCAGCTCCTGAAGCTCCTCACTGCTCATGCAGCTCCTACTGCTCCTGCAGCTCCTCACTGCTCCTGCAGCTCCTGAAGCTCCTCACTGCTCCTGCAGCTCCTGCTGCTCCTTCAGCTCCTCACTGCTCCTGCATCTCCTGAAGCTCCTCACTGCTCCTGCAGCTCCTCACTTCTCCTGAAGCTCCTGCAGCTTCTCACTGCTCCTGCAGCTCCTACAGCTTCTCACTGCTCCTGCAGCTCCTGCAGCTCCTCACTGCTCCTGCAGCTCCTCACTGCTCCTGCAGCTCCTGCAGCTCCTCACTGCTCCTGCAGCTCCTCACTGCTCCTGCAGCTCCTCACTGCTCCTGCAGCTCCTCACTGCTCCTGCAGCTCCTACAGCTTCTCACTGCTCCTGCAGCTCATGCAGCTCCTCACTGCTCCTGCAGTTCCTACTGCTCCTGCAGATCCTCACTGCTCCTGCAGCTCCTACTGCTCCTGCAGTTCCTACTGCTCCTGCAGATCCTGCAGCTCCTCACTGCTCCTGCAGCTCCTACTGGTCCTGCAGCTCCTACTGCTACTGCAGCTCCTGCAGCACCTACTGCTCCTGCAGCTCCTCACTACTCCTGCAGCTCCTACTGCTCCTGCAGATCCTGCAGCTCCTCACTGCTCCTGCAGCTCCTACTGCTCCTGCAGCTCCTACTGCTACTGCAGCTCCTGCAGCTCCTACTGCTCCTGCAGCTCCTCACTACTCCTGCAGCTCCTACTGCTCCTGCAGCTCCTCACTGCTCCTGCAGCTCCTACTGCTCCTGCAGCTTCTCACTGCTCCTGCAGCTCCTACTGCTCCTGCAGCTCCTCACTGCTCCTGCAGCTCCTACTGCTCCTGCAGCTTCTCACTGCTCCTGCAGCTCCTACTGCTCCTACAGCTCCTCACTGCTCCTGAAGCTTCTCACTGCTCCTGCAGCTCCTCATTGCTCCTGCAGCTCCTCACTGCTCCTGCAGCTCCTACTGCTCCTGCAGCTCCTCAGTGCTCCTGCAGCTCCTCCCTACTCCTGCAGCTCCTGAAGCTCCTCACTGCTCCTGCAGCTCCTCACTGCTCCTGCAGCTTCTTACTGCTCCTGCAGCTCCTCACTGCTCCTACAGCTCCTCACTGCTCCTGCAGCTTCTCACTGCTCCTGCAGCTCCTGAAGCTCCTCACTGCTCCTGCAGCTCCTCACTGCTCCTGCAGCTCCTGAAAATCCTCACTGCTCCTGCAGCTTCTCGCTGCTCCTGCAGCTCCTACTGCTCCTGCAGCTCCTCACTGCTCCTGCAGCCTCTCACTGTTCCTGCAGCTCCTGAAGCTCCTC